>NC_086444.1:114273273-115473273 GCF_028390025.1 Pseudophryne corroboree
GTTTTTTTTTCTTTCTTTATACATACATACTAGTTACGAGTATACTATCTCTTTATCAACCAGTCTATATATTAGCAGCAGACACAGTACAGTGCGGTAGTTCACGGCTGTGGCTACCTCTGTGTCGGCACTCGGCAGCCCGTCCATAATTGTATATACCACCTAACCGTGGTTTTTTTTTCTTTCTTTATACATACATACTAGTTACGAGTATACTATCTCTTTATCAACCAGTCTATATATTAGCAGCAGACACAGTACAGTGCGGTAGTTCACGGCTGTGGCTACCTCTGTGTCGGCACTCGGCAGCCCGTCCATAATTGTATATACCACCTAACCGTGGTTTTTTTTTTTTCTTTATACATACATACTAGTTACGAGTATACTATCTCTTTATCAACCAGTCTATATATTAGCAGCAGACACAGTACAGTGCGGTAGTTCACGGCTGTGGCTACCTCTGTGTCGGCACTCGGCAGCCCGTCCATAATTGTATATACCACCTAACCGTGTTTTTTTTTTCTTTCTTTATACATACATACTAGTTACGAGTAAACTATCTCTTTATCAACCAGTCTATATATTAGCAGCAGACACAGTACAGTGCGGTAGTTCACGGCTGTGGCTACCTCTGTGTCGGCACTCGGCAGCCCGTCCATAATTGTATATACCACCTAACCGTGGTTTTTTTTTCTTTCTTTATACATACATACTAGTTACGAGTATACTATCTCTTTATCAACCAGTCTATATTAGCAGCAGACACAGTACAGTGCGGTAGTTCACGGCTGTGGCTACCTCTGTGTCGGCACTCGGCAGCCCGTCCATAATTGTATATACCACCTAACCGTGGTTTTTTTTTCTTTCTTTATACATACATACTAGTTACGAGTATACTATCTCTTTATCAACCAGTCTATATATTAGCAGCAGACACAGTACAGTGCGGTAGTTCACGGCTGTGGCTACCTCTGTGTCGGCACTCGGCAGCCCGTCCATAATTGTATACTAGTATCCAATCCATCCATCTCCATTGTTTACCTGAGGTGCCTTTTAGTTGTGCCTATTAAAATATGGAGAACAAAAATGTTGAGGTTCCAAAATTAGGGAAAGATCAAGATCCACTTCCACCTCGTGCTGAAGCTGCTGCCACTAGTCATGGCCGAGACGATGAAATGCCAGCAACGTCGTCTGCCAAGGCCGATGCCCAATGTCATAGTACAGAGCATGTCAAATCCAAAACACCAAATATCAGTAAAAAAAGGACTCCAAAACCTAAAATAAAATTGTCGGAGGAGAAGCGTAAACTTGCCAATATGCCATTTACCACACGGAGTGGCAAGGAACGGCTGAGGCCCTGGCCTATGTTCATGGCTAGTGGTTCAGCTTCACATGAGGATGGAAGCACTCAGCCTCTCGCTAGAAAAATGAAAAGACTAAAGCTGGCAAAAGCAGTAGCACCGCAAAGAACTGTGCGTTCTTCGAAATCCCAAATCCACAAGGAGAGTCCGACTCCAATTGTGTCGGTTGCGATGCCTGACCTTCCCAACACTGGACGTGAAGAGCATGCGCCTTCCACCATTTGCACGCCCCCTGCAAGTGATGGAAGGAGCACCCGCAGTCCAGTTCCTGATAGTCAGATTGAAGATGTCAGTGTTGAAGTACACCAGGATGAGGAGGATATGGGTGTTGCTGGCGCTGGGGAGGAAATTGACAAGGAGGATTCTGATGGTGAGGTGGTTTGTTTAAGTCAGGCACCCGGGGAGACACCTGTTGTCCGTGGTAGGAATATGGCCGTTGACATGCCTGGTGAAAATACCAAAAAAATCAGCTCTTCGGTGTGGAAGTATTTCACCAGAAATGCGGACAACAGGTGTCAAGCCGTGTGTTCCCTTTGTCAAGCTGTAATAAGTAGGGGTAAGGACGTTAACCACCTCGGAACATCCTCCCTTATACGTCACCTGCAGCGCATTCATAATAAGTCAGTGACAAGTTCAAAAACTTTGGGTGACAGCGGAAGCAGTCCACTGACCAGTAAATCCCTTCCTCTTGTAACCAAGCTCACGCAAACCACCCCACCAACTCCCTCAGTGTCAATTTCCTCCTTCCCCAGGAATGCCAATAGTCCTGCAGGCAATGTCACTGGCAATTCTGACGAGTCCTCTCCTGCCTGGGATTTCTCCGATGCATCCTTGCGTGTAACGCCTACTGCTGCTGGCGCTGCTGTTGTTGCTGCTGGGAGTCGATGGTCATCCCAGAGGGGAAGTCGTAAGCCCACTTGTACTACTTCCAGTAAGCAATTGACTGTTCAACAGTCCTTTGCGAGGAAGATGAAATATCACAGCAGTCATCCTGCTGCAAAGCGGATAACTGAGGCCTTGACAACTATGTTGGTGTTAGACGTGCGTCCGGTATCCGCCGTTAGTTCACAGGGAACTAGACAATTTATTGAGGCAGTGTGCCCCCGTTACCAAATACCATCTAGGTTCCACTTCTCTAGGCAGGCGATACCGAGAATGTACACGGACGTCAGAAAAAGACTCACCAGTGTCCTAAAAAATGCAGTTGTACCCAATGTCCACTTAACCACGGACATGTGGACAAGTGGAGCAGGGCAGGGTCAGGACTATATGACTGTGACAGCCCACTGGGTAGATGTATGGACTCCCGCCGCAAGAACAGCAGCGGCGGCACCAGTAGCAGCATCTCGCAAACGCCAACTCTTTCCTAGGCAGGCTACGCTTTGTATCACCGCTTTCCAGAATACGCACACAGCTGAAAACCTCTTACGGCAACTGAGGAAGATCATCGCGGAATGGCTTACCCCAATTGGACTCTCCTGTGGATTTGTGGCATCGGACAACGCCAGCAATATTGTGTGTGCATTAAATATGGGCAAATTCCAGCACGTCCCATGTTTTGCACATACCTTGAATTTGGTGGTGCAGAATTTTTTAAAAAACGACAGGGGCGTGCAAGAGATGCTGTCGGTGGCCAGAAGAATTGCGGGACACTTTCGGCGTACAGGCACCACGTACAGAAGACTGGAGCACCACCAAAAACTACTGAACCTGCCCTGCCATCATCTGAAGCAAGAAGTGGTAACGAGGTGGAATTCAACCCTCTATATGCTTCAGAGGTTGGAGGAGCAGCAAAAGGCCATTCAAGCCTATACAATTGAGCACGATATAGTAGGTGGAATGCACCTGTCTCAAGCGCAGTGGAGAATGATTTCAACGTTGTGCAAGGTTCTGATGCCCTTTGAACTTGCCACACGTGAAGTCAGTTCAGACACTGCCAGCCTGAGTCAGGTCATTCCCCTCATCAGGCTTTTGCAGAAGAAGCTGGAGACATTGAAGGAGGAGCTAACACGGAGCGATTCCGCTAGGCATGTGGGACTTGTGGATGGAGCCCTTAATTCGCTTAACAAGGATTCACGGGTGGTCAATCTGTTGAAATCAGAGCACTACATTTTGGCCACCGTGCTCGATCCTAGATTTAAAGCCTACCTTGGATCTCTCTTTCCGGCAGACACAAGTCTGCTGGGGTTGAAAGACCTGCTGGTGACAAAATTGTCAAGTCAAGCGGAACGCGACCTGTCAACATCTCCTCCTTCACATTCTCCCGCAACTGGGGGTGCGAGGAAAAGGCTCAGAATTCCGAGCCCACCCGCTGGCGGTGATGCAGGGCAGTCTGGAGCGACTGCTGATGCTGACATCTGGTCCGGACTGAAGGACCTGACAACGATTACGGACATGTCGTCTACTGTCACTGCATATGATTCTCTCAACATTGATAGAATGGTGGAGGATTATATGAGTGACCGCATCCAAGTAGGCACGTCACACAGTCCGTACTTATACTGGCAGGAAAAAGAGGCAATTTGGAGGCCCTTGCACAAACTGGCTTTATTCTACCTAAGTTGCCCTCCCACAAGTGTGTACTCCGAAAGAGTGTTTAGTGCCGCCGCTCACCTTGTCAGCAATCGGCGTACGAGGTTACATCCAGAAAATGTGGAGAAGATGATGTTCATTAAAATGAATTATAATCAATTCCTCCGCGGAGACATTGACCAGCAGCAATTGCCTCCACAAAGTACACAGGGAGCTGAGATGGTGGATTCCAGTGGGGACGAATTGATAATCTGTGAGGAGGGGGATGTACACGGTGATATATCGGAGGGTGATGATGAGGTGGACATCTTGCCTCTGTAGAGCCAGTTTGTGCAAGGAGAGATTAATTGCTTCTTTTTTGGGGGGGGTCCAAACCAACCCGTCATATCAGTCACAGTCGTGTGGCAGACCCTGTCACTGAAATGATGGGTTGGTTAAAGTGTGCATGTCCTGTTTTGTTTATACAACATAAGGGTGGGTGGGAGGGCCCAAGGACAATTCCATCTTGCACCTCTTTTTTCTTTTCTTTTTCTTTGCGTCATGTGCTGTTTGGGGAGGGTTTTTTGGAAGGGACATCCTGCGTGACACTGCAGTGCCACTCCTAGATGGGCCCGGTGTTTGTGTCGGCCACTAGGGTCGCTTATCTTACTCACACAGCTACCTCATTGCGCCTCTTTTTTTCTTTGCGTCATGTGCTGTTTGGGGAGGGTTTTTTGGAAGGGACATCCTGCGTGACACTGCAGTGACACTCCTAGATGGGCCCGGTGTTTGTGTCGGCCACTAGGGTCGCTTATCTTACTCACACAGCTACCTCATTGCGCCTCTTTTTTTCTTTGCGTCATGTGCTGTTTGGGGAGGGTTTTTTGGAAGGGACATCCTGCGTGACACTGCAGTGCCACTCCTAGATGGGCCCGGTGTTTGTGTCGGCCACTAGGGTCGCTTATCTTACTCACACAGCGACCTTGGTGCAAATTTTAGGACTAAAAATAATATTGTGAGGTGTGAGGTATTCAGAATAGACTGAAAATGAGTGGAAATTATGGTTTTTGAGGTTAATAATACTTTGGGATCAAAATGACCGCCAAATTCTATGATTTAAGCTGTTTTTTAGGTTTTTTGGAAAAAAACACCCGAATCCAAAACACACCCGAATCCGACAAAAAAAATTCGGTGAGGTTTTGCCAAAACGCGGTCGAACCCAAAACACGGCCGCGGAACCGAACCCAAAACCAAAACACAAAACCCGAAAAATTTCCGGCGCTCATCTCTAATATATATATATATATATATATATATATATATATATATAAAATACAGTAGCAAAACTTGTGAGTGGCAGGCCCAGGTGCAGAAATATAATTTGGGCCCCCTCCTCCACCCCAACCTAACTTCATAATATTCCACATGGCAGTGGGTGACAGGGAGGGGCAGAGGGTGACAAGGAAAGGCAGAGGGTAACAGGGAGAGACAGTGGGTGACAGGGGTACAAGCACAATGTCCTGTGTGGTGTTCAGAACAGGGGACATATACCTTGGTGGGGGCAAGGACAACAGCGCCCTCTGCTCTGTTTATGACAGGGGTCCCTGCCCATTGTGCTTTCCTCAGTTTGGCACTTGGTCGGGCAGACTCTGACATTGCAAGTAACACCGGTTTTGAGCTGCCTTTAATTCACAGACAGCAGTGAATCAGAAAAATATGCAGCTGTTTGTTAATTAGAGGCAGTATGTGGTTGTGATCATCGGCGCTGATACGTGGCAGTACTCCTCTATCAGTCTGGCACACACAAGTTCAGCCCTGCCTACCTAAGGTAAGTGGCAGGTCCCTCAGTAAGTGGGGTCCACCATGCTCTCTGCACTGGGACATTCATCCGACATTGCTAAAAATGGTCTGCAGGGGGCCAGGGGATAACTCATTGCTGGTCTGAGCTGCAGTGAGCCCCTTAGTCCTCACAGGCCCCAGTGCAATGCACCAATGGTAGGAATCTGACCCCGTACCATCCCAGGCAGCCTGCAATGTGACTAGTGCGATCTGGGTCATCCAACCCTGGTCACACTAAAATTATACAGAGAGCCGGACCACCAGAGCTTGAAAATGATGTCATCTCCAAGTGCCGGCAAAGGGATGACCTGGCAATGTTCTGGGTCCAGCCTGTAGTGTGAACACAGTTTTAAACAGCTGTTACATGGCTTGAAACCGTGTTTAATAACCCAGGTCAGACACAGGTTTTTGGCGTGGGAAAAGAATGAGCAAAACACGTAAATTAATGAAGTTCGCAGTTTTATTTAGCCCATTTATGACAATAACATGCCTAACATAATCCAAACTGCATACCTCTCAAATGTAACATACAGATGGAGCCTCCCTCATCGTTGTAGTTTCTCCGCCTAAACGTAGGATTAGTCGCACCTAGGCGATAGCTTAGGTTGTTGAGTTTATGCACGGACAGGCGCGTTGAGGCACGACCACATACACAGCATGCAATACACATCTACACCACTGGGTGGCTAATGTTACTGTGTTTGAGCGTCCAAGTCCCGGAGACAAATCAATATATATATATATATATATATATATATATATATAAAATTAGTGTATACAGGCGCAACTAACATGTTAAAGCAATACTGTAGTTCATTGATGTTGACAAATCAATAAATAAATAAAAATAGTTTATACATATGCAACTAATACTGTATGTTAAATCAATACTGTAGTTCATTGACGTTAGAGATAGTGTACTGTATGTGAGCATCCAAGTCCCATATTTGTCATGAGGCATCGTGGCTGAGCGGTGAAGTGTATCACTCTCCATGCTCAGAGACCCAGGTTCGATTCCCAAAGTGTAAATGCCTTTTCTTCTGACACTTTATTAAAAAAATGTTTTTATATATTGTTATATACTGTACCTTCACATTCAATAGAAACATGCACACAGGTTCTACATGAATCAGGACAATTCTGCTGAGGATAAGCGAGCTTTATGCATACTGTACTGTATCCCTAACTTCAATGGACCATAGCTTTAACGCAATCTTTTGCATCTGTGTACACTATTTCTATTTATTGGTTTGTCTACGGGACCTCATTGCTGCTGTGTATTTGAAATAGCATAATATGACGCTCCTAAAGCATTGCCGTGATTCATGCAAAACTTATGCCGTCACTTGCTCCATAGCTGTGGGCTTCCATGAGGTGCTGGGTCATGAGTGTCAGCCATTTTGTGAATCCACTCTGCTATCGAGTCTGGCCTGCTACAGTACTGTATGTGTACCGTACGGCGCAAAAAGCTCGCTTATCCCCATAGCCATTGTGTATTTTAGATAATGGAATGAGATGCTCCTACTACATTGCCCTGATTCATGTAGAACCTGTGTGCATATTTCTATTGAATGTGAACGTATATTACAATAGTAATTTCTTTTAAATAAAGTTTCATGGAAAAAAAAGGCATTCGCACATTGGAAATCGATCCTGAGACTCTGAGCATGGGTAGCGACACAATTCACCACTCGGACACGACGCCTCATGACAGATACACAAGCTCATGTGTAAATGTAAGCAGTGACCCCTTCCCATTGGTTTTGATTATGCCGTAATGGCTACGGGATTTTGACGCTCACATATCCCTAACATCAATGGACCATAGATGTAACACGTTTGTTTTCATCTGTATACACTACTAATAGTATTTGTTGGTTTGTCTGCGGGACTTGGATGCTCACATATCCCTAATGTCAATGGATTATAGCTTTATCACGTTCGTTTGTGTCTGTATATACTGTACTACTTTTATTTATTTGTTTGTCTATGGGACCTCATTGCCGCAGTGTATTTGAAATATTGTAGTGTAATGAGACTAGTACTGTGTTTCAACAGAGACCACATGCATGTGCAATGATGATTTTAAAAAGCAACATCTGGTAGATGATCGCAGGTACTACACTCACCGGTAATGCCAAACGCCATGCTAAGCTCTGTGCACCTCCCTACAAGTAGGCAAGCCTCCTTGCACCCAGGCACGCTGCGAATTCGTGATCGTGAATAATGCCACAGACAGCCTAGATGAGCGAGGCTCCATCTGTATTGTATATGAATTGCGACATTCTGCACACAAAAATGGTCAAATAAATGAGCCACCTCCCACCCTTTTTCCCTATTCTAAAAACACACCCTTTAACGCCGCACGCCCCTGCCGCTGGTATGTGTGGTGTTCAAGTGGCAATTGGTTTATTTCATGCAAATGTAAAGCAGTTTGAGTCCTTTTGGAGAAAAGCACTATGTAAAAAAATGATTATTGTTGATTGGTAGGGGGTACACTTGCCATCTGACCTTGAATCTGGGCAGCCCCCTCAAATTGGGACTATTCCAACTAACTTGTGACAGTTGGAAGATAAATGTTATCTTTGCACGGGTTGGGTACGATTGGTAGACAGTCATCGTGTCAGGGCCGAAACTAGGATTTTTGTCACCTGGAGCAAGGCAGTGATTTTGCGCCCCCCCCCCCCCCAAAAAAAAACAAAAAACAACAACAACAACTACTAACAAGCAAACAAACCAACCCTGTAAGACTAAAATAATCAGATTATAAAAAAAATAATTAAAAAAGGGAATACTATTGGACATTATTCCCCTATGTGCCCCAAATGCTTCAAGCGTCACATGCCCCCACAGCAGCGTGTTCCACTACATGCCCCCCTGTTTGTCCCCATACATTGCACTATATCACTGCACTATATCATAACACTTCATCACTGCACTACATTCCCCTATCCACTGCACTACATCACTATACTACATTCTCTACACGCTGAACTACATCACTACTCTACATGCCCCTATACACTGCACTACATACCCAATATGCTACACTACATCACTACACTACATCCCCTTACATGCTATACCACATCAGTGCACTACATGCACCTATATACTGCAATACATTACTACACTACAAACCCTATATGGTACACTACATCATTACACTACATCCCCCTATTAGCTACACCAAATCGCCCCATCTGGGGGGGCAAAGCGGAGGTTGATACTGCTAACTGGGGGCACAGTGCCAATAATAAAGTCTGTCTTTAAACTCCCCACAAAGCTGCTGTAGTGATACTTTGTGAGAGTTGGAGGTTGTCTAGGCTCGTAAGGTCTATGAGCGACGTCGTCTAATGTTTCCCCTCCCGGACCGGGCGGTCGGCGGCCTTCTGTACACACTAAACGATATGGCCGCTCATATCGCTCAGTGACGTCACGCCTCCGCCAGCCGTGCATGCAGGTCCTGGACGACAGTCCAGATCCTGCATGCATGCACTGCCGACAGCGACGATCGTTGGCGACCCGCGGGGCCGCGCATCGGTCGTCGCTGGCGGCATACACACTTGCCGATAAAATGAGCGATGGCGCTCAGGAAGGGGGAAAATGAGCGACATCGCATAACATAAGAAGATTATACAAGATGTTTATTTTATTCTATTTTATTTATTTTGTTATATACATAATTAGTTATTTTTGCACACAGTCACAAATAGCAATCATCGTTTTTCTTATACAAGCCTGTTTTACTATGTGACAAATCCAAACACACATTGTATCCATTTAGCTTATACAGAGGTAGTATGGACACACACCCTTTTGGGATGACACAATCAAGTTTGGGCATAAAAAGCCCTCAATTAAGATGGTGAATAAGGACTCCCTGAGGAAGACCCAAACGGGTCGATACGCGTTGGAGAAGGAACTGAGCATTGCATCACCACTCTCCATATCATCTATAGAAAACAACAGTATTTAAAATATATCTGGACGGAACAAACTAATTCGCAAGAGACACTGTGGAGGAGAAACGGAGCCGCACGGCCGAGAGGACACAGACCTGAGAGCGGAACACCGATCATCAGGCTGAGAGAAGACAAAAGAAAGGAGTGGAAGTGTGTGACGGGATCGAGCGCAGGAGAAAAGGTAATACACCCCGTAGGAGGGAAGGTTCACGGCGGACAGTCCCCTTGTGGGTCCAGAAGTCGTTGATACCTTCCCCCCAGAGGCATGACCGCGTCCCTCCGGTTTTGAACACTGGCAGACGTCTGTGTTTGTGGACCTCTCCTGCTGCACAGGACGGAGGAGGTTAGCGGGGAGTCCGGGGATATTTAATTTTACCTTCACCCTGCTCACCTCATCCCACCACTGTCCAGATTGGGGTACCCCACAGCGATACTGTGACCAACTGTGAAATTCAACATTCCTGCTAATCCAGAAATATTATTTTATACTGTGATACCGGATAGTACAAAGCGACAGTAAGGTGGAAAAGAGGTGGGACGCCACACTCTGCTCACACCAGACATTTTGGGACTTAGACATATTTTTTCCAATTTATTCATTTCCACTTCCTATTTTTCATTTTTATATTACATTTTTTTATCATTATTTTTTATTTTTATATAATTTTTTTATTTTTTATTTTTCTTTATCATCATTCTTTGCCTAACTTCATGATTATCACTATAATTTTTTTCATGTATTTGGGTAAATGAAAATTTTGACCCTATACTATTTATATACAAATAAACGTCAGTTTTTTTCATACTACATATTATTCCGTGGTTCTTTCACTTAAACTGACAATTTATTTTGCAAGCAGGCGCAGTTGTGTAAATCCTGTTTGAACTTATCGGCAAGTGTGTATGGGCCTTTAGTTTCCACTGTCAAGTGGATAGCTAGCTAAGTGAGCCTTTTATTTCTGTAACATCAGTGACTGTACCTGTTAACAAGCAGAAGCCTGGGGCAGCGTGTCCTCTTAAACACAGCACCAACAGCTCGCTTCTATAGCTTGCATGGTGCACCACACACTACTAGTCGCTGCACTGCACGGCACAGAAGAGATTTAAGACAGTAGCCGACATAGGAGAGAACCCAGGTACTGGAGCTCACCCGCACAGCGTCGGAGCCAGCTGTGGGAAGACAAGTGGGTCAGAGACATTGACCTGGGAGCCATCTGCTGTCTCACTGGAGCAGCATAGCACTGCTGGGGGGGGGGGGGGAACCCTGCTCCTCTGTAACTCCTCGACACCCTCTCAAATTCTGCACCCGGGGCGCATGACCCCTTAGCCCCCCCACCCCCACCCCCTTGTTGCGGTCCTGATCACGTTAACATACAAATGCTGACAGGGTCGTCACAATCGGCATCCTCAGACAGCTGACAATTTACATGGAAGCATTGTGAACTTGACGACATTCGGAGGACCTCAGCATGGTGCATGTCGATGGTTTGAACTATGTCAACATTCTGACTACAGTGTGGTTCCGACATTATGAATGCAGACGACATGGATACTGTCGACCTTCTGAGCAGATAGCCTCTGTATAGCACTGCGAAGTATGAGGGCACTATATAAATAAATGATAATAATAGTAAAGATGACTGGGTTCGGTTCCCTGAGAAACGAACCACCCCGAACTTCACTACCCGAGCCCAGATCGGAGTCAGGCTCGGGTTTTCCCGCCTGACTCGGAAACCAGAACGAGGCAAAACGTCATCATCCCGCATTCGGATTCTCGCAGGGTTTGGATTCCATATAAGGAGTCGCACGTCGCCGCCATTTTCACTCCGGCATTGGAGAGTGTAGAGAGAGGACGTGTCTCTGTCCTCAGTGTCCTGCATTAGTTTGGTGGTAGTGTCTTGTGCTGCATCAGTCCAGTCACAGTGGTGGTATCCTCTGCTGCCATATGTCCAGTGCTGCTGTATAAGTCCAGTCCAGTGGTGCTGTGTTGTGCTGCATCAGTTTAGTGGTGGTGTCTTGTGCTGCATCAGTCCTGCCACAGTGGTGGTGTCTTGTGCTGCATCAGTCCAGTCACAGTGGTGGTATCCTCTGCTGTCATATGTCCAGTGCTGCTGTATAAGTCCAGTCCAGTGGTGCTGTGTTGTGCTGCATCAGTTTAGTGGTGGTGTCTTGTGCTGCATCAGTCCTGCCACAGTGGTGGTGTCTTGTGCTGCATCAGTCCAGTGACAGTGGTGGTGTCCTCTGCTGCCATATGTCCAGTGCTGCTGTATAAGTCCAGTCCATTGCAGTGGTGCTGTGTTGTCCTGCATCAGTACAGTGGTAGTATCTTGCGCTGCATCAGTCCACTCACAGTGGTGGTGTCCTCTGCTGCCATATGTCCAGTGCTGCTGTATAAATCCAGTACATTGCAGTGGTGCTGTGTTGTCCTGCATCAGTACAGTGGTAGTATCTTGCGCTGCATCAGTCCAGTGACAGTGGTGGTGTCCCCTGCTGCCATATGTCCAGTGCTGCAGTATAAGTCCAGTCCAGTGGTGCTGTGTTGTGCTGCATCAGTCCAGTGACAGTGGTGGTGTCCTCTGCTGCCATATGTCCAGTGCTGCTGTATAAGTCCAGTCCATTGCAGTGGTGCTGTGTTGTCCTGCATCAGTATAGTGGTAGTATCTTGCACTGCATCAGTCCAGTCACAGTGGTGGTGTCCTCTGCTGCCATATGTCCAGTGCTGCTGTATAAATCCAGTACATTGCAGTGGTGCTGTGTTATCCTGCATCAGTCCAGTGATGGTGTCCCTGTGCTGCTGTATATGTCCAGTGGTTCTGCCGTATATGTCCAGTGTTACTGCCGTATAAATCCAGTGATACTGCTGTATAATTCCAGTGATACTACCGTATAATTCCAGTGGTACTGGCATATAATTCCAGCGGTACTAGCATATAAATCCAGTCCAGTGATCCTGCCATATAATTCCAGTGGTACTGACGTATAATTCCAGTGATACTGCCGTATACTTCCAGTTGAACAGGCGTATAATTCCAGCATTAATGGCATATAAATCCAGTCCAGTTATACTGCCGTATATGTCCAGTGGTACTGCCGTATAAATCCAGTGGTACGTTCGTATAAATACAGGGATACTGCCATATATGTCCAGTGGTACTGCCGTGTATGTCCAGTGGTACTGCTGTATAATTCCAGTAATACTGCCGTATAATTCCAGTGGTACTGGCTTATAACTCCAGTGATATTGCCAAATAAATCCAGTGGTACTGGAGTATAAGTCCAATGATACTGCCATATAAATCCAGTCCAGTGGTACTGCCGTATAATTCCAGTGATACTGCCGTATAATTCCAGTGATACTGCCATATAATTCCAGTGGTACTGCCTTATAAATCCAGTGGTACTGGCGTATAAGTCCAATGATACTGCCATATAAATCCAGTCCAGTGGTACTGCCATATAATTCCAGTGGTTCTGCCTTATAAATCCAGTCCAGTGGTACTGCCGTATAATTCCAGTGATACTGGCATATAAATCCAATGATAGTGCCGTATAAATCCAGTCCAGTGGTACTGCCGTATAATTCCAGTGGTACTGCCTTATAATTCCAGTAGTACTGGCGTATAATTCCAGTGATACTGCTGTATAATTTCAGTGGTACTGCTGTACAAGTCCAGTCCAGTGGTGCTGTCCTGTGCTGTTTATTATTTACTCCAAATAAAGGGGTTATTAATATTTAATTCAAATTATTTTCACAGGGTTTGTCCTGTGTGGTATAGAGGTATGCACTCCTGTACCGCATATCGTTATATAACTCCAGAAAAATAATGGAGAACAAAAATTTGGAGGATAAAATAGGGAAACCACTTCCTCCTAGTGCTGAAGCTGCTGCCATTAGTCATGACATAGACGATGAAATGCCATCAACGTTGTCTGCCAAGGCCAATGCCCAGTGTGATAGTAGAGGGCATGTAAAATCCAAAAAGCCAAAGCTCAGTAAAATTACCCAAAAAAAATAAATTGAAATGGTCTGAGGAGAAACGTAAACTTGCCAATATGCCATTTATGACACGGAGTGGCAAGGAACGACTAAGGTCCTAGCCTACGTTCATGACTAGTGGTTCAGCTTCACATGACGATGGAAGCCCTCATCCTCCTGCTAGAAAAATGATAAGAGTTAAGCTGGCAAAAGCACAGCAAAGAACTGTGTGTTCTAAGATGGTATCACAAATCCCCAAGGAGATTCCAAGTGTGTCGGCGGTTGCAATGTCTGACCTTCCCAACACTGGACGGGAAGAGGTGTCTCCTTACACCATTTGCACGCCCTCTGCAAGTGCTGGAAGTAGCACCCACAGTCCAGTTTCTGATATTCAAATTGAAGATGTCACTGTTGAAGTACACCAGGATGAGGATATGGGTCTTGATGGTGCTGAGGAGGAAGTTGACAATGAGTATTCTGATGGTGATGTGGTTTGTTTAAATCAGGCACCAGGGGAGACACCTGTTGTCTGTGGGATGAATAAGCCCATTGTGATGCCTGGGCAAAATACCAAAAAAGCCACCTCTTCAGTGTGGAATTATTTCTCCACAAATCCGGACAACAGGTGTCAAGCCATGTGTTGCCTCTGTCAATCTGTAATAAGTAGTGGTAAGGATGTTAACAACCTAGGAACATCCTCCCTTATACGTCACCTGCTACATCTTCATCAGAAGTCAGTGTCAAGTTGTGAAACTTTGGGTAAGAGCATAAGCAGTCCACTGACACCTAAATCCCTTCTTCCTCTTGTTCCCAAACTCCTGCAAGCCACACCACCAACTCCCTCAACGTCAACTTCCTCCTCAGTCAGGAACGTCTGTAGTCCTGCAGGCCATGTCACTGGCATGACTGAGGAGTCCTCTCCTAACCAGGTTTCCTCTGGAGGATCCTTGAGTGGTACGCCTACTGCTGCTGTTGCTGCTGTTGCTGCTGCTGCTGTTGTTGCTGCTGGGAGACGATCGTCATCCCAGAGGGGAAGTCGGAAGACCACTTGTTCTACTTCCAGTAAGCAATTGACTGTCCAACAGTCCTTTGTGAGGAAGATGAAATATGACAGTAGTCATCCTGTTGCAAAGCGGATAACTGGGGCCTTGACAGTTATGTTGGTGTTAGACGTGTGTCCGGTATCCGCCATTAGTTCAGTGGGACTTAGAGAATTGATGGAGGTAGTGTCCCCCCACTACCAAATCCCATCTAGGTTCCACTTCACTAGGCAGACGATACCGAGAATGTACAGAGACATCAGAAAAAGTGTCCTCAGTGTCCTAAAATATGCAGTTGTACCCAGTGTGCACTTAACCATGGACAAGTGGAACATGGCAGACTAAGGACCATATGACTGTGACAGCCCACTGGGTAGATGTATTGCCTCCCGCAGCAACAACAGCAGCAGCACCAGTAGCAGCATCTTGCAAACGCCAACTCATTCCTAGGCAGGCTACGCTATGCATCACCGCTCTCCGTAAGAGGCACACCGCTGACAACCTCTTACGGAAACTGAGGGACATCATCGCACAATGGCTTACCCCACTTAGACTCTCCTGGGGATTTGTGATATGGGACAATGCCACCAATATTGTGCGTGCATTACATGTGGGCAAATTCCAGCACGTCCCATGTTTTGCACATACATTTATTTTGGTGGTGCAGAATTTTTGGAAAAATGACTGGGGCATGCAGGAGATGCTGTTGGAGGCCCGAAAAATTGCGGGCCACTTTCGCCATTCAGCCACTGCGTGCCGAAGACTGGAGCGCCAGCAAACACTCCTGAACCTGCCCTGCCATCACCTAAAGCAAGAGGTGGTAACGAGGTGGAATTCAACACTCTATATGCTTCAGAGGATGGAGGAGCAGCAAAATGCCATTCAAGCCTATACATCCACCTACGATATAGGTAAATGATGCGAATGCACCTGACTCAAGCGCAGTGGAGAATGATTTCCATCTTGTGCAAGGTTCTCCAACCCTTCGAACTTGCCACACGTGAAGTCAGTTCAGACACTGCCAGCTTGAGTCAGGTCATTCCCCTCATCAGGCTTTTGCAGAAGCAGCTGGAGAAATTGAAGGAGGAGCTAAGACGGAGCAATTCTGCAAAGTATGCTCTTCATTCACTTTGCCAGGATTCAAGTCTGGTCAATCTGTTGAAATCAGAGCCCTACATTTTGGCCACCGTGCTCGATCCTAGGTTTAAAGCGAGATACGTTGTATCTCCATTTCCAGCAGACACAAGTCTGCAGAGGTTCAAAGACCTGCTGGTGAGAAAATTGTCAACTCAAGCGGAACGTGACCCGTCAACAGCTCCTCCTTCATTTTCTCCTGCAACTGGGGCTGCGAGGAAAAGGATAAGATTTCATAGCCCACCCGCTGGTGGTGATGCAGGGCAGTCAGGAGCGAGTGCTGACATCTAGTCCGGACTGAAGGACCTGCCAACGATTGTTGACATGTCTACTGTACTGCATATGATTGTCACCATTGAAAGAATGGTGGAGGATTATATGAATGAGAGCATCCAAGTGGGCACGTCAGACAGTCCGTACGTATACTGGCAGGAATATGAGGCAATTTGGATGCCCTTGCACAAACTGGCTTTATTTTACATAAGTTGACCCCCCCCCCCCTCTAGTGTGTACTCTGAAAGAATGTTTCGTGCAGCCGGTAACCTTGTCAGTGATCGGCGTAGGAGGTAACTTCCACAAAATGTGGAGAAGATGATGTTAATCAAAATGAATTATAAACTCCTCCGGGAAGACCTTTACCAGCAATTGCCTCCAGAAAGTACACAGGGACCTGTGATGGTGGATTCCAGTGGGGACGAATTAATACTCTGTGAGGAGGAGGATGTACACACTGAAAGGGGTGAGGAATCGGAGGATGAGGATGAGGTCGACATCTTGCCTCTGTAGAGCCAGTTTGTGCAAGGAGAGATTGATTGCTTCTTTTTTTGGTGGGGACCCAAACAAACCAGTAATTTCAGCCACAGTCGTGTGGCAGACCTTGTCGCTGAAATGATTGGTTTGTTAAAGTGTGCATGTCCTGTTTATACAACATAAGGGTGGGAGGGTACAAGGACAACTCCATCGTGCACCTCTTTTTCTTCTTTGCATCATGTGATGTTTGGGGACTAGTTTTTTAAAGTGCCATCCTGTCTGACACTGCCATACAACCCCAGGGGTACTGCCGTATAAGTCCAGTCTAGTGGTGCTGTCTTGTGCTGCATCAGTCCAGTGGTGGTGTCCTGTGCTGTGTATTATTTACTCCAAATAAAATGGTTATATACATTACTTTACATTACATTATTATAGTGATGAGCGGGTTCGGTTTCTCGGAAACCGAACCCCCCCGAACTTCAGCCTTTTTACACGGGTCCGAGGCAGGTTCGAACCTTTCCGCCTTGCTCGGCTAACCCGAGCGCGCCCGAACGTCATCATCCCGCTGTCGGATTCTCGCGAGGCTCGGATTCTATCGCGAGACTCAGATTCTATATAAGGAGCCGCGCGTCGCCGCCATTTTCACACGTGCATTGAGATTGATAGGGAGAGGACGTGGCTGGCGTCCTCTCCGTTTATAGAGAAGAGAGTAGAGAGTTAGAGACACTATTTGGTATTTACTAATTTTGGGGAGCATATTAGGACTGGAGTACTACTACTTGCTGATAGTGTGACCATTGACCACCAGTTTAATTAATCCGTTCTCTGCCTGAAAAAAAACGATACACAGTGTGACACAGTCACATACCATATCTGTGCTCAGCCTCAGTGTGCTGCATCATCATATGTAATACTGTATATCTGACTGTGCTGAGTGCTCACTGCTCACACAGCTTAATTGTGGGGGAGACTGGGGAGCAGTTAGAGCAGGAGTACATAAATAAATAATATATTTTAAGTACAGTGCACACTTTTGCTGCCAGAGTGCCACACTGCCAGTGTGACTGACCAGTGACCACACTGACCACCAGTATTGTCACAACTGAGGGCCTGAGCTGACGGGAGGCAGCCTCAGTTGTAGGGGCTGAGATGTACCGGAACCTGGGAGGTTGTATCAGACCCCTGGACATGTAAGTAACATGAATAATAACTGCCCGAAGGCGTGACCACGACAACTTGGATAAAAGTCAATGATGTTTATTATGACAACTCCGCAACACAGCAGCAGTAAAAGAAAACGTAAAAGTCAGCAAATAATAAATACAGTTCCTGGGTACTACAGGATGGCAGGAGCCACAGGGCACTGGTAGTGTGAGATAGTTCTTATGATCTTCTAGATGGAAAGTCCTTACCAGGCCCGACTGTAGCAATGGAAATAACCCAGGATTGTGCCAGCTGGTGTTCCAGGAAAAGCTGGGTTGCTGAAGGTAAAACAGCTGCTGTGGATACTGGCTGGAACCAGACTGTTGTTAGCACGGAGTGGATACTGGCTGGAACCAGTTAAATAATAAATGAACTTGGGAGCGATGAAATATGAACAGAAATGTAGAACTTGAGAGCGGAGAAATAATAATACCGGTGGAGAGTGGTAAAGTGTAGAAAGGACACCGGCCCTTTAAGGAAAGCTGTACTCTGCTGGAAGCTGAGCTGGAAGCAGGTAATGTTGTAGCTGGAAACAGATGAATCCACAATGGATTGGAGAGTCAGGCTACACCGCAGGTGGAATGCTGGTGCGGGTCTCTATGGTGGAAGTCTTGAGACAGGAGCTGGAACCTGGAAGACAATCACAGGAGAGAGACAAACAGGAACTAGGTTTGACAACCAAAGCACTGACGCCTTCCTTGCTCAGGCACAGTGTATTTATACCTGCAGCAAGGAAGGGATTGGCTAGGCAATTATGCAGATTATCAATACTGAGAACAGATTGGTGGAAATGATCAGCTGACAGAATCCAAGATGGCTGCGCCCATGCAGACACTTGGAGGGAAGTTTGGTTTGTAATCCATGTGGTAATGAAAACAGTAATGGCGGCGCCGGCCACCGGAGACAGGAGGCGCCAGGCTGACAGATGCACATCCAACCACGCGGACACAACGGAGGCCGCGGCTGACGTAATCGCCACTCAGACACTCTGCATGCAGAAGTTCAGGGACGGCGGCGGAGGCCGTGGGAGACGCCATGCCAGGTGTAATATGGCGTTTACTGTGACAGCGTCCCAGAGTGACAGGAGAGGATACAGGAATGTACACATCAGGATAACAGATGGGATCCGGTCCTGGAGCGCTGAGCCAGCCTTAGGAGGCATCTGATGGGTAAGAAATGGCGTCCAGATACCCGGATCGTGACAGCACCCCCCCCTTTAGGAGTGGCCCCAGGACACTTCTTTGGCTTTTGAGGAAACTTGGAATGGAATCTCCGGACCAAGGCAGGAGCATGGACATCAGAAGCATTGGTCCATGAACGTTCCTCAGGACCATAACCCTTCCAGTCAATAAGATATTGTAGTTGACCGTAACGGTGACGTGAGTCCAGGATCTTGGCCACTTCATACTCAATGCCTCGTTGAGTTTGGACTTTCGGAGTTGGAGGAAGTGAGGAATGAAACCGATTCAAGATCAGCGGTTTCAACAGGGAAACATGGAATGTCCTGGGTATTTTTAAGAAGGGAGGCAACTGGAGTCTGTAAGCAACAGGATTGATGACTTGTTCAATCTTGAAAGGACCGATATAGCGAGGTGCAAACTTCATACTGGGAACTCTTAACCTCAAATTCTTCGTGGATAACCATACCCGATCACCCACCTTGAGAGCAGGAACTGCTCGACGCTTCTTATCCGCAAACTTCTTGTACCTGAACGATGCCTTGAGCAGAGCTGATCGTACGCTCTTCCAGATATTGGCAAACTGATGCAAGGTGATATCCACTGCGGGAACAGAAGTTGCTGGAAGCGGTTGGAACTCAGGGACTTTAGGGTGGAATCCAAAGTTAGTGAAGAATGGTGTTGAAGCAGATGAAGAATGATACTGGTTGTTATGACAGAACTCGGCCCAGGGAAGTAATTGAACCCAGTCATCTTGAGAGGAGGACACATAGATGCGGAGGAAGGCCTCCAAGTCCTGATTCACCCTCTCGGTTTGACCATTGGTCTGAGGATGGTAAGCCGTGGAAAACTTTAGCTTGACTTGGAGGACTTGACATAAACTTCGCCAGAATTTGGCTGTGAATTGAACTCCTCGATCTGAGATAATTTCTTCAGGAAGACCGTGGAGTCGGAAGATCTCTTGTATGAATACTTGAGCCAACTTGGAAGCTGACGGAAGACCAGTGAGAGGAATGAAGTGTGCCATCTTGGTGAACCGGTCAACTACCACCCAGATGGTATTGAACTTGTTGCACATGGGTAAGTCTGTAATGAAATCCATCGACAAGTGGGTCCATGGTCGACGGGGAACGGATAGTGGAACCAGTTGCCCCGCAGGCGACTGGCGGGATACTTTATGTTGGGCACACTTTGGGCAAGATGCAATAAACTCCAAGACGTCCTTTTTCAGAGTTGGCCACCAATAGGACCTAGAGATAAACTCCAGGGTTTTTTGGATACCTGTATGTCCGGCAAAACGGGAAGCATGGGCCCAATGCATGAGCTTCTTCCTTAGCATCGGCTTCACAAAACTTTTCCCTGATGGGGGCGTAGAGTCCATCCCTACCGTGGAGAATGCCATCGGATTTATAATAGGATGCTTGTCTGAAGACTCTGACTCATTTTCTTGCTCCCATGAGCGGGAAAGGGCATCGGCCTTGCGATTCTGAGAGCCCGGACAGAACTGGAGTTTAAAGTCGAACCTGGAAAAGAAAAGTGCCCATCTGGCCTGACGAGGGTTGAGACATTGTGCGCCCTTCAGGTATAAAAGGTTCTTGTGGTCTGTAAGTATGGTGATTGAATGAGAAGCTCCCTCCAACAGATACCTCCACTCTTCTAGAGCGAGCTTGATGGCTAGCAACTCCTGGTCGCCAATGGCATAGTTGCGCTCAGCTGGGGAGAACTTCCGGGAGAAGAAACTGCAAGGGTGTAAATGGCCATCTTTAGCCCTCTGAGATAACACCGCTCCTACTCCAACGGAGGAGGCATCCACCTCTAAGATGAAAGGAGAGTCGATGTCAGGCTGTTTCAGAACAGGCGCAGAGATGAACCTTTGTTTTAAAAGATGAAATGCTTGCATGGCTTCTTCAGACCACTTGGACGGGTTAGCACCCTTCTTAGTGAAAGCAGTAATAGGTGCCACAATGGTGGAAAAGTCTCGTATAAACTTTCGGTAATAGTTGGCGAACCCTAAGAACCTCTGGACCCCTTTGAGGGTTAAGGGTACCGGCCAATTTTGGATTGCTTGTAGTTTCTCAGGATCCATCTCTAGTCCGGAACCAGACACAATGTACCCTAGAAACGGAATGGACTTGACTTCAAAGACGCATTTTTCTAATTTGCAATAGAGATGATTGACACGGAGACGGGACAGAACCTCTTTAACCCAAAAACGATGTTCCTCTAAATCGTTGGCAAAAATGAGGATATCGTCTAGATAGACCACGACATGACGGTATAGAATGTCTCTGAAGATCTCATTGACAAAATGCTGGAAGACAGCTGGAGCATTGCTCAATCCGAAGGGCATGACGAGGTACTCATAATGTCCGTCACGGGTGTTAAAGGCGGTCTTCCACTCGTCACCCTCACGGATCCGGATGAGATTGTATGCACCTCGCAAGTCCAGCTTTGTAAAGATGGTAGCTCCGCTAACTCTGTCAAAGAGCTCAGTAATCAGGGGTAAAGGATAACGGTTCTTGATGGTAATGTCGTTCAAACCTCTGTAGTCGATGCACGGCCGCAGACCACCATCTTTCTTTTTTACAAAAAAGAAGCCTGCGCCGGCTGGGGAAGAAGAAGGTCGAATGAACCCCTTTGCTAGGTTCTCTTTAATGTATTCCTCCATAGAATGCGTCTCAGGCAGAGACAACGGATAAGTTCGGCCTCGAGGTGGAACCTTCCCTGGAACGAGATCAATCGGGCAGTCCCATTCTCTATGAGGAGGAAGGATATCAGCAGAAGCTTTACTGAACACATCCGTGAAATCTTGATATGGAGGAGGTGGAACATCAGACGACCTGGGGGAGGAAGAACAGACAGGCAATACTTTAAACAAACATGTCTCTGCACAGGAGGAACCCCATGCCAGGATTTGCGTAGTCGTCCAATCAATTGTAGGATTGTGAAGACGGAGCCATGGAAGGCCCAGGACCACAGGATGTGTGGCTCTTGGAATCACTAAAAGTGAAATAAGTTCGGAATGAAGAACTCCCACTCTCAGACGAACTGGTAGAGTCCTTAGAGCAATAACAGTATCAAAAATTTTACTGCCATCCACGGCAGTTAAGGAAAAGGAGGAAGGAAGTCTCTCGGTGGGTAGGGACCACCGTTTAACATAGGCTTCAGTAATAAAGTTCCCAGCTGCTCCGGAATCAAGGAGGGCAATAACGTTCCGATAACGTTGAGCAACTTGAAGCGAGACTGGGAGATTACAATCATGAGGAGATGGAGAGGAGATCATTACTCCTAGCCGGCCCTCTCCTGGGCGAGCTAGGGTTTGGAGTTTTCCCGGACGTTCGGGACAGGCATTGATGGTGTGAGACGGAGCAGCACAGTAAAGACAAAGAGACTCAGAGAGACGTCTTCGGCGCTCAGCAGGAGTTAAACGGGAACAGCCAATTTGCATGGGCTCATCTTTAGATGGTGACAGTTGACGAGGAGGAGGAGCAGAAGATTTTGGAGCAGATGATCTTCCACGCTCAGTTGCTCTCTCTCTGAAACGTAAATCAACTTTCGTGCAGAGTGAGATTAGCTCATCTAACTTAGAAGGTAAGTCTCTGGTAGCTAACTCATCTTTAATAAGCTCCGATAAGCCATGCCAGAATGCAGCATACAGGGCCTCGTCGTTCCATGCCAGTTCGGATGCCAGGATCTGGAACTGTATCAGATATTGTCCTACAGTACGTGACCCCTGGCGTAAACGGAGAATCTCGGATGAAGCTGAGGTTACCCGGCCTGGCTCGTCGAAGATGCGCCTGAATGTTGACACGAATGCAGTGTAAGAAGATAGCAGGGTGTCGGACCTCTCCCATAACGGTGATGCCCAGTCAAGGGCGGAGCCACTGAGAAGAGAGATGATGTAGGCAATTTTTGTACGGTCACTGGGAAAATTGCCAGGTTGTAGCTCAAACTGAATCTCACACTGGTTGAGAAATCCCCTGCAGAATCTTGGAGATCCGTCAAATTTTGCTGGCGTTGGAAGATGAAGACGTGGAGCAGAAATGGGTAAGGTGGGTGGGGTTATAGCTGGAGTCACTGTGGTTGACGCACCAGATGCGCCTGGTCCACGGAGAGTTGTCTGAATCCCATCCAGCCGAGTAGAGAGATCCTGGAGACAGCGGATGATGTGGCCCTGTGCAGCCTCCTGATGTTCTAGTCGGGCTGCCAGTTCTTGCATCGGCCTGGCCGCTTGATCCTGGTCTCCGGCTGGATTCATTAGGTCAGTGCTTACTGTCACAACTGAGGGCCTGAGCTGACGGGAGGCAGCCTCAGTTGTAGGGGCTGAGATGTACCGGAACCTGGGAGGTTGTATCAGACCCCTGGACATGTAAGTAACATGAATAATAACTGCCCGAAGGCGTGACCACGACAACTTGGATAAAAGTCAATGATGTTTATTATGACAACTCCGCAACACAGCAGCAGTAAAAGAAAACGTAAAAGTCAGCAAATAATAAATACAGTTCCTGGGTACTACAGGATGGCAGGAGCCACAGGGCACTGGTAGTGTGAGATAGTTCTTATGATCTTCTAGATGGAAAGTCCTTACCAGGCCCGACTGTAGCAATGGAAATAACCCAGGATTGTGCCAGCTGGTGTTCCAGGAAAAGCTGGGTTGCTGAAGGTAAAACAGCTGCTGTGGATACTGGCTGGAACCAGACTGTTGTTAGCACGGAGTGGATACTGGCTGGAACCAGTTAAATAATAAATGAACTTGGGAGCGATGAAATATGAACAGAAATGTAGAACTTGAGAGCGGAGAAATAATAATACCGGTGGAGAGTGGTAAAGTGTAGAAAGGACACCGGCCCTTTAAGGAAAGCTGTACTCTGCTGGAAGCTGAGCTGGAAGCAGGTAATGTTGTAGCTGGAAACAGATGAATCCACAATGGATTGGAGAGTCAGGCTACACCGCAGGTGGAATGCTGGTGCGGGTCTCTATGGTGGAAGTCTTGAGACAGGAGCTGGAACCTGGAAGACAATCACAGGAGAGAGACAAACAGGAACTAGGTTTGACAACCAAAGCACTGACGCCTTCCTTGCTCAGGCACAGTGTATTTATACCTGCAGCAAGGAAGGGATTGGCTAGGCAATTATGCAGATTATCAATACTGAGAACAGATTGGTGGAAATGATCAGCTGACAGAATCCAAGATGGCTGCGCCCATGCAGACACTTGGAGGGAAGTTTGGTTTGTAATCCATGTGGTAATGAAAACAGTAATGGCGGCGCCGGCCACCGGAGACAGGAGGCGCCAGGCTGACAGATGCACATCCAACCACGCGGACACAGCGGAGGCCGCGGCTGACGTAATCGCCACTCAGACACTCTGCATGCAGAAGTTCAGGGACGGCGGCGGAGGCCGCGGGAGACGCCATGCCAGGTGTAATATGGCGTTTACTGTGACAGCGTCCCAGAGTGACAGGAGAGGATACAGGAATGTACACATCAGGATAACAGATGGGATCCGGTCCTGGAGCGCTGAGCCAGCCTTAGGAGGCATCTGATGGGTAAGAAATGGCGTCCAGATACCCGGATCGTGACAAGTATATTGTGATTGTCTGCTTAGGACGGAGTGCTACTTGCTGATAGTGTGACCAGTGACCAGTGACCACCACCAGTTTAATTAATCCGTTCTCTGCCTGAAAAAAAAACGAAACACAGTGTGACACAGTCACATACCATATCTGTGCTCAGCCCAGTGTGCTGCATCATATGTAATACTGTATATCATTATCTGACTGTGCTGAGTGCTCACTGCTCACACAGCTTAATTGTGGGGGAGACTGGGGAGCAGTTATAGCAGGAGTACATATTTTAAGTACAGTGCACACTTTTGCTGCCAGAGTGCCACTGCCAGTGTGACTGACCACTGACCACCAGTATATTGTGATTGTCTGCTGACCACCAGTATATTGTGATTGTCTGCCTGAAAAAGTTAAACACTCGTCGTGTGGTGTTTTTATAAACGCATTCTGCAGACAGTGTCCAGCAGGTCCGTCATTACATAATATATACCTGTCCGGCTGCAGTACTAGTGTGATATATATATATATATATTTTAATTTTATCTCATTATCATCCAGTCTATATTAGCAGCAGACACAGTACGGTAGTCCACGGCTGTAGCTACCTCTGTGTCGGCAGTCGCTGGTCCATCCATAATTGTATACCACCTACCCGTGGTTTTTTTTTCTATCTTCTTGATACTAGTAGCTTACTTTAGGAGTCTGCAGTGCTGACAGTGTCCAGCAGGTCCATCATTACATAAAATATATATATACCTGTCCGGCTGCAGTACTAGTGTGATATATATATATATTTTATTTTTATCTCATTATCATCCAGTCTATATTAGCAGCAGACACAGTACGGTAGTCCACGGCTGTAGCTACCTCTGTGTCGGCAGTCGCTGGTCCATCCATAATTGTATACCACCTACCCGTGTTTTTTTTTTTCTATCTTCTTGATACTAGTAGCTTACTTTAGGAGTCTGCAGTGCTGACAGACAGTGTCCAGCAGGTCCGTCATTACATAATATATATATACCTGTCCGGCTGCAGTACTAGTGTGATATATATATATATATATTTTAATTTTATCTCATTATCATCCAGTCTATATTAGCAGCAGACACAGTACGGTAATCCACGGCTGTAGCTACCTCTGTGTCGGCAGTCGCTGGTCCATCCATAATTGTATACCACCTACCCGTGGTTTTTTTTCTATCTTCTTGATACTAGTAGCTTACTTTAGGAGTCTGCAGTGCTGACAGACAGTGTCCAGCAGGTCCGTCATTACATAATATATATATACCTGTCCGGCTGCAGTACTAGTGTGATATATATATATATATTTTATTTTTATCTCATTATCATCTAGTCTATATTAGCAGCAGACACAGTACGGTAGTCCACGGCTGTAGCTACCTCTGTGTCGGCAGTCGCTCGTCCATCCATAAGTATACTAGTATCCATCCATCTCCATTGTTTACCTGAGGTGCCTTTTAGTTGTGCCTATTAAAATATGGAGAACAAAAATGTTGAGGTTCCAAAAATAGGGAAAGATCAAGATCGACTTCCACCTCGTGCTGAAGCTGCTGCCACTAGTCATGGCCGAGACGATGAAATGCCAGCAACGTCGTCTGCCAAGGCCGATGCCCAATGTCATAGTACAGAGCATGTAAAATCCAAAACACCAAATATCAGTAAAAAAAGGACTCAAAAATCTAAAATAAAATTGTCGGAGGAGAAGCGTAAACTTGCCATTTACCACACGGAGTGGCAAGGAACGGCTGAGGCCCTGGCCTATGTTCATGGCTAGTGGTTCAGCTTCACATGAGGATGGAAGCACTCAGCCTCTCGCTAGAAAAAAAGAAAAGACTCAAGCTGGCAAAAGCACAGCAAAGAACTGTGCGTTCTTCGAAATCCCAAATCCACAAGGAGAGTCCAATTGTGTTTGGTTGCGATGCCTGACCTTCCCAACACTGGACGTGAAGAGCATGCGCCTTCCACCATTTGCACGCCCCCTGCAAGTGATGGAAGGAGCACCCGCAGTCCAGTTCCTGATAGTCAGATTGAAGATGTCAGTGTTGAAGTACACCAGGATGAGGAGGATATGGGTGTTGCTGGCGCTGGGGAGGAAATTGACAAGGAGGATTCTGATGGTGAGGTGGTTTGTTTAAGTCAGGCACCCGGGGAGACACCTGTTGTCCGTGGGAGGAATAGGGCCATTGACATGCCTGGTGAAAATACCAAAAAAAATCAGCTCTTCGGTGTGGAAGTATTTCAACAGAAATGCGGACAACATTTGTCAAGCCGTGTGTTGCCTTTGTCAAGCTGTAATAAGTAGGGGTAAGGACGTTAACCACCTCGGAACATCCTCCCTTATACGTCACCTGCAGCGCATTCATAATAAGTCAGTGACAAGTTCAAAAACTTTGGGCGACAGCGGAAGCAGTCCACTGACCAGTAAATCCCTTCCTCTTGTAACCAAGCTCACGCAAACCACCCCACCAACTCCCTCAGTGTCAATTTCCTCCTTCCCCAGGAATGCCAATAGTCCTGCAGGCCATGTCACTGGCAATTCTGACGAGTCCTCTCCTGCCTGGGATTCCTCCGATGCATCCTTGCGTGTAACGCCTACTGCTGCTGGCGCTGCTGTTGTTGCTGCTGGGAGTCGATGGTCATCCCAGAGGGGAAGTCGTAAGACCACTTTTACTACTTCCACCAAGCAATTGACTGTCCAACAGTCCTTTGCGAGGAAAATGAAATATCACAGCAGTCATCCTGCTGCAAAGCGGATAACTGAGGCATCCTGGGTGGTGATAAACGTGGTTCCGGTATCCATCATTACTGCAGAGCCAACTAGAGACTTGTTGGAGGTACTGTGTCCCCGGTACCAAATACCATCTAGGTTCCATTTCTCTAGGCAGGCGATACCGAAAATGTACACAGACCTCAGAAAAAGACTCACCAGTGTCCTAAAAAATGCAGCTGTACCCAATGTCCACTTAACCACGGACATGTGGACAAGTGGAGCAGGGCAGGGTCAGGACTATATGACTGTGACAGCCCACTGGGTAGATGTATGGACTCCCGCCGCAAGAACAGCAGCGGCGGCACCAGTAGCAGCATCTCGCAAACGCCAACTCTTTCCTAGGCAGGCTACGCTTTGTATCACCGGTTTCCAGAATACGCACACAGCTGAAAACCTCTTACGGCAACTGAGGAAGATCATCGCGGAATGGCTTACCCCAATTGGACTCTCCTGTGGATTTGTGGCATCGGACAACGCCAGCAATATTGTGTGTGCATTAAATATGGGCAAATTCCAGCACGTCCCATGTTTTGCACATACCTTGAATTTGGTGGTGCAGAATTTTTTAAAAAACGAGAGGGGCGTGCAAGAGATGCTGTCGGTGGCCAGAAGAATTGCGGGACACTTTCGGCGTACAGGCACCACGTACAGAAGACTGGAGCACCACCAAAAACGCCTGAACCTGCCCTGCCATCATCTGAAGCAAGAAGTGGTAACGAGGTGGAATTCAACCCTATATATGCTTCAGAGGTTGGAGGAGCAGCAAAAGGCCATTCAAGCCTATACAATTGAGCACGATATAGGAGGTGGAATGCACCTGTCTCAAGCGCAGTGGAGAATGATTTCAACGTTGTGCAAGGTTCTGCTGCCCTTTGAACTTGCCACACGTGAAGTCAGTTCAGACACTGCCAGCCTGAGTCAGGTCATTCCCCTCATCAGGCTTTTGCAGAAGAAGCTGGAGACATTGAAGGAGGAGCTAAAACAGAGCGATTCCGCTAGGCATGTGGGACTTGTGGATGGAGCCCTTAATTCGCTTAACAAGGATTCACGGGTGGTCAATCTGTTGAAATCAGAGCACTACATTTTGGCCACCGTGCTCGATCCTAGATTTAAAACCTACCTTGGATCTCTCTTTCCGGCAGACACAAGTCTGCTGGGGTTCAAAGACCTGCTGGTGAGAAAATTGTCAAGTCAAGCGGAACGCGACCTGTCAACATCTCCTCCTTCACATTCTCCCGCAACTGGGGGTGCGAGGAAAAGGCTCAGAATTCCGAGCCCACCCGCTGGCGGTGATGCAGGGCAGTCTGGAGCGACTGCTGATGCTGACATCTGGTCCGGACTGAAGGACCTGCCAACGATTACGGACATGTCGTCTACTGGCACTGCATATGATTCTCTCCCCATTGAAAGAATGGTGGAGGATTATATGAGTGACCGCATCCAAGTAGGCACGTCAGACAGTCCGTACTTATACTGGCAGGAAAAAGAGGCAATTTGGAGGCCCTTGCACAAACTGGCTTTATTCTACCTAAGTTGCCCTCCCACAAGTGTGTACTCCGAAAGAGTGTTTAGTGCCGCCGCTCACCTTGTCAGCAATCGGCGTACGAGGTTACTTCCAGAAAATGTGGAGAAGATGATGTTCATTAAAATGAATTATAATCAATTCCTCCGTGGAGACATTGACCAGCAGCAATTGCCTCCACAAAGTACACAGGGAGCTGAGATGGTGGATTCCAGTGGGGACGAATTGATAATCTGTGAGGAGGGGGAAGTACACGGTGATATATCGGAGGATGATGATGAGGTGGACATCTTGCCTCTGTAGAGCCAGTTTGTGCAAGGAGAGATTAATTGCTTCTTTTTTGGTGGGGGTCCAAACCAACCCGTCATTTCAGTCACAGTCGTGTGGCAGACCCTGTCACTGAAATGATGGGTTGGTTAAAGTGTGCATGTCCTGTTTATACAACATAAGGGTGGGTGGGAGGGCCCAAGGACAATTCCATCTTGCACCTCTTTTTTCTTTAATTTTTCTTTACGTCATGTGCTGTTTGGGGAGTATTTTTTTGAAGGGCCATCCTGCGTGACAATGCAGTGCCACTCCTAGATGGGCCAGGTGTTTGTGTCGGCCACTAGGGTCGCTTAGCTTACTCACACAGCTACCTCATTGCGCCTCTTTTTTTCCTTGCGTCATGTGCTGTTTGGGGAGTGTTTTTTGGAAGGGCCATCCTGCGTGACACTGCAGTGCCACTCCTAGATGGGCCAGGTGTTTGTGTCGGCCACTAGGGTCGCTTAGCTTACTCACACAGCTACCTCATTGCGCCTCTTTTTTTCTTTGCGTCATGTGCTGTTTGGGGAGTGTTTTTTGGAAGGGCCATCCTGCGTGACACTGCAGTGCCACTCCTAGATGGGCCAGGTGTTTGTGTCGGCCACTAGGGTCGCTTAGCTTACTCACACAGCTACCTCATTGCGCCTCTTTTTTTCTTTGCGTCATGTGCTGTTTGGGGAGTGTTTTTTGGAAGGGCCATCCTGCGTGACACTGCAGTGCCACTCCTAGATGGGCCAGGTGTTTGTGTCGGCCACTAGGGTCGCTTAGCTTACTCACACAGCTACCTCATTGCGCCTCTTTTTTTCTTTGCGTCATGTGCTGTTTGGGGAGTGTTTTTTGGAAGGGCCATCCTGCGTGACACTGCAGTGCCACTCCTAGATGGGCCAGGTGTTTGTGTCGGCCACTAGGGTCGCTTAGCTTACTCACACAGCTACCTCATTGCGCCTCTTTTTTTCTTTGCGTCATGTGCTGCTGTTTGGGGAGTGTTTTTTGGAAGGGCCATCCTGCGTGACACTGCAGTGCCACTCCTAGATGGGCCAGGTGTTTGTGTCGGCCACTAGGGTCGCTTAGCTTACTCACACAGCTACCTCATTGCGCCTCTTTTTTTCTTTGCGTCATGTGCTGTTTGTGGAGTGTTTTTTGGAAGGGCCATCCTGCGTGACACTGCAGTGCCACTCCTAGATGGGCCAGGTGTTTGTGTCGGCCACTAGGGTCGCTTAGCTTACTCACACAGCTACCTCATTGCGCCTCTTTTTTTCTTTGCGTCATGTGCTGTTTGGGGAGTGTTTTTTGGAAGGGCCATCCTGCGTGACACTGCAGTGCCACTCCTAGATGGGCCAGGTGTTTGTGTCGGCCACTTGGGTCGCTTAGCTTAGTCATCCAGCGACCTCGTTGCAAATTTTAGGACTAAAAATAATATTGTGAGGTGTGAGGTATTCAGAATAGACTGAAAATGAGTGGAAATTATGGTTTTTGAGGTTAATAATACTTTGGGATCAAAATGACCCCCAAATTCTATGATTTAAGCTGTTTTTTAGGGTTTTTTGAAAAAAACACCCGAATCCAAAACACACCCGAATCCGACAAAAAAAATTCGGTGAGGTTTTGCCAAAACGCGGTCGAACCCAAAACACGGCCGCGGAACCGAACCCAAAACCAAAACACAAAACCCGAAAAATTTCAAGTGCACATCTCTACATTATTATCCAAATAAGTTTTACAGGGTTTGCCCTGTGTGGTGTAGGGGTACGCTCGTCTGTGCTGCATATTATTATAATAGCTCCAAATAAAAGGGGTTAATATTATCCAAATTAATTTTACAGGCTTTCAAACAAACAAAAAGTTTACGTCTCACTTTGCGCTCTCCAATGTAATATATATATAGATGTACTCCTCAGCAAGCAATAATATGTGGAAAATGTATAAAAAATATATATGTAAAAAATATATTAAAAAAAACAATAATGTGTAAATCTATATAAATAAGTCCAATAGGATAATCCACAATATGTCAGAAACTGGACGGTGAAAAGATCCTCTCCCCAGCACACACCAGAAGGATCCCTCAACAAGTATTCCACACCTGAGGTGTTTTAGACAATAGAAATTAATGCTCACACAACTGGCGTATCTATAATGGGTGCAGTGTGTGCGTTGCACACTGGCCCCTGAGTCCAGAGGGGGCCCCCACCGCATACACTGCACCCATTTTTAAAATACTCACCCCTCCGAAGTCCAGCGCCGGCATCCGCAGCGCTATTAGAACGCCGTGAAAATGGCTCAGCGCCCATTTTCACGGAGTTCTGCGCATGCGCAGTAGAGAAATCTCAGGGAAAATGGCCCCCACGCCATTTTCCCAGAGACCTGCGCATACGCAGTAGAGCCTGAGCCCTCTAGTGCTCAGACTCTACAGCGCTCTGGGCAGAGAGGAGGGGGCCTGAATGGAGGAGGCTGAACACGGGCCTCCTCCTCTCTTAAAATGCCCCTGGCTCACACGTATGCTTACATCAACATTGTAGGCACTTGCACATAAAGGTTTCTTTCATGACTCCTTAACGAATAGGGATCTATCGTGGATTCATCCTGAAGTGTCTCAGAAAAGATGTAAAAAAGACATATATGTGGTTTCCAAAATAGAGGAACCAATTTTATTTATAAAAATGATACAAAATTCAAAACTGTCCCTTACCCTATCAACATGTGTAGAAAAGATGGTGCTCGGGTACTACTGTACAATATTGACAGGATATGGACAATAATAGCACTCTATACAACACGTTTCAACATACTGCAACGTTTTTATCAAGTAAGTAACAAACATAATCCAATAGTTAAGAATACCTGACAAATTCATACTTAATGGCATGCTTACCACTCTTAAAAACAGTCTCTGTATGTCAGGTCCTCCAGTCCCCTGCTCAGCTAGTGATATGTCAGGTCCTGCAGTCTCCTGCTCAGCTAGTGGTATATGGTTACACCCCTCAAAAATGTGTGGTTTATATAGGGAGTTAATTAATTTCTTAATGTCCCCATAACAAATGACTTATGATATCCACAGATGGATGGAAACTGTCACCCGATTACTGACTTAAACCAAGCCTATTTAATATAATATTATTATCAATAACTCAATACAAAGAATAAAAATGTATATACACCATTAATTAAATGGCGTCTGACGTCATTATAATGCGCCCGTCAGACCTGTAGTAATGTGTTGGCTTTGCCGTGTGTGTGGTTTAGGGGTACGCTCTCCTGTGCCCCCAATATTGTGCTTGTATTACATCTGGGCAAATTCCAGCACGTCCCATGTTATTTGTGCCGCACACTTGTGTCACTTATATTAGTCATACAGCTACCTCATTGCACCTCTTTTAATTATTTGCATGCTGTGCTGTTTGGGGCATAGTTTTTTTAAGTGCCATCCTGTCTGCAACTGCAATGCCACTCCTAGATGGGCCAGGTGTTTGTATAGCACACTTGTGTCGCTTAGCTTAGTCATACAGCTACCTCATTGCACCTCATTTACTTCTTTGCATGATGTGCTGTTTGGGGCCTATTTTTTAAATCTGCCATCCTGTCTGACACTGCAATGCCACTCCTAGATAGGCGAGGTGTTTGTGCCGCACACTTGTGTCTCTTAGCTTAGTCATACAAGCACCTCGGTGCAACCTTTTGGCCTAAAAACAATACTGTGACGTGTGTGGTGTTCAGAATAGACTCGAAATGAGTGGAAATGAATGTTATTGAGGTTAATAATAACGTAGGATAAAAATTACCCCCAAATTCTGTGATTTTAGCTGTGTTTATGTTCAAAAAGCATCCAGAACCAAAACCCGAAAGGGTGCTTTTGCCAAAACCAATCCAGATCCAAAACACAAGCATGGAACCAGAACCAAAACCAAAACACAAAACACGAAAAGTGCCCGCCAAGCATCTCTAAATAATAGTAATAATAACAAACTTGTAAAACCTTTAAGAGTTGAAAGTCCTAATACACAGGATAGATGATGGAATAATCCACAGAAAAGCATATTATAATCCACACTGGATCACAGACTTTAGTTGCTCTCTGACAGAGATTCAGCCTGTATTTCAGTTTTTTTTTGTATAATCTGATTTTTATTGAAAGAAGACAAAGTACATTGAAAACATCGTGCTCAAATACAATAGTCTCAGTAAACTAGACCGGAACGACACTGTACTAAATGTAGAGAAGTTGAATTGAGCTCAGCCAGTTGAGTATCCAGAAAGTTCTAAACACTTGTCATTCAATACCTGAGCACATCCAAAATTACACAATAAACTTTAAACTTTCAACTTTATATAGAAAATAAAAAAGAAGAGAAAGAGGAAAAAGGAAAGAAGAGGCAGGAAAGGAGCGAAAGGGAAAGAGAAAAAGGGAAAGCGGGGAAGACACCCTGGGAAGGGTACCAATAGCAAGGCGTAAACAATGTCAGGAAACCTCCCTAGCCACAGTATTACGAGATGTAAAGTTTATACGTATCTGACGTTTTAAAATCAAGCCAGGGAGCCCAGGTGGTCCTAAAAACTGATAGTCGGAAAGTGGAGGTAAGGAGTAAATCTTCCATGGCCATATAGGTATCTATTCTGCGGAACCAATCCCTCCTAGTAGGTGGGGATGAGGATTTCCACAATACAGGTATAACTGCACGAGCTGCGTTACAGAGATGTTTCAGCAGAGATTTCTTGTAACTGGAGACAGGAATCGAAGAATGACCCAATAGCCAGAACGCAGAGTCTTCTGGCAGCTGAACACCTAAGATCTCGGTTGAGATCTTTATTACCTCGTTCCAAAAGGGTCTCAGGCGTGGGCAATCCCACCATATGTGAATCATCGTACCTATTGTTGAGGAGCAGCGCCAACATTTATTTGAGGCAGCAGGGAACATTGTGTGAAGAATGGAGGGGTATCTATACCATCGGGTGAGAATTTTGTACTGGGTCTCTCTAATCTGAATACATATGGAGCTAGCGTGCGCTTTGAGGAAGATAGATTCCCATTCCTCCTGTGATAGTGTTAAACCAAGATCTTTTTCCCACGCGCGGGTAAAAGACGGTTTGGTGTCAGTTTGGGAGTTTTGTAGCATTTTATAAAGAGTAGAAACCGAGTGGGCTAGGGGTTGGGGGGATACACAAAGCTTTTCAAATGGAGTTAGTTCGCGGGAAAATGCCAATCGTGCAGAGTTAGTTAATATAAAATGTCTGACTTGCAGAAACTTCCAAAAATCCGTCTGAGGTATGTCCCAATTTTGCCTAATCTCGGAGAACTGTTTCACCTGAGACGCTGCGATCAGCTGACCGACCCTGAAGAGCCCCATCTCAGTCCAATGAAGAAAATGCTTGGGGTTAAGGCCGGAAGGGAACTCATTATTAGCTAAAAAAGAGGTCAGTGGGCAAGAAGGGGAGGAAATGGAGGGCAGACGGCGTAAATTTTTCCAAGCGGCTATTGTTGGAGAGATCGTCGGGTGGGGGGGGGGAAGCTTTGCAATATGGGGTAACCATGGGAAAATCTCAGGGTGTCGTAACATACAAGACCCTTCAAGTTTCACCCACTGTTTGATATCCCCATTCTTGGTCCAATCGAGCACTCTATTCAGTAACACCGCATGATAATAAGTTTTGATGTTAGGTAGTTGGACACCACCGGAACTAGTAAATCTAGAAAGAGTGGCATATCCAATTCTGGGTCTTTTACGGAACCAGATAAACTGTTGAATCAAGTGTTGAATAGACTGGAACCAAGAATTCGGGATAGAAATCGGTAAAGTTTGGAAGAGGTACAGCAGCTTTGGGAGAGTATTCATTTTAATAACATTAATTCTCCCTAGCCAAGACAGGTGTTTGGAATGCCATCTGCTAAAATCATTACGAATTAAGGATAATATTGGCGCAAAGTTTAGGGTGAACAGTTGTGAAAGATTATTTGTTAATCTAACTCCTAGGTAGGTGATGCAATTAGAGTTCCAAGAGAAGGGGAATGCTTGTTGAAGGCCCCTAACCGCAGCGGGGGATGCGGAGACATTAAGGGCGGAGGATTTAGAGTAATTAATTTTAAAGTTAGAGAGTTTGCTGAAGGTGTCAAATTCTTGCATAAGATGAGGGAGCGAAACTGAGGGGTTGGATATGACCGCCAGGAGGTCGTCAGCGAAAAGCGCCAGTTTAAATTCCTCACCATCCACCTGGGGGCCAGAGATATTAATATTTTTCCTAATAGTTCTTGCTAACGCCTCAATACACAGTACAAAAATCAAAGGGGAAAGGGGGCAACCCTGTCTCGTGCCGTTGGTGACACTAAAGGAGTCCGAAAGAGTACCATTAATCCTGACCCTGGCAGTAGGAGTGGTGTATAGAGCCATGATTCTATGGAGCGCGATAGGTCCCAGGCCAATATGCTCCAGCACAGACCTCATGAAATCCCAGCTGATCCTATCAAATGCTTTTTCAGCATCCGTCGAGAGCAATACTGTGGGTAGTTGCCTCAAGCAAGCCAAATGTATCAAATTCAAAATCTTTGTGGTGTTATCCTTAGCTTCCCTACCGGGGATGAATCCCACTTGATCCCCATGTATTAGGGAGGGAAGAAGGTTATTCAATCTGACAGCCATGAGTTTAGCGTAGAGTTTTAAATCAACATTCAACAGTGAGATGGGTCTGTAGCTGGAGCACAACGCGGGATCCCTACCTTGTTTAGGAATCACTGCAATATGTGCCTCTAGGGATTGAGGGGAAAAATGTGAGGTAGCAGAAATAGCGTTATAGGCACGAAGCAGTAAAGGAGCCAAACTATCCTTAAATGTTTTATAATATGCTATAGTAAAACCATCCGGTCCAGGGCTTTTACCGGACGGAGTTAACGAGATAACATGGTCTAATTCTTGTAGGGTGAATGGACGCTCTAGCAGCTCTATATCTGTCGTTGAAATAGTGGGAAAATCTGTGGCTAACAAATAATTCCGAATTTGAGGTAACACTAACAAAGGGTTAGGGTTATTCGAGGATGTAGCTAAATTATAAAGGGTGGAGTAATACTGCTTAAAACAAGAGGCAATTTCTGGGGTCTTGGAGTGAAGAAGGTCATTAGCATCTTTCATTGCACTGATAAATGAGGCAGAATGCTGTGCACGTAAAGCACGTGCCAACAGTCTGCCAGGCTTATTACCCCATTGGTAAAATCGATTTTGACATTTACGCATGGAGTGTAGCGTGGTATCAGATAGTACTTTATTCAGTCGGGCTCTAACATCAGTTAATTTTGCATAAGTTTCTCCAGACAGAGAAGTTTTATGATCAGATTCTAGGGTATGTATCTGTTGCAAGAGGGTATCGATGAGGGCCTTTTTCTGTTTTTTCACATGTGTTCCCAATTGAATCAGTTTACCCCGGATAACACATTTGTGTGCTTCCCACACTACAATTTTGGACACATCGGGCGTATCGTTCAGGTCAATGTAATCAGACAAGGCCTTCTCGAGTTCCCCCTTACAATAAACATCTTGCAAAAGAGATTCATTCAAACGCCAAGACCATTGACCTAAAGTGGGAGTTTGGAGCGAAAGAGACATAGAAATAGGAGCGTGGTCTGACCACGTGATTGAACCTATATCAGCATCTAAGAGGAGGGGAAGATGTCTATGGCTTAAAAATAGGTAGTCTAAACGTGAGTAGACTTGGTGGGGATGAGAAAAAAAGGAGTAGTCTCGGGCAGTAGGGTGCAGGACTCTCCAGGAGTCGGCCAGCTGAAGCTCGTGGAAGACTTTCCGAACTTGGCAATGCTTGCGCTTCGAAAATCTAGGGGCTGCGTTAGAAGTATCTACTGTGGGATTTAGAGACCAATTACAATCACCTCCCAATACCACTATGCCCTGCAAGAGAGAATCAAACTGAGAGAGGAGTGATGTAAAGAACTGGGGTTGGGCTTGATTGGGAGCATACAACACAATAAACGTGAAAGTTTGTTGAAAAATTTGACAGTTTAGCAATAGTAGTCTACCTGGAACCAATCTGTGGGCCACCACGTCTGTCACACGGAGTTTTTTGGAAAATAAGATTGCTACCCCTTTTGTTTTACCTTCCGGATTGTTACTAAAGAATGAGAGAGGGAAGTGGCGGTCCGATAAGGAGGGGGGCCTCAGGCCTGTCTTAAAGTGTGTTTCCTGAATTAGGGCTACATCTACCTTATCCAACCATAATGATCTAAGTAGTTTGGATCTTTTTTCAGGTACATTAAGCCCTTTAACATTAAACGAGGAGATTTTAATTCGGTTAGGAGCACTCATGGTGTCCAAATAAGGGGATCAGCAGCACGGTTCCCAGGGAAACTACCACAGAAGAGAGACAGAGATATAGAAAGAGGAGAGAGGAGTTAGAACAAAAGAAAAGAGGAATAGAAAAATAAACCATTATAAAGCACCCGCCGTGGAGACCGCGTCCCAACGATAGGATCACAGCTCCAGGGGATAGTGTTATACTAAGCGGGTAGGGGGACAAGGGAGTCGTCGTCAGGAGACGCAAACATCGAAATGCAAGTACGAACAGCTTAGAAGCATTCACAAAAAAGAACATATAGCTATCTAGCACCGGAATACTAGGAGTAACATCTAAAGACCATAACCACCACACATGTAGAAGATAACGTTGCAAAATCAATTAAAGTACCAGGAGGGCCACGTAGGAGGATCTCAGCCCCACTAAGAGGCGGAGCAATACACCAACTGAAAAATCCAAGAGGTAGAGAGCGTCCAGTCAGGTATCATCCGTGGCAGAGGACACTGCGACAGCGGTCGGAGCCTTTTTGGCATAGCGGACTGTCTGCCAGGGGGGGCTTCTTTGTTTATGTTGCGGCAGTTGTAGTTGCGGGATTTCCGCCTCCCAGGCTGGGATGGCCAGTTCCGGCAGTCCCAGTGCAGCACAAAAGGACGGTAAATCGGAAGAATTTTGCAGGAAGAATACTTTCCCAGAATAGGAAACTTGTAGGTTAAAGGGGAACCCCCAGCGATATTTTAATTGCCGCTTGCGTAGTTCGTCTGTCAAAGGTTTCAATGTCTTGCGTAATTGAAGTGTGTGCCAGGACAAGTCTTGATAAAGGAAGATCGGCGTTCCATTAAAATCCACTTCATCTAGCTGGCGCACTTTGCGCATAATGTCTTCCTTTTGCGTGAAATAATGCAAGCGGCAAATCACGTCGCGGGGTCGGTCTGAAGAAAGTCCACGAGGCTTAAGAGCACGGTGAGCCCTATCAAAGACAATCTCGGTGTCAGGTTCATTTCCCAGCAGTTCATTAAAGATCTTCGTGAGAGCGTCAATGAGACCTGATTGTGGGACATCTTCCGGGAGGCCCCTTATACGGATATTGTTCCGACGTCCCCTGTTATCCATATCAGTCACCCTATTTTGTAGGGAGCGTATTTCCATGGTTTGGGCTGTAAGGATATCCTGCAGGGATCGAAAAAGTGTATCGGAAGTATCTTGGGTCTCCTCAACAGCTGTCAGCCTGTCCGATAATTGTGAGATATCCTTCTTAACAGTCGCCATTTCCTGTCTAATCGTATCCTGAAGATCCTGTTTAGTGGGGAGTGTTTTAAGGAATGAAAATATTTCCTTGAGTTCGTTTCTCTCCCAGGATGGAGGGGGTGCAGGGCCGCCTTTGGACAACGATACAGGCGAGGAAGAGGGCGAAGAAGTAGGACTGGCCGCCATTGATTCTTGATCCGTCTCGGTCGTTGTCGGCTGGAGATAAGGCCTAATGGTCGATTGTGATGAAGGGTTCTTTGGTCGAGGTGTGGGATTGGTTCGGGATGATTTCCTGGGTTTGGTTCTGACCATAATGTAGGAATATAGCAATAAAAGCGTAGTTTGGTCTGAACTGTAGAATGGTGGTGGTGCAGAGCTACATTAGAATGCGTCTATCGAGCAACGACCCCCATCAGCCTGGCATTAATATATCATTGAGGAGCCAGCATCACAGCAATGCGTAGGAATGCAGAGATCACATCTCCAAACAGGTCCTGCCTATTTTGCACATACAGAGAGGCAGGGAAGCTATGTATGGAAGTGGCACTGTAGCTTAAATCCCCTTCAGCTCGAGGACCAGGCACTTTAAGGCCCCAAGGCCAGCAATAAAAGAATACAGGGTGAGAGAGTTTATAAGATGGGGCCCTGTGTGGACCTCTGCCCTACAAGTCAGTCTCAGTGTTATAACAATACACTGGGGATTCCAGCCCCATATAGTGAGATCCGGACTCACCACATCCAGCAATGCCCGGCAGGATCTCTCTGCAGGTGGGCTGCAGACAGCAGCAGAGTGTGCAGGCAGCCAGGGGGATCTGTGTCCGCAACTTGCGGGGGGTAAACGGTCACTTCCGTGGAGCTCCGCGCCGGCCGCGGCCCGCCGCCGGGAGCGGTCCGGAACCCGAGGCCGCGGCTTCGGCGGGCGGGTAAGGCCGCAGTCGGCGGCTCGTATTGAGGTGGATCCTGGGCTCCGTGGAGGACGCGGACAGCGGTAAGAGAGGTCTCAGTGGGATGCGCAGGGTGGTCGCCGGGGAAAGCAGCTGCCTTTATGGATTCCCGCACTGGCCGTGGACAGCCTCTGGGGGCAGCCCGGAACTCGAGGCCCCGGCTTCCAGGGGTGATGAAGGCCTCAATCGGCGGCTTGCAGGGTAATGGTCCCCGGGCTCCGTGAGTGCTGCGGGGAGCGGTAGGGGGGATCCCAGCAGCTGGGCAAGGGAGCTGGGTCCCCACAGAGGGGATAAAGTGTGTGGAAGTGGAGTTATAGCGGGAGCTGAGGAAAAGCTGGACTCCACTGTTCACGAGCCAGGCCACGCCCCTGTATTTCAGTTTTGACAACACTGAGTGACTTATTCATGATAAATCTGTCCTCACCTCATCTACTGTACTCCCTGGTACATACTAGGTGAAATCACTCTGGATATTGCCGGAAGGAAGGCCTTTCCCAGCTTCAGCAACGTAATCAGTAACACAAACAAACAATAACAACATGCCTCTCCCACCTGGACTCAAGCTTACACTTCCTAATCCCATTAAGTGCATAGACCCAATAAAACACGCAAAGCTATATTCAGCATTTGACATAACAGAATGAAGCGATATTGAAACTGAAGTTTTTCAACTATTGAAGAAAAGCAAAACCTACCTATATGCTCATTCAACATTCCAGCTGAGAGCTTGCGCTTCATTTTTGAAACCTCAACTTTTAAAACAACGTCAATAAAAGAAAAAAGCAAACATGGTTTATTGGTGCTGGTAAGGAAATAAAATCTGATAAGTACAGTAGAAGGGAAATCATGCTGACTATATACACAAGCAGCGAGGATCATTTTACAGTAGTCTGTCACAAGCCACTTAAAAGATATAAGTGGACATGGATCATATAGTATGAGACATTATAATAACGTTTATGAGGTTATCAGTTGTTTACAAGTGTTCTGTTTCTAGATGGCAGTGTTTGGTGTGAATAAAGTTAAGAAAACAATTCTGGGAATTAGGAACACGTTTAAACCCACTGGTTGTATACTTGCAATTGAGCCTGGGCCGTATTTTGTGGTGTAGTTTCCAAATGGAACCGCAAAATGACAGGTACAGTACCGCTGCCTGCAGGGCTGCCATCACAAATTGTGGGGCCTGGGACTGTACCCCAACCCCCCCCCCCCCCCCAAAAAAAAATACAAAAATAAAAAATTATAATAATAATTAATGAAATAAATTAATAAAAAAATATATAAAATAAAAAAATATTTTAAAAAATTAAATCCTATGCACATATGGAACAACACCAAATTATGCCCTTTACACCATATTAAGTCCCCAGAGTAATACCCCTAACACCATATTATGCCACCACAGTAGTGCCTTTGTCATCATATTATGCCTACACATAATTATACCCAGTACCTGCTCATTGTCATGGGTTCTGTTCGTTATCAGGAGTTCTACTCATTGTCAGAGGATTTCCCACCCAGGGCACTGCTGCTGCCGCTGCTGCAGGTGTACCATCCCAGTGGGAGCCGCTGTTTGCCCTTACGTGCTTTAAACTATTGGAAACGTCCCTCCCTAAATGTTCGCCACCTCAGAGGAAAAAGATATTAAAGATACTAGAGGAGGCCTCCTCTAGTATCTTTAATAACTTCTCCTCTGAGGGGGTGGCCATTTTGGGAGGGACATTTGCAATAGATTGCTGAGGGCAGATGGGGACATATTGGTGGTCATTCCGAGTTGTTCGCTCGCCAGCAGTTTTTAGCAGCCGTGCAAACGCTATGCCGCCTCCCACTGGGAGTGTATTTTAGCTTAGCAGAAGTGCGAACGAAAGGATCGCAGAGCGGTGATAAAGTTTTTTTTGTGCAGTTTTAGAGTAGCTCAATACCTACTCAACGCTTGCGATGACTTCAGACTGTTCAGTTCCTGTTTTGAAGTCACAAACACGCCCTGCATTCGCCCAGCCACGCCTGCGTTTTTTCGAACACTCCCTGAAAACGGTCAGTTGCCACCCAGAAACGCCCACTTCATGTCAATCACTCTGCGGCCAGCAGTGCAACTGAAAAGCTTCTCTAGACCCTTTGTGAAACTATATTGTTCGTTGTAATAGTACATCGAGAGTGCGCATTGCGCCACATACGCATGCGCAGAAGTGCCTTTTTTTTGCCTCATCGCTGCACAGCGAACGAATGCAGCTAGCGATCAACTCGGAATGACCACCATTGTGCGGCGGGGGTAAGGAGGCAGGCGGATGGTGGCATGAGCAGCTCAGGCCCTCACCTGTATGTCAGAGAAGCTGGGCCCGGGACAGCTGTGCCCCCAGTACCCCCCTGCTGGTGGCACTGGCTGTCTGTAAGTCTGGTTCATTGCGGTCAATTACAGGTTGAGTATCCCTTATCCAAAATGCTTGGGACCAGAGGTATTTTGGATATCGGATTTTTCCGTATTTTGGAATAATTGCATCCCATAATGAGATATCATGGTGATGGGACCTAAGTCTAAGCACAGAATGCATTTATGTTTCATATACACCTTATACACACAGCCTGAAGGTAATTTTAGCCAATATTTTTTATAACTTTGTGCATTAAACAAAGTGTGTCTACATTCACACAATTCATTTATGTTTCATATACACCTTATACACACAGCCTGAAGGTCATTTAATACAATATTTTTTATAAGTTTGTGTATTAAACAAAGTTTGTGTACATTGAGCCATCAAAAAACAAAGGTTTCACTATCTCGCTCTCACTCAAAAAAGTCCGTATTTCGGAATATTCCGTATTTCGGAATATTTGGATATGGGATACTCAACCTGTACAGCCATGTGGGAACGAGGTTAGATGAGGAAGCATTCAGATTACTTCATGGCCCCACAATCATTACACCATGCACTTCCATACCTTTAATAAGATTATGGGGCATATTCATCATGAAAAAATTGTGAAATTAGAATTTTTAGTTTTCTATTCTCACCTTCTCATTTCACAATTTTTAGATATTCATCATTCTTCCAGAATAATTTTATCGATTCCAAAAAACAGCTCCTTTTACTGAGATAGCATTTCGGAAATAAATATAATTGTCCTGTGCTGCTCAGTATTGTTTTCTCCAGTGCATGCTCAGTCTCCAGAGCACTGCAGCTGGACCTGGAGGAGTGAGCAGGATCCGCCACTGAAGGGAGGACTCGTGGGGAGCCTGGCCCGCCGCCGGGACACGTGTGAGCCTGGAGCCACTGCTGAAAGGGGACATTCCACTGCCGCATACATTTCGGGAACACTTGAGAGCCAGGGGCAGCTGAAAGGGGTCCGCCACTGCTCTGCTGCTGCCGGCGGACACACAGCAGGAGTGAAGCCAAAGGGGAGGAGGAGGTACGGGATAGGGAGATAGCTGGGACCGGCTTCACACAGCGGGAGGGAAGAGGGGGGAGCTAACAGCACAGCAGAGGGACAAACACAGATCCCGCCGCTATGTGCTGGCAGCCGGCCAGAATACACAAAAGCTTCCCGCTGACGGCAGCTTGTGCTGCTTTGGGAAACTGAATGCAGTCTCAGGATGGGGATCAGTTTCACTAACAAACTTTGAAGAAAATGCTTCTTCAAAGTTTGATGAATGTACTAATTTCTACATCCCCAGAGCCAGATTATCCCTAGGAGGCCCGTCTGTCAACTGCCACCATCTTCTGTTAAAATCATTCTTTTTTTTTGTTTTTTTAGAACTGTAGACTCTGCTGGAGCAGTTAGCCATCCAGCGGGGGATGGGGGATGTGATCATTACCTGGGGAGAACAATCAATGTTGCAGCCATCAGTGCCTCTAGTTGAGGGTGTGGTGTGGGTGGAGCAGGAAGTCTTGGAGCATTGTTGCCTCCCCAGTTGGACAAAGCCAATCCAACCATACCCACTGACCATCCCCCACTTCTGAGCTGCTACACAACAGCCATAACATAGTATTTGCTGTGCATACCTAATTTGTGGCCCAGTTCCCTCCTCTGTACTTCCTCGACCATGTACTTCAAGCACCACAGCACGGACCCTGCCTGGCCAGCTCTACAGAAGTGGGACGTGGAGTCTTATGGACTGCACTGGAACCAGCTAGTAGAAGGGAAGGTAAGTAAGGTAAGTAATCAGAGACCTGCACCTGCTCCAAGACCAGAGCTTCTCAGCCTTGAATCTTACCCCTCCGGCCCATCCCTGACTGTTATTTTCCCTACCAACTTTGTCTGTCTTTGTCACCAACTGTATCTCTTTCCTCTTTCTTTTAGTCTCCAATTTTTTAAGTGTGCCTTTGACCTTCCCTCCCCTATCCCCTTCCCCTTTGTTTGTGTATCCCTGTATTCTATACCTATCACTATCCCAATTGTCTCACATGCAGGAACCTATGGCCCATATGTATTGTAATTATACAGTATAATCAGCAAAGTCTTTGTTCCAGAGGTTAATCTTTCTGTTACTCTACTACAGGGGCTTCATGGATGACCAGCACATCTCACAGATTATACCCTACGTAGCCTATGTAGCCTGATGCTACTCTACACTATGAAGTCTGACCTTGCTATTGGTAATGGCTTGATCAGGCAGTTAATGCACATGTGACACAGGCTATGCTTGACCTCTTTTTGGGAGGATGTGTGACAAATTAGATGCATCAAAGGTGGTGACATGTTAATTCCTTGTTTCCTCACAGTCCATTAACAAATGTTCCAAGTAGGATTGAGAATCCTTAATCAACTGCTGATATATATCTACTTAATACTCTCCCCATTGGCATAACTCTTGATGTGAAAGCCAAATATCCTGCTAAAGATTGCAAACAAATTACTTTCCTTGTATGAGCTGACAGAGCTGCTGAAATTAAAAAATTCAGGTAATCAAATTGGCCTCTGAAAAGTGTAATTCCATGACATCATTGTATGTATAACAGGAGCTCTGTATTCTTGCTTATGGTGCCTGAACTCGCTGTTCTCCATAATGATTCCCTTCCTTACTTCCCTCTCTTTACATTATGGTTCTTTTTCCTTCTCTCCTCCCACTCCTAAGTCTACTGAATGATGATGTTTTGTCGATAAACCTGAGAACATGAAGTAGCTAGTACAGGTGCCCTGTTTGCCTACAATTGTCCACCTGGAAATGCCTCACTCTCTATTTTTCTGTGTCACGTCTAGCAAAGTTTGGGGATCCGGCAGTTGAGACTTGCCCAAGGAGGTAGCAGGCTGGGGAAGAACAAAATGAGGGGGTTGGATATAGTTCCTTAGCATGGGATACGGAGCAATGAAGGATGTAGGCGGAGTTTGAGAGTAAATGAAAAGTATTTATTATGTACAGAGCAGAGGTAGAAAACTGAGGTTGATGAACGGTGACTTGAGAACGTGGTCGTAGACAAAGAACTGTGGAACTGTGGGTGAGAGTAAAACGAGGCTGAAGACAAGAACCGTGGACTGCGACTTATGAGATGAAACTGCGGTAGAGGAGCTGAGAACTGTGGACGGTAGTTTGGGTCGTGACTGGAGACTGAGAACTGTAGACTGTGGCTTGAAAGATGAAGCTGGAGATAACGAGCTGAGGACTGTGAATGGTGGTTCGAGGACTTGGCTGGAAGCAAGAATCTGCGGACTGTGGCTTGGAGGACGAGGCAAGAGACCCGGGGTCATCCGTGCCCAAAGGGTCTTACTGAACCAGGTTTTCCAAGAGCGTCTCCACGGGCAGCAGCAGGCTAGGAACGGGAAAACTGCAGCAGCAACTGAGAACTGGCAAAGCATGGTTAGAAGTACCAGAATACAGCAGGAATCCTGGGAGCACAGGCTAAAGCACCTACAACAGGGTTGTAACTTGAAGCACTGGCATCCCTGTCCTAAACCAGCCCCCTTTTATAGGAAGAAGTCTCCCTGGATTGGCTGGAAAACTAGGAACAGGAATTATGTCAGAAACTTGGTCTCCAACATGGCGGCGCCCAGTAATGCAGAACTTTTCTGACAACATGCTGCTCACTGCCCCTGGTCTCCTAGGCAACGGCTTAGCGAGAGCGAGCTGCTGCAGCGGCGTCCCGCCGCCACGAGCGGTCCCTCTCAACGCCATTACCGCTGCCTGTACCCTTGAACCCAGCGCCGCAGCCCTCCACCGCCGCTGCCCGGCCGCCCGTGAAGCCCGACCCGCGGCCCCAGCGTTCCGGTAAGACCCCGGTCGCTGACAGTACCCCCCCCTTTTGCGGGTGGACTCCGGACACCTATAAGGTTTAGCTGGAAATTTGGCATGAAATGTCAGAAGAAGTCTTGGGGCATGGACGTCCTCTGCCTCTACCCAGGACCTTTCCTCAGGTCCATATCCCTTCCAATCAACTAGGTACTGGAGGCGACCATATTGTTTGTGGGAGTCGAGGATCTTATGAATCTCAAATTCGTCTCCTTGTGTTGACTGGATCTTGGGTGATTTAGGTAGAGCAGCTCTGAATCGATTGAGTACCAACGGTTTTAAGAGAGAAATATGAAAAGCGTTAGGGATTCTTAAATGTGGAGGTAACTTCACCTTGTAAGCCACAGGATTCAAAACTCTTTCGATTGGGTAGGGCTCGATAAACCTGGGAGCAAACTTCTTAGTAGGACCTTCAATCTTAGGTTACGTGTGGAAACCCAAACCCGATCTCCCACTTTAAGACTTGGTACCGCTTTTCGCTTTAGATCTGCGTAGGTCTTATACTTCTTGGATGTCTTGAGCAAGGCCTTGTGAATTTGTTTCCAGGTTTCAGTAAATTGTCTAAGTGTTGACTCTGCGGCAGGAACCTCGAGTGTAGGCAGGAGTTGGAAGTCAGGAACTTTCGGATGATAACCATAATTAATGAAAAATGGAGAAGATTTTGTGGCAGAGTGATAAAGATTGTTATGGGCAAATTCTGCAAATGGGAGGAAGTCCAGCCAGTTGTCCTGAGAGGAGGATATGAATAAACGCAGAAATGTCTCCAGGTCCTGGTTCACTCTTTCTGTTTGACCATCCGTTTGAGGATGATATCCTGAGGAGAAATTCAATTTCACGCCAAGAGCAGAACATAGGGATCTCCAAAACTTGGCCACAAACTGGGGACCTCTATCAGATACGATTTCCTGCGGTAATCCATGGAGACGAAAAATCTCTGCTATGAATAATTTTGCCAGCTGGGATGCTGATGGAAGACTGGCCAGGGGAACAAAGTATGCCATTTTAGAAAATCGATCAACTATGACCCATACGGTGTTCCGTCCGCCAGACACAGGCAAATCAGTCATAAAGTCAATAGAAATATGTGTCCATGGTCTTTGCGGTACAGGTAGCGGATGAAGTAACCCGGCTGGAGGACCTTTAGGACTTTTATGCTGAGCACACTTTGGACAGGCAGCCACGAATTCCTGTACATCAGTCCTGAGATGAGGCCACCAGTAGGAGCGCTGAATGAATTTGAGCGTTTTATGACCACCCGCATGGCCCATGAAGGAGGAGGAGTGAGCCCATGTAAGCAGTCTCTTGCGAAGATTTGGAGCAGCGAAGATCTTTCCTGGAGGAGGAAGTGGAGAGGTATTGGTTGCTGAAAAAGAGGTGGAGTCTAAGATGTATTGTTCTTTTGAACGGTCAGAGGGTTCTTCAGAACTCAAGGAACGAGATAATGCATCTGCCTTTTTGTTGAGGGACCCTGGGCGGTAACTAAGTTTAAAGTTGAAACGGGTAAAGAAGAGTGCCCATCTTGCTTGACGTGGATTCAGACATCGGGCTGACTGTAGATACAGGAGGTTCTTATGATCCGTGGTTACCGAGATTGGATGCTGAGCTCCCTCCAACAAATACCTCCACTCCTCAATGGCTAACTTAATTGCTAGTATTTCTTGTTCCCCAATAGCGTAATTCTGCTCAGCGGGGGAGAATCTTCGCGAGAAGAACGCACAAGGATGGACTTTCTTGTCCTCGAAGAGCTGAGATAAAACTGCTCCCACTCCTACCGTGGAGGCATCGACTTCCACCAGGAACGGACGACTGAGATCAGGTTGTCGAAGAACAGGAGAGGTCATGAAGGCCTTCTTTAACGATGAAAAGGCTTCTAAAGCCTCTGGAGACCATTTGGCTGGATCGGCTCCTTTCCTGGTTAATGCTGTTATGGGGGCTATGACAGAGGAATAATTCTGAATGAATCTTCGGTAGAAGTTAGCGAACCCCAGGAAACGTTGAACTCCCTTAAAGGAAGCTGGAAGCGGCCAATCCTGAATCGCTTGGACTTTAGCGGGATCCATCTGCAATTTCTGCCCTGAAAGGATGTAACCGAGGAATGGAATCGTGGGTACTTCGAAGGTGCACGTCTCGAGCTTACAAAATAGTTGATTCCTCCGTAAACGAGTTAGAACTTCCTTGACTTGTTCTCGATGGGTCTTCAGATCCCTAGAAAAAATGAGGATGTCATCCAAGTAAACCACCAAGCAGTCATAGAGGAGATCTCTGAAGATTTCATTAACGAATTCTTGAAAGACGGCTGGGGCGTTACATAGGCCGAAAGGCATTACCAGATATTCGTAGTGACCGTCGCGGGTATTAAAAGCCGTCTTCCATTCGTCACCTGGGTGAATACGTATAAGGTTGTAGGCTCCCCGTAAGTCCAGCTTAGTGAATACAGTAGCTCCTTTAACACGGTCGAACAGTTCTGGAATTAGAGGTAATGGATATCTGTTCTTAATTGTAATGTCATTGAGACCTCTATAGTCAATACAGGGCCGCAGACCCCCATCCATCTTTTTGACAAAGAAAAACCCCGCGCCAGCCGGAGAGGTGGATGACCTAATGAACCCTTTTTCCAAGTTCTCCCGGATATACTCCGACATGGCCTGAGTCTCAGGGAGTGAGAGCGGGTAGATTCGACCTCGGGGAGGAGTCTTGCCGGGTACCAGATCAATGAGACAATCCCAAGTGCGATGCGGAGGCAAGGTGTCCGCCCCATGCTTACTAAAAACATCTTGGAAAGCCTGGTATTCTGTAGGGAGGCTGGAAGGACTAGAAGAGCAGAGAGGTCTTACAGAGGGCAAACAGTTCTGGAAGTAGTTTCGTCCCCAGGAAAGAACATCCATGGTTTGCCAATTTATGTGGGGATTGTGTCTACTTAACCATGGAAATCCTAGGATCAGTTCGTGAGAGGCTTTGGGAATTACTAGGAAAGAGATGTTTTCCGAATGAAGAGCTCCAACCTTCATCTTAAGAGGAATTGTACGAAGAGTGATAATTCCCTCAGGAATATGACTTCCATCCACAGCAGTAATTGAGATGGTACGATCCAAACGGACCGTTTGTATCCCAGATCGTTTGACCAGAGCTGATGTAATAAAACTTTCGGCGGCTCCGGAGTCGAGTAGTGCAGGGATGAGAAGAGAGGAAGAAGGAAGCTCCAGGTGGGTTAACAAGACTGACTCTTTCTTGGCAAGTAATTCTGAGAATTCTCCTAGCTTGACCTCTCCGGCACAAGCTAGGAGCGGGCGTTTCCCGGACGTTGGCTACAAGATTTAACAAAATGATCAGATGCACCACAGTACAGGCATAAGTTCCCTTGTCGCCGTCTCTGACGTTCCTCGTTGGAAAGACGGGAACGATTGATCTGCATGGGTTCCTCAGTAGTTGGAGTTGATGGTGTTAGTGGAGGAACGACTCGAGGCCTGGGACAATCTGACCGTGATTTCTCCATACAGCGTTCTCTGTATCTTAAGTTTAATTTATTGCATAGGGAAATTAACTTATCCAACTTATCAGGTACGTCCTGAGTCGCGAGGTCATCTTTGATCTTCTCGGAGAGACCGCTCCAGAAAGCTGCGATGAGAGCCTCCTCATTCCAGTTCAGTTCAGAGGAGAGAGTACGAAACTGGATCACGTACTGACTGACCGTACGTACGTACGTACGTACGTACGTACGTACGTACGTACGCGTGCCCTGACGCAGGCGCAGGATCTCCAATGAGGCAGCAGAAGTCCTGCCCGGTTCGTCGAAGATTTTTCGAAAGGCGGCTACAAACTCTGAGTAGTTAGACAGGATTGGATCCGACCTCTCCCACAATGGTGACGCCCATTCCAACGCTTGCCCAGTAAGTAAAGAAATGATATAGGCTACCTTGGTTCGTGCTGATGGGAAACTGGCCGACTGTAGTTCGAACTGGATTTCACACTGGTTAAGAAACCCACGGCATTGCTTTGGATTCCCATCAAATTTACTGGGAGATGGCAAATGCAACCGTGGAAGTGGGCCTGGCACAGGAGGAAGCGGAACCGGAGGTGCTAATGTGGGAGCAGCTGTAGGAACTTGAGGAGCCGTTATGGCAACACAGAGAGAATCGAGACATTCGGACATACTCTGCATGAACTGCACAATTTGAGATTGTGTGGCCTCCTGCTTACTTAATCGAGACCAGATATCCGCGGTTGAATCTCCTCCTGAAGCCTGATCACCTGTCGGATCCATTTGGCCAGTGCTTACTGTCACGTCTAGCAAAGTTTGGGGATCCGGCAGTTGAGACTTGCCCAAGGAGGTAGCAGGCTGGGGAAGAACAAAATGAGGGGGTTGGATATAGTTCCTTTGCATGGGATACGGAGCAATGAAGGATGTAGGCGGAGTTTGAGAGTCAATGAAAAGTATTTATTATGTACAGAGCAGAGGTAGAAAACTGAGGTTGATGAACGGTGACTTGAGAACGTGGTCGTAGACAAAGAACTGTGGAACCGTGGTGAGAGTAAAACGAGGCTGAAGACAAGAACCGTGGACTGCGACTTATGAGATGAAACTGCGGTAGAGGAGCTGAGAACTGTGGACGGTAGTTTGGGTCGTGACTGGAGACTGAGAACTGTAGACTGTGGCTTGAAAGATGAAGCTGGAGATAACGAGCTGAGGACTGTGAATGGTGGTTCGAGGACTTGGCTGGAAGCAAGAATCTGCGGACTGTGGCTTGGAGGACGAGGCAAGAGACCCGGGGTCATCCGTGCCCAAAGTGTCTTACTGAACCGGATTTTCCAAGAGCGTCTCCACGGGCAGCAGCAGGCTAGGAACGGGAAAACTGCAGCAGCAACTGAGAACTGGCAAAGCAGGGTTAGAAGTACCAGAATACAGCAGGAATCCTGGGAGCACAGGCTAAAGCACCTACAACAGGGTTGTAACTTGAAGCACTGGCATCCCTGTCCTAAACCAGCCACCTATTATAGGAAGAAGTCTCCCTGGATTGGCTGGAAAACTAGGAACAGGAATTATGTCAGAAACTTGGTCTCCAACATGGCGGCGCCCAGTAATGCAGACCTTTTCTGACAACATGCTGCTCACTGCCCCTGGTCTCCTAGGCAACGGCTTAGCGAGAGCGAGCTGCTGCAGCGGCGTCCCGCCGCCACGAGCGGACCCCCTCAACGCCATTACCGCTGCCTGTACCCTTGAACCCAGCGCCGCTACCCGGCCGCCCGTGAAGCCCGCCCCGCGGCCCCAGCGTTCCGGTAAGACCCCAGACGCTGACATTCTGTACCTTTCCCAAATTTTCATGAAAAAAAATTGTATTTAAAAAAAATCTCTTTCTATTCCTATTGTTGGCGGTTGGTTTATCTTATTACCTGCCAATGGGACGTCTGGGGATTTGCAAAGCCAACAAAAAATAATAAGTAAAAAATTGACATAACAGAGACTCACAAGGACCAACAAAGACACATAAGTAGTCAGTTGGACAAAGCCAATCCAACCATACCCACTGACCATCCCCCACTTCTGAGCTGCTACACAACAGCCATAACATAGTATTTGCTGTGCATACCTAATTTGTGGCCCAGTTCCCTCCTCTGTACTTCCTCGACCATGTACTTCAAGCACCACAGCACGGACCCTGCCTGGCCAGCTCTACAGAAGTGGGACGTGGAGTCTTATGGACTGCACTGGAACCAGCTAGTAGAAGGGAAGGTAAGTAAGGTAAGTAATCAGAGACCTACACCTGCTCCAAGACCAGAGCTTCTCAGCCTTGAATCTTACCCCTCCGGCCCATCCCTGACTGTTCTTTTCCCTACCAACTTTGTCTGTCTTTGTCACCAACTGTATCTCTTTCCTCTTTGTTTTAGTCTCCAATTTTTTAAGTGTGCCTCTGACCTTCCCTCCCCTACCTCCATCCCCTTTGTTTGTGTATCCCTGTATTCTATACCTATCACTATCCCAATTGTCTCACATGCAGGAACCTATGGCCCATATGTATTGTAATTATACAGTATAATCAGCAAAGTCTTTGTTCCAGGGGTTAATCTTTCTGTTACTCTACTACAGGGGCTTCATGGATGACCAGCACATCTCACAGATTATACCCTTCGTAGCCTATGTAGCCTGATGCTACTCTACACTATGAAGTCTGACCTTGCTATTGGTAATGGCTTGATCAGGCAGTTAATGCACATGTGACACAGGCTATGCTTGACCTCTTTTTGGGAGGATGTGTGACAAATTAGATGCATCAATGGTGGTGACATGTTAATTCCTTGTTTCCTCACAGTCAATTAACAAATGTTCCAAGTAGGATTGAGAATCCTTAATCAACTGCTGATATATAGCTACTTAATACTCTCCCCATTGGCATAACGCTTGATGTGAAAGCCAAATATCCTGCTAAAGATTGCAAACAAATTACTTTCCTTGTATGAGCTGACAGAGCTGCTGAAATTAAAAAATGCAGGTAATCAAATTGGCCTCTGAAAAATGTAATTCCATGACATCATTGTATGTATAACAGGAGCTCTGTATTCTTGCTTATGGTGCCTGAACTCGCTGTTCTCCATAATGATTCCCTTCCTTACTTCCCTCTCTTTACATTATGGTTCTTTTTCCTTCTCTCCTCCCAATCCTAAGTCTACTGAATGCTGATGTTTTGTCGATAAACCTGAGAACATGAAGAAGCTAGTACAAGTGCCCTGTTTGCCTACAATTGTCCACCTGGAAATGCCTCACTCTCTATTTCTTTTTCTGTACCTTTCCCAAATTTTCATGAAAAAAAATTGTATTTAAAAAAAATCTCTTTCTATTCCTATTGTTGGCGGTTGGTTTATCTTATTACCTGCCAATGGGACGTCTGGGGATTTGCAAAGCCAACAAAAAATAATAAGTAAAAAATTGACATAACAGAGACTCACAAGGACCAACAAAGACACATAAGTAGTTTATAACCGTGTCTGATCCTGATTCAAATGCAAATATCCATTCCAAACAATTAGCAATGTTTTCAATATGAAAACAAAGTAAAAAGCATCCAATTGGCATACATTTGTCAAAATAAAATGAACTTTCAATAAATCATTCTAGATTTTAAAAGCAGCTAGGGGTAAATGGGTAATAACCGAAATGCAGATTGTATATCTACTATTTTCATAAGGACTTCTTTATCTGCCTTTGTTATGAAGGCGCTATTTATCAAAAAATGGCTTCCTCCAGCATATCAGCTGAACAAAACCCAAACTTTTGTTTTCTCTCTGTTTATTAACGTGAAAAGCTTTATCATTTCCCCTGTCATATTCCTGTAGCCCCAGTGGATATACTGGGGGTTTTGCAGGAATGATATTTCTGTTTTGGTAAACACAACACCATCACCTGTCTTCTTACCTGTAGAAATTGAGAAAAGCAGGAAAGAGGCAAGTTTTGTGCTCTCTTGCCTGCTCCCTGCTCCTGTGCCGGTTTACACTTCTCTGACCCCCCCTCCTTCCACCGGCCAATCTGACCCCACCAATACTAATTGGAGCGTGCGCAGAGCTTGCAAACATTTTACAAATAGGAAAATGTTTAGAATATCCTTGTTGGGACAGTTCCAGCAGTCAAAAAATATAAATATGGAAATAATTGCAAAGTGAAAAGCGTGAATTTTTTGTGCTGCTTTGCTTTTTAAATAGTTCTCTAGGTCTTGTGTAATATCAACTAAGTTGGGGGTATATTTATTCTATGTACTGTATAATACTTATTTCCCCATTTGAAATATTTTACAGAGGAACAAATCCGTGCACAGGATCTGGCCAGTGGCACACAGGATTTCAGTGCGCCTGGATGCAGTCTCCTTGCGGCCAAGCGGGTCCCGCTGAACGGGACCCACTTGGCCGCTATGTGTGGCCGTAGCCTAATAGGTACAGTAGTTTGACCATATTCTACAGTATAATGCTGGTGTGGCTGGCAAATGATAAAATGCTAAAGTAATAAGCATTACTACAGTAACAATTTTCTTTTTCCTATAGCCAGTGCATTGCAATTCCATAAAATTGGTCTGGTCCTGAATGTTCTGAAAATGAAGAGACATGTACAATAAATTGTATATTGCAATACACACGTAAGGTGGCTGAATTAGCATTCTCTACAAGATGTTATAATATTGAAACTGTACAGATTAAGGTCTATTCATGAAGCAGTGAAAAGAGTGGAGAAGTGAGCCAGTGGAGAAGTTGCCCATGGCAACCAATCAGTGTTGCGGTAACATTTCTAAACTGCATTCTATATTATTATACGTAGCAGCTGATTGGTTGCCATGGACAACTTCTCCACTGGCACACTTCTCCACACTTTTGACTGCTTCATGAATAGACCCCATAGAAGGAGTTCCTAGTTTGGCATGCAGTCAGGATTCAACATCAGGATATTGAATGTTATATATATCAACATGGTTGAAATGTCAACATCTGACATGTCGACAACTACAAAAATTTCGACATAGTGAAAATGTGGACATTCGCATTTGGATTAGAGGTAGTGTTATGGTTACGGTTAGCATAAAGGTGAAGGCTAGCATTAGGGTTGGGGTTGCATTAAAAATGGTTTGTTGACATTGTCACCATGCTGAATATTGACATATTGAACATGTCACATTCTCATGGTGACTTGTCTACTTAATATACCAAACCTCCTGGTTTACAGTAGATCAGAGAGAAATAGGAAAAGAAGAGATCAGTTTTGAGTACACTGCAAGTTGGCCTTCTACTCCATATTCCTTGCATGTGATAATAAAGTCTTCATAAAGTTGCATCCAGTTACTACAATTGTGGCGATAGACAAGGTCAAGGGTTCAATTCCTACCATCATTTCGGTGTAGATGCACTAAGCCTTGGAGAATAATAGAGTGAAGAGAGATAAAGTACCTGCCAATCAGCTCCTAATTGCCATGTCACGGGCTGGGTTTGAAAAATGACAGGAGCTGATTGGTTTGTACTTTATCTCAGTTTGTGCCATTGGACATGTACAAAAAAAAAACTAACTTTGCAGCATATAATAAAACTGCAAGGAATATGGAGATTGAGGGTAAGATGGGAGTTCTATTTAAGATGAGATGTTGCCCATAGCAACCAATCAGATTCCAAGTATTATCTTCTAGAAGGTGCTAGATAAATGAGAAGTAGAATCTGATTGGTTGCTATGGGCAACATCCCATCTTAAATAGAACTCCCATCTTAGTAAATTTACCCCCAGGTATATGTTGTTACTATATCACAGACAGCCCATAATATTATCCTCATATAGCAAGACAGGTCTGACCACCGGTGTCTTTCTTTCCTACACCTATACTAGTAACTCGCTAAGCAACAAACTACTGTAATATTCTTGTATGTACAATTCTCTGACAATAAGAGCTAGCCAAGAACAGGGTGTGCAAAGTTCATAAATTATTATTAAGAGTTCTACCAGTCACACGGATGTCTCCAATCACTTGTCATGATCCAACTAAATATTAAATTATGAATCCCTCTTTGGATATTTTTTCAATATTTTGAATAATAACTTTTCTGGAATGCAAAATATTTCTTGATAGTTTAGCTTTATTTTTTTGGCTCCCCTGATGTACTAAATGCATAATATTTAAAATATAGTCTATACGATTTTATAACTGTTTATGTATTTACTTGTAGTTCTTCATTTGTTTTGTTGTTGCTCCTAGTATTATCGATACTGTTATGGTGCTTTGTTAGATATATATACTGGATATAGATATATAAAAAAAATCTGGTCTACAGTTATTTGCAGGCAGCGTTATATTTCACATGTGCTACAGTTAATAAAATTGTTAGTAAAACATTCAAGGGTGAGTTTCAAAGAGTGTGATCTGTTTTCAATTGAGAAAACAGGTGTCTTTTCAGTTTGATACTCTTCCAAATAAAGAGAGATAAGTTTTGGAACAGCACATGCAGTATAAAATGTGGTAATGTGCAATATTGAGTATGCCTACAACATAAACACATGGTGTGTTGAAAATAAGGTGTGTTGATACAGGGAAGGTGGGATAGAGTGCATTGCACGAATACCATCAATCATAAACTGTACATTTATCTGACCCCTTTCTTTGGTAAATGTTCATCTCGTCCCCATTTCATTTAATTCCCAGATGTTGGTGATGTCAGAAGTATGAGTCATATTCTGTATATACAGGCAAAATAAGCAGTCAGTCTCTCGGAGATTAAGAACAAATTGACCAGACATGTTTGTCTTTGATATATAGGTACAATACTTTCAAATAATTTCTGCAATTTTAAGTATTGTCTTTCTTAACGCAAATCATTACCTACTGGGGTGTTTCTATTGTAGTGGATATAAAACAAAGCAGGTGCCCTCATTGGTGTAGCTTTAAGGGGTTTTTATTTTATACAGGAACAGAGTGTATTCTTCTAAAAACTTGTTCTCTGAACTAGAGATGTGCACGGACCTCCGTGTTTTGGTTTTGGTTCTACTTCATTATGTTTTGGTGTTGGCTTTGGCACAACCACCCTCGAGTGTTTTGGTTCGGAAAAAGGATTTCAGTTTGGTTTAAAATCAATAAAAAAAAATTATAATCATTGATAAAAATTGATAAAAAAAAGCTAAAATCATGTCATTTATGCAATCTAAAACCCGAGATTCAGATTAAAATCCGAATTGTGAACAGCGGGAAGATTCAAATTGGGACTCTGATCTGATTGGATATCTAAGGGGGATTGAGACTGGATTTTGGCTCGGTTTGGATCTACAATATTTGGGTGGATTCGAACCACTGATGTATGGGGACCATAATTTGATTTTAAAAAATTGCAATTTTGGGGACATTTTTAGAATATTAGTCAGTTAAGTGATTAATGTAAATGTGGTAGATTGTCACAGAATATTTAATGGCCACACAATACAGGTTGAGTATCCCATATCCAAATATTCCAAAATACGGAATATTCCGAAATACAGAATTTTTTATGCTAGACTGAGATAGTGAAACCTTTGTTTTCTGATGAATTAATGTACACAAACTTTGTTTAATACACAAAGTTATTAAAAATATTGTATTAAATGGCCTTCAGGGTGAGTGTGTAAGGTATATATGAAACATAAATGAATTGTGTGTATGTACACAAACTTTGTTTAATGCACAAAGTTATTAAAAATATTGGCTAAAATTACTTCAGGCTGTATGTATAAGGTGTATATGAAACATAAGTGCTTAGACTTAGGTCCCATCGCCATGATATCTCATTATGATATGCAATTATTCCAAGTACGGAAAAATCCGATAGCCAAAATACTTTTGGTCCCAAGCATTTTGGACATGGGATACTCAACCTGTATTCACATTAAACATTTATACACTGTAGTTGCTATTTACTCTAAGATTCCAAACTGGCTTCTAGACTTGACACACTGGCTCCTAATGAAATATTTTTTCCCCAAGTGCCTTAGTCAAAAACAAAAACTCTACAGTATCTGCTCAATCTATGTTCACCAGGTATACACTCACTTACAGTAAGATTGTGTCCCCAGTTCTGTCCCAACAACCCTGATAATGGGAATGTAAATCATTAGGTTGAAATCCTTATCTCCTATAGGTTATAGGTAGGCAGCCTGTAGTTCTGTAACTTTCCTAGTACCAACATGCCCAGACATATGATGATTTAAAGGACATGGTGGACACTTACTTATATAGGAGTTAGAGAGGTTGCTTAGGTATGACTTACATCAATGGATTAGGCACTTGGAGCTTGTTAATTAAGCAACTTGAGTCATATTGGAGAAAAGCGCTATATAAATATTATTTATTATTATTATTATTTAGAACGGCACTAGCAAGGAAGCAATAGACTGACCATCTCCTATTAAAATTATGGGAGCCCTGCCTATAACATTCTGCAAGATCATTTCAGTAACCTCAGTTTTGTAACGTGCTCAAGATATAAATGACCTAAGTATATCAACATATCCCATAAAAAAATATTATTGTCAGCCACCCAAAACCAAACAATTCTTACACCATAGTAAGGGATTCCTTATGATATAGTTTCTCGCCTCGGTCTATTTAATTTAATTTTGTTCTCATAAGCACATATATTTTCCCTGAGCATACTTTGGAAGTGCGGCCTGGGATTGCATCCAGCGCCAAAACATTTCCTCACACCTTAAGGTGATACATTGAGAGAGTCACCACCCAGAATCCTTTGCTAGAAACCATGGAATGCTAAGAGGTTATGTGGGAATCATTTTCTTCAACCCCCTTTAAGATCTCTTTCCACTGACCTCTTCGTCCACACACATCTTAGCGATATGTTAACTAGAGAATGAATTTCATTGTAAATTCTAATGCATATCAATAAAAAAAAAAAAGAGGACATTATAAGAAAGGTTTCCTGGTTTATATATTCAGTTTGCTGATTCATGGAACCCATTCTTTCAGTTTATGACACAGCATCAAGAGAATGAATGGATAGTTAAATTAAATTCACATCTTGGCTTGTTACTTAGTTTCTGGAGAAAACATTTATCCATTATCTAACAGGAGAAGCGAGTGGTAACGGTTTTAGTCATAGATACAGTAGATGTTCTTAAGTAAGACTTAACAACTATGTGACAAAGAGCAGGCCATTTCATTTTTAATTAAATAATAAAATGCTGGAACTAGATAATTCCCAAAATGTAATGTGCAGGTTTTTGTTCTTAGGCTAAAATGCCCAGACCAGCAGAAGGAAGTACTCAAAGGGCGTAAAAATAAGAAAGAAAAGAAAAAACATACAAGTTTGCATGTTACATGGCTGATAAATTCCCGCGGGCAAAATTAGAGGAGGAACACAATGATATCAAACTTTATATGTGTTTGAGTATGTGTTTTTAAAGCTGACTTTACTGCCAGGTTACTACATAAGAAAGCAGGAGCCAGAATAACTGTAAACCTGTAGAGGTCACTGGCGGGACAGTGAATTTAAAGTACATGAGTGTTTCAAAGCATTTATAATCTACATTTTCTATTACCTCTTGGGTTTTCGTAATCCTAACTATGTTTCTTGAAATTCAGGAGGTTGCAAAAACAATTTGCCTGTGCGTCTCTGTGCCAAAAGCAAAGTTTAAAAACATGCAAGTTTCTATTCTTCGTTGAATAATACACAGATCCAGGATAACTATACATGAATATATATATATATATATATATATGTTATTTAATAGGGGTTCGGTGACATCATGTGTACTGGGAAAGTCAACTGTATTCATTTTATTTGAGATGTACAGTAAAAAGATAAATCAGAGGTCATCTAATTTTTTGTTCTTTGGTGTTTAGTTAGTTAGTTGCTTGTTAGTTATTTTTGCAAGTAGTTCAGTGTTGTGTTGCATACTACTTTACTGTCTCCTAAGGCTACAATATGGCAAGACAGTGAATATTATAAATTGGGAGGTTACTGTATAGTTTAAACATATGATAACTCTTCAAAGTCTTCCTTAGACATTAAAAGTGCCCTTATGCTCTGATTGCACTGTAACAAGAAACTTTATATATACTGTACTTGCTCAATTCTAATGTACTTAAAATGTATCATGTGTCTATTATCCCACACATATTACACTGAAATCTTTTGCATTAATCAAATTATGATACATTTACCCATGTATTAAAGTATTCCATTTTAACCAATATCAGTACTGTATTTGATGGCAAAGTTTTTGTATAAGCTACCAGAATGACATCAGAAGCTATCAAATTATCGTATTTTCAATGCAATATCTTTGCAAGTAACAGGTACACACTTGGGGGGGATTTCTTGTTGACCAGAAACATGCCTCTCAGTTCCTTGTATTTCTAAATTTTCTTTTATTTACTTTTTGGAGTCACGAGATTTATTTTTTATATTTATTTTTGCCTCATCTAATGATTTCCTTAGTTGTCAATATATTTTCACATTAAAAAATGTTTTCAAATGACTATCAAGATTTGAAAATATATGTATGAGAAGCTGATAAATATGTATATTAATGTGAAAGATTGTCTTTGCTTCTGTTTTTTGGAACATTGAACTGATGTTATGATTACTTTATAAGGATGTAGACATATGAGCTCATAGTAAAACCGATCAATAGTTGGTAGGAATTATTTGAAAATGTGAAAAATACACAATAAAACTCATCTTATAAATATACAGGTGTGTCCTAATGCATTGTTCCTGAAGTCACGGCAAATAACCCCTCTCAGCACATCAGGTTCTGGACAACTTTGCTGCGCTGAAAGTCATTGTCACTCCAAATCTGCATCTTATTTGCATAAATAAAACTGGGAGCAACAAAACTATTTGGCTAGTGGTACTTTGCGCCAGACCCCTACTGTGCATGTGCAGTACGAGTCTGCGATGTCGGAAGCAGATCGGCAGCAGACTGTCAGATATTGACTATTCTTGTTTTGCACTTACAGTAATCTTTTCATTTTCCTGACAAACTACTGTAGCATTTGGTTAAGTAGTGAAGTTACCGAGAAGTATATTGTCCATTATAACTCAGCCCCATCATTTATACATTCATCCATTTTTGTGGATGCCATTACATCTATGTATTTAGTTAGTGTACTGTAGTATCTTGTAATTGCAGACCAATTATTTTCCTCAGTGGGTCTAAATAAAGTTTTGTGGATCTTCAACTGCCATTTGGGAGACAAGCATTGTTGCACTGGGGCTCTTATCCAATCAAAATGAAACAGTTGCCACTTATTCCTCAGGGAGAACTTGAGTCAATATGGGCATTTTTCTGTAACCAAATTTCAGAACATTACTAAGAAACACAGAAACAGAATTGACAGCAGATAGAATGTGACAGCAGAACCACTTGATCCATCTAGTCTGCCCCCTTTTTATCTTTAGGTACCTCAACCCTATTTGATCCTTAGTACTTTGTAAGGATATTCTTATGGCTATCAAGAATGTTTACATTTCTCTACTGTCTTAACCTCTACCACAGGGCCGGATTAATAATGGGGCTGATGGAGCTGCAGCTCCAGGCCCACCCTGAAAATAGGCCCACCGCTTCTGCAGACTGTTGTGCTGCTGTACACAGGAAAAGAAAATTCCTGCTACTGCAGCCTGCCAGTAACCAGCCAAGGCCCCATCTCCCAAGCATAGACACCTCCGGCCACAGCACTTGATGATGCAATGCCTCCCTTGCCTGCATAGTGTACTGTTTGCCTAAGATACCGGTGCTGTGGAAGGCTTTCTTAGCCCTCCCTGCGCCGCACATAGAAAGTCACTCCTCCGCGCTGTGTGTCATTGCAGTGCGTATGTCTTAAAGGTGCCTCCCCCACCACCACTGCGCCCAGACTTATCTATCAACTCTACAGTTGGGCCACCACACCAGCAATCACGGCAGCTCTGTGAAGGCCGGGACTTGTCATTCAGTGCCGTTTCTAGCGGCAGACGAGCACAACACCCAGCGCGTGAAACCCTTGGCAAAGAGCAGGTAATTTAAAAGTAATTAGAAGCTTTACTGTACGGCATAATGTATTACAGGCATTGCAGTGTGTGGCATAATAAGGTACAGGGGGCATAATATGGTGCAAGGGGCATTACTGTGTGGGGCTTAATAGTATATAGTATAGGTCAGGACACCAGTCTTATAGGACGTTGCAGTGCCTAGTATATGAAGTGGCTAGTTATAAAGTGACAGCTAAAATCAATAGCAGTGTTATACCTGAATGTCATTCATTACATCTTCAACTGATTTTGATTGCAAATTGACTCCTCTCCCCTTCTCGTCAACAGGTAAACAATATATTGCAGACTATTCCAACTATTTTTACTGAAGTATTACTAGGTAAACAATATATTGCAGACTATTCCAACTATTTTTACTGAAGTATTACTAGGTAAACAATATATTGCAGACTATTCCAACTATTTTTACTGAAGTATTACTAGGTAAACAGTATATTGCAGACTATTCCAACTTACATTGCATAGTTAAAACTTTATAAAGCTGTTCTAAGTGGATTTATAACTGTACTATTCAAAGATCTTATAGTGATAGAGTGTGGTGCACTGACCTTACATTTGTTTGATTTTATTGACACCTTTTGCTGAAGGTGGAGGATTGCTGTGTTGTGGAGGGGGTTATAATGAGGTTGAACATGTGTCTGTAGACTTATTTATTCAGTATAGGTCAGGACGCCAGTCCCTTAGGACGCTGCAGTTCCTAGTATATGAAGTGGCTAGTTATAAAGTGGCAGCTAAAATCAATAGCAATGTTATACCTGTGTTAAACCGAAGGAAAACAGAAGGCACATAAACTAAAAAGATAACAGAAGGACTGCGTTACAACCACAAAACTCAGGATCATTATGTGGCCTCCCCTCACCTCTACCATGAGAACTCCTGGACCAGGCTTACCACCTCTCCGGCTGAGAACATCAAGTCTGTCCCTGGGCCTAGCCCTTAAGATGAGCAGGGAACTGTGGGGGCACAGCACATGGACCAGGCTCAGCAGGGACATCCTCATTGCTCCTGAGTGTGCTCCCCACATTCTTATACCCACCGGTACTATGATCTTATCAAAATAATGTTAACCCAATTTTTCTTCTGCCACTGGTTACCTGCTATTGTTTTTCCCCCGTTTTTTTTCTCTCTTCCGCCCCACCGTGTGCTTTTCCTGTAATGTTTACTGATTGCACACCCTGTCATTGCGTTCTATATACATGGTACATCATACTACTACACAAGTGTCAGTTTTCCCATATATGCACTGGGCCCTTGCATGGCTCACCTACCACAGTGTAACCTTTGAAGTGTGTCCAACATGGCTGCCCCATATGGTACACTTGTGGATGGGATGAAAAATACATGGACCTGGTGGTTTTGTTGCAACCCTACTCTGATCTCCAGAACTCTGATATCACCCCCATTTTGTGTCATCTCTTCTAGGGGTGGACTATTCCACTCTGGGTAATCCTACGCTGTGTGCCTAAGATGGCTGCTGCACTTGGTACCTTGTGAGGCTGGAATACACAATCCTTGGAAGTCATTACAAAAAATGCCTACACAAATCATGCATTATGCTTTCTGTGTGCTTAAGGTTTTCTTTTATGTCTGTATTGCTTATCTATTGCTGTATTACTTAGATCTGCTGTATTATGTGCATTGTTTTTTTATGTCTGTAAAGCGCCTTGAGTTGGAGAAAGAGCGCTATATAAAAAATAAATAATAATTATTATTATTATTATTATTATTGAATTTATTTTTTTCCCCTGTGGTGGCCGAGGTCTGTTGGTGCCGGGTCAAAAACTGGGGTGTAAGATAGTCTTTTCCTGTGAGGCCATGCCCATTTTGAAACTGGGAGCCAAATTGGCTAGAAACAGCCGTGTGTGTGTGTGTGTGTGTGTGTGTGTGTGTGTGTATATATATATATATATATATAGAACATTTATTCATACTCAGAATATTTTTAGACAGTATATATATATATATATATATATATATATATATATATAAAAACTAAAAGACGGCGGCACTCACAGGACTTTTAAAGTGGATAATGTATTTCAAAATCAAATCAAAGATTCCAACTTTTCGGGGCCAGCAGAAGGGGCTACAGGCCCTGAAACATTGGAATCTTTGATGTGGTTTTAAAATACATTATCCACTATAAAAGTCGCATGAGTGCCGCTGTCTTTTAGTTTAGCTTTACCGAGTTTTCACAGAGGGCACCGTATCTCAATTTTCTCTGTTTTATATTTTATGCCCCATGTTTTCACCCATGACTATTAAGTGACGTTTATACCATATAGTATGTCTACCACCTCTGATGGGAGGCTTTTCCACTTATCAACTACCCTTTCTGTAATGTAATTTTTCCTCAAGTTTTCTTTGAACCTACCTCCTTCCAGTTTCAGTACATGCCCTCGTGTTCTAATACTTCTCTTCCTTTGAAGAATGTTTCCCTCCAGTACCTTGTTAGTAGAACCCTTTATATATTTGAAGGTTTCTATGCTTTGCCCTGGATTGCAAGGTTAGTCATTCTCCCCTTTATGGGCTCTTCTAGTGTTGGAGGTACGTCTATTTTTTGCCTAAGATGCACATGCACCATTTGGGTGGGCAGAGGAAAGTTAGCTGAGTACAGAAAAGCCATGCTCAAGGAACCGAGATTCATGAAGCAGTGAAAAGAGTGGAGAAGTGAGCCAATGGAGAAGTTGCCCATGGCAACCAATTAGCTTTGAGGTAACATTTGTTAAGTGCATTCTATAAAATGATATGTAGCAGCTGATTGGTTGCCATGGGCAACTTCTCCACTAGCACACTTCATCACTCTTTTCACTGCTTCATAAATCTCTTCCTGAGATATTTGTATTTCATTACATTTTATATTGTAAATTGGACACATATTATTTAATGATGGCACTGTCTTGACACTATTCTCTGTTGTGTATTTGACACTTCATTCCATTATGATATTGTAGTCATATAATATTGTAGTCAAATAGGTAGGGCAGCAATTAAGGAGGTGAGGTCAGAGCCACCACACAGAGCATAGATGCCCTGTGGGCAGAACTGGCTGCCACCGCAATCTGCCGAGTGCCCGCTGCGATGCATATTACTAATCTCAGTGGCGGACACCTCGGTCCATCTCTGTGCAGTGCAGTACTCCGTCCTGGCTAAGCTGAGTGACCTCCACCTTCCCCTGCTCCAACAGTGTCTGAAGGGAGAGACGTCATGACGTCCCTCCAGAGTGATCGCCGCTGGACAAAGTGAACTAAGGAGCCATTCCGTGGCTGGGGGCACAACACACCCCAGGAGAAGGGGGAGGAGGAATGATGAGGAGAAGGGAGGAATGAGGAGGATGAGGAGGGGCTCTACTGTGTGGTGTAGCTTGTATAAGGGGCTCTGTGTTGCATACGGGCAGATGTACTAAGACTTGCAGAGTGATAAAGGGGAGAGAGATAAAGTACCAGCCAATCAGCTCCTAACTGCCAGTTTTCAAACACAGCCTGTACCATGGCAGTTAGGAGCTGGTTGCCTGGTACTTTATCTCTCTCTACTTTATCACTCTCCAATACTTAGTACATCTCCCCCTAATATGCATAACGGACACTACTGTGTAGCGTACTGGGAATAACGGACACTACTACTGTGCTGTAATGTGATTTGGTTCTGTTCTATGGCCAGACCCCTTCCCTGTGAGGCCATGCCTCTTTATTTTTAGCTCACGCAATCCCTATTTTAAATATGGAGGGGGGGAGGGGGGCATCAAGTCTCTTTCTGGAACAGGGCACCAAAATGTCTCTAGTTGTGGCTCTGCAAATAAGATGTGAATTTAGCAGAGCAGACCGCTGCATATAAAAATACTTTCCCAGGGGCAGTATGTTGCAGAAAAAGGCACTTGACTCCCATCTGATGGCCCATCCTCCTCACTCACAGCCTCATCAGGACCTACCTGCTTTCTGACTGCTGCTCCCTGAATCCTGAATGCTTTGTGACTGCAAAAAAAGAGGATAAGATAGGTAAGTTAGGTGATAGGAAGGAATAGGTATACTGTAGATTATGGAAGGTAACATTAAGGATTAGTGGTAAATGCTTTAATGAGGTTAATTAAGATGAATGTTCTTTTTAATGAGACTGAGGGAGGTAATTATGGAGTTAATTTACAGGTTGTAATTATTTGATGATGTTGTGGCTAAATAACAGTTAATAGTAGGGATTATAAAGGTAATGGATGCAAGGCTTTCAGAAATACTCTGTATTATATGGTAGTCACAACTACTTTATATTTTATGGTGGTTTCTGATGGTCTCTGTATTATTTATTGGTCACTGATGTTCTCAGTATTGTATGGTGGTCACTGATGCTTTCTGTATTATATGGCAGTCACTGATGTTCTATGGACTACATGTTACTCACTGATGCTCTCTATATTGTATGGCGGTCACAACAATGTTCTGTGCTGGGTGAGGTAGTGCAGAACAAACTACGATACAAGCCTTTGAGTCTAGAGGCAGTGGAGCCTGTATACTCCATTTAAAAATAAAGACACCCCAGAACCACAGAATGAATGCAGCAAGCACTGGCACCTTATTATAACAGGATTCAAAATTAGTTTTGCCTTTACCCTAAACCTTTGCAATGTTGACGGCTGTATACAACCAAGTAAGGCAATAGGTACTACTATACACTATAGAAGACGGTGGGGGGGTCACTTGTCTAGGTCTCTGTTATAAGTTTTGGAAATCCTAACTTCACCCAGATCTGATGCAGCAGTGGTGAGTAATAAAATGTCCCAAAACGTTGTTGTCACTAGTGTTAGAATGGAATGGAATGGGCCCCAGCTCTGTCAATTACCGTTTCTACTTAAGCAATATGCTTCCTTTACCAAGATGGCCAATAAGAATACTTCTACATGGCCACACAATCTTTATTGTGTTAAGTGTCAAAACAGCGCATGGCTGTGTGGTACTTAACTCCAGTGAGAGACACCCATTAACCTGCCTCAATACCCACTAACACTGCAGTACATGACCAGCTGGTCCTCTGTAAATACTCCACAAAGGGGGTCTATTTACTAAGCCTTGGGTGGAGATAAAGTAAGTGGATATAAAGCAACAGCCAATCAGATCCTAACTGCCATGTCACAGCCTGAGTTTGAAAAATGTCAGGTACAGCAGGAGCTGATTGGCTGGTTCTTAATCTCCATCCACTTTATCTTCATCCAAGCCTTAGTAAATAGACCCCTTACTCCATTATCTGTTTCATCATACTGTGATTATTACTACTGTAATTCTGTCTACACAATAAACCTGCAAGGCTGGTTAAGTAACGCTGTGTGGTCCCATCTTACTATGCACATTCAGCTGGTGTACACTACCAACTGCGTTAGTACATACATCTCAACAGCTAGCATAGGAGACAAACCGTTCTGTTCGTTGGAGGGCTGATAAAACAATTTACTATTTGGCTGAAAAGTCTTCATATAAAACCAATCTGTGCTATGTCAGTAAAAGTTCTTCTCAGTACAAGTTTAATTCAAGCAAGACTACCCTTAGAAACTGTAATTACTGTGAGTTTTTATAGAACAATATTGAGGACCACTGACCCTTTGTAAGTGTAAGTATATATTTGTTACCTGGCAATAACTACATCAGTATGTGGGAATTTTTCCAAAAGTTCAATATAACATAAACTGAAAACATAGTATAAAATAAAATCTAACAGAAAAACAAGTCATTGCTTAAATACATCGTATATGTAGTCCTTTATCTGCTATTGCCAGATAGGATTTACTTCCCAATATTGTTTTATGGTATTTTGTTGGTCTGCAGAGATTTTGCCCAAGACCACCATTAAGTTTCCAGATTCACAGCATATATCATACATTGTAAAGTATTTCTTTATAACAAAGTGGGAGCGGATCCAATGTATTATTTCTCTCTGCTGTTTCTCTAGTGCAGTTTTACCTGTTCCACATTAAAATATGTGATTTTGGGTAAAGTAAAGCAGATGGCATCCATTGTAATATTTTTGTTAAGCAGAATAAGTAAATGAAGACATGGAATCGTTCAGCGTTCTTTTCCCAAGCAATGATACAGACATGTTTATAAAACATGCAGGAACAGTTAATTCAATTCTCATGGGATTTTGAAAAGCATTAAGCATAACAAATTACCTATAAATTAATGCAATATAGTTTAAATGAGATCACTGGATTATTGCAATCACTGTCATGTAGCAAGCTTTCATGATTCAGGGTAATTTAGCTTCTTTCCAGCATTAAGACAAGCAATGCAAATACAGTACACATACAACAGACATTTGTAAGTTTGGATAGAGGTGTGTTGCTTTTGGAAGATAATCAGAAAGAATAATAGATAACTAAGAATGGTATCAGGAAGGAAATGTTAATGATAAATGTATCGCACCCCGCTGGCCATATTATCACTGCAGGTGGAGTGACACAGCTCTGTGTAACCTGTCAGTGAGTTGAGAGGCGGAAGGATACAGCTGTGGGGATATTTGTAGTGTCAGAGAAATAGGGTAGGAGTGATATATACACAGTATGGCTGTGTAGGAGGGATTGACCATTGTTGGGCTAACCATTGATGGTGCCATCGGTGGTTAACATTGATAGGATAAAACCATTAATGGGGTTTCATTGATGGTTTGCACTCATTGATGGACATCCCTGCTGTGGGGAACTGCAGGTGGGCCAATCTGGGAAAGGGCTTAGTGGGCAGTCAAAGGTGGGGCTAAACTGCATTCCCATGTGCTGAGAAAAAAAATGCTGAATCACTGCTATCAATTTTGGAGAACCATTGGATCAAGGTCAAAACCATTGACCATTGGTGGCAAACCACTGATGGCTATTAGCCACAGATGGTCGATAGCCAGCCCTAGTGGTTATTTGTCAGAGAGGACAGACAGGTGGTATCATCTATATAAAATGGGACAGGAGGAGACGTGGCCATGTGTTCCTCTGCATTCTGTAATGTGGGGCTGTGGAAGCTGGCTATGACCCAGAGCAGCAAGTACTTCTAAGGTGGTGGAGTTGTGAGTGGAGGACAGAGAGAGTGAAAGGCTGAAGGAGTCCCTATGTTTGAAATAGGGGCGGCCTAGGAGTGGCAATTACTCTATTCAAGAGAGAGAGAGAGAGTCAGCCAGCAAAGAGAGAGTCAGCAAGCAAAGATAGAAAGTCAGAAAGTAGAGAGAGAATCAATCAGCAAAGAGAGAGGCAGTCAGCAAGCAAAGAGAAAGAGGGAGAGAAAGTGTCAGCCAGCAAAGAGAGAGTCAGACAGCAAAGAAAGAGAGAGTCAGCATGTTCAAGAGCCTCCTTGTTATTGTTATTGAGGCAGCATAGCTATTTTATGTAGTAGAAAGAGTCCTACAGTATGCAGCAAAAAGTTACGAGTATAACAGGAGAAGCTGTAAAGGCTATGGGAGAAGCCTGTATGTGTTGTGTATTGTCATATACTGTACAATAGAGACAGATTGGTTAGGATAATAATAATTACAAGAGGAAGAAGAATGTTTATTTTTATACTGCATTGATCCATAATGACTCACTGCACTATACAATTAGAAAAAAGAAACCGTGATATAAAGGAGCCAGCCTTCTTAGGCGTACTACAATGGTTAGACTGGGTGGATACAGAATACAATATACAATTTGCTATATAATATAAAATTCAAAAAGCTACATATGAAATGTAGTAACCCACATGATATGGAAAGTGGCTTACAAATGCAAGATGTAGGGGTCTATTACCAAGCCTTGGATGGAGATAAAGTACCAGCCAACCAGCTCCTAACTGCCATTTTACAAACACAGTCTTTGACATGGCAGTGAGGAGCTGATTGGCTGGTACTTTACCTCCATCCACTTTATCTCCATCCAATGCTTAGTAACTAGACCTCACAGAGTACAGAATGCTAAAAACCTGAAACCCTTAAACAAAAGACCCACTAGGTTATCAGTGCTCCAGAATCCTATCCTACCCATGGAGGTACCAGACAAAGTAGCCATATCTTCCACTTAGAAGACATGACATGCAATTGGGGAGCTAAAGAATAATATAGCAGGATACAAAAGACAAGTTTTTACAGAATCATCAGGTCCACGCCCATCCCATCCACAAGAAATGTGAAACAAGATGGTGAAATATGAAATATGAGACCAGGTTTACAAGTTACTCACTGAGTCACTAAATCCATGAACTGTACGTCCTAATAAAGTACCAGGCAAGGCAGCCATCTTGGGCACACTGCATAGATTAAAATGTGTGGGTAAAACAATACATGTAGATAAAACATGCATTGGGTAAATTAAAAAATTACTAACACGTTACCCAGTGAATCAATAATTCTACATTTTGTTCATTGAAGTTATTAAGGTGCCAGGTGAGGAAGCCATCTTGGGTGAATTACATAGGCTACTGTGAGCAGAATAAGCAAAAAAGTATGATACACAGTGAGGAATAACACGACAGACTATAACAAAAAAAGAGTCTGCCTAGAAGGTAGGAGGTCCTAGTATGGTGCAGTGGCCTTGATGAAAATTGTGGTGTGAATGTCTTTAGGGAACAAGGGTCTTGCTCGAATGGGGCAGGGGTCTTGCTTTCCAAGGTTGAGGGGGCCTGTATAGAGCAGGGACTTGCTGATGTGAAATCTACAAGTGAAGCAGTGGAGATGTAGTTGGACAGGAAGAATAAAGAGCATGAGGGATTAGGTATGAAGTGTGAGCAAGTATTAGAAAGTATTGGGGAAAAGTCTTTTAGGGTGGTGTCCAACTTACCTTTTAAGAACGTGTCTAGATATTGTGCTCTGAAATCTATAGAGTATATCTTTGCTGCTGTATTAAGGATAGAATTATAGGGCAGAAAGACATTTCCTATTAACAAAGACGTGCAACCTGACAAAATATGCACACAACAGACTAAAAATAGGGACTACAGGCAGGGTCAGACTGGCCCACTAGGGAACAGGGGAAAGCTGCATAAAGGTCTCATCGACTCCTCTAATGTCAGGTTCCAGACTATGCCAGTTTCTAAAGAACTATACCAAGATTCGCCCTTCCTGTCAATCAAAATTAGCTATTGGGTTAACAGATCTAATGTTTTTATTTGTGAAAATAACATTTCAAATATTAATCATGCAAAGGAAAAATGTAATTAAAAAATAACTAATGCAGTGTTCATTTAGTTTTATACACCAGCTAGTATGTATGGGGGTCTTCTATCACATGTACAGTGCATTAATGTGGGATATACTGTATATTCAGGATCACCATCATATGCTTTATTATTATACATATGTTACATTTTACTGTATTCCCAGGACTATAATGTATTCACTACAATGCATAATATGGAAGATTATACTGAATGAACTATCAGTACTTACTATATATATTTATAAAGGGGCCCAGACCATGCACTGTAATATCCATGTGGTCTACAGGCTATGGTGGTCATTCCGAGTTGATCGCTAGCTGCATTTGTTCGCAGCACAGCGATCAGGCTAAAAAATGGCAGTCCTGCGCATGAGTATGCGGTGCAATGCGCACGCGCAACGTTTGGGCACAACGAAAGATGAGGCTTTGCACAGGTTCTAGCTATGCATTTCAGTCGCACTGGATGCCGCAGAGTGATTGACATGAAGTGGGCGTTTCTGGGTGGCAACTGACCGTTTTCAGGGAGTGTTCAGAAAAACGCAGGCATGCCAGGGAAAACGCAGGCATGGCTGGGCGAACACTGGGTGGGTGTGTGACGTCAAATCCGGAACTGAATAGTCTGAAGTGATCGCAAGCGCTGAGTAGGTTTTGAGCTACTCTGCAACTACACAAAAAAAAATTCCAGGCGCTCTGTGAAACAACCATTCGCACTTCTGCTAAGCTAAAATACACTCCCAGCGGGTGGCGGCATAGCGTTTGCACGGCTGCTAAAAACTGCTAGCCAGCGATCAACTTGGAATGACCACCTATGTTCTTTCTAATGGTTGACCAACCCTATATGGTGGCTGTCCACACCCGCTCTGATGGATGGCTACACCACTTAACATTCCTCCGGTAGGACCCCTCTAGTGGCTGGCTACACCCCTTAACATTCCTCTGATGGGCCCTTCATGCCCCAATCTAACACTGCAGAAGGAAATTAAGTTCAACATACTGTATGCGAATAAAAAAACAACTTTTATTCTAAAGTGCCCACTGAAAATATATTACTACTACTACTACTACTACTACTACTAATAATAATAATAATAATAATAATAAAGCCATCCAGACCAATGTGTGATCCTTTAAATCTCCTGCTGACTTACCAACTTCATTTATCGCTGGTACCACCATTCCAACCTCTTTATCTTAAAATGTAGCACGAGCACATTATCTCTCTCACCTCTTGCCGCATCCCACCTCTTGCCTCATCTAACCCTTTGTCTCATCTCTCCCTCCTCTCGTCTCATCTCCATTGTCTCATCCAACTTATTTACTCATCTATCCTCTTGTCTCATCTCTCCCTCCTCTCATCCTATATCTCATATTGTCTCATACCACCTTTTGTCTCATCTCTTCCTCCTTCTTGTCTCATCCCTCCCCCATCATGCCTTTTTTCATCACACCTCTTGCCTCATGCCACCTCTTGTTCCCCCTCCCCTCTTGTTCCATCCCTCCTTGTAATCACAACTTTTGCCTCATGCGACCTCTTTTCTCATCCCTCCTCTTGCCTCATCCCTTCTGTTGTCTCATCTCTTCTTTCTCATCTCTCTGTCTCATCCCTTTGATTGTCTCAGCCCTCCTCTTTTTCATCTTTTATTCCTCTTGTCTCATCCCTAGCCTGTCATGTCTCATCCCTCTACATGTTATCTCACCTCTAGCGTCATGCAATCTCTTGTTTCATCACACCTCTTGCTTTATGACATCTTTTGTTTTATCCCTACACTTTTCTCATTCCTCCTCTTTTCTCATCTCACCTTTTGTCTCATCCCTCTTCTTTTCTCGACTCTGCCTCTTCTTGTCTCATCCCTCCTCCGTCATGTCTCATCCATCCCCTCTTATGCCTCAGCCCGCTGCTATAGCTCAAATAATTATGCCATTACATATATGAATGTAATTATTTTGTCTGTAATTATGTATAAGTGCTGGTTACCATGCAATTTTGCAAGTTTATATATCCTGTTAGTTTGTAGCTCTATATGGTGTTGTGAAACTTTTTTGCACCCTATAACTAAATGATGATGATGATGATGATGATGATAATGTTGATAGTTTTTCATGGGATAAATCTTTTGTTTTATGTATGTTTCACAACTACTGGATCCTAGGACGTGAATTATAATGCTGCATGTTAGTCCTTTCTGAGACTAATTTTTGTAAGTAAGCAGCAGGATTCTATATCATAATTAAACATGATCCAAATACAGTATCTATCACAAAGCAAAGAATGAGCGTGGCTGTTCTGAATTGAGATATTCACAACATTAAGTATAATCAGATTTCTGGTTCTGGTCCATAACGTCCTTCAGCAGGGATTTAAAAATGACATGTGCCACTAATATATTATTTTAATATATGACAAAGTCTTTTCTGGAGATTTATGCTTATGAAGATTATAAATAATACCAGATTTTTAAATCTCAGAACGTTCTTGTAATTTTGCTTACACAGAACAAATTCTGTGAACATCACAGTCATTAAAAGAAACAAAAGAATCAGAGGCTTGGAACAATAATTTCAATTCATATATAATTGCTTAAACCTGATTAGTCATTCTGACTACTGAAGAGCAAGGACTGTAGACGGCATACACAGGACGTCTGAGAAGGGTGTGGTGGGAAAAATGTGGGAATCCGTCCTCCAATGTACGGATACAGTAAAAACTTTCTTTAGAAGACAAAGGCTTTCACAAGTTCCCAGCAAGCTAAGAAGCTAGCAATTCCCACTCAAAGCTAAACAAGGAAAATCCTACACATGTTGGCAGAGACATGTAAATTATATGTAAATGATATGCAAATGACTATATTGTATGCTTTTTTTCCCTTTTTATTCTTATAGATATTTCATGCAGAGTACTTATTAGCACATTTCCCACTTCAAGGAAATCTTTCTCTATAAATGAACATTACAAAATCAAACTGCATGTAAATATACCTAAGTGGACTCATTTACATATGCAGTGATTTAACGCCACTGTTTTTTTTTTTGTTAATGACAATATGGGTGGCCAGACTTTGCATCTCAGATACTCAGATCGCACTTTAGGCTTTTCCTGATTTTTTTTTTTTTCTTTAAATTGGGCTTCAAAGATTTCTTTGACACTTAAGTAGACCAAAACATAAAAATGTACTAAATATTTAGATTGACATGTCAAATGACATCATGCATTGTAATCATGACTCATGCTCAAATATGCATCCCCAATACTATGAAAATTACCGTGTCAAAGTGAGTTAAATGAAAATAGATGTATTCATGCCATCTCTTAGGTTTCCTTGTAGCTGCTCTGTTTCTTATCTTGCAAAGTTCCTCTTAAGTTTTCTGTCAGCAGAAATCCAAACAAAAGGTCTTAAGTTTAAGTGGATGTAAGTTTGAACCGACTGTACTCTCTATTTGGCGCTAAACAGGCTGCCACTTGCTATTAACTGAATTGAATTTAAACTGTTCTGCACAGTGTATTGTTTAAATAAAATTGTCCCATGTTTTGGAATTACTTGATAACCTAGTTTTCTTAATTGATTTATTGACTTAACCATTACAAAAATAAACAAATAAAGCAAAATGTTAGTTTTGCTTTCCCCTTTCTGTCTGTATTCCAGATAATTTCATTATGAGTAATTATTTATTTTATTTTGCTTGCCGTCATATGTCTTTTTCTTGTAATCACGATATTAATCATGAGTCTAATCCAACACTGAGACACAGAAGAACTCCAGTCTTGAGGACACATTTATTATATTTATACAGCATAGCAGTGTAACCAAGATAGAAAGATGGAAGGTCCGAAAAAAGGGCCTACACTTAAAACAGCAATTGCGCATAGCGAAGGGATTCTCCTAGACCAATACTGGGCAAGTTGAAGTAGTGAATGCACTCTAACCTCTCCTGTCTTTGCCACCATGCACTGAAACAAATAAATGCTAACGCACTCCAAAAACATCCAATTGGCAAACATAAACAAACTATCCCCCATGCAAATGAAACCCAATAAAATGTAAAGGAATCTGTATATTAGGGTAACAGACAGAAAGATGATTCAACATATATTATACAAAAGAACAGCAGGACTTTAAGAACAAATTAAGTCCATAGCTTTATCAAATCCATTCCATTCCATATAATCAGAATGAATAAAAGTGCAGGATCGCGATTGGTCAATCTGATCACATGTTCCTAACACATGGTTGCAAGGCTACATGATAGAGAGGCTTGAAAAACAAGCTCTATCCCTTCTGAGATACATGACCACATGACAGGAAGTGATCACAATCTCCAGTCACATGATTGGGTCATGGACAATCTCCATGGACAAATCCTACACATAAATCCCAGCTCCTATATATTTCTACTTAATTAATTGTCATGTGTGCCCTTTCATTTTGAGCAATTTGTTTTTCTTTTAATTCATTATTTACCACTTTCTGTTGTAATGGTAATCTTTTTAAAGTGTACCATCTTATGAATAAATCCCAAATCTTGTGTACCATATCCAGCTTTTAGCGCTGTTTCACTTTTACCTTAATACAGGGATGTAGACCCTGCAATATAGCCATGTTGTCGTAATGGACGAATGCTATCACTTGAAGACCTATGACTTAGGTCCTGATGACTGTGGGGTGGGGTACAAAACAACAATTCGACCATTCTCAACAATAACTGGATATGTGGGAGCAGCTAATGCAACAATACCCATAGTCTGAAGCAACTGGCTAGTGGGTAGAGCCGAACCAGTAGATTGGTGGACCTCAATGACTGGGCAGAGAGCAAAGGAGCCAAAGCTCCCGCGAAAGCATTGACTGCAGCTAAACATTTGGGAATGGGTGCAGACTGAACCAGAGGAGCAACCTGTGACACAACTGTGCCAGCAGCCTGCAATATACAGGGAGGATCTCCCTGTGAGGCAAAACCTGCGCATGCAGCAATTGAGTGCACAGAGCCCACTGTGACCGGGTGTAGCCATAGCAGTCTCTGAATTAGAAGGAGCGAGGACTTGCCCAGCCACCACCTGGCTATATAAAGTACGCGCTTGCCCTATGCACTGCTGAACATGAGCAGGGATTGCAGTGGAACTATGGAAGGGCCAGGGATCACCTGCCCTTAGTCATCCACTGCATGGGCAGAACCTGCATTATATTACAAGTTCTGACCCACATGCACAGCTAAAGCAGGTGCATCAGCTAAAGTAGTAGGGCTTATATAATGTGAAACCTGCATTGTCCGCACCCCTATAACACTCCGGTAGTATCCAAGCTAATTTACAAAATGGCAGCATGATTCCCAGCTTTTGCCCCCCTTGACCCCACTGCCACCTTCCTGGAGGCATGTGCACAATCAGCAGGGCACAGTGCCATGACCGAACATCACCAGAATTTTGTAGTGTCACCAGCCACAAACCTGTGGCCCAGGACAATGCCCCCCAGCCACAGAGTGCACACCAGCACATGGGTGAGCGGCGGTGGGAAGCTGTGTTGCCACTACCTTGGGCCCCACTGCCTATATCTTGGTAGCTGCAGGAGCCTCTATCCCTTAACTAATGACTCGGGATGCTCACCTTGGACTGCGAGACTGAGGCCTGATGGTAGGATCACCAGCAGACGTAGCCTGGGTGCGGAGACATCCCTAAAATGGGCTGTCTGTCTGGCCTGAAAATAAAGTAGAAGTAGAAAAGATAAAGCATGAAGAAATAAAAGAAAAAAAGAATGACAAAAAAGAAACTTAATTAATGAAGAAAAACAGTTTAAAAGTGGTTTCATGCAAATAGTCAGTATTCCCCCCCCCCCGCAATGCACATGGTTGTGCCCAACTGCTAACAAATTTGCTGCTACGATCAGGTCTGAATTACCCCCCAGGATTCGGTTCTTTGCAAGTGCACCGAACCTGTACTCTGCAGAGACTGACAGTATGCTGCTGTTTGGGGATGCGGAGGCCACTGTTTCCCAAAATGGATGCATGCCACAGCCGGTTTGGGGGGAGTGTCAGAATCTCCGTGGGAAGATGGATATTTCCTGGACTCTTTGTTGGATCTGTGGTGGCCAGCTTGCGCGATCCCATAGGTCATGCAGCCGTCTGGTGGTGTCACAGGTGATTCGCTGCTGTGTCCTAGGATGTGGCATGGATCACTAATGCATGCAGGAGGCGTAACACCCCCTGCTGCATTAACATATTAGTTCTAATTCAGATGCAGTAGCAAAGCGGCTATTGTGCACAATTCAGTCGGTTTTCTTACTGCACATCACATGCGTCTGAACTGCAGTGCGCACACACGAGTGAGCTGCGATTGTGGTTGCACCACTGAATTAGTCGCAAAGTGAGTGATAGGAAGACATCGTCTGGAGGTGGTAATGAAGCGTGGTCGGGTAAACGCAGGCGTGTCATGGCCGTTCAGATGTTGTTTTATGGGCATGCATAAATTAGCAGTTGCGATCATCTTACTTGCTACTGGAGAGCCCTCAGTGTCACGAGAGAGCCTCTCGGCCTGCGCGTCTACAGAGGCACTCAGACTCTGCGTCATGTTCCGATTTGCGAAAATGATACCGATGTATCAGCAATTATATGATGTTGGACTGAAATGATGCAAATGCTGTAGGTGTTCCTATGCTCAGGTTAGCTTCTGCCCATATTAGCATATAGTCACAACTGCGTACGGCAAAGGATAGCAACAGCAGCAGCAAGAACAATCACACAATTAGGCCCATTAGTGCTATAGCTGCTGCTTCCTTGCAGCGATAGCAACTCCAAACACATATGAATCAGGCTCAATATTAATTAGATTATTCAAGTGGTAATAACAGGGGTGGTTTAAAGGTGAGGGCCAATGTGCAGGCCCCCTCCTCTCTGGTAGGGCAAAAGTCTATGGATTTGTGCCAGAGTCTACTGCGCATAATTAGGTGTCCGGGAACATGGTGACCAAGCCCTGTTCCCAGGGACATCTGTATTAAGCCTCCGCTCAATTTTCCCAGTGATTTCTAGCACTTATACATTATATATATATATATATATATTAGTGATGTGCACCGAAAATTTTTCGGGTTTTGTGTTTTGGTTTTGGGTTAGGTTCCGCGGCCGTGTTTTGGGTTCGAACGCGTTTTGGCAAAACCTCACCGAATTTTTTTTGTCAGATTCGGGTGTGTTTTGGATTCGGGTGTTTTTTTCAAAAAACCCTAAAAAACAGCTTAAATCATAGAATTTGGGGGTCATTTTGATCCCATAGTATTATTAACCTCAATAACCATAATTTCCACTCATTTCCAGTCTATTCTGAACACCTCACACCTCACAATATTATTTTAAGTCCTAAAATTTGCACCGAGGTCGCTGGATGGCTAAGCTAAGCGACACAAGTGGCCGACACAAACACCTGGCCCATCTAGGAGTGGCACTGCATTGTCAGGCAGGATGGCCCTTCAAAAAAATACTCCCCAAACAGCACATGACGCAAAGAAAAAAATAGGCGCAATGAGGTAGCTGTGTGACTAAGCTAAGCGACCCTAGTGGCCGACACAAACACCTGGCCCATCTAGGAGTGGCACTGCAGTGTCAGGCAGGATGGCCCTTCAAAAAAATACTCCCCAAACAGCACATGACGCAAAGAAAAAAAGAGGCGCAATGAGGTAGCTGTGTGACTAAGCTAAGCGACCCTAGTGGCCGACACAAACACCTGGCCCATCTAGGAGTGGCACTGCAGTGTCACGCAGGATGGCCCTTCAAAAAAATACTCCCCAAACAACACATGACGCAAAGAAAAATGAAAGAAAAAAGAGGTGCAAGATGGAATTGTCCTTGGGCCCTCCCACCCACCCTTATGTTGTATAAACAACAGGACATGCACACTTTAACGAACCCATCATTTCAGCGACAGGGTCTGCCACACGACTAAGACTGAAATGACTGGTTGGTTTGGGCCCCCACCAAAAAAGAAGCAATCAATCTCTCCTTGCACAAACTGGCTCTACAGAGGCAAGATGTCCACCTCATTATCATCGTCCGATTCATCACCCCTTTCACTGTGTACATCCCCCTCCTCACAGATTATTAATTCGTCCCCACTGGAATCCACCATCTCAGGTCCCCGTGTACTTTCTGGAGGCAATTGCTGCTGGTCAATGTCTCCACGGAGGAATTAAATCTTATATATTATATATATTGAATTAAGTCTTTTCATTTTTCTAGCGAGAGGGTGAGTGCTTCCATCCTCATGTGAAGCTGAACCACTAGCCATGAACATAGGCCAGGGCCTCAGCCGTTCCTTGCCACTCCGTGTCGTAAATGGCATATTGGCAAGTTTACGCTTCTCCTCAGACGCTTTTAATTTAGATTTTTGGGTCATTTTACTGATCTTTTGTGTTTTGGATTTTACATGCTCTGTACTATGACATTGGGCATCGGCCTTGGCAGACGACGTTGATGGCATTTCATCGTTTCGGCCATGACTAGTGGCAGCAGCTTCAGCACGAGGTGGAAGTGGATCTTGATCTTTCCCTATTTTTTTAACCTCCACATTTTTGTTCTCCATATTTTAATGCGCACAACTAAAAGCCACCACAGGTATACAATGTAGATGGATGGATAGTATAGTATTATATTACTTATGGAAGACGAGTGCACTGACGACACAGAGGTAGGTACAGCCGTGGCCTACCGTACTGCTATATATATATATATATATAATATACTGTATAATAATAATAACGGACCTGGTGGACACTGTCAGCAGACTGCTAAACTAGTATGAAGAAAAAAAAACCCGCCACAGGTATACAATGTAGATGGATGGATAGTATAGTATTATATTACTTATGGACGACGAGTGCACTGACGACACAGAGGTAGGTACAGCCGTGGCCTACCGTACTGCTATATATATATATAATATACTGTATAATAATAATAACGGACCTGGTGGACACTGTCAGCAGACTGCTAAACTAGTATGAAGAAAAAAAAACCCACCACAGGTATACAATGTAGATGGATACTATAGTATAGTATTATATTACTTATGGACGACGAGTGCACTGACGACACAGAGGTAGGTACAGCTGTGGCCTACCGTACTGCTATATATATATATATATATATATATAATATACTGTATAATAATAATAACGGACCTGGTGGACACTGTCAGCAGACTGCTAAACTAGTATGAAGAAAAAAAAAGCCACCACAGGTATACAATGTAGATGGATGGATACTATAGTATAGTATTATATTACTTATGGACGACGAGTGCACTGACGACACAGAGGTAGGTACAGCCGTGACCTACCGTACTGCTATATATATATATATATATATATATATATATATAATATACTGTATAATAATAATAACGGACCTGGTGGACACTGTCAGCAGACTGCTAAACTAGTATGAAGAAAAAAAAACCACCACAGGTATACAATGTAGATGGATGGATAGTATAGTATTATATTACTTATGGACGACGAGTGCACTGACGACACAGAGGTAGGTACAGCCGTGGCCTACCGTACTGCTATATATATATATATATATATATATATATATAATATACTGTATAATAATAATAACGGACCTGGTGGACACTGTCAGCAGACTGCTAAACTAGTATGAAGGAAAAAAAAACCACCACAGGTATACAATGTAGATGGATGGATAGTATAGTATTATATTACTTATGGACGACGAGTGCACTGACGACACAGAGGTAGGTACAGCCGTGGCCTACCGTACTGCTATATATATATATATATATATATATATATATATATAATATACTGTATAATAATAATAACGGACCTGGTGGACACTGTCAGCAGACTGCTAAACTAGTATGAAGAAAAAAAAAGCCACCACAGGTATACAATGTAGATGGATGGATTGGATACTATAGTATAGTATTATATTACTTATGGACGACGAGTGCACTGACGACACAGAGGTAGGTACAGCCGTGGCCTACCGTACTGCTATATATATATATATAATATACTGTATAATAATAATAACGGACCTGGTGGACACTGTCAGCAGACTGCTAAACTAGTATGATGGAAAAAAAAACCACCACAGGTATACAATGTAGATGGATGGATACTATAGTATAGTATTATATTACTTATGGACGACGAGTGCACTGACGACACAGAGGTAGGTACAGCCGTGGCCTACCGTACTGCTATATATATATACATATATATATATAATATACTGTATAATAATAATAACGGACCTGGTGGACACTGTCAGCAGACTGCTAAACTAGTATGAAGGAAAAAAAAACCACCACTGGTATACAATGTAGATGGATGGATTGGATACTATAGTATAGTATTATATTACTTATGGACGGCGAGTGCACTGACGACACAGAGGTAGGTACAGCCGTGGCCTACCGTACTGCTATATATATATATATATATATATATATATATATAATATACTGTATAATAATAATAATAATAACGGACCTGGTGCACACTGTCAGCAGACTGCTAAACTAGTATGAAGAAAAAAAAAACACCACTGGTATACAATGTAGATGGATGGATTGGATACTATAGTATAGTATTATATTACTTATGGACGACGAGTGCACTGACGACACAGAGGTAGGTACAGCCGTAGCCTACCATACTGCTATATATATATATATAATATACTGTATAATAATAACGGACCTGGTGGACACTGTCAGCAGACTGCTAAACTAGTATGAAGAGAAAAAAAGCCACCACAGGAGTGTTTTTCAGGCAGACAAACGTATACTGGACTGGTGGTCACTGTCAGCAAAACTGTGCACTGTACTCCTGCTATAACTGCTCCCCAGTCCCCACAATTAGGCAGTGTGAGCAGTGCACTCAGCACAGATATATGCAGCAGTGCAGCACACTGAGTGAGCACAGATATATGGTGGAGCGTTTTTTTTCAGGCAGAGAAACAACGGATTAAACTCACTGGTGGTATAATCAAAACCCTGCACTGTACTCCCTAACAGCTGCTCCCCGTCCCCAATCCTCCCCACAATTATAAGTCACTCAGTCTTTTCTAATATAACGGAGAGGACGCCAGCCACGTCCTCTCCCTATCAATCTCAATGCACGTGTGAAAATGGCGGCGACGCGCGGCTCCTTATATAGAATACGAATCTCGCGAGAATCCGACAGCGGGATGATGACGTTCGGGCGCGCTCGGGTTAACCGAGCAAGGCGGGAGGATCCGAGTCGCTCGGACCCGTGAAAAAAAAGGTGAAGTTCGGGCGGGTTCGGATCCCGAGGATCCGAACCTGCTCATCACTAATATATATATATATATATATATATATTATTATTATTATTATCCTTTATTTATATGCCGCCACAAGGGTTCCGCAGCGCCCAATTACAGAGTACATATGCGCATAATCAAAACAGGAAAACAGTGACTTACAGTGGAAGACAATATCGGACAAGTACAGGGTAATTAAGCATAACTACATCAGTAGACGACACTGAGATAAATATCAAGGTGGCCGAGAACTGCAGGATTTGGGCAGTTGAGGATTATCAAAGTAAGAAAAGGACCGAGCGTGGCACAGAGGGTTAGGATGACACTTGGCTGGCTTTGGTAAAGAAGTGGGTCTTGAGAGTCCGTTTGAAGGTGGTCATTCCGAGTTGTTCGCTCGTTGCCGATTTTCGCTATGCTGCGATTTGTTGCTAAATGCGCATGCACATGGTACGCAGCGCGCATGCGCTTAGTTATTTAACACAAAACTTAGATTTGCTGGTGTTCGTGCAACGCTTTTCAGTCGCACTGCTGATCGGTGAGTGATTGACAGGAAAGGGGCGTTTCTCGGTGGTAACTGAGCATTTTCCGGGAGTGTGCTAAAAAACGCAGGCGTCCCAGAGAAAAACGCGGGAGTGTCTGGAGAAACGAGGGAGTGGCTGACCGAACGCAGGGCGTGTTTGTGACGTCAAACCAGGAACTAAACGGTCTGGAGCTACTCAGAAATTGCAAGAAAATATTTAGTAGCAGTTCTGCTAATCTTTCGTTCACTATTCTGCTAAGCTAAGATACACTCCCAGAGGGCGGCGGCCTAGCGTTTGCAATGCTGCTAAAAGCAGCTAGCAAGCGAACAACTCGGAATGACCACCGTAGTTCTGTAGTGAGGTGGAGAGTCTAAGGGGAGAAGGAGGAATTCCAGAGTAAGGGAGCAACATGTGAAAAATCTTGGAGGTAGGAGTAGGAGGAAGTAATGAGAAGACAGGATAGTCTGTGTGCATTAGCAGAGCAAAGAGAACGGGTGGGAGAGAAAAGGGAGATAAGATCAGATATGTAACTGGGAGAGGAGTGGGTGAGTGCTTTGTAAGTGAGTGTGAGAAGTTTCAGTTGGATTCTGAAAGGGAAGCAAAGCCAGTGAAGGGCTTGTAGGAGAGGGGAGGTTGACGTAGTGCGTTTGGTGAGGAAGATGAGCCGGGCTGCAGCATTGAGGATAGATTGGAGTGCTGAGAGGTAATTGTCAGGGAGGCCAGGTAGGAGGAAATTACAGTAATCCAGTCTGGAAATAATCAGTGAGTGGATAATGGTCTTGGTGTCATCCTGGGTGAGAAAGGGTCTGATCCTGGAAATGTTTTTGAGATGAAAATTACAAGTTTGTGAGAGGTGCTGAATGTGTGGTTTGAAGGAGAGGGAGGAGTCAAGGATTACTCCAAGACAGCAAGTGCACTGTTGGCGCAGTACCGCCGGCAACACCAGCAGGCATGGCCAAAATAACGGTGATGTGACATGGGCGGTCGTCTTGGCAGTAGCGGATTTACCGCTATGTGGCCAAAGCGTCCGGCGGCTCACAGGGGACCCACAAGGGAGCTATTTAATCAGTGCATTTGTACGTGCCAGCAGCGGCAGGCTATCAGCGCTTAGATTCTGGACAGCTGCCCGATGCCGCTCTGTCTCCTCTCCTGCTCTATACTCTCTCTGTGTTTTGCTGCCCTGTCTGCTCGGGAAGAGGAGCAGTCCTTAATGATGAAGGCAATACAGCGGGCTGCCAGTGGACTTAAGAATACTGTAGATTGTGAATTGCTCCCGGGGAGGGTACGTGGGGGAGGTCTGGTTGTGTTTGTGGCGGCCGAGGTTCCAGCTGGTGGTAGCAGCAGCAGGTGGTCCTATACAGCATCCTGCAGCTCTCTTCCCTCCTGTACTTCTCCCTGACTATTGTAGTAGCTTTTGTATGTGTATGTGTATTGGTGTATCTCTATGTGTACAGTATATGTGTATTGGTGAATCTGTATGTGTATCCGTGTATTTATGCATGTGTATTGGTGTATCTGCATTTGTATCTGTATCTGTGTATTGGTATACAGTATCTGTATTTGTATCTGTGTATTGGTGTATCTGTATGTGTAACTGTGTATTGGTGTATCTGTATGTGTATTGGTGTATCTGTATGTGCATATGTGTATTGGCCTATCTGTATGTGCATATGTGTATCTGTATGTGCATCTGTGTATCTGTATGTGCATCTGTGTATTGGTGTATCTGTGTATTGGTGTATCTGTATGTGTATCTGTGTCTTGGTGTATCTGTATGTGCATATGTGTATTGGTGTATCTGTATGTGTATATGTGTATTGGTGTATCTGTATGTGTATCTGTGTATTGGTGTATCTGTTTGTGCATATGTGTATTGGTGTATCTGTATATATATTGCTGTATCTCTATGTGTATTGGTGTACAGTGGCGTAAGTTCATCACAGTCGCCCGGAGGCAAGATAAATATTGGTGCCCCCCTATTTCCTATATTAAGATAAATATATGTGTGCGTGTATATGTGTGTGTGTGTGTGTGTGTGTGTGTGTGTGTGTGTGTGTATATGGAGTGTTCTGAAAACAATTTATATACTGTATTTATACATTTAATTTTATTTTATTTTAAATCACACATTTCTTAGCAGTCATACCCAGGATTAGAACCCATGACCTGTTACACTGACAGCAGACACTTTACTGATCGAGCTATTTGCTCCTGTAGAGGAATCATTAGAATTCTAACTATATGAAGTTACGTGTACCGTATTTTTCGGACCATAAGACGCACTTTTTCTCCAAAAAAATATGGGGGGAAAAGTACATGCGTCTTATGGTCCGAATATGCGTCTTATGGTCCGAATAACATGGTCCGAGTAACATAAAAACATATAGGTAACAGTAAAAACCTTATGGAGAGCTCTCAATGCGCTCTCAATGTGCTGGGTGGGAGCGCACTGCGTGGGAGAGGCAGCAATTACGAGTGCGGGAAGCGGCGGGTCTGCTGCTGCTGCTGCTGCTTAGTCGTCATCTGAGGCGGCATCACGTGGTTCCCCCGCTCCCTCCCCTCGCCTCCTCCAAAGTACGGTACTGCTGCTGCTGCCGCCTAGCCGTCATCTGAGGCGGCATCACGTGGCTCCTCCGCTCCCTCCCCTCGCCTCCTCCAAAGTACTGCTGCCTCGCCGTCATCTGAGAGGCGGCATCACGTGGCTCCCCCGCTCCCTCCCCTCACCTCCTCCGAGTCCTCAGAGTAGTGTGCTTCGGGCTGGATGCTGGGAACCATCTGTACACATTTGCCACAATAAAGTGACTCCCCCCCCCCCCCCCTCACCTCTTTCTTAAGGTACCCATATACTACCATACAGTACTGGTATAGTAGTGGTAGTAAGTGAAGAGCCATGATGCTGCTTCAATTTATAATGAATGGGGATAAAATGTCTATCATAGACTGTTCTTCATTCATGCGCATACCCCAACATCCATAAAGAAATAACTGACACTGACACCAGGATATGTTTGCCAATAAAATTGTCAGCTTTTATTAACCAAATGGTATGGTGGCAAGGAGGGACGGCCTATTTAAATGTCCCTATTTATTCTACCCTTTTAACTGTGGCTGATAACAACACAAGAGGAGGCAAGGGCCCAACTTCAGCCCGGCCTCCATCGCATAACAAATGGGGGTTATTAAGGGCCCAATTTCAGCCCAGCCCCCATACATCCCAAGGGGAGGCTCTTAAGGGGCCCAATTTCAGCCCAGCCCCCCACTCATCACAAGGGGCCACCATGGGCCATTTGCCACCCCTTGTGTTCTTTCTCCTTATCGGGAATACCGTGGCCAACTCTCCACTCAAGGTATTCCCCAACTTCAACCCAAAGGTGCTCAGGTGTGTACAAACTCCACCGGAGACCGAAGCCCACCTGGTCCGATGGAACTCCGGCCCCGTAATGTATCAAACTCCACCACCTTCACATCTCCTGAGCACCTATAAAACTCTTTAAATTACAGCCACAATTTAAGGCCGTCCCAACCCGCCAAGCCGACACCAATAATAAACTCCTCAAGGGCGGGTGGGTGGGTCAATTTTCACTGAGGAAAAAGGGAGGGAGAACCTAATCAGTCCTCTCCTTATAAGGCCTAAGCCCCTCCCATCACCAGACTCCTCAGTCACCTCATAGGCCCATCGTTACCATGGATACTACCACTTCTCCAGCTGCTTCATTCAGCCTGCTATTCAGAATTTTATGTCACTACAGCCATATAAAATGTCCTCCGTTCTCTTAAAATGTCTATCATAGACTGTTCTTCATTCATGCGCATACCCCAACATCCATAAAGAAATAACTGACACTGACACCAGGATATGTTTGCCAATAAAATTGTCAGCTTTTATTAACCAAATGGTATGGTGGCAAGGAGGGACGGCCTATTTAAATGTCCCTATTTATTCTACCCTTTTAACTGTGGCTGATAACAACACAAGAGGAGGCAAGGGCCCAACTTCAGCCCGGCCTCCATCGCATAACAAATGGGGGTTATTAAGGGCCCAATTTCAGCCCAGCCCCCATACATCCCAAGGGGAGGCTCTTAAGGGGCCCAATTTCAGCCCAGCCCCCCACTCATCACAAGGGGCCACCATGGGCCATTTGCCACCCCTTGTGTTCTTTCTCCTTATCGGGAATACCGTGGCCAACTCTCCACTCAAGGTATTCCCCAACTTCAACCCAAAGGTGCTCAGGTGTGTACAAACTCCACCGGAGACCGAAGCCCACCTGGTCCGATGGAACTCCGGCCCCGTAATGTATCAAACTCCACCACCTTCACATCTCCTGAGCACCTATAAAACTCTTTAAATTACAGCCACAATTTAAGGCCGTCCCAACCCGCCACAGTTTCAACGAAACCCCGCCACCATACCTCTACCTTACAACTAACCTTAACTATTCCTAAAACCCCTCAACCTATCAATAAAACTCCTGAGAAAAAATTGCTAACCACAAATCACCCATAAAAATTTCAATGCCCCTCAAATTCAGATGGACACCATCGGCCATATAAAGATGAGGAGCAGAAACTGAAATTGAGGGATGTGGGACCACAAACCCCCAATTCTCGCTAACAGCTCTGCCAACCACAGAATTGATCCGGCGCCGGATCAACTCAATGGCAGCGGGTCTGTCTGCACCCCTCCACACTAAACGAGGGATTATCTCCGACCAACCTACACTCAAAAAACACAACCTGTTCTGAAGACTAACTACATCCCTAACTATGGTTTTCCGAAGATCTAAACCAGACCTCCTGGTCAGATCATTCCCAGCAACATGGAACACCACCCTCAGGGGGTATCCCGACCTCTCCACTTGCTGCCAAAAAAGCGGGATGACTTGCTCCCACCGAAGTCCCCTCACTCCAATCCATCTGACCAGATTAGCTTCCGGGGACTGAAGGCACTCAACACCAGACCTTTCACCATAATAAATGTATGAGTGCCCCATGATCCAAATCGGACACCCATCCAAGCGCAAATCTGAAAATACAAAAGCATTCACAAATCTTATTGAACAAAAAACCCCTAAAACAAAATCTTGCAACAACATTACCCCAAAAACATCCCTTTAAAATCTTGCTAAAATGGTTTAACATTTTTTTTTTTTTTTTTAATATATTTTAATTTGGCCTCTAATGTGATTATTTTTTGAAGAGAATTGTTCTCCTTTTACAAAGGAAGTTAGATAAGGGGGGGGGGGGGGGGGGGGGGGATCAGACTTGACGAGAGGCGAAAAACACACCTGCCAGGCGGGTTTGAATCCCCCAGGCTTAAGGCACCTGACAGGATAAAAAATTCCTCAAGACCCCCAAATATGGCGAGTGGCTGAAACCTCAAGTCTGATTTTCTTTCTTTTTTTTTTTTTTTTTAAAACAGGTCAAAACCTGATATATTTCCGAAATACATCAGACTTCCACCTTCCCAAGGCTCTAATTTTCCCGTTCGAACAGCCTTCCGCAGCTGCTGTTGTCGCCGCACCTATTCGAAACGAATGGGTACCATATCTCGATACCAGCAAACCCATCGCGCAAATACAACGTTCCATCACCCGTCTAAATTGAAATTGAGTCACCGGCATACCATCCAAATGCTGCAACCATGGACCTGGCACATCAGACCTTGTCTTCGAATAAATCCTCGCCAAAGACACAGGACAAATCTCTATGTTATTAACACAATTCAAAACAACCCAACAACCTTTGCCCAATTGGTCCGTTTTGGAACGTTGTACTTTGCACCATAAGCTTCCCTCATCCAATGACACGTGTTCACGAAGCATAGGTGACCTTGCTGATTTCGAAGCAGCCACCAGTTCACTGACTCTAAAGGCCCCAAAAAAGGCCATGACGAAACACAATGTAAATAAAAGTGTTTCGTAATCAGATGCACAGACATCCTGCAACACGACCGCCATGAGCCGCAATATTGAAATAGTTCTTGGTCTACGTGCATCTTGTACAGGGGACATAACTCGAGTCCAACCTTTAAAAATCTTTGCTCGAAAGAAAGATTTAGTAAAATCATGCCGGCCATAAAGTCTCAAGAAATAAGAAAGAGCAGACAGTAAACGTGTTACGAACCCTCTTGGTCTGCCTGCTCTAAAACATTCCCAAACCTAATACAATAACATTGCGTAATCGGTCTTACCTTGATCTTGATGCAGGCGCACATATCTTTCCCACTCTCCCATGGCATTTTTGTACCCTCGAAGAGTGGAGGGAGCCAGGGCTCGAAAAGCTAATCCCTCCAATCCGGGCGAATAACCTGCCAGGCATAAAACGGGCAAGGGTCACCAGATACCTTCGCATCCGGAGCTAGCACCCTAAACCTGTGACACTAGAACGCGATAGCGCCTCTGCCACTTCGTTTCCAATGCCCGGAACATGCTTAACGCAAGTTACTAGTGAGACCCCTTTCCACCCAAAATTTTTTGCCATGGGGCAGAGAACAATCTCCCTAAAACATGCTACTGGAAATGATGAATGCTAAATTAATCGGAATTAACCTGAAATCTTTTTAAGAACAACCCCAACTGTGAAAAATTAAATAAGGCAAAGGAGGGCAACTATCTTTATTTATTTTTTATTTTAAACTGTAAACTGCAAGCCCCACGTTAATTGTAAACCTGTTAACTTAACTGAAGCAATTGCCTTACTTGGACACTGCCGCGGCTGGGATTCGTTGATCCTGCTTTTGCCAACTACCTCTTCCACTAACTGTTTGCTGGCAGTTATTTATGGGATGTGTTCCTTCACAGCAGATACAAGCATGACGAAAACGACACTTGAACCCTAGGGTACATTGACTATTATTGAAGGCATAGCACTTGCCTGCCCGATTCTTACCCAACAACCATTTATTGCTGGAATTACCTTGTTTGTCCACCAGACCCTCTAAACCACTCTTAAGAGGCTGGGTAACATCTACAAAAATCTCCACATCTTTTTTACCAAAATCCATAATCTCCTTTCCATTTTGTTTTCTACGAAATTCCTCATCATAGGACCTCCAAGCTGTCCCGCGCCCGGATCTGGCCAATTCGTGTAGCAAAAACATATATTTAATAATGTTCATGTGCTCCTGAGGCCTGTATTCCAAATAACAGGCTGCAAAGATAAGCATGCCCTTCTGCCAGTTAGAGTAAGACTTATAAGCCTCCTCACCTATACCTGATTTCTTTTTCGCCTCTTCTAATGCTTTTCTCCCTTTGCTGGTTAAAGCAAATATATTAACGAATTTTCCTAGTCTAATACGCTCCCTAATTCTAGGTCGAACTCCTCTCAACACTGCAGTATTAGCGCATTGCAAAGAATCCTCAGGACCCTCCTCCGAGGACATACTGGAGCTACTATGTCTGCGCCTCCTTTTATTTTTTCCCTTGCAACCCCTGCATCTGCTATCACATGAACCCGTGGACTCAGAGGAAGAAGTAGATGAGTCCCTGTGCCCTCTGCGCCTATGCTTACGCTTTTTTGACGCTTTTTTACCACATACTTTATCTGTGACTGCTCCCCTGTTACCTGACCCTACCGCTGAATCATTCTGGCGCGCTGCAGGGTGCACCATCGACTCACCATAAAGACCACCCTCGTCCAGGGCAGATTCTACCACCGCAGCTGATTCCCCAGAATCGTCCTGCACCTCAGGTGCTGCAAGGGACTCCTCTGTAGAAAAGCAAGGAGAAACATCTACCAAAAATTCACTAACATTCATATTGCCCCTATTACCTCCACCCGATCTGGCCTGTAAAACAGCCGCCCCTGATTCATCAACTCCATCCCTCTGCAAATCGGCAGGATTCTGCCCCCACAAAAAATTCCTTTCAGCATTATTGGCATTCAGCACCGGGACCAGCGCTGATATAACCGAGGTGCATATAGACGCTACCTCAGACGAATTGAATCCAGCTCCATTACCTCCCAAGCATACCGCATGAGCATCAGATCTCCCCGGTACTGTGCCCCTCATACCACGTAGCTCCCCTGTTCCTTTTTAACTCCTAATATTACCCGTGGAGGGCCTTACAAGCTGTCTTCCCGCATTACTAATACCCAATGTGCTCGCGCCCTGTCCCGCTACAACCGTGTCAGCGCTGTTGTTTATATCACTAACCGATCCCATTGTAATGCCACTATTGGGTGCCCCCTCTCCTTGCACCGACTCATGAAATCTTGTACATCTCCCAATGTGCTCACCTCTATTAAGAATCGAACTTCTTCGACCACCTCTGGCAGCCACGGACCCCCGCGGGCCCACGGGGCGACCGCGGCGTACCTCCGGCACATGAACTCCTGAGGTAACACCTCGGGATGTTAATATTCTCCTTAACACCCCGCTCGACGACTCCCCCGTAGCTCCCACACTTCGCGACATGTTATTCACGGAAACTGGTTCCTTTGAGAAGTTTCTAGAATTGTCACTCCCAACAGCAGCTCGTGTCACAGACTCGCTACTGACCCGGCCTCTGCGTGACGCACCTACGCCCGCCAAAAGCCTCTCAGGCGGTCGAGCCCGACCCCTGGTGGCGACATTCCCCACATTATTTCTAACCTGACTTCTTGTCTGTACTGACCTCTGCTGCCCACTACCTGACACTAAGCCAGCAGCATCCCTTACCCCACTGTCGATAAAACGAACAGGGGGACGCACAGCACGACTGGGCCTCGGCATGTTAAAAGATAGGAAAGATAAATAAGAGAAAGTTCAAGAATAAAAGGAGGATGAAAAGCTTAAAGATTAGTAAAGATGGAAAGGAAATGAGAAGAAAAACACCACAAAATCACAAATAATACACAATACAGTACAACAAATGCAGAGCACTTCACTGTTCAATTTTCACTGAGGAAAAAGGGAGGGAGAACCTAATCAGTCCTCTCCTTATAAGGCCTAAGCCCCTCCCATCACCAGACTCCTCAGTCACCTCATAGGCCCATCGTTACCATGGATACTACCACTTCTCCAGCTGCTTCATTCAGCCTGCTATTCAGAATTTTATGTCACTACAGCCATATAAAATGTCCTCCGTTCTCTTTTTTTTTAAAGTTCCTAATACTGTATGTTGTGAGGTAAAAAGGTTCTCGTCTGCTCTGTACTGTGTACTATGGCTGTGCTTGTGTGGCTGCCTTTGTCACACACTGTCCCAGAAAAATCTGTGTACCGTATTCTCTGTAAATGGCCTGTAAAGCTGATGTCTGTGTCTACAGTATAGATTGTAAGCTTGCAGCAGGGCCCTCTTACCTCCAAGTCTGTCTGTTGTTACCCAATTTGTTTTATCTCTATTTACAATTGTAAAGCGCAAAAGAATTTGCTGCGCTATATAAGACACTGTAACGGAATCTGCTGCGCTATATGAGACACTGTAACGGAATCTGCTGCGCTATATAAGACACTGTAACGGAATCTGCTGCGCTATATAAGACACTGTAACGGAATCTGCTGCGCTATATAAGACACTGTAACGGAATCTGCTGCGCTATATGAGACACTGTAACGGAATCTGCTGCGCTATATAAGACACTGTAACGGAATCTGCTGCGCTATATAAGACACTGTAACGGAATCTGCTGCGCTATATAAGACACTGTAACGGAACCTGCTGCGCTATATAAGACACTGTAACGGAATCTGCTGCGCTATATAAGACACTGTAACGGAATCTGCTGCGCTATATAAGACACTGTAACGGAACCTGCTGCGCTATATAAGACACTGTAACGGAATCTGCTGCGCTATATAAGACACTGTAACGGAATCTGCTGCGCTATATAAGACACTGTAACGGAATCTGCTGCGCTATATACGATGAGGGATGAAGGAGGGTGGCAGAGATGCAGCGGTTGCTGTGATAGATACCGTAGATTCTGTTTGTGCTATCATATTCTAGTTGAGCTGAACCCAGCCACATTAGACACTGAGGCAGGCTTATCTTCTGTATTGTAGGAGTCGGTGAAAACTAGGGAGGCCAATCCGCGACCATTGCAAGGATGATAAAGCAGAAAAGGCTAGCATATAAAAATCCTTTTAAACTAGAGGTAGTAAAATATGCTAAGGAGCATGGAAACAGAGCAGCGGAGAGACATTTTGGACCTCCTCCAACTGAAAAAATTATTAGAGAGTGGAGGAAACAGGAGGATCAGCTGCAAAAAGCAGATAAAAGTAAGCACACTTTCCGTGGGCATGTTGCAAAGTGGCCACAGTTGGAGGTGGACATGAAAGAATGGATCATACGTCACCGGAATAATGGCTTCTCTGTCTCAACAAAAATGATCATATTTGAAGCGAAACGCATTTCTATAGAGAAAGGCATTCAGGATTTTACAGGATCACCATCATGGTGCTACAGATTTATGAAGCGATGTGGTCTTGCTATGCGGACCAAAACTAGAATTGCGCAAAAAATGCCAAAAGAGTATGAATCTAAAATTCTGTCCTTTCATAAATTTGTTATTGATGCTAGGAAGAAAAATGGCTTTGAAATTGGCCAGATTGGGAATATGGATGAAGTCCCGCTAACCTTTGATGTGCCATCTAATAGGACTGTAGATCTGAAGGGTGCCAAAACCATCACTGTGAAAACTTCAGGGCATGAGAAGACCCATTACACTACTGTGTTGTCCTGCTGTGCCGATGGCACCAAATTGCCACCCATGTTGATTTTCAAGAGGAAAACATTTCCAAAAGAAGTGATTCCGCGAGGAGTTGTTGTACATGTACATGACAAAGGATGGATGGATGAAAATGGAATGAGAATATGGGTTGAAAAGGTGTGGGCCAAACGTCCTGGAGGACTTCTGAAAACACCTGCTTTATTAGTGCTTGACCAGTTTAGAGCACATATTAGCGAACCAACAAAAAAGTGCTTCAGAGAAGTGAAGACTCATCTAGCTGTAATTCCTGGAGGTCTTACCAGCCAGTTGCAACCTCTTGATGTTTCCATCAACAAGCCATTTAAGGTCTTTATGAGAGAAGAGTGGAACAAATGGATGGCTGCTGGTAATCATGATCTGACACCTACTGGACGAATGAAGAGGCCCACCATCACTCAAGTTTGTGAATGGGTAAAAAGATCATGGGACTCAGTGAAGGAGGAGATTGTTGTATATTCATTCAAAAAATGTGGCATTACCAATGCCTTAGATGGAAGTGAAGACGGTATCTTATATGAAGACAGCGAAGAAAGTGATGTCAGTGATTGTGAGCAAATGAGCTTCATAAATTCTGACTCTAGCGATGATGAGTTCTTGGGGTTTCCATAAAACTAGAGTACCGTACTCAAACCGTTGTTAATGACAGTGATAATGGTTCTTAATGCCACTGTTGAGTTCAAATGCTATTCTGTTATAGTTTATTAAATATTATATTACACTATTTGGTTCAGAATATTTTTTTTCCTGTTTTCCTCCTCTAAAAACTAGGTGCGTCTTATGGTCAGGTGCGTCTTATGGGCCGAAAAATACGGTAATTGTCAGAGAAGTATCTTCATATAGTTAAAATTCACATATTTCCTATACAGGAGCAAATAGCTTCATCAGTAAGGTGTCTGCTTCCAGTGTAATAGGTTGTGGTTTCTAATCCTGGGTGTGATACTTGTGAAATGAGTATATTCAGTATAATAAAGAGGGTGTCATTTGTAAGGTGCAGGGACCAGTGAGGAAGTCAGCCACTAAAAAAACAGCGACAGCTATCAATTAACTTAATTCAATAGTGTCACAGAATGGGAGGAGAGGTGCCCCCCTTCAGAGCAGGAGCCTGGCGGCAGATGACTCCGTTGCCTCCCAGAATTCTGCCTGTGTTGGTGTATCTATATGTGTATCTGTGTATATTTTATGTGTATCTGTATATTGGTGAATCTGTATATGCATATGTGTATTATTAATAATAATAATAATTTTATTTATATAGCGCTCTTTCTCCAATAGGACTCAACTGGCGTTTAACAGATACATAGCATAATATAGTACAGAAAATAATGAAGTACATTTTCATAAAATACAGAAGCATGAAGATACTAAAAGGGACACTATGGAAATGCTTGAGTAAACAGGAAAGTCTTGAGTCTACTTTTGAAGGATTCTATAGTTGGGGCCTCTCGCACTGTGCGGGGAAGTGAGTTCCATAGAGTCGGAGCCGCATGACTAAAAGCTCGACCCCCAGATGAATTACGTAGATTCTAGGTACTGCTAAAAGTCCTTCATCTACAGATCGCAGTAGTCGAGTGGGGCAGTATGGGGTCAGAAGCTGTTTCAGGTACCTTGGGCCTTGGTCATGTAATGCTTTGAAACTCAGTAAGCCAATCTTGAAGATGATTCGCCATCTTACAGGCAGCCAGTGAAGGGAGTAGAGGATGGGTGTTATGTGGCTAGAACGGGGCTGGTTGGTTAACAGCCTGGCAGCTGTGTTTTGCACCAGCTGTAAGCGTTGCAATTCTTTTGCTGGTAGACCAAGGTAGAGGGCATTGCAGTAGTCTAATCGAGATGATACAAATGCATATATGACTTTTGGCATATCATCTGAGGGAATTAAGTGCTTGATTCTGGCTATGTTCCTCAGGTGAAAGAATGAGGATTTGATTGTGGCTGATATCTGATGTTTAAGTGTCAAGCCACCATCCAGGACAATGCCAAGATTCCGCACACGATCACTGGTCTGTAATTCTGAATCCCTGAGTGTAAGTCCTGTTGGTTGGTTATGCTGCAGTCTTGTCCTTTGATGTTGCGGTCGTATCATAAGGACCTCTGTTTTATCCGGGTTTAGTCGCAGCCAACTGGCACTCATCCACTCCTGTAGTTCAGCTAGACCGCCATTTATGGTTGCTATTGGGTTATCAGTGCCCGGAGCAAAGGACAAGTGCAGTTGTGTATCATCTGCATAGCAGTGGTAGACCAGGCCATGGCGCCTGATTATTTCGCCCAATGGGAGCATGTATACTGCAAAAAGCATGGGGGATAGTATAGAACCTTGTGGGACACCACATGGCAATTGCACTGGTGGTGATGAGTATAATCCAGACGATACTCTCTGTGACCTGCCTGTGAGAAATGATTTGAACCAGCTTAGGACTGTGCCATCCAGACCACAGAAATGTATCAGTCACTTAATCAGAAGCCCATGGTCTATGGTATCAAATGCTGCCTAGAGATCCAGAAAGATTAATATTGAACAGTCACCTCTGTCTTTTGCCATCAGAAGATCATTTAACACACTCCATGGCTGTTTCAGTGCTATGTCTTTTCCTGAATCCTGATTGAAATGGATCATAAATATCATGGGTTGTCAGGCGGGTTTCCAGTTGATTTGCAACCACTTTCTCAATAACCTTTCCTAGGAAAGGAAGGTTTGATACCGGTCTGTAGTTGGTCATGCAGTCAGGATCTAAATTAGTTTTTTTTAAGAAGCGGTCTAACAATTGCTTCCTTTAGGGGTCCAGGAAAAATGCCTGTATGCAAAGAGCATTGAACAATTTTTGCAAAGACAGGACCAATTATATCCATACAACCTATCAGAAGCTTGGTTGAGGCTGTATTGGTGTATCTGTATGTATATTGCTGTATCCATAAGTGTATTGCTGTATCTGTATGTGTATGTGTATTGGTGTATGTGTATATGTGTATTGGTGCAGGGCCTTAACTAGGTGTAGGCAGATGGTGCTTTGCACACAGTGCATTTGCACTGTGGGTGCAACATCCGCATCCACCTCGATTGGCCACTGCCAGATATACATATACATAACCTGCTATAACATATAAAAGTAGCATTGCTGCCACAAGCACAGCTGCTGCCAGCTGATATATAATATAGCCAACAGCGCTGCACAGACTATCTCTGTCTCCCCGTCCTGTGAACTGCAGCTTCACTGGTGCAGCAGCATGGTGTCCCTGCACCATACAGAACGGGCCGGAGATGCGCCTCCTCCCGGCAGGGAGCCATGCAGGGGATGCCAGGAGAACAGAGTGGCAACAGCTCCAGCAGCAGCAGCTCTGATTCCATAGTGTACCGCAGCTACAGCTATCACCAGTACAGGGATATCCCCCTGCCACCGCCATGGCTGCCTGCCCTCCAGTTATCATCGCAGAGGTACCGCTGTGTGTGTGTGTGTGTGTCTCCCTTTCTCTCTCTCTCTCTTCCCCTCCCACCCCTCTCTCTGTCTCCTTCCCACCACTCTCTCTCTCTGTCTCTCTACCTTTCTTTCTCTCTCACTCCCAACCCTATATCTCTTTCCCTATCTCTTTCTCTCTCTATCTGTCTCTCTCTCTCTCTCTCTCTCATGACTCTACCTGGCACAGTGTGTAAAAGGGGACTGTACCTGCCATAATGTGTATTAGGGAGCTCTGCCTGCTGTAATGTGTAAAAGGGGGCTCTCCCTGGCATAATATGTAAAAGGAGACTCTATCTGTCGTAATGTGTAAAAGGGTGCTCTACCTTGCACAGTGTGTGACAGGGGCTCTACCTGGAGTAATGTGTAAAATGGGGCTCTACCTGGCATAATGTGTGACAGGGGCTCTACCTGACGTAATGTGTGATGGGGCTCTACTTGGCGTAATGTATAAAAGGGGCTCTACCTAGCGTAATGTGTAAAAGGGGCTCTACCTGGTGTAATGTGTGTAAATGGTGCTACGATGCATCGTAATTTAAATAATGGAGACCACTGTGTACTATGAATTGGTATTATTATGTGGCCAAGCCCCTTCCCCAAGAAGCCATGCCCCTATATTTTTGTCACACACCTAAGGTGCACACTGGCCCTATTTTAAATATGGGGGCACCGATGCTGTTTCTTGCACACAGTGCTAAAATGTCAAGTAACAGCACTGTACCAATTATAGATAAACCACATAGAAAACATGGAGAACATCACATAGTCTTCTTTGATATAGGAAAAATTCTTGGATTGTTTGATCTTAAAAAAAAAATGCAATTTATTTGCATAACAGAATGGAAATTAAGTTCAATATTACAGGAGAATTCAATAGTCATTGTTAAATTATGCCTAGTCTTTTCCCCACCTAAATCCCTATACCATATATATAGTATAAAAAGCTTTAGACTGAATCGTATTCTATAGTAAGAATACTTTTAACCTTTTCCTATTGTCAGAATAATTTCTTCTAGTGTACTGCATCTATTTTACTCACTTGATGCTGTGGACACGTAGAAAATATACTATCCAAAATTTCAGCATTAGAATTTTAATAAAATATACAGTTTCCCACTTAAGTGTACTGTTAGAAAGAACATCTTGCCCACTTCTTCTGTACATATCAGATTCCTTTCCTTAACCATGCCACACAGACTTCCAAGCCAATAGATGCTCATCAGAACTCTGCGCGTTTCGCAATTATTTACATATTTTCGCCCACATGTATAGCTGTCCTTAGTGCACACTTTCCAACCATGACTGCAATAACTTATGTACAATACTCTAAAAGTAGCAGCACTAGTTATTGTTGGAAAGCATTGTACAGAATGACTTAGTAGATAAAATATCAACTGTCCACATTTAGTTGGCAAGAAATACTTGATCTCTATAAAGTATGTAATACCATTATTCTCAACCTACGCTCACATGATTACTGTGCCAATTCAACAAAATGTGGGGGAGATAACTTCTGTTTCTGGAATACTATACAACCTATATAAATAGCAAAAAAATTACAAAGGAATACAAAGGAAAAATAAAAAACCTAGACATCTTACTGACTGCTGACTCCTCTTACCTTATTTTATGTTTTATTCATCAGTGGATAGTGGTAATGCTGATCCTTGCAGTACCATGCCTGAGGATCTTGGGTATTAAGCTCTCATTTTAGAAATGTTTACATTTATGCAGGGTCGGTTCTAAACCTTGTGGCGCCCAGTGTGAAAGTTTCCTTTGCCCCCCTATTCAAAACAGGGACAGTGCGCATCAATAATATAGGGACATGGCTTCATGGGGAAGGAGCGTGGCCACAGAATAGTATCAATTCATATTACCCTGCACAGTAGTGTCAGTCCGTCACATTACACCATACAGTAAAACCCCTTATACACATTATGCCATGTTAGAGCCCCTTACATGCATTACCCCAAAGTAGAGCGGAGCCCCTTACACATGTTACACCAGGTAGAGCCACTTATACACATTGCGCCAGGTAGAGCCTCTTATATACGTTATGCCAGGTAGAGCCCCTTATACACATTGCACCAGGTAGAGCCCCATACACACATTATGCCCGGTACAGCCTCTTATACACACTGCACAATTTAAAGCACTTTACACACGTTACACCAGGTAGAGCCCCTCTATAGAGAGTACCAGTATCAGACATCCCCTCTCCCAATACAGTACCAGTTTCACATATCCCTCACCCAGTACAGTACATCACCAGTACCATTCACACACACCCATCTCTCAGAACAAAAAACACTGCTCTCCCAGCACCACTGAGACAGGCAGATGAAGAATAGAACTTACCGTAGCAGAGGAGCCGGCCACTGGCAGCTATCGGGGGGGGGGGGGGGGGGGGGTGAGAGAGAGATGAGAGACAGAGCATCTGCCTGGAAATGAGGCTTAGTACACAGGAAGTGCCAGTCACATGCGGGGTGGGGTCAGATGTAGGAACGAGGCTTGGATGCAGGAGGTGCCAGGCACCTGGGGCGTTGCCATAGAAACAAGGCTTGCGGTCACTAGTAGCCAGAGGTGATGTGAGAGGAGTTTGAGATGGGTGTATCTACTGCAGGGGCATCATCAGGCCAGACAGTAGCTGCTGAGAGTGGACATGTAGCCTGGTCCTGGACATTTGCTGCTATGCACTGACTGCTACATTACCGTAGGATGCCTACCCTCATGTTCTACATGCACAGTGACACATGGCGGGCAGCAGGCAGCAGCATGGTTCTCTCTGGGTGACTGTGGCCGTGCCCTCAGGCCACAGTGCCCTGGGTGGCCGCCCTGCTAGCCCGCACCTAATACCACCACAGAATGTATGTACTATTATCATGTAGCATAAGCAAATGTGCAAATTTATGACCCAAAGTGGATACTATTATCATGTAGTTTTAAGACTACTATTGTATATCAGAGATGCCTGGCTGGTGAATTAACCATATCTTTGCAAATATATGTAACTGAGATCTCTGCTTTACTACTATCATATAGGTTGTAAATCTCATTACTGGTCCATTATAATGTGCTGGGAGAGTCATGTGTTTTATTTATTTCCATTCTTCTCCCCAGAGAGTTACATTGGTTATGGATTGAAGGTGTAATATAGTGATTGTATATTGCTTAAGAAATGTGACATTCCTCAACACCGTTAGGAAAAATATAATGATAAGAAGAATAAACACTTAACTTACTCATGACTTATGGTATTTCATACATTGATTAGACCACATGTTGCAGTTTTTATATTAAAACAATTAAATGTGCTAGCTAGTTTCACATTGTTATTGTGGGAAGTCAGATAAGGTTTTAATTAGCGGAAAAGAAAAATACTATTTGTTTTATATGAGGGAAGACAGGACAAAATAAGCAAAAAAATTTACTTTTCCTTTATTCATCCCATGCAAAATCACTTTCAGGCTCCTCAGGATGTCCAGTGATTTTACACTGCCAGTGAAGATATATCTGAGGACCCATCCACTGGCTTTGGCGTGCCCAGAAAATGGGGCAGACATGCCCACATTATCTCGGGGGAAGCAGCTGGCTTCCCAATGGACGGGATACCGGCAGTTGATATACCAGCAAGAAAAATGTGAATATGGCATAAATGGACTGATCACGGACAGGATTGGCTGTGACATTTGTAATGACGCAGCAAGCACGCAAAGGCTGCATTAAAAAAACAATCTTCTTCTTTCACCGAACTCAGTAATGCTGGCGGTAAGGTCAACCACTTTTCAAAATGGTGCAGCTCTAAGGGGTGGTATTCATGTGACCGCCGGTCAGCTGACCGACAGTCACATGACCTCCTCCACCAGCCCGACGGGTCACTGTCCCGATGGTCGGCATGCCGACCAACAAGGACTATTTCCACTCGTGGGTGTCCACGACACCCATAGAGTGGGAATAGAACCCGTGGCGACCGCAGGTCACCACCGAGCCCGCAGCGTGGCGAGCGCAGCGAGCCCGCAAGGGGCTTGCTGCACTCGCCACTCCCCGCCGGGATCCCGGCGTCGGTAAGCTGCCGGGATCCCGGCGTCGGTAAGCTGACCGGCGGTCAGGAGACCGCCAGTCAGCCTTACTACACCCGCTCTAAGTCCAGTGGATTTTCCTAGTCTGATGTTGCAGATGAGGATATTGGAGAGGTTGTCATGGAATTTGATGTGTTGTCCTCAAGTTGCTTGAAGGTGCTTTCAGGGCTCGCAAGACCATTCCCAAGGATGACCTTTGCCATCTGCCTCAAGTTGTACTGATGGACAGCCTCTTCCAGACGGCTGCGAAGTGACATCCAAGTGTCATTCCTCCTTCTTTTGTCCTCATTTACATCAAGACTTCTGTTTCCAACAGTTCCATCAAGGACATGCTAGATGATAGGCATTGAAAGGCAGTGCTAAGGATACTGTGTATTGGCCCTCCATGTCTAGTGACATTGAACGTGTGGTCTCTGCTTGTGTGCCCTTAAATGCCCTTACTTGCCTAATATAATCATCAGTCATCAACAAGGCACTTCTGTATGCATGGCATCCTTCAACAACTACTCATGATAATGCCATGCAATTCATGTATTAAAATACCACCAAGAGTCCTCATTATCCATTGGACAGGCCAAAAGGGCAGTTACTGTAGCTCTGCCAAACACTTACTGGATTGCACATATTTGTTCATGGCTTTACTCAATTTAAGGAATACCCCTTGATGGAGTGCCATAATATGCCCAATGTCTGCTTGCAAAATGTACCTATACTCTCATCATTGCAACATGAAACTGACATAAAAGGTGGCCTTTACCGGGATACGGCTTAAGACCAGTCATGTCAAGTTCTCTCACTGCTTGATTCACGTTTTGTATATTCTGGTCAGTTGGTTCTCATATATGCTCTTGTTGGATTTGATACACTGGACATTGTGCAATGGTGTTTCAACAGACCAAACAGTTACACTTTGGAAGTTGGTGTCACCACACATGAGCAAAACAATCGCTGCCTACAAGGAGTGTCCAAAACTACAGATTCTCCTACACTACCACTACCTACTGCATGTGTCCAGAATCATCTGCTATATTTCAGAACGGTCCTTTGCCCAAGCCCTTTTGTGAGTTGTATCTGGACGATTGTAACCTTTTCTGAGATCAGTGTATGCAGGCTTTTTCAGTCAGTATGGGATTGTGTAAATGCCATTACAGGTAATGATGCCTAATGTGGCGGCCTCAATGCTGGGGATGGTAGGGTCATATATATATATATATATATATATATATACACTGCTCAAAAAAAAAGGGAAAACTTAACACAATGTAACTCCAAGTCAATCACGTTTCTGTGAAATCAAACTGTCCACTTAGGAAGCAACACTGATTGACAATCAATATCACATGCTGTTGTGCAAATGGAATAGACAACAGGTGGAAATTATAGGCAATTAGCAAGACACCCCCAATAAAGGAGTTGTTCTGCAGGTGGTGACCACAGACCACTTCTCAGCTCCTATGCTTTCTGGCTGATGTTTTGGTCACTTTTGAAAGCTGGTGGTGCTTTCACTCTAATGGTAGCATGAGACGGAGTCTACAACCCTCACAAGTGGCTCAGGTAGTGCAGCTCTTTCAGGATGGCACATCAAAGCGAGCTGTGGCAAGAAGGTTTGCTGTGTCTGTCAGCGTAGTGTCCAGAGCATGGAGGCGCTACCAGGAGACAGGCCAGTACATCAGGAGACGTGGAGGAGGCCATAGGAGGGCAACAACCCAGCAGCAGGACCGCTACCTCCACCTTTGTGCAAGGAGGAACAGGAGGAGCACTGCCAGAGCCCTGCAAAATGACCTCCAGCAAGCCACAAATGTGCATGTGTCTACTCAAATGATCAGAAACAGACTCCATGAGGGTGGTATGAGGGCCCGACTTCCATAGGTGGGGGTTGTGCTTACAGCCCAACACCGTGCAGGACGTTTCCCATATGCCAGAGAACACCAAGATTGGCAAATTCGCCACTGGCGCCCTGTGCTCTTCACAGATGAAAGCAGGTTCTCACTGAGCACATGTGACAGACATGACAGAGTCTGGAGACGCCAAGGAGAACGTACTGCTGCCTGCAACATCCTCCAGCATGACCAGTTTGGCAGTGGGTCAGTAAAGGTGTAGGTGGCATTTCTTTGGGGGGCCGCACAGCCCTCCATGTGCTCGCCAGAGGTAGCCTGACTGCCATTAGTTACCGAGATGATATCCTCAGACCCCTTGTGAGACCATATGCTGGTGCGGTTGGCCCTGGGTTCCTCCTAATGCAAGACAATGCTAGACCTCATGTGGCTGGAGTGTGTCAGCAGTTCTTGCAAGACGAAGGCATTGATGCTATGGACTGGCCCGCCCGTTCCCCAGACCTGAATCCAATTGAGCACATCTGGGACATCATGTCTCGCTCCATCCACCAATGCCACGTTGCACCACAGACTGTCCAGGAGTTGGCGGATGCTTTAGTCCAGGTCTGGGAGGAGATCCCTCAGGAGACCATCCACCACCTCATCCGGAGCATGCCCAGGCATTGTAGAGAGGTCATACAGGCACGTGGAGGCCACACACACTACTGAGCCTCATTTTGACTTGTTTTAAGGACATTACATCAAAGTTGGATCAGCCTGTAGTGTGTTTTTCCACTTTAATTTTGAGTGTGACTCCAAATCCAGACCTCCATGGGTTAATAAATTTGATTTCCATTGATAATTTTTGTGTGATTTTGTTGTCAGCACATTAAACTATGTAAAGAACAAAGTATTTAATAATAAGATTTTACTTACCGATAAATCTATTTCTCATAGTCCGTAGTGGATGCTGGGGACTCCGTCAGGACCATGGGGAATAGCGGCTCCGCAGGAGACAGGGCACAAAAGCAAGCTTTTAGGATCACATGGTGTGTACTGGCTCCTCCCCCTATGACCCTCCTCCAAGCCTCAGTTAGGTACTGTGCCCGGACGAGCGTACACAATAAGGAAGGATCTTGAATCCCGGGTAAGACTCATACCAGCCACACCAATCACACCGTACAACTTGTGATTTGAACCCAGTTAACAGTATGATAACAATGAAGTAGCCTCTAAAAAAGATGGCTCACAACAATAATAACCCGATTTTTTGTAACAATAACTATGTACAAGTAATGCAGACAATCCGCACTTGGGATGGGCGCCCAGCATCCACTACGGACTATGAGAAATAGATTTATCGGTAAGTAAAATCTTATTTTCTCTAACGTCCTAGTGGATGCTGGGGACTCCGTCAGGACCATGGGGATTATACCAAAGCTCCCAAACGGGCGGGAGAGTGCGGATGACTCTGCAGCACCGAATGAGAGAACTCCAGGTCCTCCTCAGCCAGGGTATCAAATTTGTAGAATTTTGCAAACGTGTTTGCCCCTGACCAAGTAGCTGCTCGGCAAAGTTGTAAAGCCGAGACCCCTCGGGCAGCTGCCCAAGATGAGCCCACCTTCCTTGTGGAATGGGCATTTACAGATTTTGGCTGTGGCAGGCCTGCCACAGAATGTGCAAGCTGAATTGTACTACAAATCCAACGAGCAATAGTCTGCTTAGAAGCAGGAGCACCCAGCTTTTTGGGTGCCTACAATATAAACAGCAAGTCAGACTTTCTGACTCCAGCCGTCCTGGAATTATATATATATATATATATATATTTTCAGGGCCCTGACAACGTCTAGCAACTTGGAGTCCTCCAAGTCCCTAGTAGCCGCAGGCACCACAATAGGTTGTTTCAGGTGAAACGCTGACACCACCTTAGGAAGAAACTGGGGACGAGTCCGCAGTTCTGCCCTGTCCGAATGGAAAATCAAATATGGGCTTTTGTAAGACAAAGCCGCCAATTTTGACAATCGCCTGGCCGAGGCCAGGGCCAACAGCATGGTCACTTTCCATGTGAGATATTTCAAATCCACAGATTTGAGTGGTTCAAACCAATATGATTTGAGGAATCCCAACACTACGTTGAGATCCCACGGTGCCACTGGAGGCACACAAGGGCTGTATATGCAATACTCCCTTGACAAACGTCTGGACTTCAGGAACTGAAGCCAATTCTTTCTGGAAGAAAATGTATAGGGCCGAAACTTGAACCTTAATGGACCCCAATTTGAGGCTCATAGACACTCCTGTTTGCAGGAAGTGCAGAAATCGACCTAGTTGAAATTTTTTCGTGGGGCCTTCCTGGCCTCACCCACGCAACATATTTTTACCACATGTGGTGATAACGTTGTGCGGTCACCTCCTTCCTGGCTTTGACCAGGGTAGGTATGACCTCTTCCGGAATGCCTTTTCCCTTAGGATCCGGCGTTCAAACCGCCATGCCGTCAAACGCAGTCGCGGTAAGTCTTGGAACAGACAAGGTCCCTGCTGGAGCAGGTCCTTTCTTAAAGGCCGATGCCACGGTTCCTCTTGGAACAGACATGGTACTTGCTGAAAGCAAATCCCTTCTTAGCTCCCGAGGCCATTAGTCCTCTGTGAGCATCTCTTGAAGTTCCGGTTACCAAGTCCCTCTTGGCCAATCCGGAGCCACGAGTATAGTTCTTACTCCTCTATGTCTTATAATTCTCAATACCTTGGTTATGAGAAGCAGAGGAGGGAACACATACACCGACTGTTAAATCCACGGTGTTACCAGGACGTCCACAGCTATCGCCTGAAGGTCTCGTGACCTGGCGCAATACCTGTCCCATTTTTTGTTCGGGCGGGACGCCATCATGTCCACCTTTGGTCTTTCCCAACGGTTCACAATCATGCGGAAAACTTCCCGATGAAGTTCCCACTCTCCCGGGTGGAGGTCGTGCCTGCTGAGGAAGTCTGCTTCCCAGTCGTCCACTCCCGGAATGAACACTGCTGACAGTGCTATCACATGATTTTCCGCCTAGCGAAAAATCCTTGCAGTTTTTCCACTGCCCTCCTGCTTCTTGTGCCGCCCTTTCTGTTTACGTGGGCGACTGCCGTGATGTTATCCCACTGGATCAATACCGGCTGACCTTGAAGCAGAGGTCTTGCTAAGCTTAGAGCATTATAAATTTGCTCTTAGCTCCAGTATATTTATGTGGAGAGAATTCTCCAGACTTGATCACACTCCTTGTGTGACTGCTCCCCAGCCTCTCAGGCTGGCCTCCGTGGTCACCAGCATCCAATCCTGAATGCCGAATCTGCGGCCCTCTAGAAGATGAGCACTCTGTAATCACCACAGGAGAGACACCCTTGTCCTTGGATATAGGGTTATCCGCTGATGCATCTGAAGATGCGATCCGGACCATTTGTCCAGCAGATCCCACTGAAGAGTTCTTGCGTGAAATCTGCTGAATGGAAGCGCTTCGTAATAAGCCACCATTTTTACCAGGACTCTTGTGCAATGATGCACTGACACTTTTCCTGGTTTTAGGAGGATCCCGATTAGCTCGGATAACTCCCTGGCTTTCTCCTCTGGGAGAAACACCTTTTCCTGGACTGTGTCCAGAATCATCCCTAGGACCAGCAGACGTGTCGTCGGAACAACTGCGGTTTTGGAATATTTAGAATCCACCCGTGCTGTCGTAGAACTACTTGAGATAGTGCTACTCCGACCTCCAACTGTTCTCTGGACCTTGTTCTTATCAGGAGGTCGTCCATTTTCTTTGAAGACGAATCCTCCTTTCGGTCATTACCTTGGTAAGGACCCGGGGTGCCTTGGACAATCCAACGGCATCGTCTTGAAACTGATAGTGACAGTTCTGTACCACGAACCTGAGGTACCCTTGGTGAGAAAAGGCAAATTTTGGGACATGGAGGTAAGCATCCCTGATGTCCCGGGACACCATATAGTCCCCTTGTTCTTTGCTATCACTGCTCTGAGTGACTCCATCTGGATTTGAACCCTTGCAAGTGTTCAAATTTTTCAGATTTAGAATAGGTCTCACCTAGCCTTCAGTACCACCATATAGTGTGGAGTAATACCCCTTTCCTTGTTGTCGGAGGGGTAATTTTATTATCACCTGCTGGGAATACAGCTTGTGAATTGTTTTCAATACTGCCTCCCTGTCGGAGGGAGACATTGGTACAGCAGACTACAGGAACCTGCGAGGGGGGAAACCTCTCGACATTCCAATCTGTACCCCTTGGATACTACTTGTAGGATCCAGGGGTCCTGTACGGTCCCAGCGTCATGCTGAGAACTTGGTAGAAGCGGTGGAGGGCTTCTGTTCCTGGGAATGGGCTGCCTGCTGCAGTCTTCTTCCCTTTCCTCTATCCCTGGGCAGATATGACTCTTATAGGGACGAAAGGACTGAGGCTGAAAAGACGGTGTCTTTTTCTGCAGAGATGTGACTTAGGGTAAAAAACGGTGGATTTTCCAGCAGTTGCCCTGGCCACCAGGTCCCATGGACCGACCCCAAATAACTCCTCCCCTTTATACGGCAATACATCTTTGTGCCGTTTGGAATCTGCATCACCTGACCACTGTCGTGTCCATAAACATCTTCTTGCAGATATGGACATCGCATTTACTCTTGATGCCAGAGTGCAAATATCCCTCTGCGCATCTCGCATATATAGAAATGCATCCTTTAAATGCTCTATAGTCAATAAAATACTGTCCCTGTCAAAGGTATCAATATTTTTAGTCAGGGAATCCGACCAAGCCACCTCAGCTCTGCACATCCAGGCTGAGGCGATCGCTGGTCGCAGTATAACACCAGCATGTGTGTGTATACTTTTTAGGATATTTTTCAGCCTCCTATCAGCTGGCTCCTTAAGTACGGCCCTATCCGTAGATGGTACCGCCACTTGTTCTGATAAGCGTGTGAGCGCCTTATCCACCCTGAGGGGTGTTTCCCATCGCGCCTTAACTTCTGGCGGGAAAGGGTATACCGCCAATAATTTTCTATCGGGGGAAACCCACGCATCATCACACACTTCATTTAATTTATCTGATTCAGGAAAAACTACAGGTAGTTTTTTCACCTCACACATAATACCCTTTTTTGTGGTACTTGGAGTATCAGAAATATGTAACACCTCCTTCATTGCCCTTAACGTGTGGCCCTAAAAGAAAATACGTTTGTTTCTTCACCGTCGACACTGAAATCAGTGTCCGTGTCTGGGTCTGTGTCGACCGACTGAGGTAAATGGGCATTTTACAGCCCCTGACGGTGTTTGAGACGCCTGGACAGATACTAATTTGTTCGCCGGCCCTCTCATGTCGTCAACCGGCTTGCAGCGTGTTGACATTGTCACGTAATTTCCATAAATAAGCCATCCATTCCGGTGTCGACTCCCTAGAGAGTGACATCACCATTACAGGCAATTTGCTCCGCCTCCTCACCAATATTTTCCTCATACATGTCGACACACACGTACCGACATACAGCACACACATAGGGAATGCTCTGATAGAGGACAGGACCCACTAGCCCTTTGGGGAGACAGAGGGAGAGTTTGCCAGCACACACCAAAACGCTATAATTATCCAGGGACAACCTTTATATAAGTGTTCCTTTTATAGCATTTTAATATATATACATATCGCCAAATCAGTGCCCCCCCTCTCTGTTTTAACCCTGTTTCTGTAGTGCAGTGCAGGGGAGATCATGGGAGCCTTCCCACCAGCCTTTCTGTGAGGGAAAATGGCGCTGTGTGCTGAGGAGAATAGGCCCCGCCCCCTTTTCGGCGGGCTTCTTCTCCGGAGTTTTAGATATCTGGCAGGGGTTAAATACATCCATATAGCCTCAAGGGCTATATGTGATGTATTTTTCGCCATACAGGTATTATACATTGCTGCCCAGGGCGCCCCCCCCCAGCGCCCTGCACCCTCCGTGACCGCTGTGTGAAGTGTGCTGACAACAATGGCGCACAGCTGCAGTGCTGTGCGCTACCTGATGAAGACTGAGAGTCTTCTGCCGCCTGGTTCCGGACCTCTTCATCTTCAGCATCTGCAAGGGGGGTCGGCGGCGCGGCTCCGGGACGAACCCCAGGGCGAGCCCTGTGTTCCGACTCCCTCTGGAGCTATGTCCAGTAGCCTAAGAATCCAATCCATCCTGCACGCAGGTGAGTTGAAAATCTCTCCCCTAAGTCCCTCGATGCAGTGAGCCTGTTGCCAGCAGGACTCACTGAAAATAAAGAACCTAAAAACTTTTTCTAAGCAACTCTTTAAGAGAGTCACCTAGATTGTACCCTTCTCGGCCGGGCACAAAAACCTAACTGAGGCTTGGAGGAGGGTCATAGGGGGAGGAGCCAGTACACACCATGTGATCCTAAAAGCTTGCTTTTGTGCCCTGTCTCCTGCGGAGCCGCTATTCCCCATGGTCCTGACGGAGTCCCCAGCATCCACTAGGACGTTAGAGAAAAGAATATTTCATTCATTCAGATCCAGGATGTGTTATTTTAGTGTTCCCTTTATTTTTTTTAGCAGTGTATATGTGTGTGTGTGTGTGTGTGTGTGTGTGTGTGTGTGTGTGTGTGTGTGTGTGTGTGTGTGTGTGTGTGTGTGTGTCCAACCCTCAGTACTGGCAGATGTTTCGATAGGACTTTCGATCACACAAAATGGTCCGAATTGTAACCGAATTACACATGTATCAAGCCCACTAACCATCTACAAACTCAGCTATTTTCCTTTACCTGTCATTAGTGACATTAACTATCTACAAGTAGAAATACACAGAAAATTAATTGCTACTGTCACATTGTAATATTATAAGGTATATTTGTCAAAACTCTACAACTGAAAAATTGTTGTCTGAAAGGGAATCAGTGCTTGTGGATTGCCAAGAAATGTTTATGCAAACTCTTCAGCCATCCATACAGCAAGAAAAAGGAAATATGTCAGAGGAAGACTATGTCAGTGCAATCATAACAACATCATGCCAATGGAAATAAATATAACGGGGAAATCTAATAGCAACCCCCAAAAATATGTCTTGATGGAAATAATGCAGAAGTCACTGAGTTCGGCAGTTTATGGACAGAGGATGGTGGAATACCTGGCTTGTCCTATAGTTCTTCCACCTGGAATACCTGGCTTGTCCTACAGTTCTTCCACCTGGAATACCTGACTTGTCTTATTGTTCTTCCACTTGGAATACCTGACTTGTCTTATAGTTCTTCCACTTGGAATACCTGACTTGTCTTATAGTTCTTCCACCTGGAATACCTGGCTTGTCCTATAGTTCTTCCACCTGGAATACCTGGCTTGTCCTATAGTTCTTCCACCTGGAATACCTGGCTTGTCCTATAGTTCTTCCACCTGGAATACCTGGCTTGTCCTATAGTTCTTCCACCTGGAATACCTGGCTTGTCCTATAGTTCTTCCACCTGATTATGAGGGGTTGGAATACAGACATTTGACTAAGGGCCAGAATGAATAAAATTTGCAGTTGAAACATGTTCTAGACCTAGTGTATTTTTCGTAGTGTATTTTTCGTACACTTGTTCTATGTTGTCAGTGGTATTCCTCCAATTATGGAAATTAATTTAAAAAAAGATAATCCCTAAATGTATCCCCTCACCCGCCTAAGATTAGTGTGAACAACAACATGCTGATACGGAGTTGAGAACAAAGTATAGAAAAATAGTAACTTTACACCTGGACAAACCATGATGCACTGCAAGGGGTGCAAATACATTTTGTATTTTTGCATGCAGGGTAAATACTGGCTGCTTTTGCATGTAGCCCACAAAATACTGGGGTGAAATGTAAAGTTCAGCTTGGACATGCTTCCCCCATACCCTAAGGGGGAAATGTAATAGCCTGAGACTTGCAGGCTTTGGTGAGATCCTTTCCAGTCAGTCTGATGTTTTAAAGTGGTATCCATTTTAGAGTCCACACTTACCAGCCAATGCTCACTCTTCAACCAACTGCTGCAGTGCGAACGCTGCCATCTTGCCTGGCAAACACATGTACAGTACTTCAGTGGAAAACAAAGATGACTTTACAACATTGGACAGACTCGTTGGGATCTTGCTGATGCTTGCAGAGCAACATGGTCTTGCCCATCAATGGACAGATCAATTCACACGTACTAGCGATCTCCTTCCATGTGTGGATACTGATCCGGCACAAGTGCAGAAGCTGGTATCTTTATGTGGCAGATGGGCAGCACTCTGAAATCTGCAAGATCTGTACATATAGTGGTTTGCCTGCGTCTCAGAACCAGCCCCATAAGCAGGGCTGAATTATGGCTGGAGGGGGACCAGGGCAACAAAGGTGTGGGAGCCTCCACAATAAAATTGCTGCCCGTGCCCCCGCGTAACACACACACACATAGACAGTGCAACGGAGAAGCAGATACTGGTGGCTCACAGTCAGTGTCTTGTGGGATTTCCCATTACTATCCTGCAAGACTGACTGTTAACGAACAGGTGAGCTGCTGGAGTTACACTCCTTAATAAGACCTGGCCCCTACACACTTATGAAGTTCTCCTCTCTCTCACTCTTCCACCCATACCTATTAAAACACCCTTTCTACCGTATCTTCCATCCAGTGATGTAATTCCCTGCCAGCATTGTCTCTTGTTGCCTGTGCACGCGGAACATGATGGCAGCTGGAGAGACAAAAGCAACAGATGAGAATTCATTCTTTGGCTGTAAGGTGACTGTTCCTGAGGGGGAAGCCAGCCAAGGTGGAAGGAGGAAGTTTCCAGTGCAACTCTGGAGTTCCATACACTATCTCTTGCAATGAGCTCTGATAAATGTATAAATATGTTTCATTTGCAATAATGGAGTCAAAGTGCAGTATGTGACACAATATACTGTATATTGTAATGAATTCACATTTAATAGAAAAGATAGCTATTCCACCTCCTCAAAAGTAGCTGCACGCATAGGAGCCAGCTATGTGGGTGCTTCAGCTCTCCCAATACTTTTGTTCCTACTATTCATGTCTATGCATGGCAATTTTGAGTCACGTGATGGGGATTTTGAAACATCGGCTTCTATGGCTACTCACGGTACACATTCCTCTCAGCTTGTCCTTGCCTACTCTTACAAAGCCAGAACACTTTGCTGTGCTTTTGTTTTGCTCAATTTTCCCATTTTATGAGCTGTTTCTTCAGAGAATTGTTAAGACAACATGAAGGCGACGGGTGACAAGTTGTTAGAATGTGGAGTTATATTTACTATTTTCTGCCAAACTTTGTATAAACACCAAATGGGTTTAGTTCTTAAATGAAAACAGTATTGCTGTGTACTCATGTAAAGTACTTCTTACTTAGACTGTTTGCAGCCATCATTTAGGAGGCAGAATCCATGCATGGGAACACAGCCAGACGCCTGTACAAATATGACAGGCATAATAAAAAGATAGATTATAGGATTTCTAAGAAGATTAGAAGTTTATAGTATTATAGCGCCCATAAATATTGTAGCTTTTAATGTGATTTATATTATATTATTATCATTGTCATGCTCAGTATTTTACACACTAATTTGATAGCACAGTGCCCATAGGCTCTCATTCAGATGTAAACGGAGTAGTGGCTCATGCGCCGGACTTGTACTCCGCATGTGAGCACTATAGCATCAGACTGTCAGTGATCGCCATTTGTCGGCGGGGAGAGGGCGTAGTTGTCCTCCGTTTCTCCAAACAGCGGTGTGTCGCCGTAGTTACAGAGGAGGGACGGGGTCAGCATCTCTGTCAGAGGATGGAGATTTCCTGGCTTTTAGGTAGGACTTGCGGCAGCCGGCTTGTGCAACCGCATGCAGCCTGCTATTGGTGCCTGGGAAGACCCAATACTGTGTCCTTGGATGGAGTTTGGATCAGTAATGCATGAAGGAGGCGTGACGCTGCATTACCATATACAGTAGTGGCCAAAATTGTGGAAACGTTTTGTAAAATGTGCGTTTTTGAAGTTAAACAGCTTATAGCACTAATATATTTTAGTATTATACCAAAAAGCATACATCAATATAATGGCAATTTAATTTAGAACATAATACAACACAATACAATGAACTTTATAACACAATTTTACATTTTGATAAGTTATACGTACTGAACTGTAGAAAAGTACATTTCTTCGTTACGCACAATACTCATTAGTACTTAGTTGGGAAGCCTTTTGCTGCAGTTACGTACCTCCCAACATTGGCTAGTGGGTCGGAACCACTGGCATTCCGTAAGCCCGTCCGCATCAGAAAGGGGTGGAGCCTAGGGAAAGGGGCGGATCCTTGTGTCACTCTCTTTTCCATCACTGTGGGGGCATGCCCAGCACTCTCCGTTATGCTAGGCTGCCCCCAGGCTCTCTCTGCACTGTGAATAGATGCTGTGTGCATGCACACAGCATTTATTCACCTGCTGCTTACCCACTACTCTGCATAGTTTGTGCTCACCCCAACTGCTCCCCCCTCCCCACTGCGGGACACTGATGTATTTGCTGCTATTTAAAGTGCCATTGATCACATAAATTTGTCGCACACCTTTTGCTGTCATACATCCCCCTAGTATAACACTAACTGGATGCTTCACAGTAAGTGTTGTGAACTCAGGTAGCAAATTTTCTCCAATTCTTCTGCGGACATATTTCATGCCATCACTACCAAATATGGATATTCTGGTTTTGTCACTCCAGATAACTCTGTTCCATTGTTCTTCTGACCAATTAATATGCTTTTTAGCCCATTATAATCTTTTCTGTCTTTGTTTGAGAGATAAAAGCGACTTTTTCCTTGAGATTCTGGCGTTTAATCCAAAATATTGAGTTTGTGTCAAACAGTCCTGGCACTGGTGTTTACAACACATTCATGTAAATCATTTTGGATTGCCTCAGATGATTTTTTTTCCTGTCTCTGAAGCACAGTTTTGTCATTTTTCTATCATTGCATGGTATTGTGGATCTTTCTGCTGCGGGGTACACTGGGCTCCACAAGGAATGGACAATGGGGTATAGAGTAGGATCTTGATCCGAGGCACCAACAGGCTCAAAGCTTTGACTGTTCCCAGAATGCATAGTGCCGCCTTCTATATCACCCCGCCTCCCAGCACAGGATCTCAGTTTTGTAGTTGGTGCTGCAGTAGCAGGCACTTAACAAAGGGGCTGCTCCAGGCAGCCCTAAGAAGAGCTTTTTTTCTGAGGAAAAAAGTGAAGACTTCAAGGGCAGCCGCAGTGTTACATGTCAGTGGACATTCACGGATGCAGCTCCGGCTCTCCCCAGCGGCGCTGTACACTCCCGAGCCCTGGTTGCCGGGTAACTACAGCAGGAGGTTCCGGTTTTCTTCTTGTCAGGTACACACGACGGGGGCTCTCCGGGATCGCGTGGCCGCGCTTCGGGAGGTGGTAAGTGGGTCCCGCTTGTGGGACCCGGTCTTTATCGCGATCCGGCGCGGTCAGTGGGAGGCGGGCCGCGCGCTGGCGGTGGACACTGTGGCAGTACAGGCGATCCCACTAGATCACCAGGGCATGGGACAGGTCAGGTTTTCTCTATAAACCGTTTTATTAGAGCCCGCAGTACCCGGTGGTTTTGCCAGCAGGGGGATAGAGCTTGGACCTGAAGCCCCTCCCCCAGCCCCAGGGCGCCATTTTCTGCAAATGTTCCTGCCCTGGAGCTGCATATCTGTCTCTCCCTCACTCCCTGGCAGTGTCTGCGGCGCCATTATCCCTCAGCTCAGTGTTCCTGGGAATGCTTGGGCAAATCCTCCTATGTAAAGCCGCCTGGTTGTCAGTGCTGTGACTTTACAAGACACTTAAGTATTCTACCTGCTTTTTTAGTCAGTGTTAGTTAAGAAAGAGTGCATTTAGTCAGGGTTTAATAGTACAATTACCCTGTGATATACATCCAGTTCTTACTGTGTACTGTTATATCTATTGTTATATAGCTGTGTAAGCTAGTCTAGTGCAGTATTATTGTTAGTAATAACCTCTGCATTGTACAAACTGTGACTATTTGTGTGTGCATTTGATAGCTGAGTGGTGTCCATTTTGTGTATTTCACTCAACCTGCTATCCCTATAGTCTATAACCTTAGGGGTCTTGGTGCGTCAGGTTTTATCTAATATAGGATTTTCACAAAGATATACTGTATTACGTATTTTTCTCTGTGATTTAGTCACCATATCTCTCCTTTTATCTCTGCTGGTGCTGACTACACTGAGCAGGGGTTTGGGCTAGAGGTATTATGCTGCTGACAAATTGTACTGTGTTACCTGATACTGCAAGTTATATCATGTCTGCTTCTGAGGGTAACGGTTCTGGGGCTGAACACACTGCCGGTGTTGCTGAAGCCGCAGATACCTATGAGGAGAATATAGCAGCTTTGGGCTCTGGTTCTTGGGGCTCCTTGCCCCCCAGTGGGACTGTGGCAACGGGGGCAAATAATGACCCGCTGTGGGCCACTTTTTCCATGCTTTTGCATACGCTAGTTCATAAACTAACACCCTGTATGGGACCCCCAATGCCGGTACAACCGTTTGTGGTCCCTGCAGCAAACCCGCCGTGGGCGGACGATTTATCTGCTCAAATAAAGAAGTTGAACCAGTCCCTGACTACTAAAAAGTCTGACCGTCGCTTGCCTATGTCCAAGGGGTCCTCTAAGCGAGCGCTTGTCTCCTCACAATCCACTGCTGTCACTGACACCTTGTCGGATGAAGACGGCACTTACACTGACCCCACAGGTTCTGACTCAGATACGGCTGATGGGGGGGGGTTCACATGTGAATGTTCCTGATCTTTTGGAGGCTATTAAGTTAATTTTACAGATTACGGATGATCACGAGCCATCCGTTCCTCCTAAGAAACCAGATAGGTTCAAGCATCAGAAGGTGATTAAACAAGTTTTACCTCACTCTGACCACCTAATTGATATACGTCAGGAACCCTGGGAAAACCCGGGTACAAAGTTTGTGCCTCAAAAGAAGATGTTGGCTCGCTATCCCCTCGCGCCGGAGCTGTCTAAGAATTGGGAAATGCCTCCTCCAGTGGACTCACATGTGGCTAGGATGGTGGTTTCCTCAGCTCTGCTGGTCACCACCGTCACTTCTCTAAAAGAGCCTATGGATAAATGTGTGGAGGGTTGTCTGAAAGTGATTTACACCCTCACGGGTGCTGCACAAAGGCCCACTATTGCAGCTACTTGGGCTGCAGAGGCCATTGAAGCATGGGCCTTGGAGTTAGATGCTGAAATCTCCTCTGACCATGCTAGACAATGCTTGTCTTATATTGTCACAGCTTCTCGTTATATTAAAGAGGCGGCTTCTGATGCCGGTATCCTGGCAGCCAAGGCTTCTACTACGTCAGTCCTGGCTCGCCGGATATTGTGGCTGAGATCCTGGTCGGTGGATCTGGACTCTAGAAAAACCTTGGAGGTACTCCCTTTTAAGGGAGATATTCTGTTTGGGGAGGATTTAAATAAGATTGTGGCTGACTTGGCTACTGCCAAAACTGCCTGTCTGCCAAGTACTGCTCCTTCTGTGTCGAAGGCTAAAGGTACTTCCTTTCGTCCTTCAGGTAAAGCAAAAGGTCAGGCGTACAAAAAGCAGGCCCGCACTTCCAAACCTGGTAAGCCTAAGCCCAAAAGAGTCTGGGTGGCCCGTCAGCCAGCTTCCAAGACAGATAAGCCTGCCGCAGGATGGGGCGGGCCTCCCTGTGGGGGATCCCAGGGTGGGGGGCCGGCTTCTAGGGTATACCCAGGAATGGTTGAAGACCACTTCAGATGCCTGGGTACGGGAAGTCGTCACTCAAGGTTACGCCATAGCCTTCAAAAACCGACCCCCTCATCGATTTTGCCAGTCAGATGTCTCGTTGGACAAGACAAAGGCAAACACTCTACATTCGGTGGTACAGACCCTCCTGGATACAGGAGTCGTAGTACAGGTGCCTCTTGCGCAGAGGGGCCGGGGGTACTATTCTCTGCTGTTTCTAGTCCCGAAACCGAATGGGTCCTCCCGGACCATTCTCAACCTCAAGGCATTGAACAGGTTTGTGAAGGTTTCCAAGTTTTGTATGGAAACCCTTCGCTCTATAGTTCTGGCCTTGGAACCTGGGGACTTCATGGTCTCCCTGGATATACAGGATGCTTACCTGCATATTCCTATAGCAGTGTCTCATCAGCAATACCTGAGATTTGCGATTGGCAACTGCCATTACCAGTTTCGGGCATTACCTATTGGTTTAACAACGGCTCCGCAAGTCTTTCCAAAAGTCATGTCGGTGATGACGGTGGTACTCCGCCGTCAAGGGGTCAGGATACTGCCGTATTTGGACGACTTGTTAATCCTGGCAAATTCCCCAGAACTTCTCCTGCGTCATCTAGATGTGACGGTCCGGTTTCTGCAAGCCCACGGGTGGCTCATCAACTGGAAGAAGTCATCCCTGATCCCTGCTCAGAGCATGGTGAATCTGGGAGCACTATTGGACACTCACAACCAGCGGTTGTTCCTGTCTCAGGAGAAAGTCCTGAAACTTCAGGACAGGATTCGTTGCTTCCTATCTTGTCCGCAAGTGTCGATACATTTGGCGATGCAGGTGCTGGGCCTCATGGTGTCAGCATTCGACATGGTGGAGTACGCACAATTTCAATCTTGCCCTCTCCAGAGGCTGATTCTAGCCAAATGGGACGGCCTGCCTCACCGGATCAGGTCTCAAATGATCTCATTGACTCCTGAGGTCCGTCTGTCGCTGCTCTGGTGGCTCCGGGACCAACAACATGTGCAGGGGCCGTCCATTCTGGATATCCGACTGGGTCCTGTTGATGACAGATATCAGTCTAAGAGGTTGGGGCGCGGTGCTGGAGCAACACTCCCTTCAGGGGCGGTGGACCAAGGAGGAGTCCCTCCTCTCGATCAATATTCTGGAGTTGCGGGCGGTCTTCAATGCCTTGAACCTAGCCCAGCATTTAATTCAGAACCGTCCTGTTCAAGTACAGTCAGATAACGCCACCACAGTGGCTTACATAAATCATCAAGGTGGCACTCGAAGCCGCCTAGCAATGAAGGAAGTCTCACGGATTCTACACTGGGCAGAACGCCATCTACCGGCCATATCGGCAATATTCATTCCGGGAGTCCTGAAGGGGAAGAGGACTTTCTCAGTCATCAGGACGTGCATGCCAGCGAGTGGGGCCTGCATCCAGAAGTGTTTCAACTCCTAGTGGAAAGGTGGGGCCTTCCAGATGTAGATCTGATGGCGTCTCGACACAATCACAAGGTTCCGGTCTTCGGAGCAAGGACAAGGGATCCTCAAGCAGCATTCGTGGATGCGCTGGTGGTACCGTGGAGGTTTCGGCTGCCGTACGTGTTCCATCCGGTGTCACTCCTGCCCAGGGTAATTCGGAAGTTCAAGCAAGAAAAAGGAATTCTGCTTCTCATAGCTCCAGCGTGGCCCAGACGGCACTGGTTCTCAGACCTGCAAGGCCTATCGTCAGAGCGTCCAATTCTACTTCCACAATGCCCAGACCTCCTCGTTCAGGGACCCTGTATCTACCAGGACCTAGCCCGTCTGTCTTTGATGGCGTGGCTCTTGAAGCTTCCTTCTTAAGGGCTAAGGGGTTTTCTGAGGCGGTCATTCAAACTATGTTGCAAGCCCGGACACCGGCTTCGGCTCGGATTTACTATAGGGTCTGGCATTCTTACTTTGGTGTGCATCTAACGATTATGACTCTTCCAAGTTTAGTATAGCCAAGTTGTTGGCTTTCCTTCAGCAGGGCCTGGACTTAGGCCTGCGTCTGACCTCCCTCAAGGTTCAAATATCTGTGGTTTCAGAGAAAAATTGCGGCCTTACCTGATGTGCATACCTTTACTCAGGGCGTGTTGCGTATCCAACCTCCCTATGTCCCGCCTGTGGCTCCTTGGGACTTGTCGTGGTTTTGGAGGCATTACAAGAGTCTCCTTTTGAACCTCTTGGTTCAGCTGACCTTAAGTGGCTTTCCCTTAAGGTGGTGTTTCTGCTGGCTATTGCTTCAGCTAGAAGAGTATCAGATTTGGATGCCTTGTCCTGTAGTTCCCCATATCTGAAATTTCACCGTGACCGGGCGGTTCTTAGGTCTTGTCCCGGCTATCTACCTAAGGTGGTTTCTTCGTTCCACCTTAATCAGGAGATTGTAGTTTCGGCACTTGTTTCTCCTGATCTGTCTCCCAAAGAGCGGCCTATGGATGTAGTACGGGCTCTCCGTATCTATGTGAAGAGAACTGCTCCTATTAGGAAATCTGATTCTCTTTTTGTTGTGTTTGGGTTTCACAAACGTGGCTGGCCTGCTCACAAGCAAACTCTGGCCAGATGGATTAGAATGGTGATTGCACATGGTTATGTAATGGCTGGTCTCTCTGCTCCTGATCACATTAAGGCCCATTCTACTTGGTCTGTTGGACCTTCTTGGGCGGCCCAACGTGGTGCGACCCTTGAACAATTGTACAAGGCGGCTACGTGGTCCTCTGTGAACACGTTCATAAGGTTCTATGCCTTCGATACTGCCGCTTCCCAGGATGCTTCCTTTGGACGCGGGTTCTTGTGCCCGCTACAGTGCGTCCCCTCCCATAAGGAACTGCTTTAGGACATCCCCATTGTCCATTCCTTGTGGAGCCCAGTGTACCCCGCAGCAGAAAACAAGTTTTATGGTAAGAACTTACCTTTGTTAAAACTCTTTCTGCGAGGTACACTGGGTTCCACAAGGCGCCCACCCTGACACACTTAGCTTCTTTGGGTTGGTACGGCATTAGCCGCTGACACGTGTCCTGTCGTGAGAATGCGGTGCTGTGGCTACTAACCGTTGTCGTCTCTTTTCCAGCTACTGCATTGGACTGGTTAACTAAAAACTGAGATCCTGTGCAGGGAGGCGGGGTGATATAGGATGCGGCGCTATGCATTCTGGGAACAGTCAAAGCTTTGAGCCTGTTGGTGCCTCGGATCAAGATCCTACTCTACACCCCATTGTCCATTCCTTGTGGAGCCCAGTGTACCTCGCAGAAAGAGTTTTAACAAAGGTAAGTTCTTACCATAAAACTCATTTTTCTTACCTTTACCAGTTTGGTTTTGAATGGACCGAGTCTGTTGATACATATTTCACAGTTTCAAAGTTCCTCCTTTAGTTTTGTTGCTACCTACTTTTCTTATCATTTTGATGTGTTACCTTCTTTATGTTAAGTAATTATTTTGTATCTCTTTCTAGGTGACTAGTCAACTCTCTTTACTTTGCTTGTCATCATAAATGAGTTACATAGCTTACTTCAGGAAATGAAAGTAAAATAAACGCATAAAAAACAGCGACCAACTTAGTGATAATCAAACAACTAAATAGAATGTTTTACTATCAATTTTGGTAGTAACAAATGTGAGCTTACTCATGCTAACACCTTACTGGATCCATTTTGTGATTGCAACACCCGATTGGCTCTCAGAACAACCACTCCTATTGGTCAATTTTGAGTTGAAGAAATCCCCACTCATTACAGATAAAGTCTCCCTATCTTTATTTAGCTATAACTTTTTAAGAAATAAAGATAATTCATTGCGGTGAACTGCATTATATTGTGTATAAAATTATCTTTCCAGTGATATATACCTTAATATGATTTTCTTTAAAAAAAAAACCCTCAGTTATACGCATTTAAACTATAAAAAAAACACATAATGTAAAAAAGGTTTCCACAATTTTGGCCACTACTGTAAATGCTATCGCTGCTGCTTCTTTGTAAGCAGTAGTAATAGTACCTCCAACCACATCTGAATGAGAGCAATACTGTAACTCAAATGGAAGTATAAAAGAAATGATCGCAGAGGGTTACAAAATGTGTCTAAAGGTGCAAATCTACATCAAAATGATAGCAACCAGTAATTTCTAAGTTCAAATAGTGTATATGACCTTTACACCTGTTTATGCTCACATGTGCCAGATTGAAAGCCACACAGCGGGAGTGGAGTGGGTTCTGGTAGGTGGTTTAAGAAGGACTCTGGGTCGACACCACTTAGGTTGACACCCATTAGATCGACACCCATTGGTCAACAGTGAATAGGTCAACACTAGAAATAGGTCAACACGACCATTAGATCGACGTGAACAAGGTCGACATGCAAAAAGGTCGACGTGAGTTTTTCACATTTAAAAAAAACAAACCTTTTTCATATTTACGATCCACGTGGACTACGATTGGGAACGGTAACCTGTGCTGAGCGCAGCGGTAGCGGAGCGAGGCACTTTGTCCGAAGCATGACAAGCGAAGCGGGCCATGCGAGGGGACACGGTGCACTAATTGGGGTTCCCGGTCACTTTACAAAGAAAACGTCACCAAAAAAACTTGAAAAACTCATGTCGACCTTTTTTCATGTTGATCATGTTCATGATGACCTAATGGCCGTGTCGACCTATTCCTAGTGTCGACCTAGCCACTGTCGACCAATAGGTGTCTAATGGGTGTCAACCTGGACACTGTTGAACATGAATCGCATACCCGTTTAAGAACTGGGCTCTCCTTGCTGAGAGTGGATCAGTGTCATAGCCAGCTTTACACATAAGGGGAAGAGAACATGTTTCTATAATTACTTCACAGAAAGGGTAGTGGATAAGTGGAATAGCCTCCCATCAGAGGTGGTAGAGGCTAAGACTGTAGAGAAATTTAAACATGCTTGGGATAGGCATATGAATATCCTTACAAAGAATTAAGGTTCAAAAAGGGTTGAGATTGCCTAAAGGATTAAAAAAAGGGGCAGACTAGATGGGCCAAGTGGTTCTTATCTGCCGTCAAATTCTATGTTTCTATGTTTCTAACATGGAAAAATAGTCTCACCGGTTCCAGATGTTTCCTTCGCACCCCTTAAAATGTGTATCAGACATGCCCCTATGTGCATGCCCCTAAAATAGCTTCAGACCCCTCCATATGCTGCTTAAATGGCTTCCAGACAGACGTCCTTCAGATACTCTGGTTACACATGCCCATAGAGGGGAACTGAGTGACACTCCGGCATGCACTGCTGCTGCATGAGTAGTAGCACAAGGTAGGTGGAGATATAATATAATTCCAGCTGGCAGAGTCCAGTTCTGACTACTCCTTCCCAGTCAGCAAGCTGTTACAATATAATATGGGTTTGGTACAAATGTTCACATTTTGGTTGTCAACATGCATGTTATGTTGGCATGCACAATGTTGACATTTTGAGGATAAGCATAAGCTGGAAGAGGATGATGAATGTGTCCATAGGAATGCGGTAAGTATGGGGGTGGGATAATTATGGAGTATGGGGAGGGGGTCATTACAGAGAGTGGGGCCAGGACTGAGTGGCTGGGGGGGGGGAGGGACAGAGTAGGGGGCAGAGTGCGGGACAGAGCAGGAGTGGAGCGACAGACAGCGCAGCAGGCAGAGAGGTTGGTGGGGCAGTGCAGCAGGCAGGTGGGGAACTGGGATGGAATGGATCGGACAGAGCAGAAGCCAGGCAATGCTAACTATATAAAGCCAGATGTATTTGTCAGTGTAAAACCATTACAGCTAAGTAGATCTGCTTAGCTGTAAAACAGATTTGAATTTCCAAGTCTTCAGAGAACGTGAATTGAGGCATTTGCCTGTACTTCCAATGAGCTGCCTTTATTAAGTAATATCATTACAAAGGGGGAGTCACCCACATCCAAAATACTTGGGTCCTGAAGTATTTTTGATTTCAGATATTTGCATGCCATAATGTGATATCTTGACCCAAGTCTAAACACGAAATGCATTTTTGTTTCATATACACCTTATACACACAACCTAAAGGTAATTTTATACACTATTTTTAATAATTTTTTGCATGAAACAAAGGTTTTGCACATTGAACAATCAGAAAGCAAATGCGTCATTATCTCAGTCTTGCTCAAAACAAATCTCCCACAGCATCCGGGAGACTCCCTGGAAAGCACTACAAACAAGGACAAAAGGACACGAGGACAAAATTCTCAGTGAATCGTGTCCTCCCAATAGTGCCCCCCTCTGTGCACTACCACACACTTCTGAGGAGTTAAAGTCATCAAGTATAAATACCAGGATGCAGTTTGCATGGCGGTCATGTAACAGAATCCGAACACCACTCTGAAGCCTGGTGCCAGAACACTGACCGCTGACATCCCGAAGGTAAGTATCAGGGTAACGGTTAGGGTCCAGGAGGTGGTGGTGTTAACGTTAGGCAATAGAGGGAGGGGGGTAACCATAGCCGCCACCTCCCCGAGTCTTAGCCCTAGCAGCCACCCCCACTATCTTAGGCCTAGCCGCCACCCCAGGTTGGTTAGGGTTAGGGTAGGGGACAGAGGAGGGGTAAAATAATTACCCCGTCCACTGTTGGCATTCTAATTGTCAGGATGCCAGTGTCGGTCATGTGACCGCTGGCATCCCGACCGCCGGGAGCCTATATCACATCCAAAATACCATCCAGCTGTTCTTCTAGTAAAAAAAAGTGTTTTGTAGATTTACTGTAACTAGACCGAAATGGTCTCTTTTTACAAATCATATTTTTATTTTTTAGATTGCAACCAGAGGCGGATTGGCCATAGGGCTTACAGGGAAGATCCCCGGTGGGCTGACGCACCCGTGGGGCCTGTTTTGTTTGAGGACATGTGGTCCTATTTATAGACATAATGAATAAGATGCCAAACAATTTGCATATATGAAAATTACTTTGACACTTAGCCTGTGATTGCAGATGATCTAGTGTATGCTCTGTCTGCCTGCTTGGCGGACATATAAGATTGAGTGAATAGTGATTGGGATATGCGGTTGGTGTAATAAGCAAGAAAATATATCTTTCTAAAGAATTATATAGTTTCCTAAATTCTGAAGGTGTATCATATAATGTGCTCATAATATTTAATTTTATTTCTTTTTAACTTCCCCCTTGATGCTGGACATGCTGGCGGGAGGGTGCTGCTGCCATGGCCCATGGCTAGACTTTACACCTCTGGTGCTGCCCATGTGGGGCCACTAGTACAAATTTTTCCAGGGCCGCTTTTTGTTCCCAATCCGCCCCTGATTGCAACCCATCTGCATAACTACAGTATGTAACTGAGATAAGAACACAACCCTGCTGTAGAAGTACAGTTGCGTAACCTCACAGTGACCTAGACATGATAATAGCAGGCTTGGAAAATGGAAGGTAATATTTGAAGCTAATCTGTGGATGTCTAAAAATAAACACAAAACAAACAACATTAAGATAACAATTATATTTTTGTATAAAGAAAATGTAAGTATTTCAGTTTAAATGAATCAAAGAGAAATTTGATTACGAGAGGATGCCATCAGACCTAATAAATGAACTTGCATTAAACATTGCCAGTATTTGCTAATGTTTCTCAGAAGTACAATTTTTTTTTTAATGAGAACAGCGATGGATTACAAATGATAATGAACCTGATACAAATAAATAAAACCATTTTTTTGTTACAAGAATATCCTGTGTATAAGGCCAAATGTAAAAACCAATTGTAGTTGAGGTTGCATAAAACATTTATGAAACATTTAGGGCGCTATTCAATTCTTTTCAGACCCTTTCACACCCGTTCAGTTTCTGCTGATGGGCGTGGTATAATCATTTGAGCTCGCTACCCTTTACGCAGCTAAACCTGGTTACTATGGGTGCAATATGCGCGATAACGGGGGATCACTTTAGAAAGGAGATTGGGCGTGATATGTCAGTTGAATACCTCCCTTAGAATCAAAATATTTATTTACACACAGGAAACACAATTACATACTTCAGTGTAAAATATTTGTTCATTACCAAAATCTATTGTTCAGATTAAATAATAATCCTTCAACAATATTTGAAATTCCAATGTATAAATTAATTAGTATTTTTTTTTTCTCTTTCATACATTCAGAGTGGGATAGAAAAATAAGGCCCTAGCTCAGCGGTGGCCAACCCGTGGCTTTCGAGCCGCATGTGGCTCTTTCATCCTCCGCATGTGGCTTGGTCGGCTCCTGGCCACCGCTGCCCGACACACACACATCTAGTCTCTCCCCCCCTCCAAGTGCTGCTCAACGTGCTGCTGCTGTGAGGGCAGGAGAGTGCAGCATGCGCCTCTCCTACCCTCAGTGTCTGTCTTCAATTCGGTGCCGGCCCGTAAGCCAATCAGAGCTCACAGACTGGCAGCAAAGGTTCCTGATTGGCTGCCAGACTGCGAGCTTTGATTGGCTCACGGACCAGCGCCTAATTGAATATAGACACCCGCACCACTGCTGGAGACTGAGGGGCAGGAGAGGTGCACGCTGTACTCTCCTCCCCTTACAGCAGCAGTGCAGTGAGCAGCACACTGGCACTGTGGGCATATCTGACACTGTGGGGATGTGTATCTAGCAATGGGGGTATTTCTGTATCTGGCATTGGGGGCATATATGTATGTGGCACTGGGGGCATATCTGGCATTGTGGGGACATGTGTATCTGGCACTGGGGGCATATCTGGCACTGTGGGGACATGTGTATCTGGCAGTGGGAGTATTTCTGTATCTGGCACTGGGGGCATATATGTATCTGACACTAGGGGCATATCTGGCACTGTAGGGGCATGTGTATCTGGCACTGGGGGCATATCTGGCACTGTGGGGACATGTGTATTTAGCACTGGGGCTTATCTGTATCTGGCACTGGGGGCACATCTGGCACTGTGGGGACATGTGTATCTGGCACTGTGGGGGCATGTGTATCTGGAACTGTGAGTGTATGTGTATCTGGAACTGGGGGCATATATGTATCTGGCACTGTGGGGACATATGTGTATCTGGCACTGTGGGGGCATATTTGTATCTGGCACTGTGAAGGCACCCATTTTTTGTGTTTTTTTATGTATGTGGCACTGTACTGGGGCATTATACGTATGTGGCACTGTACAACATGACTAAAAACGGGGTTATTACACAAGGTCATACTCCTACAAACGTCATACCGAAAGGTGTGTGCACAAAAATGGGGTGTGGCTTTGTGACAAGTAGGCCACGCCCTTCGGCACGCGCATGATAGTGGCTCTTGCCCTTGACTACAGATCTTTTCTGGCTCTTTGCATGTGGCTGGTTGGCCACCCCTGCCCTAGCTTATAGGGTAAGCAGTGATGTAGCCAGGTGTATGCAGGGGAAGCCACAGTTATCCAGGCTGTAATCTATGCCAGTCCCAGCGGGATGCTATCTAGTCTGGATGTTAATGCTCCAAAACATCATCAACATAAGCGGCCATTGGAGGAGGCCCCTATTGGCTGTGTCTTATTTTGAATATAAGACATGCCTCCATGTTGACTGTTCACCTATTAAGTAGCTGGAAAATCTGACTTTAAATAATTATGTGGTTGGGACTCTTTGGTGCAAGTATGTGAGCTGTATTTAATTTTTTATTGTATTTTTTAATTTCTATTGGATTACATTGGATCAAGCCAGGAATGATAGTGCAGATAAGTTTTTAGTTAGGGAATTTCTATTTTTCTGGTGGAATTTTTTTATTTTGGTAAAAATGAATTAATTTCATTTTTCATATTATAAGAGAATTAATACTGTATTATTTATATAAAAGGGACACTGATTAACTATTAATCAATTTAAAAGGGCAGATAAAATTAGTATTCATTTTCTAAGGGTCTGTTTCAGAAACTTAGGACAATCACACACTTCTTTTCAATTGTTTGCCCTACAAGTTTTTTAAATGAATATTTTAAAACAAATGCATTATTTCCCATTAGTTCAGCACTTTATAGAAACCATTGTGCATTATAGTCCTAGTATAGCAAGTAATTAAGACATTCAAATACAGACCTGATGATTATATTAGTTTAATAATTTAAATAATTCAATGGAGTAAGTTGAACAAGTAATAAAGAAATACAAATGCAAAACTACAGTAATAAACAGATATCAAGTGCCAGATGTAATGCAGTGCGAGACGGCCGGAGCTCCAAGATTCAGGTTGGTTTTGACTTGTAAATAATTGCTGCTTTAACAAAACCTACGTGTTCGGCCGGAATCTTGGAGCTCAGGCCACCTCGCACTGCATTACATCCGGCCAAAAAGGTCCAACAAATGACACTTTCCTAATGAAGGCGGAGTGAAATGTGACTTGCCCAATCTCATGTAGGGTTCATTCCCTTATTCAAAGCAGCCATTCTACCAGGGCCGGTTCTACACCTTGTGGCGCCCAGTGTGAAAGTTTCCACTGGCGCCCCCCCAGTGGCAAAACAGTTAGTGCGCGCTGCAGGCGCGTGGCAAAAGATAGGGGCATGGCTTCATAGGGAAGGGGCGTTGCCACAGTTATGCCCCCAGTAGCTGTGCCCCCTGTAGATTTGCCCCAAGTAGTTATGCCCCCAGTTGATTTGCCCCTGTAGCTATACCCCCAGTAGATTTGCCCCTTGTAGCTATGCCCCCAGTAGATTTGCCCCAGTAGTTGTGCCCCCTATAGCTATGCCCCCAGGAAATTTGCCCCTTTAGTTGTGCACCCTGTAGTTGTGCCTCCTGTCACTGTGCCTCCAGTAGTTGTGACCCCTGTTGCTGTGCCCCTTAGTAGCCGCTTACAAACACACAAAAAAAAAAACAATACTTACCAGCCCCGCTCCTGCTTCCCGACTACTGCTGCTGCTGCTGCTCCGTCTGGCTGCCCGCGGATCCTCTCTATGGGAGAGACGTCATGACGTCTCTCCCATAGCAGCGCCAAACAGACACTAGAGGTCAATAATGACCTCTACCGTCTGACAGGTGCGCCGGCTGCAGGGACACCCACACAGCTCACGGCGTCTGCTGCTGCCGGGGAGCGGGGTGTGGGTAGGCGGCGGGCACCTGCGTGGTGACTGCGGCCGCGCCCCGGGCGTAGGCACTGCTTACCCGCACCAAGAACCGCTCCTGCGTTCTACCCGTAGCTTAGCAATATCACCATGCACAAATGTACTGTAGTCCAATGTCTTAATAGCAGTGGATTGTTGTTCATTTAAGTCAGGCTTCTAATCTGATGCTCCACTCAGGGGTATCTTAAGAGAGGAGGGGGCCCATGTGCAGACTCCGGGTGGGACCCCTCCTCTCCATGGCGACGTAGACGCATGCACAGGTCTCCAGAAACATAGCACCCGGCATGGTCCGGAGACAAAATTCATACTGTGCACGTGCAGCGGCCATTTTGGAGGTGATTTTTTGCACGATGGCTGCGGCTGCAGCGCCCAACGCTGGACTCCGGAGAGGTGAGTACTATTATATGGGTGCAACGTGTGCAGTGTGAGCCCCCCCCCCCCCCCCCCCCCCCCTGGACCCAGGGGCCCGTGCGCACCGCAGACATTGCCCTTCCTCAAGGGATAATATTTCTCTATCAATTGGAAAACAAAGAGAATGGGGTGCACAGTAGTGAAACACGGTTTTTATATATATATATAAAAAGATAAATAAAAAAATACATATATACGAAATGCCTGCTTGAAGCCATTGGTATTTAAAGGACTACCAGCTGCCTGTCTTATCACTAGGTTCATCAGATAATTTTTCCTAATTCAAACAGCTAACTCCAAGTGCTTGATGTATTCTCAAATGCACTTGTTACGGCTGGTATGTTTCATCATTGAATAACTTCCCCCACTGAAGTCTTTCTGTGGCTTCACAATAGCATTTGTTATATGCACGTTTTATTCTTATACTTGCAAGTATCAGAATTAAAACTGCCATTTAAAAAATACACACTACTGTAACCTCTTTGTTTTCCAATATACAGTATACAGTGCATATGTAATATATAATAAATAAATATACTTGCAAGTTTCTGAAACCCATTTATTACTTTACAACACTTGTAGACCACATTTCTAATAAAGTCAACATAGGTGAAGCTCTTGGAAAAACAGAGTACATGTCATATAGGTCTAAATATTGTTACAAAAGTCAATGGGAATTTTTCGTCTTTCCATCTTTTTTCTCCATATGATGGCTATGAATTAAGGCAGGTACACATTAGGCGATTTTTTTAGCTAAAAAATAAACAATAACATTTATGTCGTTATCATTTATTTTAAGCCTGAAATCATCCAGTGTGTATGGGGTGATATTGGTGAACGATGAAATGATAGGCGCTCCCGCATGTCGTTCAGCGTTCACCAATATTGAGCTGACATGCAGCTCAATCCGTCAATGGGGGTAATTCCAAGTTGATCGCAGCAGGAATTTTGTTAGCAATTGGGCAAAACCATGGCCCTCATTCCGAGTTGTTCGCTCGTTGCCGAGTTTCGCTATATTGCGATTAGTCGCTTACTGCGCATGCGCAAGGTTCGCAGAGTTAGGTATTTTACTCACGGCATAACAAGGATTTTTCATCGTTCTGGTGATCGGAGTGTGATTGACAGGAAGTGGGTGTTTCTGGGCGGAAACTGGCCGTTTTATGGGTGTGTGCGGAAAAACGCTGCCGTTTCTGTGAAAAACGCGGGAGTGTCTGGAGAAACGGGGGAGTGTCTGGGCGAACGCTGTGACGTCAAACCAGGAACGAAACTGACTGAACTGATCGCAGTGGCAGAGTAAGTCCCGAGCTACTCAGAAACTGCAAAGAAATTTCTATTCGCAATTATGCAAATCTTTCGTTCGCAATTCTGCAAAGCTAAGAGTCACTCCCAGTAGGCGGCGGCTTAGCGTGTGCAATGCTGCTAAAAGCAGCTAGCGAGCGAACAACTCGGAATGAGGGCCAATGTGCACTGCAGGGGAGGCAGATTTAACATGTGCAGAGAGTTAGATTTGGGTGTGGTGAGTTCAATCTGCAATCTACATTGCAGTGTAAAAATAAAGCAGCCAGTATTTACCCTGCACAGAAACAAAATAACCCACCCAAATCTTACTCTCTCTGCACATGTTATATCTGCCCCCCCCCCCCCCCCCCTGCACTGCACATGGTTTTGCCCAACTGCTAAAAAAATTCCTGCTGCGATCAACTTGGAATTACCCCCAATGTCAAGCTAAGCTGCATGTTTGGGAATGCCGGCAGTGATGTCAGTTATCGTTATCGTTAAATGATAATGGGGCAGATGTATCAACCTGAAGAAGGCACAAGGAAGTGATAAACCAGTGATATGTGCAAGGTGATAAACGAACCAGCCAATCAGCTCCAATATGTAAATTAACAGTTAGGAGCTGATTGGCTGGTGCATTTATCACCTTGCACATATCACTGGTTTATCACTTCCTTATGCCTTCTCCAGGTTAATACATCTGCCCTAAAGTTCCGTGTGTACACACTATGGGGTATATTTACTAAGCTCCCGATTTTGACCGAGATGCCGTTTTTTCTTCAAAGTGTCATCTCGGTCATTTACTAAACACTAATCACGGCAGTGATGAGGGCATTCGTAATTTTTTGCAAGTTCAGGTAAAAAATTACGAATGAATACACCATCGGTCAAAACGCGGCTGTTTAAGTATGAATCTCGGTCATTTACTAAGAAGTGCAAAGCCAAAAAAGAACAAACACTGCCGTGAAAAATTACAACTCGTAAAAAAGTGCTAAAAAAAAACAGACCTTTTTTTTTTATTCGTGATTGGATAGGCATGCAGGGATCCATGAGATCCGTGCATGTATATCAGTGGGAAGGGGTGGGAAAGTGCTTATTTTTTCAAAAAAAATTGCGTGGGGTCCCCCCTCCTAAGCATAACCAGCCTCGGGCTCTTTGAGCCGATCCTGGTTGCAGAAATATGGTGAAAAAAATGACAGGGGTTCCCCCATATTTAAGCAACCAGCATCGGGCTCTGCGCCTGGTCCTGGTCCCAAAAATACGGGGGACAAAAAGAGTAGGGGTCCCCCGTATTTTTAAAACCAGCACCGGGCTCCACTAGCTGGACAGATAATGCCACAGCCGGGGGTCACTTTTATATAGTGCCCTGCGGCCGTGGCATCAAAAATCCAACTAGTCACCCCTGGCCGGGGTACCCTGGGGGAGTGGGGACCCCTTCAATCAAGGGGTCCCCCCCCCCAGCCACCCAAGGGCCAGGGGTGAAGCCCGAGGCTGTCCCCCCCCCATCCAATGGGCTGCGGATGGGAGGGCTGATAGCCTTTGTTGTAAAATAAAAGATATTGTTTTTAGTAGCAGTACTACAAGTCCCAGCAAGCCTCCCCCGCATGCTGGTACTTGGAGAACCACAAGTACCAGCATGCGGCGGAAAAACGGGCCCGCTGGTACCTGTAGTACTACCACTAAAAAAATACCCAAAAAAACACAAGACACACACACCGTGAAAGTATAATTTTATTACATACATACACACATACATACATACTTACCTTATGTTCCCACGCAGGTCGGTCCTCTTCTCCAGTAGAATCCAAGGGGTACCTGTTGAATAAATTCTACTCACGAGATCCAGGGGTCCAGGCTCCTCGGCAAATCCAGGGATAATCCACGTACTTGAATAAAACAAAAAAACGGTTGCCCGACCACGAACTGAAAGGTGACCCATGTTTGCACATGGGTCACCTTCCCACGAATGCCAGAAACCCACTTTGCCTTCTGGCTAAGTGGGTTTCTTCAGCCAATCAGGGAGTGCCACGTTGTAGCACTCTCCTGATCAGCTGTGTGCTCCTGTCCTCACTGACAGGCGGCACACGGCAGTGTTACAATGTAGCGCCTATGCGCTACATTGTAACCAATGATGGGAACTTTCTGCCCTGCGGTTGACCTAAAGTGACGTCACCGCTGAGCAGAAAGTTCCCATCATTGGTTACAATGTAGCGCATAGGCGCTACATTGTAACACTGCCGCGTGCTGCCTGTCAGTGAGGACAGCAGCACACAGCTGATCAGGAGAGTGCTACAACGTGGCACTCCCTGATTGGCTGAAGAAACCCACTTAGCCAGAAGGCAAAGTGGGTTTCTGGCATTCGTGGGAAGGTGACCCATGTGCAAACATGGGTCACCTTTCAGTTCGTGGTCGGGCAACCGTTTTTTTGTTTTATTCAAGTACGTGGATTATCCCTGGATTTGCCGAGGAGCCTGGACCCCTGGATCTCGTGAGTAGAATTTATTCAACAGGTACCCCTTGGATTCTACTGGAGAAGAGGACCGACCTGCGTGGGAACATAAGGTAAGTATGTATGTATGTGTGTATGTATGTAATAAAATTATACTTTCACGGTGTGTGTGTCTTGTGTTTTTTTGGGTATTTTTTTAGTGGTAGTACTACAGGTACCAGCGGGCCCGTTTTTCCGCCGCATGCTGGTACTTGTGGTTCTCCAAGTACCAGCATGCGGGGGAGGCTTGCTGGGACTTGTAGTACTGCTACTAAAAACAATATCTTTTATTTTACAACAAAGGCTATCAGCCCTCCCATCCGCAGCCCATTGGATGGGGGGGGGACAGCCTCGGGCTTCACCCCTGGCCCTTGGGTGGCTGGGGGGGGGGGGACCCCTTGATTGAAGGGGTTCCCACTCCCCCAGGGTACCCCGGCCAGGGGTGACTAGTTGGATTTTTGATGCCACGGCCGCAGGGCGCTGTATAAAAGTGACCCCCGGCTGTGGCATTATCTGTCCAGCTAGTGGAGCCCGGTGCTGGTTTTAAAAATACGGGGGACCCCTACTCTTTTTGTCCCCCGTATTTTTGGGACCAGGACCAGGCGCAGAGCCCGATGCTGGTTGCTTAAATATGGGGGAACCCCTGTCATTTTTTTGCCCATATTTCTGCAACCAGGATCGGCTCAAAGAGCCCGAGGCTGGTTATGCTTAGGAGGGGGGACCCCACGCATTTTTTTGGGGGATTTTACATTGTTTAATTAAAAATAAAATAAAAAAAGAACCCCAGCACGGATCACACAGATCCGGCCGAGATTGATTGTAAAAAAAAACGGCAGTGTTTTGCTAATCACTGCCGTAAAATTAGGTAAAAAAAAACGAATGACATCGACATCGGAAGAAAAGAAAAACACGAATACGACAGCTTAGTAAATCCATCGTAATAAATTCAAAAAGTTGCAGTTTTACACTGTCGATGTCATTCGTGATTGAACTTTGACCTATTTTCGGAAATTACGAATGTTAGTAAATGTACCCCTATGTTGTTGAACGCTATATCGTTCAACGATATAGTTGTTCACCACTGGCATTTAAACATTGGGTACTGTATACCCGCCTTTAGAAAGATTACCTTTACATATGAGATGGACTAGATCAATGAGAAAGAATAAAAATTAAGTCTTAATCTGCAAACTTGGGAAACAGAGGGATCTATTCATGAAGCAGTGAAAAATGTGGAGAAGTGAGCCAGTGGAGAAATTGCTCATGGCAACCAATCAGCTGCTACGTATAATTTTATAGAATGCACTTTACGAATGTTACCTCAACACTGATTGGTTGCCATGGGCAACTTCTCCACTGGCTCACTTCTCCACTCTTTTCACTGCTTCATGAATAGACCCCTAAGTCAATAAGTACAGTTGACAATATTAATATATACGGATTTGTAATACAGATTACAATAATGAACAGTAAATACCTGAATGATTATTTTTAAACCAAGTATGTCAATCATTTACTCTTTTGCTGCAGTTTGTAGTGTTATAAGGATTCATACTGAGATCTGGCTAGTGAAGTTTAATTGACTGACATCTCAGCTTCAGTTATTATTATATGTAATGTTGTGACAAGGGAATCCTAACTGTACTAAACTCTACTTTTTAGAAAACCTGCCATGTAATACCAGGGTAACAAAGAATATATATAATTTTATGCTGTATACATGAAAACATCACATTAAGGCTCTAGTAGTTCTTTTACTCGCTCATTATCATGTTTGAAGGACCTCATTAAATAATAATAAATGCAATCTAAAAATATTTCAACTAGTTCAAGATGTATCTTGGCCTCTTTGGAAGCTGTTACTGCAGTGGTGCTGTCTTGGGGAATTTGGAGGTTGCAGGCAATTTATGTGGCGCAATTTCAACTAGAATCCATTGAACTTCATGGTAGTGATCAGGTTATCCTGCTCAACAAGTAGACTAAAACATATACTAATGGTAATGCAGGGACCAGAGATAGTGTTGGCTCTGCGTTGAGAGGGAATGTGGCCAAATGCTCGTCTTGGAATCCCAGTGTATTAAAGATATAGGGGGAGATGTATCAAGCCTTGTAGAGAGATAAAACACTAACCAGTCAGCTTCTAGCTGCCTGTTACAGGCTGTGCTTAAAAAATGACAGAAGCTGATTGGTTAGTACTTATCTCTCTCCACTTCCGTCTCTCTCCTAGGCTTGATACATCTCATTCTAGGTTCTAGTGTTTCTAAATGCTTGAATTTAGTGCACTTATATTCCTGTGACCTAAAGGAAAAAATGGGCAGCATACTAAATACTTCTTCATGTTCTTTTATGAAACAACATGCATTTGACATGCAGCTACTAATTTGCCCAGGAGGCTTTTGGAGGTCATAGCTGTTTCCACTCTGTCAAGGACTACATTTTTGCATTTTCTCAACAGTCTTCAGGTTTTGTCCTTGACCTGTTATGGTATGCATCTAGGTCTATCTGTCACACTTATGGAGATGCAAAAGTATAATATATATCAAGTATATATATACAGGTGCAAAAAATGAGTGGTTTTTTCCTAGCTGCTGTGATTGGAGAAAGTCAATCTCCAGAACAAAGGAAAACAATAGAAGTAAATTACAGCGCTAATACAACTGATGCTAATGATATATAAATTTATTCATTAAAACAGACTGATGTTCAAAATATATATAAAATTATAAAAATTGCTCTTAAACCAATTTATGGACATATAGTAGACTCCTCAGCAATGACCTTATCTAGGCAAAAGTCCATATGGTAATGTTTGGACAACAGGTCTAATTTTCACCAAGACCAGTTTAATTAGTTACCCATCAGGTGTTCCAATGCATGGATCCGGATCAAGGTCCTTATCAGTGGAATGGATTCTGGTTCACAGTTCGTTTTTATTTGACACCTCAATGTCCAGCATACTGTGTTCCGTTTGTAAATGAATCCTGGAAAGTTTTCCTTCCTTAGACCAAGTTGAATTCGGGATCCTGGTTCACAAATAGCATGAAGATGGGTGGTCCTGGGTGAAGAGCCTGATGAAGCTGTCTTGAGTCGCGTCCAATGGTTAAGAGCAGTGTTCCCTTACGCGTTTCGCCGCTCCAGGCAGCTTTCTCTACCCTTTGAGAAAGCTGCCTGGAGCGGCGAAACGCGTAAGGGAACACTGCTCTTAACCATTGGACGCGACTCAAGACAGCTTCATCAGGCTCTTCACCCAGGACCACCCATCTTCATGCTATTTGTGAACCAGGATCTCGAATTCAACTTGGTCTAAGGAAGGAAAACTTTCCAGGATTCATTTACAAACGGAACACAGTGTGCTGGACATTGAGATGTCAAATAAAAACGAACTGTGAACCAGAATCCATTCCACTGATAAGGACCTTGATCCGGATCCATGCATTGGAACACCTGATGGGTAACTAATTAAACTGGTCTTGGTGAAAATTAGACCTGTTGTCCAAACATTACCATATGGACTTTTGCCTAGATAAGGTCATTGCTGAGGAGTCTACTATATGTCCATAAATTGGTTTAAGAGCAATTTTTATAATTTTATATATGTTTTGAACATCAGTCTGTTTTAATGAATACATTTATATATCATTAGCATCAGTTGTATTAGCGCTGTAATTTACTTCTATTACACTTATGGAGATGCACATTTCTACACCAATGGAATAATAACACTTAAGACAAAGCAATAGCAGTTCATCTGAATAATTATTTTTGCTCAGCATTCACTACAGAAGGAGAGGGGAAGGGACCACAGTTAAGTTGCAAATCGGTAGCAGGAAAAAGAAGTAATAATGCCACTGTATAGGTCATTGGTAAAGTCTCATCTGGAATACTGTGTTTAGTTCTGTAGACCAAATCTCCAGAAGGATATAAATACATTAGAGACTGTACAAAGAAGGACAACTAAAATGGCGCATGGCCTACATCACAAAACTTACTCAGAAAGACTAAACGATCTTAACATGTACAGTTTAGAGCAGAGAAGGGAAAGGGGGAACATGATAGAAACTTTCAAATATGTCAAGGGTTTTAACAAGGTTCAGGAGGGACACATTCTTCAAGGGAAGAGAAGTATTAGAACTCGAGGACATACACTGAGACTGGAGGGAGGCAGGTTCAGGGGAAATGTAAGGAAAAATTACTTCATAGAAAGGGTAGTGGATAAGAGGAATAGCCTCCCATCAGAGGTGGTATAGGCTAAGACAGTAGAGCAATTCAAACATGTTTGGGAAAGACATATGCATATCCTTACATATCAATAAGTGTTGAGGTTACCAAAAGATTAAAAAAAAAGGGCAGACTAGATGGGCCAAGTGATTCTTATCTGCCATCAAATTCTAGGTTTCTATGTTAATGTAAAAGAAAACTTCGAACACAAAACTTTATGCTACTGTACATTCAATAACATTATGAATGACTTGTGACTCTTATCAATAATTGAAGTTTTGAGCTTTTATTTAAGTAAATAGGTAGCACTACAATGATAGAAGATAGGACTCCATTTTTGCACCACACTTTTCTTCAAATTATTTCACTTTCCCTAACACTGGACTTTAGTGTACTTTAAATTGATATGGTCTTATGTTGTGAGGCTATGCCACCGAGTGTATGAAAATTTGGGGCGTGCCCGCAAATCACTCTCCCATATCTCATCATGCTGGAGTCTTACCCAGTGCTCTGGGAGTTGTTGGGCAGTCCCTAGCCTCCCCTTGACACAGTGTGAATGACTTACTCGCAGAGTGACCCCACATCCTTTCCCCATGCCTGCTGGAAACTGCAGCCTGTGTGTGGAACAGTGCCAAAAGCAGGACAGTTGGGAGGTATGATACACAGGAGGAGCATGTATAGCAGATTGCTTGCCAGTGTCTGACCATCACAGGCACATACTGTAGATAAGATTCCTTCTTTTACAACCAACTCCATCCACCAAATTAGAGCTGATTCTTTGATTCAATCAGCAGTATTAATAAACTACCAACATTTTGCATATTTATTTATGTATTTATTATTTTTTACAGTTTCTTATATAGCGCAGCATATTCCGTTGCACTTTACATTTGAAATGTAATTAATCAGTTAATAATATGTAATGAACAGATTATTATTAGCTATGAAATAGACCAGTGGTTCTCAAACTGGGTCCTCAGGACCCCACACGGTTCACGTTTTCCATGTCACCCAGCAGCTGCACTGTGTATCACTAACTGTCACATTTTAAAAATCTACAGGTGACCTGCAAAACATGGACCGTGTGGGGTCCTGAGGACCGAGTTTTAGAACCTGTGAAATAGACAATACTTTATGTGTAGTGGTTATTTCAAGCTTACAACAACAAGCTCAGTATAATCCATAGTGGGCTGTACGGATGGTGTAATGATTAGCATTACTGCCTCACAGCACTGAGGTTATGGGTTTGATTCCCACCATGGCCCTACCTGTGTGGAGTTTATATATTCTCCCTGCACTTGCGAGGGTTTCCTCCCACATCCAAAAATATACCGGTAGGTTAATTGACTCCCAACAAAATTAACCCTAGTGTATGTGTGTTACAGGAAATATATGATTGTAAGTTCTACTGGGGCAGGGACTGATGTGAATGGCCAAATATTCTCTGTAAAGTGCAGCAGAATATGTGTGCGCTATATAAATAACTGATATAGTGATAAATAATAAAAATCTTTATACTGAACCTGTCACACATCTAGCACAGTGTGTGTGTGTGTGTGTGTGTGTGTGTGTGTGTGTGTGTGTGTGTGTGTGTGTGCGCGCGCGTGTGTGTGTGTTGGGGGATTTGGGTTTCCTAGCCAACAATATGACTAGCTTTAAAAATGTCAGAATTTCAGAAATCATAACAGAACTGCAACAATGCTAATTACATATATATATATATATATATATATATATATATATATAAATAAAAATATATAATAATAACTAGGTGACTCACTCTTCACACCATTGTAAGGGGCTATCCACCCTTAACCCTTGCATGCTCTTGTGGCGTGCAATATTTGTATTATATGGAGTATTACCTCCAATCATAGTTGTGTGATTGGTTAAATATTGCATGGAAAAAGGTTGTGCGATGGTTAAGGGGTCGTAGCCCCTTGCAACAGCGTGAACAGTGCACGCAGGGCCTGATAAATCACCTTGTAGGTGCTGTGGTTGGGGGAGTGTCGGGTGCGTGGGAGACGTGGATGCAGGAGGGGGTCCGGGGGTGCCGCGAGTGAGGGAGGGGCGGTTGCAGGGGTGCCACGGGTGGGTGCGGTGGTGCCGCGAGTGGGGGAGGGGCGGGTACATGGGTGCCACAGGTAGGGGTCCGGAGCCACCATGGGTGGGGGAGGAGTGGTTGCGGGGGTGCCGCGGGTGGGGGAGGGGTGGGTGTGGGTGTGCTGCGGGTGGGGGTCCCAAGCCACCGTGGGTGGTGGAGGGTGCCGCGGATGGGGCCCGGATGTACTACGAGTAGGGGAGGGATGGGCAATGCTTCTCCTGCTTCTCCTCCTGGAAGCAGCTAAGCTGCTGTCCTCCCTTTGGCAGTGGCTCTCCCGGAGACTCGCACAGCAGCCAAGCAGCCAGTCACTATTGTTAGCTCCGGTGTCCCAACGCGCCGCATTACAGGGAAGAAGATGCACTCTTTACCCGTGGCAACGCCCCCTTTTCGAATTTGTACCGATTTTTATGTGTAAATTGTTGGAGGGTACGTTGCTGCAGATGCAGTGGGCCTATTTCAGGGTGTGGACCTGGAGCTGCAGCTCCATCAGCCCCATTGTTAATCCTGCTCTGGGAACACACAGCAGCCAAAGGGCAGAGCCTCCCATTGGATGTAACCTGTGTGGGAGGGCATTTCTCACCCAATCAGCTGTGGACTGGGTGTGATTGATAGACCTGCTGCTATCCCAATTAGAGCTCCTAGCCACGCCCAGAGTTATACACACAGGCACAGAGTCACAGATCTGGGCTATTATGTAGGAGATAAAAAAAAAATGTATAAATAAGATTTGTATATGTTTTTCTCTTTCACAACGGTTTCTCTTTTACAACTGAAAATCAATGCTTTTCTTACAGCTTGTCTGCAGTTTCGTGAATCAATTTAATATACTCTCAAGTTAATAATCATAATCTTTAGTTTCCTATAAGAGCTGAACTGTTTATTGTTTTAAACAATTTATATTCCAATAAGAACTGAGTCTAATGACTTTATTGCTTGTATACTTTAGATGAAAGGATAGGACACTTGTAATTTACTTTAGTATTACGTGTATTATTACGTACAATGTTTACAGTGTCTAGATTTCCGCTATACTACGAACTGGAGTATTTGCATAAATTGTGCAACTTTTATTGCTATTATAAGTAAACCAATGTGTCTTTAACATGGAGAACTGCCTGGAATCCCCCGTTTAGTTATATAAACGGACGAGTTTTTTATTCAAGTATGCTTCAAGTTTACTGTAAATTCATAAAAGTGTGACACTGCCATCTAGTGGAAAGTGTTTATACTGTAAATATGCTGCTTTATGGCTTTTCCAATGAGAACATACTACGGTATACCTTGAAGTGATCAGGGAATATCCTTTTAAATAGAGACAGATGTTTCTTGTTTTTGTGTTTTTAAAAAAATAATCCACTTACTAAATTAAACTAAAACCAGCACAATTATATTAGTTTGCATATAAAATACTATGCTGTTTTGTCGATTGCCATCATACTGTAAAGTTATTGTAACTATTTACTACAAGTTAAGGCCCATACACACTGGGCGATTGTGAGCTGAGAGCAGGTCACTTTTGGTGTGTTGAGCTGCTTTCAGCTCAAAACCGCTCAGTGGTGGTCATTCCGAGTTGTTCGCTCGCAAGCTGCTTTTAGCAGCTTTGCACACGCTAAGCCACCGCATACTGGGAGTGAATCTTAGCTTATCAAAATTGCGAACGAAAGATTAGCAAAATTCCGAATAGACACTTCTTAGCAGTTTCTGAGTAGCTTCAAACTTACTCGGCATCTGCGATCAGTTCAGTGCTTGTCGTTCCTGGTTTGACGTCACAAACACACCCAGCGTTCGCCCAGACACTCCTCCTTTTCTCCAGCCACTCCCGCGTTTTTCCCAGAAACGGTAGCGTTTTTTCACACACTCCCATAAAACGGCCTGTTTCCGCCCAGAAACACCCACTTCCTGTCAATCACACTACGATCACCAGAACGAAGAAAAAACCTTGTAATGCCGTGAGTAAAATACCTAACTGCATAGCAAATTTACTTGGCGCAGTCGCAGTGCGAACATTGCGCATGTGCAGTTAGCGGAAAATCGCTGCGATGCGAAGAAAAATACCGAGCGAACAACTCGGAATGACCCCCAGTGTGTATGCACAAGCAAAGAGCGGTGAGCGCTGATGCGCGCTCCTGCTTCATCGCTGGCGGCCGCCGTTCATCTACTGGTATTACCAGTAGATGAATGACGGGGTGAGCGGCTTTCCATAGCGTCCTGCTATGGAAAGCCGTTCACCCCCACTAACATCGCTGGGCAGGAGGGGAAAGCGCTCAATGTGTATGCACTGAGCGATTTTCAGCCCAGCGGTGTTAGCGATCATTGCTGTGCATACACGCTGGGCAAAAACGCCCAGTGTGTAATTGTATGCACCTTAAGACTCCATACTGACTTACAAGGGTAGTTCAATAAGTAAGGAAACAAGACCTCTCACGTGTGTAGTGTTCTCTATTACATTCTAATGTAGAGCAGGTAGACCGCTGCTTCCCCTCATGGCCATTATTGGTCATACTGTCCCAACATCAGCTGTAAGATGGCTGGACTGGCGGAAACATGGTAACACATTAAAGTGCATAGTGTGACCAGATTTTAGGCTCTACATGGCACAGCAGCAGAATCACTATGTACTAACATATGTGATAAACATCGCAATGCGGTAGATGAGCCCCCCTGTGATGTTGAATGGAGATACTCACACTGCTGGTGGGGGGAGGAGGCATGGAAACACACTGGTGGGGGGGGGGATGTGTGGTATAGAGACACACACTGGATGGGGAGGGGGGCATGGATTCACACACTGCAGGTGGGGGCATGGAGACACACTGGTGGAGGGAGGGGAACATGGAGACACACACACACACACACACACACACACACACACACACACACACACACACACACACTGCTGATGGGGGGTAGGTAGGCAGCATATTGTTGTCACTAAGAGTTATATGCAAAAAGATGGGAAGGTGAAGAACCTCTAAGTGATTATTGGAGTTAGGGGTCAACACAGTTGTTGTGGTTCCTGTGGGATCAGTACGTAATACCGCTGGACGGGATCCCGGCGGTCGAAATACCGACGCTGGAATCCCGACCACACAATCCCGAAAGGGGTGGCGAGCGGAACGCAGCCCCTTGCGGGCTCACTTCGCTCGCCAAGCTGCGGGCACGGTTCCTCGCTACGCTCGGCACACTATTATATTCTCCCTCTATGGGTGTCGTGGACACCCACGGAGGGAGAATATGTCGGGATTGTGGCGGTCGGGATTCCGGCATCGGTATTTCGACCGCCGGGATCCCGTCCAGCGGGATGTTGACCGCATCCCGTTCCTATTGCATGATTTTTGGTATCATTAAAAGGTACCCAGAAAAAAAAGAGATCAAGAATAAATAAACAACTTGACCTGGCTAATAGTCTAATTTAGACTAATTTATGGAGACATGACAGATTTTGAGAGTCCGCTAATTCAGGAATTGTGGGATCTGTGGAATTCAGAAATCATGGGTCACTCCTTCCATCCTCAAAGGGTTCCGCAGCCCGGTTTTATTGCACCCTCCTTGGTATGCTGGGTACCTTGGATCCTAAGCAAAAGGCTTTAGTGGGGTCGGTACATCTACAACATGCATACAACTGTACAAAAAATGAGTCCATACTCCCCATACTTTTTGATGTTTGCCAGAAAAGCTTGGCTGCCCATAGACATCTGCATGGGCTTAACATTACAGGATTCTAGCAACATTCCTCATTTCAAAGTATTTCGAACAGTTAAGGAATGGTCTTCATACGGCCTATCAACTTACAAAAATAATGGCTGAATGACTGGCAGAGAAAAATAAGGCCTGGTATGATGTAATAGTATGGGACCACATGCTACTTCCTGGTGACAAAGTGCTTGTTAGAAAATCTAAATATCTCTGCATATGTTATATCTGCCCCTCCTGCAGTTTCGTATTGTTTTGCCCAATTGCTAACTTTATTTATTTACTAGCAACTCTGAATAACCCCCTAAGCAGTGCTGCAAGTATGGCGGTACAGCATACCTGTAAGAAAATCACAGCAGGTACGCCGTACCATCGGGCCGCCACCTTGCAGACACCGGGTGTTGGAGAGAGGAGAGTGCAGCATGCGCCCCTCCTCTCCTGCCTGGCCGAGTAGCCTGAGTCTCGCAGGTTCGTGAACCAATCAGAGCTCGTGGACTGGCATCCAATTAGGAGCCGCTGCTGCCGGACCGCGAGTCCTGATTGGCTCACGGACTGGCGCAAGTTCTTATATATAGGAGACCAGACTGAGGGCAGGAGAGGGGTAGGAGGAGCGCGTGCTGCGCTCTCCTCTCCCCAGCAGCAGGCCAGCAGCAGAAGATAGTGCCAGACCCAGGCAGCAGCAACAATGGTGATTTGCACTGCTGGGGCATATCTGGCACTCTGGGGACATGTGTATCTGGCACTGTGGGTGCATATCTGGCACTGTGGGGGTATATCTGGCACTGTGGCGGCACTGTGGAGGCATGTGTATCTGGCACTGTGGGGGCATATCTGGCACTGAAGGGGCATATCTGGCACTGTGGGGGCATATGTGTATCTGGCACTGTGGGGGCATGTGTATCTGGCACTGTGGGGGTATATGTGTATCTGACACTCTGGGGCAATGTGTATCTGACACTCTGAGGCAATGTGTAACTGGCACTGTGGGGGCATATATGGCACTACTGGGGGCATTTGTGTATCTAGCAATGTGGGGCAATTGTGTATCTGGCACTGTAGAGGCATATCGGGCATGGTGGGGGCATATCTGGCACTGTGGGGGCATATGTGTATCTGGCACTGTGGGGCATATCTGGCACTGAAGGGGCATATTTGGCACTGTGGGGGCATATGTGTATCTGGCACTGTGGGGGCATGTGTATCTGGCACTGTGGGGGCATATCTGGCACTGTAGGGACATATCTGGCATTGAAGGGGCATATTTGGCACTGTGGGGGCATATGTGTATCTGGCACTGTGGGGGCATATCTGGCACTGTGGGGACATATCTGGCACTGAAGGGGCATATCTGGCACTGTGGGGGCATATGTGTATTTGACACTCTGGGGCAATGTGTATCTAACACACTGGGGCAATGTGTATCTGACACTCTGGGGCAATGTGTATCTGGCACTGTGGGGACATATATGGCACTACTTGGGGCATTTGTGTATCTAGCACCGTGGGGTATTTGTGCATCTGGCACCATGGGGCATTTGTGCATCTGGCACTGTGGAGCATTTGTGCATCTGGCACCGTGGGGCATTTGTGCAATTGGCACTGTAGGAGCATATCTGGCACGGTGAGGGCGTATCTGGCACTGTGGGGGCACATATGTATCTGGCACTGTAGGAGCATATCTGGCACTGTGGAGGCATGTGTATCTGGCACTGAAGAGGCATATCCTCGCACTGAAGGGGCATATCTGGCACTGTGGGGGCATATGTGTATCTGGCACTGTGGGGGTATATGTGTATCTATCACTATGGGGGCATGTGTTTCTGGCACTGTCAGGGCATATCTGGCACTGTGGGGACATATCTGGCACTGAAGGGGCATATCTGGCACTGTGGGGGCATATGTGTATCTGACACTCTGGGGCAATGTGTATCTAACACACTGGGGCAATGTGTATCTGACACTCTGGGGCAATGTGTATCTGGTACTCTGGGGCAATGTGTATCTAACACACTGGGGCAATGTGTATCTGACACTCTGGGGCAATGTGTATCTGACACTCTGGGGCAACGTGTATCTGACACTCTGGAGCAATGTGTATCTGGCACTGTGGGGACATATATAGCACTACTGGGGGCATTTGTGTATCTAGCACTGTGGGGCATTTGTGCATCTGGCACCCTGGGGCATTTGTGCATCTGGCACTGTGGAGCATTTGTGCATCTGGCACCGTGGGGCATTTGTGCATTTGGCACTGTAGGAGCGTATCTGGCACTGTGGGGGCATATGTGCATCTGGCACTATTGGTGTCATAAGTGTATCTGCCCCCCCCCCATCACAGCCCCATTTTCATTGGCCATGCCCCATGTGGCATTTGGCCACACCCATTTTGGCACACAGTACCTATAAGACATTTTTTCTACTTGTACCACTGCCCCTAAGCACAACAATGTGTGACATGGCTCACTTGTATTGGTCCTCAGTCTTTTGCCTTTTCACCCAGGTTAGCATCTGAGTCACACACAGCAACTGTTGAATTAATGTTGCAAATAAGATGCATACAGTATTTTTTTAGTCTTGACAAGGCCGTCAGTTTGGCATTATGTGCCTGGTAAACAAGTAAACAACTCACTTCTCTTACTTTATTTGACATTGTTAAAATATTATTGCTTAAAGATTACTAAAGACACTACCCTTGAGGTGGAATCAAGTTAAATTTCAGAGATGTAATCAGGGAACATCAATTGCTACGGAGGTGAAAATGGGACTTACAGTAGCTCCTGATAGACAGGAACTCAAAATAGTCAGAACAGTTCCAAATCCACATGTCAGACTTTGTAGAATCAAAATACCTTGTGTTTTGGTTTTGGATCTAGATCTCCATTCATGATTTGGATCTGGACTGGATTTGACAAAACCACCCTTTCGGGTTTTGGTTTTGGATTTGCATTTTAAAAAAACAACAACATACAAATAGCTAAAATCACAGAATTTGGGGGTAATTTTGATCCTACTGTATTATTAACCTCAATAACATTAATTTCCACTCATTTCCAGTCTATTCTGAACACCTCACACCTCACAATATTGGGGGTAATTCTGAGTTGATCGCAGCAGGAACTTTGGTGGTTATTCCGAGTTGTTCGCTCGTTGCCGATTTTCGCTATGCTGCGATTTGTTGCTAAATGCGCATGGGACGCAGAGCGCATGCGCAAAGTTATTTTACACAAAACTTAGTAGATTTGCTGTTGTTCGTGTGGCGCTTTTCAGTCGCACTGCTGATCGGTGAGTGATTGACAGGAAATGGGCGTTTCTGGGTGGTAACTAAGCATTTTCCGGGAGTGTGCTAAAAAACACAGGCGTGTCAGGGAAAAACGCGGGAGTGTCTGGAGAAACGGAGGAGTGGCTGGCCGAACGCAGGACGTGTTTGTGACGTCAAACCAGGAACTAAACGGACCGAGCTGATCGCAATCTAGGAGTAGGTCTGGAGCTACTCAGAAACTGCAAGAAAATATTTAGTAGCAATTCTGCTAATCTTTCGTTCCCTATTCTGCTAAGCTAAGATACACTCCCAGAGGGCGGCGGCCTAGCGTGTGCAATGCTGCTAAAAGCAGCTAGCGAGCGAACAACTCGGAATGAGAGCCTTTGTTAGCAGTTGGGCAAAACCATGTGCACTGCAGGAGAGGCAGATATAACATGTGCGGAGAGAGTTAGATTTGGGTGTGGTGTGTTCAATCTGCAATCTAACTTGCAGTGTAAAAATAAAGCAGCCAGTATTCACCCTGCACAGAAACAAAATAACGCACCCAAATCTTAATCTCTCTGAACATGTTATATCTGCCCCCCCCCCCCCCCCTGCAGTGCACATGGTTTTGCCCAACTGCTAACAAATTTGATGCTGTGATCAACTCGGAATTACCCCCATTGTTTTTAGGCCAAAAGGTTGCACCGAGGTACAGATGGGTCCATGGTTATCTTGGCTAGTTTGCTGCGCCTAGGCACAACATGGTTTATTAACATAAACCCTTCATCTATTGTTCTCAGCTGCAATGCAATACAGAGAACAATACAGCAGCGGATTAAGTCATTACAGTAGGGGATTAAGTCCGACTGCCCATTCTCAGATAATCCTATTAAAGGTCAAGATAAACATGTACCGACCTGTAGCTGGATGACTAAACTAAGCGACACAAGTGGGAGCGGAACAAACATGTGGCCCATCTAGGAGTGGCACTGCAGTGGCAGACTTGATGGACGTTTTAAAAACTAGGCCCCAAAGAGCACATAATGCAAAGAAAACAAGAAAAAAAGAGGTGCAAGATGGAATTGTCCTTGGGCCCTTCCACCCACCCTTATGTTGTTTAAACAGGACATGTACCATTTCATAAACCCATAATTTCAGCGACAGGTGGTCTCCCTAGAAAAAACTTGCAGAGTTCTCCGAATCATATCTAGCTACAAACATACCACCTACATATTTGATGTCAAGAGTATAAGGACAGTGTCAAGAAGGTGATTAAAAATTAAAGAGGCACACGCAATCAGGAACAATACACAGGCCTTCACCTCCACTCCTATCTTGGTGTGAAACAGAAAGGACTTTAACCAAGCAAATATACATATAATTACCACATTACTGGACAAACTGAAAAACTAGAGGCCAAGGGCTCCTAATTTGTACTCCCTTCTCCATTTTCAGGGATTAAGATAATCTCGGCTTTAATGCTGGGATGCAAATAAACTGGTGTATACCACAGGATTAAGTTTGGATATTTTCCCCTCCACGGAGTCTGGAGACTTATTTTGTGAAAATCTTGTGGGTTTCTTTTTTTCCATTTTCTATTGCACTTTTATTTACATATTTTGTGGCAGATGCCTTATTTTCATTTTTCACAGCTCGCAGTTACACGCATGTGAGCATACCTGTTTGTCCCAGTTACACGCATGTGAGCATACCTGTGTGTCTTGTTTATTTTATTCATATTTTATTTTTAAATAAAGCAGCCCCTTAGATGTTTTAGCAGCCCCTTGTGAGCCACCACAGCAGCCTTGGATCGGGCAAGTTGAGTTTGGGTGGGTTCAGTACAGTACAAAGCGCGACTGTGCAGTGAATTTTTTGTTATTCAGCCCATGCCCTAGTGGAGCTTACCACTCTAGTCGAAAATCATTTCATATTACTAGTAGGACTGTGGGAGGAAGCAATGCTAACCTCTGTGCCAACAGCATGCCTCAGCCTGGCAAGCCAGACATCTTCTTGGCTGTAAGCCACCATAAGACTCCATACTGGGCTCTTATTCAGTAACTGTTTGTGTCTCACAGGAGCTCCTGGCCCATCTAGTGCTGCAGTGAAATGGAAAGCTGATGCAATGCAAGATCACTGAAACTCTTTTTTTCATACACTGCGAGGTCTTGCAATAACCCTACGCAGCCTTTACATTGTACAATTATTAAGGAGAAAACATTTACAAAATAAAGGAAAAGAACCCTGTACAACAAATGTGCATTTTGTAAATAATCCGAAAATGTGGAACATTAATAATAAATCAAAATTAAGGTTGACTAATTGCAGCCATTCATTTGAGTCCCTAACATGAAATAATTGATGGCAGACATATAGACATAGGTGTGTTTGGAAAATCTAGTTTTCTCCGGCAGTTGCCAGAGAAAATGAAGTAGTAGATGTTGCCATGTCATGTTCCACTGGATTATGATTCTGTCTCTACTAAGTCTGACTTTGACCACAAATGTGATCTCTTCCCAGTTTATTGGAAAACACTTCATCAAAATTGCCATTTCCACCTTTGCGGCTATATGTTTTCACAAATCTGGTTGTGATGTTGAAGCGTGTTTCATATTCTGCTCTAGGCTTTAATTTACACCTAGGATCAAGTACAGCAGCACCCCTGGAATTATATGGCAATGCCTCTGGATTTACACAGAAAATAGGCAACACCCCTGGACTTATACCGCAGATAAGCAACACAACTGGACTTATACAGCATAGGCAGCACCCCTGGAGAAGTACACAGCACAGCAGACAGGCAACAGCACCCCTGGACTTAAACAGCAGTGGGGCAGCACCCATGGACTGACAAGGTAGAGGGGCAGCACCCCATATAGGGAAGCACCACTGGTATGATATGGAAGACAAAGAAAAAATGTGCAAGATGGAATTGTCCTTGTGCCCTCCCACCCACCCTTATGTTGTATAAACAGGACATGCACACTTTTTTAAACCAATAATTTCAGTGACAGGGTCTGCCACATGACTGTGACTGAAATTATTGGTCTGTTTGGGTACCAACCAAAAAATAAGCAATTAATCTCTCCTTGCACAAACTGGCTCTACAGAGGCAAGATGTCGCCCTCATCCTCAGCCTCTGTTTCCTCACACTTTTCAGTGTTTACATCCTCGCAGAGAAATAACTCCACACCGAAGAGGTGGATTTTTTGGTATTTTGCCCAGGCTTGACAATGGGCTTTTTCATCCCATGGCCAATAACTGGCTCCACTTGTGCCTTATTCAAACAAACCACATCACCATCAGAATCCTCATCATCAACTACCTCCTCAGCGCCAGCTACACCAATGTCCTCCTCATCATGGTGTACTACTACAGTGAAATCCTCAATCTCAATATTAGCAACTGGACTGGCGGTGCTCCTCTCAGCACTTGAGGGGGGGGGGGAATGCAAATGGTGGTAGGAGCCTCCTCTTCCCATACAGTCTTGGGAAGGTCAGGACTAGACATTGCAACCGCGGACACACTTGGACTCCTTGGGGATTTATGATATCTCTGAATGCACAGTTTTTCCTGTGTTTAACAAGCTTTATTTTTTTCTATTTTTCGAGAGGGAGGAGGGTTTCCATCTTCATGAGAAGCTTAACCACCAATCATGAACATAGGCCAAGCCCTTAGTCTTTCCTTGTCACTTCATGTCGTAAATGTCATATTGTCAATTTTACGTTTATCAGATTTTTTTTTTTTTGGTAATTGATTTTTGCTTCATGGATTTTACATGCCCTCTAGGACATTGGGCATCGGCCTTAGCAGACGACGTTGATGGAATTGCATCGTCAATGTCATGACTGGTGGCAGCAGCAGCTTCAGCACTAGTACTAGGAACTGGAAGTGGTTCCTGTTCTTTCACTATTTTTTATTCCAAACAGTTCCCTTTACAGCATATCAAACAGGGCCAGTGTACATTTATTTTCACAGCACACCTGTATTTTTACGGCATACAAGACAGGGCCAGTGTACCTTTATTTTCACAGCACCCCTGTAATTTTAGAGGATACAAGACAGGGTCAGTGTACTTTTACAACACCCTGTATTTTTTTACAGCATAAAGGACAGTGCCCCTGTACAGCACAGTGACAGGACAGCAACACCCATGTACAGCTGCAGCACCCCTAACAGCACAGGACACCACAGTGACAGGACAGCACCCCTAACAGCAGAGGACACCACAGTGACAGGACAGCACCCCTAACAGCACACAGGACAGCATCCCTAGAGAGCACACACTGACCCCACCCGACGCCACCACCCACAGAGAGACAGAGGTCTGTCTCCCTCACTCTCCAAGTCCGGAGTGAAAATGGCGGCGATGCGTGGCTCTTTATATGGAATCTAAAACCCGCGAGAATCCGACAGTGGGATGATGATGTTTTGCCTCGTTCTGGGATCTAAGTCTGGCGGGAAGTCCAGAGCAGTACTCGGTTCCTGGCTCTGAGCGTGAAGTTCGGGGGGGTTCGGATCTCTGAGATCCGAACCCACTCATCTCTAAAATATATATACTTTATATATATATATATATATATATATGTCAATAGAGCATATATAGGGGGCGCTCCATAGTGCATAAAAACTTTTTATTTTTAAAAGTATACACAAAGTGTTAAAACTATACACTTTGTGTATACTTTTAAAAATAAAAAGTTTTTATGCACTATGGAGCGCCCCCTATATATGCTCTATTGACAGATATCTTTTCTCCGGAGGAGTTCGGATTGTTGGAAGGGGAGCTGAGGTCCTAAAATTATCACGAGGATCTAGTGCACATCTTTAGCATGAATAAGAAGTTGCTGTGATTCTACTACAAGGACACACGTTAAAGTGTATATATATATATATACACATCATTTACACTTGCTAAATACTCTGGATAATACTAATCAGCCCTATATCACATTTGTATATATATATATATATATATATAGGTTATAGAAAAGCAAAAGGTAATTCACAATCCTCTCAAGCATTAGAAGACATAGTTTTAAACATGTATTTTTATTTTCTTATATCTTTAAATATCTTGCTGTTTTTAGCACCTGCAATCAACCTATCTCCTATATAATAGCCTTGTGACTCGGTGCCTGGCTTTCTAACGCTGGGCGGAGTCACAGGCACAGATCTGGGTGGCTGGATGCAGGCCAGGAACAGTCCCCTCCCTCGGTCCGCCCATCCCCGCCCAGTCCCCTCCCCATCTCCGCCCAGTCCCCTCTTTCCCTCCTCCCCGTACACACCCTGCACCCTGGTGAGTTGTGACACTGCAGCCGGTGAGTCTTGCCAGACAGTGCGGCTGAGAATGCTGTGGACGACCTCGGCCTGCCGCACCCGCCCCCCTCCCACCCACGGCACCCACAGCCTCCACAATATACGCCCCCCACCCGCGGCACATGCCCTGCGCCACCCCGCACCCTCCCACCCGCGGCACCCACACCTGCAGCGCCCCTCGCCCACCCGCGGCACTCCCTCCCCCACCCGCGGCAAACGCCCCTCCCCCACCCGCGGCACTCCCGCCCCCTCCCCCACCCATTCCACCCACATCTGCAGCACCCCCTGCCCCTCCCCCACCCGCGGCACTCCCGCCCCTCCCCCACCCGCGGCAGACGCCCCTCCCCCACCCGCGGCACTCTCGCCCCCTCCCCCACCCATTGCACCCACACCTGAAGCACCCCCCGCCCCTCTGCCACCCGCGGCACTCCCGCCCCTCCCCCACCCGCGGCAGACACCCCTCCCCAACCCGCGACACTCCCGCCCACTCCCCCACCCGTATAACCCACACCTGAAGCACCCCCCGCCCCTCCCCCACCCGCGGCACTCCCGCCCCTCCAGCACCCGCGGCAGACGCCCCTCCCCCACGCACGGCACTCTCGCCCCCTCCCCCACCCATTGCACCCACACCTGAAGCACCCCCCCGCCCCTCCCCCACCCGCGGCACTCACGCCCCTCCAGCACCCGCGGTACATGCCCCTCCCCCACCCACGGCACTCCCGCCCCCTCCCCCACCCGTAGCACCCACACCTGCAGCACCCCCTCCCCCACCCACGGCACCCCCGCCCCTCCCCCACCCGTGGCACCCACACCACCCACCACATCTGTCCTCCACCCACGGTACACGCCCCTCCCCCACCCGCACCACTCCCGCCCCCTCCCCCACCCCGTAGCAACCTCAAAGCCCGGCACCCCCCGCCCCTCCCCCACCCGCGGCACCTCTCCCGCCCCCATACCCACCTCTCCACCCTCCAGCCCAACCCAACCCGCGGCTCCCCCACCTGCGGCACCCACAGTATCCACCACATCCGCCCCCAACGTCGGCACTCCCACCCCCTCCCCCACCCGTACCACCCACACCCGCAGCACCCCCCGCCCCTCCCCCACCCGCGGCACTCCCGCCCCTCCAGCACCCGCGGCAGACGCCCCTCCCCCACGCACGGCACTCTCGCCCCCTCCCCCACCCATTGTACCCATACCTGAAGCACCCCCCCACCCCTCCCACACCCGCGGCACTCCCGCCCCTCCAGCACCCGCGGTACATGCCCCTCCCCCACCCACGGCACTCCCGCCCCCTCCCCCACCCGTAGCACCCACAACTGCAGCACCCCCTCCCCCACCCGCGGCACCCCCGCCCCTCCCCCACCCGTGGCACCCACACCACCCACCACATCTGTCCTCCACCCACGGTACACGCCCCTCCCCCACCCGCACCACTCCCGCACCCTCCCCTACCCGTAGCAACCTCAAACCCCGGCACCCCCCGCCCCTCCCCCACCCGCGGCACCTCTCCCGCCCCCATACCCACCTCTCCACCCGCTACATCCTCCACCCCACCCCCACCCGCGGCTCCCCCACCTGCGGCACCCACAGTATCCACCACATCCGCCCCCAACGTCGGCACTCCCACCCCTCCCCCACCCGTACCACTCACACCCGCAGCACCCCCCGCCCCTCCCCCACCCGCGGCACTCGCACCCCCACCCGCAGCACCCCCCGCCCCTTCCCCACCCGCCGCACCCACCACATCTATCCCCCACCCCGGCACACGCTCCTCCCCCACCCCAGGCACTCCCACCCCCTCCCCCACCCGTATAACCTACAACCCGCAATACCCCTGCCCCTCCCCCACCCGCAGCACCCCCGCACCTCCCCCACCCCCATCTCTCCCCCCACTACACCCCTGCACCCTCCACCCCACCTGCCCCTACCCCACCCCCATACCCACCTCTACCCCCCGCACCTCTCCCGCCCACGACACCCACAGCATCCACCACATCTGCCCCCCACTCGCACCACACGCCCACTCCCGCCCGCTGCACTCCCTCCCCCACCCGTAGCACCCCCTACCCCACCCGCACCACCCCCCCACCCTGCTACACCCCCGCACCCTACACCCCACGCGCCCCTCTCCAACCCGCGGCACCCACAGCATCCACCACATCAGCACCCACCCGCGGCACATGCCCCTCCCCCGTGCGCTGCACTCCTGCCCACCCCTAGCACCCCCCTCACCCCCATACCCACCTCTCCCCCCCGCTACACCCCCGCACCCTCCACCCCACCCGCAGCACCCACCACATCCCTCCCCCACCCACGGCACACGCCTCTCCCCCACCTGCAGCACTCCCGCCCCCTCCCCCACCCATAGCATCCACAACCCGCGGCACCCCCGCCCCCCATACACTCCCCACTCTACACCCTCCACCCCATCCGCCCCGCGCCACCCCGCACCCTCCCTCCGGCGGCACCCACACCTGCAGCACCCCCTGCCCCTCCCCCAGCCGTGGCACTCCCGCCTCACTCCCGCACCCTCCCCCACCTGTTGCACCCCCGCACCTCCCCCACCCGCACCACCCACTGTATCCACCACATCCGCGGCATCCACCACATCCGCCGCGCGTCCCCTACCCCACCCGTAGCACCCACACCCGCAGCACCCCCGTCCCTCCCCCATCCACGGCACTCCTGCCCGCAGCACCCCCTGACCCTTCCCCACCCGCGTCACCCAACACATCCAGCCCCCACCCGCGGCACATGCCCCTCCCCCACCCACGGCACTCCCGCCCCCTCCCCTACCCGTATCACCCACAACCCGCAAAACCCCCGCCCCTCCCCCGCCCGTGGCACACCCGTACCTCCCCTACCCCCATACCCACTTCTCCCCCCGCTACACCCCCGCACCCTCCACCCCACCCTCCCCCAACCCACCTCCATAACCACCTCTCCCCCCCTCACCCTCCACCCCACCCGCACCTCCCCCACCCGCAGCACCCACAGCGTCTACCACATCCGCCCCCCACCCGCGGAACACGTCCCTCCGCCACCCGTAGCACCCACACCTGCAGCACCCGCCACCCCTCCCCCACCCACGGCACCCCCATACCCACCTCTCCCCCCCGCTACACCCCCACACCCTCCACCCCACCCCCACCCACGGCACCAACAGCATCCACCACATCTGCCCCCACCCGCAGCACACGCCCCCCCATCCACAACATCCCCCTCCCACCCACTGCACTCCCGCCCCCTCCCCCACCCGTAGCACCCACACCCGCAGCACCCTCCGCCCCTTCCCCTGCCAACAGTGCATTCGGACCCCACCACGCCCCCGCAGCCGCCACTCCCCCAACCCCAGCCCCTCGGACCCCTCCCCCGCCCACATCATCTATAGACACCTTCCCCCATTCATGGACCTACCACACCTCCCCCACCCGCAGCACCTCTGGCCCATCTCCCACAGCACCTCCGGACCCCATCCACGCCTCCCCTGCACCCACCCCTCCTCCACCCGCAGCACCTCTAGAACCTAACCTCACCCCCCCTGCAACCCCACCTCCCCAAACACACTCCCACTACATCGCCCCTCCCCCACGCACACCACCTCCAGACCCCCTCCTTCATCCACAGCCCCCCGCACCCACCCCTCCCCCACCAACAGCATCTACACTCCCCTTCCACACCCACACCTCCCCCACCCACACCCCCTCCCCCATCCACGCCCCCTCCATACCTACCCCTCCCCCACCCACAGCACCTCTGCACCCTTTCCGCCATCCGTGCCACTGCACCCACCCCTCCACCACCCGCAACACCTCTGGACCCCCTCCCACACCTCCACCACACGTAGCACCTCGGACACCATCCGCAGCCGCTACAAGTGATTCCCTGAATCAGGGTGATCAGCGGCACGGATAGGCACCTCCACCTCACTGAACCCACCCCCTTTCCAAACACCCCACACACACACTGAACTTCTGTGAGTATAGATGCCACCAGTGGACATTGGATTAATTAAAAAAAGTAATACTGTGGCCATTATGTGTCTAAGCGACACTGCTACCTGTGCCCATTGTGTATAAGTGGCGCTGCTACCTGTGGGCACTGTGTGTATACGCGGCTCTGCTACCAGTGACCATTGTGTGTATAAATGACACTGCTACCTGTCTTCATTGTGTGTATAAGTGGTGCTGATACCTGTGGCCATTGTGTGTATAAGTGACACTGCTACCAGTGGCCATTGTGTGTATAAGCGGTGCTGCTACCTGTGGCCATTGTATGTATAAGCGGCTCAGCTAGCTGTGGCCACTGTGTGTATAAGCGCCTCTGTTACCTATGGGAATTGTGTGTAGAAGTGGCACTGCTACCGGGGGCCATTGTGTGTATAAGCAACACTGCTACCTGTGGTCATTGTGTATATAAACTGCTTTGCTACGTGTGGGCACGTTGTGTATAAACGTCTCTGTTACCTGTGGGCACTGTGTGTATAAGCGGCTCTGCTACCTGTGGGCACTGTGTGTATAAGCGTCTCTGCTACCTGTGGGCGCTGTGTGTATAAGCGGCTCTGCTACCTGTGGGCAGTGTGTGTATAAGCGGTTCTGCTGCCTGTGGGCGCTGTGTGTATAAGCGGCTCTGCTACCATTGAGTATTGTGTGTATAAGCTGCCCTGCTACCTCTGGCCACTGTGTGGATACGTGGCTCTGCTACCTGTGGCCACTGTGTGTATAAGCTGCGCTGCAACCTGTGGGCGCTGTGTGTATAAGCGGCTCTGCTACCTGTGGGTATTGTGTGTATAAGCGGCTCTGCTACCTGTGAGTATTGTGTGTATAAGCTGGCCTGCTACCTCTGGCCACTGTGTGGATACGTGGCTCCGTTACCTGTGGCCATTGTGTGTATAAGCGGCTCAGCTACCTGTGTCCATTGTGTGTATACGCGGCTCTGATACCTGTGGCCACTGTGTGTATAAGCTGCGCTACATACACTAGCAGTATATACTACACTATGTTATTCATTGTGCCCTGCGGCCACTCTTCCCGCCCTCACAAAGGGCTACGTCCCCTTGACAATTGCATGCCCTTCCCCCTTGCAATATTTACCCAATAGCAGAAACTTTTGTGAAGGTAATACTCCATATAATAACAATTATAGCACAGCTGAAGCCCGTGCAGGGGTTAACAGGTCATAGCCTCTTGCAACGCTATTTTCTGTCTAACACCTTCCCTCTCTTTATCCTCTCCCTACCACCCTGCCTCTCCCTATCCTTTACCGATCGCACAGCGTTTCTGTACATTCCCTTTCTCCCCCCCTACACCGGTCTACCTTTTCTCAACCGGAACCCATTTCTGTATGCCCTCTATACTGCCCTGTGTTTCTGATTCTGTTATCTACCGGCCTGCGTATGTTCAAAGGCGTGCAGGGGTTAACGGGGCGTAGCCCCTAACGACGGTGTGAAGAGCGCCCGTAGGGCGCGATGAATCACCTAGTTATAATATAATGAGCACTGATGATAGCTTTATATGATAAATGTTTTGAAATGTTATCTTTTACCCATTGTGTTTAATTGGTAGCTTCCTAATATACTGTAATCATGTTTCTCCGATTTAGTTCTCTCCAGGGAACAACAGTGACTTTACTCTCTTTGACGGGCATATTAATAAAACACTGCTTTTTTCAAAAGATTTATGCATTAATTAAGTATCCCTCTCATTAACTGTATTAAGAAGGTACCAAATGAGATATCTCCAATATTTGCAGAAGTCCCTACTGTTTATAAAATGCAACTTTGGAAAATATGTTTCCTTTTTAATTTGTGGGATAGTCCTCCATGATAAACTGAAAATTGAAAAGTAAAATACATAGCGTGTGCTGATACATAATCTGTAGCAGACATTTATACTTCATGCATTGGGCAGTCTTGCACTGCTGTACACCAGTGGTTACACTCACAACCCAGAGAAATTCCTTGATGCCTATCAGTCCTCAGTTACCAAATGCAAGAGTGAGATGAAAACAAGATGGATAATGTAATCTGATTTGTTATGCCTCTGCATGTATTATTATTTTAATATACACTTTTGGTTGAAGGGGACTTTTTACCACTTGCCTGGCATAAATGTATGGAATACGACTGAAGCCAGGAATGGGTTACCTGGCCAAGTCGCTTCACATACGTTGGGCTGCCGCTTAGTCCCCTGTCTTTAATGGAGGAAATCTGGTCTGCACAAGTGCAGAACACTTTCTCCTGCTTCTGCAGCCCCCCCGGGAGTGATGTTGTAGTTTGTGACCACAGATGTCACTCCTGAAATCACACCCCAGAATGCCTTGCAAGCGGGGTGCATGTACCAGAACTGAAAATGCTAGGAGGGGAACGTACTGCTATTCCCCAGCACAACTATGCACTCTGCAATAAGATGAGGGGCAGAGCTATGATGGTGGGTAGAGAAATGGAGGGGGGGGTGACACTCATATTTTTGCACTGGGGGTGGGAAGGGGGTATATGTGCTGCCCAATAAAATTTTTGTTTGGCTGGGGGATATATATATATATATATATATATATGTATCCCCCAGCCATGTCATTATATATATATATATATATATATATATATATATATATATATATATATATATATATATAAAATTATATGTATGTTGGCAGAGTGTTCTGGGCTATCTGGTGTAGTGACGTCAGTCCGCACACTTAGTGACTTAAACAGCAATGCAGGTTTATTTTGTGTACACAGGTGACTCAGATGTAACACTGATAGCTGTAATCAGGAGCCCATATATCACACAATGTAACAGCATTAGGTAGCAGTACGTATAAGGATATGTCTGTGGTGGTAAAGCATGGAGGACTGTACAGCCGTGCAGTCTGAGTCCCTCTGTAGAGAAGATGATGCATGCACTGGAAACTCTGTAACTGAGATCTTCTCCCAGTCTCAGCTCTGCACACTTGTACACCAGGACTCTCTCTCTCAGTCTGTGTGTGTGTGTCACACTCTCCTCAGTTTCTCTGAGATAGAGGAACAGGAACCTACATCATATAACTCCGCCTCCAAATGACTCCTGGCACTAGAGGTCTAACACAAGGGGATGAACCCATAGACCATACACAGAAGGAGACAGGTACAGAGTGCACCATATCCTAACAATGTATAGTGACACACAATGAGGGGGGCCCTAAACAATGAGGGAACCATTGACACTGGGGATGAGGGGGGCTCTGTCACTGGGATCTATTTCCACAGGATGGAGGTAGATAATTCTGGGGATCTTTTGCCAAGGGGGGCTATTTCTGATGGGGGCGGGAAGTCATTTTTCAATGGGGGCTTATGGACGCAGAGAGATGGCGGGTATAAAACACCCCCTACTGTATCTATATTTTTTTTAAATAAAATATTAAAATATATTATTAAATACTTTTTAAACTTTGTAACAAAAAAATCATCAGCTAAGTGGTTAAAAAAATGTTTATTACATTTTGCAGCAATCCCGTTCAGCAACTTTTCACCTGCTTCCTGCTGGGCTATTGAGTTTGGGGTCCATGTACTGGGATTTACTATGCATCCTACATCCTGTGATTCAGCGCCCTTAGAGGCTTATTGCACAAGTCTGAGTCATATCATTCTTCGTTTGTATATTGAATGACTTAATTAATGCAAGAAAAATGTTCTGTTTCTGTGATGTATCTAATAGTAATTTTTCTATTATATTATTTCCCATATAAGTCTTATTTTAGTACCAGTGACTGTACATACAAAGACTGTGGTCTAGCTATAAAATATTGGAATGAGGATTAATTATAAGATATTGGCCCTCATTCCGAGTTGTTCGCTCGTTCTTTTTCATCGCATCGCAGTGAAAATCCGCTTAGTACGCATGCGCAAAGTTCGCACTGCGACTGCGCCAAGTAACTTTACTATGAAGAAAGTATTTTTACTCACGGCTTTTTCTTCGCTCCGGCGATCGTAATGTGATTGACAGGAAATGGGTGTTACTGGGCGGAAACACGGCGTTTCAGGGGCGTGTGGCTGAAAACGCTACCGTTTCCGGAAAAAACGCAGGAGTGGCCGGAGAAACGGTGGGAGTGCCTGGGCGAACGCTGGGTGTGTTTGTGACGTCAACCAGGACCGACAAGCACTGAACTGATCGCACAGGCAGAGTAAGTCTGGAGCTACTCTGAAACTGCTAAGTAGTTAGTAATCGCAATATTGCGAATACATCGGTCGCAATTTTAAGAAGCTAAGATTCACTCCCAGTAGGCGGCGGCTTAGCGTGTGTAACTCTGCTAAATTCGCCTTGCGACCGATCAACTCGGAATGAGGGCCATTCATCCCAAATCTGCATACTTGCTGTGCTCTGCAATTACTGAATTACTACAGCCAAGGTCAACAGTCTCTGTTTTGCAATAATGATGTTTTATACACACTTATATAAATGATTCCTAGTTTACTTTAGTACAGATGGTAGAAGTCTATAGCCAGAATACTTTGCCAAAATGTGCCACAGCTCAATAAGAGACTTTCAAAAGCATCTAGAAGGAAAATAAACATGAATTATTGGAAAACAGATCAAAACACATTTGATTTCCATGGATCAAAAATATTTGAAGCGTCAGAAATTGTTCACTTTTACTACATTATGTTGAACGATTGTTTTAGGACACAAATCCGGAAAAATAATAGAAAAAAGATTGCACAACGTAAGGTTCTATAGTGTGTTGTAAACTGATCTCTACTACAGGTTGAGTATCCCTTATCCAAAATGCTTGGGACCAGGAGCATTCCAGATATGGGATTTTTCCGGACGTATTTTGGATAGTGATGAGCGGGTTCGGTTCCTCGGAAACCGAACCCCCCCGAACTTCACCCATTTTACACGGGTCCGAGGCATACTCGTATTCTCCCGTATGGCTCGGTTAACCCGAGCGCGCCCGAACGTCATCATCTCGCGAGATTCGGATTCTATATAAGCAGCCGCGCGTCGCCGCCATTTTCACTCGTGCATTGGAAATGTTAGGGAGAGGACGTGGCTGGCGTCCTCTCCATTTATTCATTGTTGATGCAAATATTTGTGCTTGCTTATATCTTAATTGTGGGGACTGGGGAGCAGCTGTATTATTAATATAGGAGGAGTACAGTGCAGAGTTTTGCTGATCAGTGACCACCAGTTTTATCTGTTCTCTGCCTGAAAAAAATGCTCCTTATCTGTGCTCAGTGTGCTGCATATATCTGTGCTCACACTGCTTAATTGTGGGGACTGGGGAGCAGCTGTATTATATAAGAGGAGTACAGTGCAGAGTTTTGCTGACAGTGACCACCAGTATACGTTGTCTGCCTGAAAAACACTCCATATCTGTGCTCAGTGTGCTGCATATATCTGTGCTCACACTGCTTTATTGTGGGGACTGGGGACCAGCAGTATTATATAGGAGGAGTACAGTGCAGAGTTTTGCTGACCAGTGACCACCAGTATACGTTGTCTGCCTGAAAAACACTCCATATCTGTGCTGCATTGTAGTATATAGTAGGAGTACAGTGCATAATTTTGCTGACCACTGTCACAACTGAGGGCCTGAGCTGACGGGAGGCAGCCTCAGTTGTAGGGGCTGAGATGTACCGGAACCTGGGAGGTTGTATCAGACCCCTGGACATGTAAGTAACATGAATAATAACTGCCCGAAGGCGTGACCACGACAACTTGGATAAAAGTCAATGATGTTTATTATGACAACTCCGCAACACAGCAGCAGTAAAAGAAAACGTAAAAGTCAGCAAAGAATAAATACAGTTCCTGGGTACTACAGGATGGCAGGAGCCACAGGGCACTGGTAGTGTGAGATAGTTCTTATGATCTTCTAGATGGAAAGTCCTTACCAGGCCCGACTGTAGCAATGGAGATAACCCAGGATTGTGCCAGCTGGTGTTCCAGGAAAAGCTGGGTTGCTGAAGATAAAACAGCTGCTGTGGATACTGGCTGGAACCAGACTGTTGTTAGCACGGAGTGGATACTGGCTGGAACCAGTTAAATAATAAATGAACTTGGGAGCGATGAAATATGAACTGAAATGTAGAACTTGAGAGCGGAGAAATAATAATACCGGTGGAGAGTGGTAAAGTGTAGAAAGGACACCGGCCCTTTAAGGGAAGCTGTACTCTGCTGGAAGCTGAGCTGGAAGCAGGTAATGTTGTAGCTGGAAACAGATGAATCCACAATGGATTGGAGAGTCAGGCTACACCGCAGGTGGAATGCTGGTGCGGGTCTCTATGGTGGAAGTCTTGAGACAGGAGCTGGAACCTGGAAGACAATCACAGGAGAGAGACAAACAGGAACTAGGTTTGACAACCAAAGCACTGACGCCTTCCTTGCTCAGGCACAGTGTATTTATACCTGCAGCAAGGAAGGGATTGGCTAGGCAATTATGCAGATTATCAATACTGAGAACAGATTGGTGGAAATGATCAGCTGACAGAATCCAAGATGGCTGCGCCCATGCAGACACTTGGAGGGAAGTTTGGTTTGTAATCCATGTGGTAATGAAAACAGTAATGGCGGCGCCGGCCACCGGAGACAGGAGGCGCCAGGCTGACAGATGCACATCCAACCACGCGGACACAGCGGAGGCCGCGGCTGACGTAATCGCCACTCAGACACTCTGCATGCAGAAGTTCAGGGACGGCGGCGGAGGCCGCGGGAGACGCCATGCCAGGTGTAATATGGCGTTTACTGTGACAGCGTCCCAGAGTGACAGGAGAGGATACAGGAATGTACACATCAGGATAACAGATGGAATCCGGTCCTGGAGCGCTGAGCCAGCCTTAGGAGGCATCTGATGGGTAAGAAATGGCGTCCAGATACCCGGATCGTGACAACCACCAGTATATAATATATAGGAGTACGATACAGAAGGCCACTGCTGTACCTACCTCTGTGTCGTCAAGTATACTATCCATCCATACCTTTGGTGCATTTCAGTTTTGCACAGTTTGCTGACCACCAGTATATAATATATAGCATTACGGTACAGTAGGCCAATGCTGTACCTACCTCTGTGTCGTCAAGTATAGTATCCATCCATACCTGTGGTGCATTTCAGTTTTGCACAGTTTGCTGACCACCAGTATATAATATATAGCATTACGGTACAGTAGGCCACTGCTGTACCTACCTCTGTGTCGTCAAGTATACTATCCATCCATACCTGTGGTGCATTTCAGTTTTGCACAGTTTGCTGACCACCAGTATATAATATATAGCATTACGGTACAGTAGGCCACTGCTGTACCTACCTCTGTGTCGTCAAGTATACTATCCATCCATACCTGTGATGCATTTCAGTTTTGCACAGTTTGCTGACCACCAGTATATAATATATAGCATTACGGTACAGTAGGCCACTGCTGTACCTACCTCTGTGTCGTCAAGTATACTATCCATCCATACCTGTGGTGCATTTCAGTTTTGCACAGTTTGCTGACCACCAGTATATAATATATAGCATTACGGTACAGTAGGCCAATGCTGTACCTACCTCTGTGTCGTCAAGTATAGTATCCATCCATACCTGTGGTGCATTTCAGTTTTGCACAGTTTGCTGACCACCAGTATATAATATATAGCATTACGGTACAGTAGGCCACTGCTGTACCTATCTCTGTGTTGTCAAGTATTCTATCCATCCATACCTGTGGTGCATTTCAGTTTTGCACAGTTTGCTGACCACCAGTATATAATATATAGCATTACGGTACAGTAGGCCACTGCTGTACCTACCTCTGTGTCGTCAAGTATACTATCCATCCATACCTGTGGTGCATTTCAGTTTTGCACAGTTTGCTGACCACCAGTATATAATATATAGCATTACGGTACAGTAGGCCACTGCTGTACCTACCTCTGTGTCGTCAAGTATACTATCCATCCATACCTGTGATGCATTTTAGTTTTGCACAGTTTGCTGACCACCAGTATATAATATATAGCATTACGGTACAGTAGGCCACTGCTGTACCTACCTCTGTGTCGTCAAGTATACTATCCATCCATACCTGTGGTGCATTTCAGTTTTGCACAGTTTGCTGACCACCAGTATATAATATATAGCAGTACGGTACAGTCCATCCATACCAGTGGTGCATTTCAGTTTTGCACAGTTTGCTGACCACCAGTATATAATATATAGCATTACGGTACAGTAGGCCACTGCTGTACCTACTTCTGTGTCGTCAAGTATAATATCCATCCATACCTGTGGTGCATTTCAGTTTTGCACAGTTTGCTGACCACCAGTATATAATATATAGCATTACGGTACAGTAGGCCACTGCTCTACCTACCTCTGTGTCGTCAAGTATACTATCCATCCATACCTGTGGTGCATTTCAGTTTTGCACAGTTTGCTGACCACCAGTATATAATATATAGCAGTACGGTACAGTAGGCCACTGCTCAACCTACCTCTGTGTCGTCAAGTATACTATCCATCCATACCTGTGGTGCATTTCAGTTGTGCGCAGTATATATAGTAGTAGGCCATTGCTATTGATACTGGCATAAAATTCCACACATTAAAAAATGGAGAACAAAAATGTGGAGGTTAAAATAGGGAAAGATCAAGATCAACTTCCACCTCGTGCTGAAACTGCTGCCACTAGTCATGGCCGAGACGATGAAATGCCATCAACGTCGTCTGCCAAGGCCGATGCCCAATGTCATAGTAGAGAGCATGTAAAATCCAAAAAACAAAAGTTTAGTAAAATGACCCAAAAATCAAAATTGAAAACGTCTGATGAGAAGCGTAAACTTGCCAATATGCCATTTACGACACCGAGTGGCAAGGAACGGCTGAGGCCCTGGCCTATGATCATGGCTAGTGGTTCAGATTCACATGAGGATGGAAGCACTCATCCTCTCGCTAGAAAAATGAAAAGACTTAAGCTGACAAAAGCACAGCAAAGAACTGTGCGTTCTTCTAAATCACAAATCCCCAAGGAGAGTCCAATTGTGTCGGTTGCGATGCCTGACCTTCCCAACACTAGACGGGTAGAGCTTGCGCCTTCCACCATTTGCATGCCCCCTGCAAGTGCTGGAAGGAGCACCCGCAGTCCAGTTCCTGATAGTCAAATTGAAGATGTCACTGTTGAAGTACACCAGGATGAGGATATGGGTGTTGCTGGCGCTGGGGAGGAAATTGACAAGGAGGATTCTGATGGTGAAGTGGTTTGTTTAAGTCAGGCACCCGGGGAGACACCTGTTGTCCGTGGGACGAATATGGCCATTGACATGCCTGGTCAAAATACAAAAAAAATCAGCTCTTCGGTGTGGAATTATTTCAACACAAATGCGGACAACAGGTGTCAAGCCGTGTGTTGCCTTTGTCAAGCTGTAATAAGTAGGGGTAAGGACGTTAACCACCTCGGAACATCCTCCCTTATACGTCACCTACAGAGCATTCATCATAAGTCAGTGACAAGTTCAAAAACTTTGGATGACAGCGGAAGCAGTCCACTGACCACTAAATCCCTTCCTCTTGTAACCAAGCTCCGGCAAACCACACCACCAACTCCCTCAGTGTCAATTTCCACCTTACACAGGAAAGCCAATAGTCCTGCAGGCCATGTCACTGGCAAGTCTAACGAGTCCTCTCCTGCCTGGGATTCCTCCGATGCATCCTTGAGTGTAACACCTACTGCTGCTGGCGCTGCTGTTGTTGCTGCTGGGAGTCGATCGTCATCCCAGAGGGGAAGTCGGAAGACCACTTGTACTACTTCCAGTAAGCAATTGACTGTCCAACAGTCCTTTGCGAGGAAGTTGAAATATCACAGCAGTCATCCTGCTGCAAAGCGGATAACTCAGGCCTTGGCAGCCTGGGCGGTGAGAAACGTGGTTCCGGTATCCACCGTTAATTCAGAGGCAACTAGAGACTTGATTGAGGTACTGTGTCCCCGGTACCAAATACCATCTAGGTTCCATTTCTCTAGGCAGGCGATACCGAAAATGTACACAGACGTCAGAAAAAGAGTCACCAGTGTCCTAAAAAATGCAGTTGTACCCAATGTCCACTTAACCACGGACATGTGGACAAGTGGAGCAGGGCAGACTCAGGACTATATGACTGTGACAGCCCACTGGGTAGATGTATTGCCTCCCGCAGCAAGAACAGCAGCGGCGGCACCAGTAGCAGCATCTTGCAAACCCCAACTCGTTCCTAGGCAGGCTACGCTTTGTATCACCGCTTTCCATAAGAGGCACACAGCTGACAACCTCTTACGGAAACTGAGGAACATCATCGCAGAATAGCTTACCACAATTGGACTCTCCTGGGGATTTGTGACATCGGACAACGCCAGCAATATTGTGCGTGCATTACATCTGGGCAAATTCCAGCACGTCCCATGTTTTGAACATACATTGAATTTGGTGGTGCAGAATTATTTAAAAAACGACAGGGGCGTGCAAGAGATGCTGTCGGTGGCCCGAAGAATTGCGGGCCACTTTCAGCATTCAGCCACCGCGTGCCTAAGACTGGAGCACCACCAAACATTCCTGAACCTGCCCTGCCATCATCTGAAGCAAGAGGTGGTAACGAGGTGGAATTCAACCCTCTATATGCTTCAGAGGATGGAGGAGCAGCAAAAGGCCATTCAAGCCTATACATCTGCCCACGATATAGGCAAAGGAGGGGAATGCACCTGACTCAAGCGCAGTGGAGAATGATTTCAACGTTGTGCGAGGTTCTGCAACCCTTTGAACTTGCCACACGTGAAGTCAGTTCAGACACTGCCAGCCTGAGTCAGGTCATTCCCCTCATCAGGCTTTTGCAGAAGAAGCTGGAGACATTGAAGGAGGAGCTAAAACAGAGCGATTCTGCTAGGCATGTGGGACTTGTGGATGGAGCCCTTAATTCGCTTAACCAGGATTCACGGGTGGTCAATCTGTTGAAATCAGAGCACTACATTTTGGCCACCGTGCTCGATCCTAGATTTAAAACCTACGTTGTATCTCTCTTTCCGGCAGACACAAGTCTGCAGAGGTTCAAAGACCTGCTGGTGAGAAAATTGTCAAGTCAAGCGGAACGTGACCTGTCAACATCTCCTCCTTCACATTCTCCCGCAACTGGGGGTGCGAGGAAAAGGCTAAGAATTCCGAGCCCACCCGCTGACGGTGATGCAGGGCAGTCTGGAGCGAGTGCTGACATCTGGTCCGGACTGAAGGACCTGCCAACGATTACTGACATGTTGTCTACTGTCACTGCATATGATTCTCTCACCATTGAAAGAATGGTGGAGGATTATATGAGTGACCGCATCCAAGTAGGCACGTCAGACAGTCCGTACGTATACTGGCAGGAAAAAGAGGCAATTTGGAGGCCCTTGCACAAACTGGCTTTATTCTACCTAAGTTGCCCTCCCTCCAGTGTGTACTCCGAAAGAGTGTTTAGTGCAGCCGCTCACCTTGTCAGCAAATGGCGTACGAGGTTACTTCCAGAGAATGTGGAGAAGATGATGTTCATCAAAATGAATTATAATCAATTCCTCCGTGGAGACATTCACCAGCAGCAATTGCCTCCAGAAAGTACACAGGGATCTGAGATGGTGGATTCCAGTGGGGACGAATTAATAATCTGTGAGGAGGGGGATGTACACAGTGAAAGGGGTAAGGAATCGGAGGATGATGATGAGGTGGACATCTTGCCTCTGTAGAGCCAGTTTGTGCAAGGAGAGATTGATTGCTTCTTTTTTTGGTGGGGGCCCAAACCAACCAGTCATTTCAGTCACAGTCGTGTGGCAGACCCTGTCGCTGAAATGATGGGTTCGTTAAAGTGTGCATGTCCGGTTTATACAACATAAGGGTGGGTGGGAGGGCCCAAGGACAATTCCATCTTGCACCTCTTTTTTCTTTCATTTTTCTTTGCATCATGTGCTGTTTGGGGACAATTGTTTTGAAGTGCCATTCTGCCTGACACTGCAGTGCCACTCCTAGATGTGCCAGGTGTTTGTGTCGGCCACTTGTGTCGCTTAGCTTAGTCACACAGCGACCTTGGTGCGCCTCTTTTTTTATTTGCATCATGTGCTGTTTGGGGACTATTTTTTTGAAGTGCCATCCTGCCTGACACTGCAGTGCCACTCCTAGATGGGCCAGGTGTTTGTGTCGGCCACTTGTGTCGCTTAGCTTAGCCATCCTTGGTGCACCTCTTTTTTTCTTTGCATCATGTGCTGTTTGGGGACAATTGTTTTGAAGTGCCATTCTGCCTGACACTGCAGTGCCACTCCTAGATGTGCCAGGTGTTTGTGTCGGCCACTTGGGTCGCTTAGCTTAGCCATCCAGCGACCTTGGTGCGCCTCTTTTTTTCTTTGCATCATGTGCTGTTTGGGGACTATTTTTTTGAAGTGCCATCCTGTCTGACACTGCAGTGCCACTCCTAGATGGGCCAGGTGTTTGTGTCGGCCACTTGGGTCGCTTAGCTTAGCCATCCAGCGACCTCGGTGCAAATTTTAGGACTAAAAATAATATTGTGAGGTGTGAGGTGTTCAGAATAGACTGAAAATGAGTGGAAATTATGGTTATTGAGGTTAATAATACTATGGGATCAAAATGACCCCCAAATTCTATGATTTAAGCTGTTTTTGAGGGTTTTTTGTAAAAAAAACACCCAAATCCAAAACACACCCGAATCCGACAATACATTTTCAGGTAGGTTTTGCCAAAACGCGTCCGAATCCAAAATACGGCCGCGGAACCGAATCCAAAACCAAAACACAAAACCCGAAAAATTTCCGGTGCACATCACTAATTTTGGATATCGGATTTTTCCGTATTTTGGAATAATTGCATACCATAATGAGATATCATGGTGATGGGACCTAAATCTAAGCACAAAATGTATTTATGTTTCATATACACCTTATACACACAGCCTGAAGGCAATTTTAGCCAATATTTTTTATAACTTTGTGCATTAAACAAAGTGTGTGTACATTCACACAATTCATTTATGTTTCATATACACCTTATACACACAGCCTGAAGGTCATTTAATACAATATTTTTAATATCTTTGTGTATTAAACAAAGTTTGTGTACATTGAGTCATCAAAAAACAAAGGTTTCACTATCTCACTCTTATTCAAAAAAGTCCGTATTTCGGAATATTCCGTATTTCGGAATATTTGGATATGGGATACTCAACCTGTACCACCTGTGCCACATTAAAAACAGGATACTATGAGTTACGTAGACTAAACATAGCCCAAATAATATGACTATTAGCTAATGGCCAGGTCTACTGTTTAACTTAACATATAGTTACATAGCTGAGAGTAATTGGAGATTTTGTCGTAAAATGTGAGATACTCTAAGATGTATACATTCAAACCTAATTATAAACTGTGTTTCCTTGAAGACAATGTTTATTTTCTTTACACAACCTATGAGGAATAATTGTATCATACGTGAGAGGCAAGTGCAATAATGCCATTACTTAAAAGTATTAGAGAAAGAGGTAAAGTAGGTTTCTTTAGATTATGGGGGTTATTCAGAGTTGTTAGCAAACCCAAAAATTATCAATTGCACAAAACCATGTTGCACTGCAGGTGGGGCAGATGTAACATGTGCAGAAAAAAATAGATTTGGGTGGGGTGTGTTCAAACTGAAATTACACCCAAATCGAACTCTCTCTGCACATCAGGGACGTGCAGGCAGGGCCGTAACTAAGTGTGTGCGGAGGGGGCACCGCACATAGCGCTGCAGGGTAGGGGGCGCAATTGGTGGCAGTGGTCAATTATCTGTTTTAATTACTTTCACTTTGAGCTTCCCTCCTTTTTGAAGCCCATCATCTCCTGACCACTGCTGTCTCCTACCCTGACCCCTTCTGTCACTAATACCTATACAACATTCATGGATTCAACTTGAGATTTCTTTGTTATTCCGTCACATTGTCCTTTATTACATTTGAAGATGCTGACATACAGTACCCGGGATTTGAGCCCATTGCTTGTGGCATTGCAGTCAGACAATCTATTCATTGAGATATCTGCCCTTACATAGAGTTAGATAATTGTAAGCTAGAGAATTCTAACTATTTGAAGATTACCATGTACTTTGTGATAAAATGATCAGCATTGCGGCTGAGCAGATCTATGTAGTGTGTGGCTGCAAGGGATTGGATGTGTGGCTGCACACTACATAGATCTGCTCAATTGCAATGCTGATAAAAAATTTTACAAAGCATCAGTAGCTTCATACAGTGTTCATAGTATTTATGCAGGATCAAATAGCTCAATGAGTAGGGTGTTTGGTAACAGTTCAACAGGTTATAGGTCTGAATCCTGGGTATGGCAGTATATTGTAACTGAATATTAATGACAGGGCTGTAACTAGGTGTGTGCAGAAGGTGCATTGCCCACAGTGCACTTGCCCTGTGGGCGCACCTTCTACATACACCCTGAGTGGCTGCATATCCATCCCGCTGACGGCCGCCCTCCCGCTCCCCTGTGCCTGGCACCCGCAGCAGCCCCAAGCTCCGACCAGCTGGAGCCGCTGATCGCTGTGTAAAGTCAGCGGCAGAACTGGACAGGATATCCACCCTGTGCTGCTGCGCTTCCGCGGCCCACCCCCTCTCTGTCTGTGAAGTGTACAGACTCTGCAGAAGAGTCAGTTCTGTACAGGAGCCGGCAACAGCGCAAGAAGAACGTAAACCTCACGTAAGTGCCTACACAGACACTACACTCTATACTATATTACACTACACTTCACTACAGTACACTACACTACACTACACTACATCCTACTACACTCTAAGGGCAGGGGGTGATGTAAGGGGGAATCTGCCTGCTGTAATGTGTGAAAGGGTGACTCTGCCTGCCGTAATGTGTAAAAGGGAGACTTTGGCTGCCGTAATATGTGTAAGTGGCACTACTGTGTGGCATATTATGAATTGGTATTATTTTATGGCCCCGCTTCTTCCCCATGAAGCCACACCCCTATATTTTTGGCACACGCCTATGGCGCGCCCTGGCCCTATTTTAAATATGATGGGGGGGCGCCAATGCTGTTTCTTGCACACAGCGCTAAAATGTCTAGTTACGGCACTGCGTGCAGGCATGGGAGGCAGTGACTCCCCTATCATAATGATTAAAATAATACAAAGAAGATATTTATAACTAGTGATGTGCACCGGACATTTTTCGGGTTTTGTGTTTTGGTTTTGGATTCGGTTCCGCGGCCGTGTTTTGGATTCGGACGCGTTTTGGCAAAACCTCACCGAAATTTTTTTGTCGGATTCGGGTGTGTTTTGGATTCGGGTGCTTTTTTTACAAAAAACCCTAAAAAACAGCTTAAATCATAGAATTTGGGGGTCATTTTGATCCCATAGTATTATTAACCTCAATAACCATAATTTCCACTCATTTCCAGTCTATTCTGAACACCTCACACCTCACAATATTATTTTTAGTCCTAAAATTTGCACCGAGGTCGCATGATGGCTAAGCTAAGTGACACAAGTGGCCGACACAAACACCTGGCCCATCTAGGAGTGGCACTGCAGTGTCAGGCAGGAAGGCACTTCAAAAAAATTGTCCCCAAACAGCACATGATGCAAAGAAAAATGAAAGAAAAAAGAGGTGCAAGATGGAATTGTCCTTGGGCCCTCCCACCCACCCTTATGTTGTATAAACAGGACATGCACACTTTAACGAACCCATCATTTCAGCGACAGGGTCTGCCACATGACTGTGACTGAAATGACTGGTTGGTTTGGGCCCCCACCAAAAAAAGAAGCAATCAATCTCTCCTTGCACAAACTGGCTCTACAGAGGCAAGATGTCCACCTCATCATCATCCTCCGATTCCTCACCCCTTTCACTGTGTACATCCCCCTCCTCACAGATTATTAATTCGTCCCCACTGGAATCCACCATCTCAGGTCCCTGTGTACTTTGTGGAGGCAATTGCTGCTGGTGAATGTCTCCACGGAGGAATTGATTATAATTCATTTTGATGAACATCATCTTCTCCACATTTTCTGGAAGTAACCTCGTACGCCGATTGCTGACAAGGTGAGCGGCTGCACTAAACACTCTTTCGGAGTACACACTGGAGGGAGGGCAACTTAGGTAGAATAAAGCCAGTTTCTGCAAGGGCCTCCAAATTGCCTCTTTTTCCTGCCAGTATACGTACGGACTGTCTGACGTGCCTACTTGGATGCGGTCACTCATATAATCCTCCACCATTCTTTCAATGGTGAGAGAATCATATGAAGTGACAGTAGACGACATGTCAGTAATCGTTGGCAGGTCCTTCAGTCCGGACCAGATGTCAGCACTCGCTCCAGACTGCCCTGCATCACCGCCAGCGGGTGGGCTCGGAATTCTTAGCCTTTTCCTCGCACCCCCAGTTGCAGGAGAATGTGAAGGAGGAGATGTTGACGGGTCACGTTCCGCTTGACTTGACAATTTTCTCACCAGCAGGTCTTTGAACCTCTGCAGACTTGTGTCTGCCGGAAAGAGAGATACAACGTACGTTTTAAATCTAGGATCGAGCACGGTGGCCAAAATGTAGTGCTCTGATTTCAACAGATTGACCACCCGTGAATCCTGGTTAAGCGAATTAAGGGCTCCATCCACAAGTCCCACATGCCTAGCAGAATCGCTCTGTTTTAGCTCCTCCTTCAATGTCTCCAGCTTCTTCTGCAAAAGCCTGATGAGGGGAATGACCTGACTCAGGCTGGCAGTGTCTGAACTGACTTCACGTGTGGCAAGTTCAAAGGGTTGCAGAACCTTGCACAACGTTGAAATCATTCTCCACTGCGCTTGAGTCAGGTGCATTCCCCCTCCTTTGCCTATATCATGGCAAGATGTATAGGCTTGAATGGCCTTTTGCTGCTCCTCCATCCTCTGAAGCATATAGAGGGTTGAATTCCACCTCGTCACCACCTCTTGCTTCAGATGATGGCAGGGCAGGTTCAGGACTGTTTGGTGGTGCTCCAGTCTTCTGTACGCGGTGGCTGAATGCCGAAAGTGGCCCGCAATTCTTCGGGCCACCGACAGCATCTCTTGCACGCCCCTGTCGTTTTTTAAATAATTCTGCACCACCAAATTCAATGTATGTGCAAAACATGGGACGTGCTGGAATTTGCCCAGATGTAATGCACGCACAATATTGGTGGCGTTGTCCGATGTCACAAATCCCCAGGAGAGTCCAATTGGGGTAAGCCATTCTGCGATGATCTTCCTCAGTTTCCGTAAGAGGTTGTCAGCTGTGTGCCTCTTCTGGAAAGCGGTGATACAAAGCGTAGCCTGCCTAGGAACGAGTTGGCGTTTGCAAGATGCTGCTACTGGTGCCGCCGCTGCTGTTCTTGCTGCGGGAGGCAATACATCTACCCAGTGGGCTGTCACAGTCATATAGTCCTGAGTCTGCCCTGCTCCACTTGTCCACATGTCCGTGGTTAAGTGGACATTGGGTACAACTGCATTTTTTAGGACACTTGTGACTCTTTTTCTGAGGTCTGTGTACATTTTCGGTATCGCCTGCCTAGAGAAATGGAACCTAGATGGTAGAGATGTGCACTTGAAATTTTTCGGGTTTTGTGTTTTGGTTTTGGGTTCGGTTCCGCGGCCGTGTTTTGGGTTCGACCGCGTTTTGGCAAAACCTCACCGAATTTTTTTTGTCGGATTCGGGTGTGTTTTGGATTCGGGTGTTTTTTTCAAAAAACACTAAAAAACAGCTTAAATCATAGAATTTGGGGGTCATTTTGATCCCAAAGTATTATTAACCTCAAAAACCATAATTTCCACTCATTTTCAGTCTATTCTGAATACCTCACAATATTATTTTTAGTCCTAAAATTTGCACCGAGGTCGCTGGATGACTAAGCTAAGCGACCCTAGTGGCCGACACAAACACCTGGCCCATCTAGGAGTGGCACTGCAGTGTCACGCAGGATGGCCCTTCCAAAAAACACTCCCCAAACAGCACATGACGCAAAGAAAAAAAGAGGCGCAATGAGGTAGCTGTGTGAGTAAGATAAGCGACCCTAGTGGCCGACACAAACACCTGGCCCATCTAGGAGTGGCACTGCAGTGTCACGCAGGATGGCCCTTCCAAAAAACACTCCCCAAACAGCACATGACGCAAAGAAAAAAAGAGGCGCAATGAGGTAGCTGTGTGAGTAAGATAAGCGACCCTAGTGGCCGACACAAACACCTGGCCCATCTAGGAGTGGCACTACAGTGTCACGCAGGATGGCCCTTCCAAAAAACACTCCCCAAACAGCACATGACGCAAAGAAAAAAAGAGGCGCAATGAGGTAGCTGTGTGAGTAAGATAAGCGACCCTAGTGGCCGACACAAACACCTGGCCCATCTAGGAGTGGCACTGCAGTGTCACGCAGGATGGCCCTTCCAAAAAACACTCCCCAAACAGCACATGACGCAAAGAAAAAAAGAGGCGCAATGAGGTAGCTGTGTGAGTAAGATAAGCGACCCTAGTGGCCGACACAAACACCTGGCCCATCTAGGAGTGGCACTGCAGTGTCACGCAGTATGGCCCTTCCAAAAAACACTCCCCAAACAGCACATGACGCAAAGAAGAAAAAAAGAGGCGCAATGAGGTAGCTGTGTGAGTAAGCTAAGCGACCCTAGTGGCCGACAAAAACACCTGGCCCATCTAGGAGTGGCACTGCAGTGTCACGCAGGATGGCCCTTCCAAAAAACACTCCCCAAACAGCACATGACGCAAAGAAGAAAAAAAGAGGCGCAATGAGGTAGCTGTGTGAGTAAGCTAAGCGACCCTAGTGGCCGACACAAACACCTGGCCCATCTAGGAGTGGCACTGCAGTGTCACGCAGGATGGCCCTTCCAAAAAACACTCCCCAAACAGCACATGACGCAAATAAAAATGAAAGAAAAAAGAGGTGCAAGATGGAATTGTCCTTGGGCCCTCCCACCCACCCTTATGTTGTATAAACAGGACATGCACACTTTAACCAACCCATCATTTCAGTGACAGGGTCTGCCACACGACTGTGACTGAAATGACGGGTTGGTTTGGACCCCCACCGAAAAAGAAGCAATTAATCTCTCCTTGCACAAACTGGCTCTACAGAGGCAAGATGTCCACCTCATCATCATCCTTCGATATATCACCGTGTACATCCCGCTCCTCACAGATTATCAATTCGTCCCCACTGGAATCCACCATCTCAGCTCCCTGTGTACTTTGTGGAGGCAATTGCTGCTGGTCAATGTCTCCACGGAGGAATTGATTATAATTAATTTTAATGAACATCATCTTCTCCACGTTTTCTGGAAGTAACCTCGTACGCCGATTGCTGACAAGGTGAGCGGCGGCACTAAACACTCTTTCGGAGTACACACTTGTGGGAGGGCAACTTAGGTAGAATAAAACCAGTTTGTGCAAGGGCCTCCAAATTGCCTCTTTTTCCTGCCAGTATAAGTACGGACTGTCTGACGTGCCTACTTGGATGCGGTCACCCATATAATCCTCCACCATTCTTTCAATGGTGACAGAATCATATGCAGTGACAGTAGACGACATGTCCGTAATCGTTGTCAGGTCCTTCAGTCCGGACCAGATGTCAGCATCAGCAGTCGCTCCAGACTGCCCTGCATCACCGCCAGCGGGTGGGCTCGGAATTCTGAGCCTTTTCCTCGCACCCCCAGTTGCGGGAGAATGTGAAGGAGGAGATGTTGACAGGTCGCGTTCCGCTTGACTTGACAATTTTGTCACCAGCAGGTCTTTGAACCCCAGCAGACTTGTGTCTGCCGGAAAGAGAGATCCAAGGTAGGTTTTAAATCTAGGATCGAGCACGGTGGCCAAAATGTAGTGCTCTGATTTCAACAGATTGACCACCCGTGAATCCTTGTAAAGCGAATTAAGGGCTCCATCCACAAGTCCCACATGCCTAGCGGAATCGCTCCCTTTTAGCTCCTCCTTCAATGCCTCCAGCTTCTTCTGCAAAAGCCTGATGAGGGGAATGACCTGACTCAGGCTGGCAGTGTCTGAACTGACTTCACGTGTGGCAAGTTCAAAAGGTTGCAGAACCTTGCACAACGTTGAAATCATTCTCCACTGCGCTTGAGTCAGGTACATTCCACCTCCTATATCGTGCTCAATTGTATAGGCTTGAATGGCCTTTTGCTGCTCCTCCAACCTCTGAAGCATATATAGGGTTGAATTCCACCTCGTTACCACTTCTTGCTTCAGATGATGGCAGGGCAGGTTCAGGCGTTTTTGGTGGTGCTCCAGTCTTCTGTACGTGGTGCCTGTACGCCGAAAGTGTCCCGCAATTCTTCTGGCCACCGACAGCATCTCTTGCACGCCCCTGTCGTTTTTTAAAAAATTCTGCACCACCAAATTCAAGGTATGTGCAAAACATGGGACGTGCTGGAATTTGCCCATATTTAATGCACACACAATATTGCTGGCGTTGTCCGATGCCACAAATCCACAGGAGAGTCCAATTGGGGTAAGCCATTCCGCGATGATCTTCCTCAGTTGCCGTAAGAGGTTTTCAGCTGTGTGCGTATTCTGGAAACCGGTGATACAAAGCGTAGCCTGCCTAGGAAAGAGTTGGCGTTTGCGAGATGCTGCTACTGGTGCCGCCGCTGCTGTTCTTGCGGCGGGAGTCCATACATCTACCCAGTGGGCTGTCACAGTCATATAGTCCTGACCCTGCCCTGCTCCACTTGTCCACATGTCCGTGGTTAAGTGGACATTGGGTACAACTGCATTTTTTAGGACACTGGTGAGTCTTTTTCTGACGTCCGTGTACATTCTCGGTATCGCCTGCCTAGAGAAGTGGAACCTAGATGGTATTTGGTAACGGGGGCACACTACCTCAAGAAATTGTCTAGTTCCCTGTGAACTAACGGCGGATACCGGACGCACGTCTAACACCAACATAGTTGTCAAGGCCTCAGTTATCCGCTTTGCAACAGGATGACTGCTGTGATATTTCATCTTCCTCGCAAAGGACTGTTGGACAGTCAATTGCTTGGTGGAAGTAGTAAAAGTGGGCTTACGACTTCCCCTCTGGGATGACCATCGACTCCCAGCAGCAACAACAGCAGCGCCAGCAGCAGTAGGCGTTACACGCAAGGATGCATCGGAGGAATCCCAGGCAGGAGAGGACTCGTCAGAATTGCCAGTGACATGGCCTGCAGGACTATTGGCATTCCTGGGGAAGGAGGAAATTGATACTGAGGGAGTTGGTGGGGTGGTTTGCGTGAGCTTGGTTACAAGAGGAAGGGATTTACTGGTCAGTGGACTGCTTCCGCTGTCGCCCAAAGTTTTTGAACTTGTCACTGACTTATTATGAATGCGCTGCAGGTGACGTATAAGGGAGGATGTTCCGAGGTGGTTAACGTCCTTACCCCTACTTATTACAGCTTGACAAAGGCAACACACGGCTTGACAAATGTTGTCCGCATTTCTGTTGAAATACTTCCACACCGAAGAGCTGATTTTTTTGGTATTTTCACCAGGCATGTCAACGGCACTATTCCTCCCACGGACAACAGGTGTCTCCCCGGGTGCCTGACTTAAACAAACCACCTCACCATCAGAATCCTCCTTGTCAATTTCCTCCCCAGCGCCAGCAACACCCATATCCTCCTCATCCTGGTGTACTTCAACACTGACATCTTCAATCTGACTATCAGGAACTGGACTGCGGGTGCTCCTTCCAGCACTTGCAGGGGGCGTGCAAATGGTGGAAGGCGCATGCTCTTCACGTCCAGTCTTGGGAAGGTCAGGCATCGCAACCGACACAATTGGACTCTCCTTGTGGATTTGGGATTTGGAAGAACGCACAGATCTTTGCGGTGCTTTTGCCAGCTTGAGTCTTTTCATTTTTCTAGCGAGAGGCTGAGTGCTTCCATCCTCATGTGAAGCTGAACCACTAGCCATGAACATAGGCCAGGGCCTCAGCCGTTCCTTGCCACTCCGTGTGGTAAATGGCATATTGGCAAGTTTACGCTTCTCCTCCGACAATTTTATTTTAGATTTTGGAGTACTTTTTTTACTGATATTTGGTGTTTTGGATTTTACATGCTCTGTACTATGACATTGGGCATCGGCCTTGGCAGACGACGTTGCTGGCATTTCATCGTCTCGGCCATGACTAGTGGCAGCAGCTTCAGCACGAGGTGGAAGTGGATCTTGATCTTTCCCTAATTTTGGAACCTCAACATTTTTGTTCTCCATATTTTAATAGGCACAACTAAAAGGCACCTCAGGTAAACAATGGAGATGGATGGATACTAGTATACTTATGAATGGACGAGCGACTGCCGACACAGAGGTAGCTACAGCCGTGGACTACCGTACTGTGTCTGCTGCTAATATAGACTGGATGATAATGAGATGAAATTAATATATATATATATAATATCACTAGTACTGCAGCCGGACAGGTATATATATTTATTATGTAATGACTGATGACGGACCTGCTGGACACTGTCAGCTCAGCAGCACCGCAGACTGCTACAGTAAGCTACTATAGTAGTATGTATCAAGAAGTAAAAAAAAAAAACACGGGTAGGTGGTATACAATTATGGATGGACGAGCGACTGCCGACACAGAGGTAGCTACAGCCGTGGACTACCGTACTGTGTCTGCTGCTAATATAGACTGGATGATAATGAGATGAAATTAATATATATATATATATATATATATATATATATATAAAATCACTAGTACTGCAGCCGGACAGGTATATATATTTATTATGTAATGACTGATGACGGACCTGCTGGACACTGTCAGCTCAGCAGCACCGCAGACTGCTACAGTAAGCTACTATAGTAGTATGTATCAAGAAGAAAGAAAAAAAAAAAACACGGGTAGGTGGTATACAATTATGGATGGACGAGCGACTGCCGACACAGAGGTAGCTACAGCCGTGGACTACCGTACTGTGTCTGCTGCTAATATAGACTGGATGATAATGAGATGAAATTAATATATATATATAATATATCACTAGTACTGCAGCCGGACAGGTATATATATTTATTATGTAATGACTGATGACGGACCTGCTGGACACTGTCAGCTCAGCAGCACCGCAGACTGCTACAGTAAGCTACTATAGTAGTATGTATCAAGAAGAAAGAAAAAAAAAACCACGGGTAGGTGGTATACAATTATGGATGGACGAGCGACTGCCGACACAGAGGTAGCTACAGCCGTGGACTACCGTACTGTGTCTGCTGCTAATATAGACTGGATGATAATGAGATGAAATTAATATATATATATATATATATAATATCACTAGTACTGCAGCCGGACAGGTATATATATTTATTATGTAATGACTGATGACGGACTTGCTGGACACTGTCAGCTCAGCAGCACCGCAGACTGCTACAGTAAGCTACTATAGTAGTATGTATCAAGAAGAAAGAAAAAGAAAAAAAACACGGGTAGGTGGTATACAATTATGGATGGACGAGCGACTGCCGACACAGAGGTAGCTACAGCCGTGGACTACCGTACTGTGTCTGCTGCTAATATAGACTGGATGATAATGAGATGAAATTAATATATATATATATAATATCACTAGTACTGCAGCCGGACAGGTATATATATTTATTATGTAATGACTGATGACGGACCTGCTGGACACTGTCAGCTCAGCAGCACCGCAGACTGCTACAGTAAGCTACTATAGTAGTATGTATCAAGAAGAAAGAAAGAAAAAAAACACGGGTAGGTGGTATACAATTATGGATGGACGAGCGACTGCCGACACAGAGGTAGCTACAGCCGTGGACTACCGTACTGTGTCTGCTGCTAATATAGACTGGATGATAATGAGATGAAATTAATATATATATATATATATATATATATATAATATCACTAGTACTGCAGCCGGACAGGTATATATATTTATTATGTAATGACTGATGACGGACCTGCTGGACACTGTCAGCTCAGCAGCACCGCAGACTGCTACAGTAAGCTACTATAGTAGTATGTATCAAGAAGAAAGAAAAGAAAAAAAAACACGGGTAGGTGGTATACAATTATATATATATTATATACAATTATATATATATATATATATATATATATATTAAACTGGTGGTGATTAATTAAACTGGTGGTCAGGTCACTGGTCACACTATCAGCAACTTGCAAGTAGTACTCCTAAGCCGACAATCACAATATATACTGGTGGTCAGTGTGGTCACAATGGCAGTGTGGCACTCTGGCAGCAAAAGTGTGCACTGTACGTTAAAATATGTACTCCTGCTCTCAGACTCTAACTGCTCCCCACTGTCTCCCCCACAAGTCAGATATACAGTCACACTATCACTTCAGCAAGTAGTAGTACTCCTCCTAATGCTCCCCAAAATTACTAAAGTAAATACTGTGTCTCTCTCTACTCTAGTCTCACTCTCTTCTCTATAAACGGAGAGGACGCCAGCCACGTCCTCTCCCTATCAATCTCAATGCACGTGTGAAAATGGCGGCGACGCGCGGCTCCTTATATAGAATCCGAGTCTCGCGATAGAATCCGAGCCTCGCGAGAATCCGACAGCGGGATGATGACGTTCGGGCGCGCTCGGGTTAACCGAGCAAGGCGGGAAGATCCGAGTCGCCCGGACCCGTGTAAAAAAACCTGAAGTTCGGGCGGGTTCGGATTCCGAGGAACCGAACCCGCTCATCTCTACTAGATGGTATTTGGTACCGGGGACACAGTACCTCAATCAAGTCTCTAGTTGCCTCTGAATTAACGGTGGATACCGGAACCATGTTTCTCACCGCCCAGGCTGCCAAGGCCTGAGTTATCTGCTTTGCAGCAGGATGACTGCTGTGATATTTCATCTTCCTCGCAAAGGACTGTTGGACAGTCAATTGCTTACTGGAAGTAGTACAAGTGGTCTTCCGACTTCCCCTCTGGGATGACGATCGACTCCCAGCAGCTACAACAGCAGCGCCAGCAGCAGTAGGCGTTACACTCAAGGATGCATCGGAGGAATCCCAGGCAGGAGAGGACTCGTCAGACTTGCCAGTGACATGGCCTGCAGGACTATTGGCTTTCCTGGGTAAGGAGGAAATTGACACTGAGGGAGTTGGTGGTGTGGTTTGCAGGAGCTTGGTTACAAGAGGAAGGGATTTAGTGGTCAGTGGACTGCTTCCGCTGTCACCCAAAGTTTTTGAACTTGTCACTGACTTATGATGAATGCGCTGCAGGTGACGTATAAGGGAGGATGTTCCGAGGTGGTTAACGTCCTTACCCCTACTTATTAAAGCTTGACAAAGGCAACACTTGGCTTGACACCTGTTGTCCGCATTTGTGTTGAAATAATTCCACACCGAAGAGCTGATTTTTTTGTATTTTGACCAAGCATGTCAATGGCCATATTCCTCCCACGGACAACAGGTGTCTCCCCGGGTGCCTGACTTAAACAAACCACCTCACCATCAGAATCCTCCTTGTCAATTTCCTCCCCAGCACCAGCAACACCCATATCCTCATCCTGGTGTACTTCAACAGTGACATCTTCAATTTGACTATCAGGAACTGGACTGCGGGTGCTCCTTCCATCACTTGCAGGGGGCGTGCAAATGGTGGAAGGCGCAAGCTCTTCCCGTCCAGTGTTGGGAAGGTCAGGCATCGCAACCGACACAATTGGACTCTCCTTGGGAATTTGTGATTTAGAAGAACGCACAGTTCATTGCTGTGCTTTTGCCAGCTTAAGTCTTTTCATTTTTCTAGCGAGAGGATGAGTGCTTCCATCCTCATGTGAATCTGAACCACTAGCCATGAACATAGGCCAGGGCCTCAGCCGTTCCTTGCCACTCCATGTCGTAAATGGCATATTTGCAAGTTTACGCTTCTCATCAGATGCTTTCAATTTTGATTTTTGGGTCATTTTACTGAACTTTTGTTTTTTGGATGTTACATGCTCTCTACTATGACATTGGGCATCGGCCTTGGCAGACGACGTTGATGGCATTTCATCGTCTCGGCCATGACTAGTGGCAGCAGCTTCAGCATGAGGTGGAAGTGGATCTTGATCTTTCCCTATTTTAACCTCCACATTTTTGTTCTCTATTTTTTAATGTGTGGAATTATATGCCAGTATCAATAGCAATGGCCTACTACTATATATACTGCGCACAACTGAAATGCACCACAGGTATGGATGGATAGTATACTTGACGACACAGAGGTAGGTAGAGCAGTGGCCTTCCGTACCGTACTGCTATATATACTGGTGGTCACTGTGTCAGCAAACTGCAAAACTAAAATGCACCACAGGTATAGAATCTAGATGGATAGTATACTTAATGACGACACAGAGGTAGGTACAGCAGTGGCCTTCCGTACCGTACTGCTATAAATAGTATACTGGTGGTCACTGTGTCAGCAAACTGCAAAACTAAAATGCACCACAGGTATAGAATGTAGATGGATAGTATACTTAATGACGACACAAAGGTAGGTACAGCAGTGGCCTTCCGTACCGTACTGCTATATATAGTATACTGGTGGTCACTGTGTCAGCAAACTGCAAAACTAAAATGCACCACAGGTATAGAATGTAGATGGATAGTATACTTAATGACGACACAGAGGTAGGTACAGCAGTGGCCTTCCGTACCGTACTGCTATATATAGTATACTGGTGGTCACTGTGTCAGCAAACTGCAAAACTAAAATGCACCACAGGTATAGAATGTAGATGGATAGTATACTTAATGACGACACAGAGGTAGGTACAGCAGTGGCCTTCCGTACCGTACTGCTATTATATATAGTATACTGGTGGTCACTGTGTCAGCAAACTGCAAAACTAAAATGCATCACAGGTATAGAATGTAGATGGATAGTATACTTAATGACGACACAGAGGTAGGTACAGCAGTGGCCTTCCGTACCGTACTGCTTTATATATATATATGCAATTCTTCGGGCCACCGACAGCATCTCTTGCACGCCCCTGTCGTTTTTTAAATAATTCTGCACCACCAAATTCAATGTATGTGCAAAACATGGGACGTGCTGGAATTTGCCCAGATGTAATGCACGCACAATATTGGTGGCGTTGTCCGATGTCACAAATCCCCAGGAGAGTCCAATTGGGGTAAGCCATTCTGCGATGATCTTCCTCAGTTTCCGTAAGAGGTTGTCAGCTGTGTGCCTCTTCTGGAAAGCGGTGATACAAAGCGTAGTCTGCCTAGGAACGAGTTGGCGTTTGCGAGATGCTGCTACTGGTGCCGCCGCTGCTGTTCTTGCTGCGGGAGGCAATACATCTACCCAGTGGGCTGTCACAGTCATATAGTCCTGAGTCTGCCCTGCTCCACTTGTCCACATGTCCGTGGTTAAGTGGACATTGGGTACAACTGCATTTTTTAGGACACTGGTGACTCTTTTTCTGAGGTCTGTGTACATTTTCGGTATCGCCTGCCTAGAGAAATGGAACCTAGATGGTATTTGGTACCGGGGACACAGTACCTCAATCAAGTCTCTTGTTGCCTCTGAATTAACGGTGGATACCGGAACCACGTTTCTCACCGCCCAGGCTGCCAAGGCCTGAGTTATCTGCTTTGCAGCAGTATGACTGCTGTGATATTTCATCTTCCTCGCAAAGGACTGTTGGACAGTCAATTGCTTACTGGAAGTAGTACAAGTGGTCTTGTGGTCACTGTGTCAGCAAACTGCAAAACTAAAATGCATCACAGGTATAGAATGTAGATGGATAGTATACTTAATGACGACACAGAGGTAGGTACAGCAGTGGCCTTCCGTACCGTACTGCTATATATAGTATACTGGTGGTCACTGTGTCAGCAAACTGCAAAACTAAAATGCACCACAGGTATAGAATGTAGATGGATAGTATACTTAATGACGACACAGAGGTAGGTACAACAGTGGCCTTCCCTACCGTACTGCTATTATATATAGTATACTGGTGGTCACTGTGTCAGCAAACTGCAAAACTAAAATGCACCACAGGTATAGAATGTAGATGGATAGTATACTTAATGACGACACAGAGGTAGGTACAGCAGTGGTCTTCCGTACCGTACTGCTATATATAGTATACTGGTGGTCACTGTGTCAGCAAACTGCAAAACTAAAATGCACCACAGGTATAGAATGTAGATGGATAGTATTCTTAATGACGACACAGAGGTAGGTACAGTAGTGGCCTTCCGTACCGTACTGCTATATATACTGGTGGTCACTGTGTCAGCAAACTGCACAACTGAAATGCACCACAGGTATAGAATCTAGATGGATAGTATACTTAATGACGACACAGAGGTAGGTACAGCAGTGGCCTACTGTACCGTAATGCTATATATTATATACTGGTGGTCACTGGTCAGCAAAACTCTGCACTGTACTCCTCCTATATAATATTATACTGGTGATCCCCAGTCCCCACAATAAAGCAGCACACTGAGCACAGATATGGAGTGTTTTTCAGGCAGACAACGTATACTGGTGGTCACTGTCAGCAAAACTCTGCACTGTACTCCTGCTATATAATACAGCTGCTCCCCAGTCCCCACAATTAAGCAGTGTAAGCACAGATATATGCAGCACACTGAGCACAGATATGGAGCGTTTTTTTCAGGCAGAGAACGGATAACTGGTGGTCACTGATCAGCAAAACTCTGCACTGTACTCCTCCTATATTATACAGCTGCTCCCCAGCCCTCCCCACAATTAAGCAATAATGCACAATCAAGTTCAACAATAACGGAGAGGACGCCAGCCACGTCCTCTCCCTAACATTTCCAATGCACGAGTGAAAATGGCGGCGACGCGCGGCTGCTTATATAGAATCCGAATCTCGCGAGAATCCAACAGCGGGATGATGACGTTCGAGCGCGCTCGGGTTAACCGAGCCATACGGGAGAATCCGAGTATGGCTCGGACCCGTGTAAAAAGGGTGAAGTTCGGGGGGGTTCGGTTTCCGAGAAACCGAACCCGCTCATCACTATTTATAACAGAGTGTTATAGTTATCGTCTTTGATTTACTCTAATCATTTCCCCTGTGGTGGTGATGCAGCGCATAGCGGGCTGGAAGGCAGCAGGAGAGGTGCCTCCAGCTGACAATAGTAAAGTTTAGCAAGCGGGGGACGGGGCAAAGCAACGGGCTGTATAAGCCCATTGAAAATGTATACAAAAGCGCTACCAGTACAGGTGCATCAATGACAGGGGCATGCATTCACTCACATGAAAGCACGCCCCAGTCAGTCCAGGAGATGTGATTGGCCCAGTGGATCCATATTGGGCATATGCAGCAGGACACAACGGGTTCGTGACGGCGGGACCTGGCAGACATATTGTGGCTGGTGGCAGGCCTGGATCCGGGTGGATCCAGTGCCTGCTAGCCATTTTGCAGAGTTCAGCAGTGGGCACCCATTTCAAAATTACAGCGTAATTTTTTTAATTCAAAATGACCACCGCGAGCCAATCACGGCTTGCCATATCATTGCCTCGCCCCCTCGATTGGCTTATATAAGCTGGTGCGAGGCAGCAGCTAGGCAGTCCATCAGCGGGGAGGGAGCGGGGAAAAGCTCCCGAAGAGAGAAGACGCTGGAAGCCCTGGGGAGACGGCGGCCATGAAAAAGAGCTGAAAGGCCACTGCCCCAGGTGAAGATGCAGCAGGAACACACTGGTAGACCCAGGGAGACGGTGGCCATGAAAAAGAACTGAAAGGCCGCCACTCCCAGGTGAAGATGTAGTACAATAAACTATTAAAACATATGGACTGGTGTTTTTATTTTAATATTTTCTTTACAGGCGGACTATGAGTGCTAGCGGGCCCTTAATGTCCGGCTATGCTGGCACTTGTGGTTCTCCAAATGCCAGAATGCTTGGGCAGGCATGCTGGGACCTAGAGGCCGCCTGTAAAGATCAATATTGACCTGCCATGAACCCCGCACCCACCACTTTCAGGGGTGCGGGGCATAGCACTGGGCTATCAGCCCACTGCTGGTTCTTGCTCAGGAGGGGGGACCACATTTTATATTTTGGGTGTCCCCACTTTCTGAGGAATTCCAGCCCTGGGCTGACCAGTTTAGGGGTGGTTAATGTGATGGCAGGGGGGCCCCACACTGAGTGTCCATCCTGTTATGGCATTATTGCCCTTGCTGGTTGAGCCTGGTGCTGGTTTTCATGAGATAGTCCCATGCTTTTTCTTTTTTTTTACCATCTTCATATTGGAGGGTGGGGGGGTTTCATTAGCTAGCCAGTGCCTCCCCTGTTGTTTAACTCACCACATGTCACTGCTGCACATGTTACATCTGCCCCACCTGCAGTGCAACATGGTTTTGCCCAATTGCTAACTTTTTGGTTTGCTAACAACTCTGAAATATACACTATTATCTTTGTACACTGAAGTAGTTTTGCACAGTATGATAATAATTGATACCATATTCTGCAAATATGCAGACAAAAATAAAATCATAACAAAAAATGTATTTTCCAAGCCTTATCCCCACTTACCCATCTAATCTGCCCATGTACATACACTTCCACTCTAAAACTGGCCATACACCTAATGATTTATTGTTCAATCTGGCTGGTTGGAATGAAAATCTGGTAATGTATAGGAGCAAATGGCAATTGACCATTTGCTCCAAAATGCCAGCAAACTGACAAAAATTGGTCAAAATTAAATAGATTTAACCAATTTGTCTGATTGACCACTTTTATTTGTTTTTCAGTGTCTGGGAGCAAATGGTCAGTTGTCATGTGCTCCCATATATTACCAGAATTTAATTCCAATCAGCCAGGTTCATTTTTGTCGGGAGCCACTTAACCTACCAGTATATTTCTGGATTGTGGGAGGAAACAGGAGTACCTAGAGGAAACTCGCAAAAACACATGGAGGATATACAAACACCACACAGTTACAGCTAGGGCCATGGTGGGAATCAAACCCATGACCTCTGTGAGTGCTGTGAGGCAGTAATGCTAACCAGTACCAGAGGCGGAACTACCGCCAGTGCGTTGCACTGGGGCCCGCCACTGTCCAGGGGCCCACAGCATTTAATGAGTCAAACTGACTCATTACATGCCGCTGTGTGCTGCGGGCAACCGCCGCCCGCAGCACACAGCCACCAGCAGCCAGGGCCGGTTCTGGGGCTTTGCGAGCCCCGGGCGGCAATGGGGGGGCGTGTCTTCATACAGGGGGCATGGTCATTTACGCCCCCTGTACAGACTACTGTAGCGCTCTGAAATGTGCCCCCCGCTGCCCCCCGCTGCCGCTGGCCGCTATGAAGCCCTTCATGGAGAGGTCCTTTAATGTGCGGTGTGCGATGACATCATCGCACACCGCACAGCAAAGGTCCTCTCCACGAAGGGAAAATAGACGCGTAGCGTCTAGTTCCCTTCGTGGTGAGGACCTTTGCTGTGCGGTTCGCGATGAAGTCATCGCGCACCGCACAGTAAAGGACCTCTTCACGAAGGGAAACTCTAGTTTCCCTTCATAGCGGCCAGCGGCAGCGGGGGGCAGCGGGAAGCGGGGGGCACAGAAGCAGCGGATCTTGCCCTGGTGCAGCGCCCTCCGGATGGCGCCGGCGCCCTCCGGAAGGCGGCGCCCCAGGCAAAAGTCCTGTTTGCCCGTGGCAAGATCCGCTACTGCCCGCAGCACACAGGACAGGAGAGGAGAGGAGTGCTCTGTCACGGGGGGAAGGAGGAGGAGGGAGGTGGACGAGGGAGCCGCAGCAGGGCTGTGTTATTGGTTGAGGCGCTGCTGCTGCTGTCCCTCTGCTTCACCGTAGGCTGTCTTCCGAAGCTGTGAAGCGCATCCCAGCCATTCACAGCGGCGGAGAACAGCCTATGGTGAAGGACTGGGACAGCAGCAGCAGGGCCTCCACCAATAACAGCGCTGCTGCAAGTCCCTCCTCCACCTCCCTCCTCCTCCTTCTCTCCTGCCCGGGAATCGGGATCTCTGTCAGAAGCTGCACCGAGGAGCCTGAGCCAGCGGAGACAGTAAGAATAATTCTTTCTTTCTTTCTTTCTTTCTTTCTTTCTTTCTTTCTTTCTTTCTTTCTTACTATCTATCTATCTATCTATCTATCTATCTATCTATCTTTCTTTCTTCTATCTGCCGTAATGTGTAATAATGGGACGCTGTCTGCCGTAATGTGTAAAAAGGGCACGCTGTCTGCCATAATGTGTAAAAAGGGCACGATGTCTGCCGTAATGTGTAAAAAGGGCACGCTGTCTGCCGTAATGTGTAAAAAGAGGAATCTGTCCACCGTAAGGTGTAAAAGGGTCTCTACCTGGTGTAGTGGCGCTACTGCGCGGCGTAATTTAAATAATGGAGACTACTGTGCACTGTTATATGAATTGGTATTATTTTGTGGCCACACCCCTTCCCACAAAGCCACGCCCCTATGCATTTTTGCGCGCGCCTACGGCTTTGCATGCAGGGGTGGGGCTCCAAATGCCGTTTCTTGCACACAGTGCTAAAATGTCTACTTACGGCACTGATGCTAGGTATCCATTTCTCTGGCCCTGGGCAGGTCCCCCTCACCAGATCCTCTCCAGGGGTGAGGGGGTGGACTTGGATGGGATGGGGGGGGTCCCAAAGCATTTTGTCGCACCTGGGTCCACCGCTCGCTAGTTCCGCCACTGACCAGTACACCATCCGTACTGCCCAAATATAGTGTTTAGCTGTGGGGTATGAATATTAGTAGTGATATGCACCGGAAATTTTTCGGGTTTTGTGTTTTGGTTTTGGATTCGGTTCCGTGGCCGTGTTTTGGATTCGGACGCGTTTTGGCAAAACCTCCCTGAAAATTTTTTTGTTGGATTCGGGTGTGTTTTGGATTCGGGTGTTTTTTTACAAAAAACCCTCAAAAACAGCTTAAATCATAGAATTTGGGGGTCATTTTGATCGCATAGTATTATTAACCTCAATAACCATAATTTCCACAAATTTTCAGTAGAGATGAGCGGGTTCGGTTCCTCGGAATCCGAACCCCCCCGAACTTCAGCCTTTTTACACGGGTCCGAGGCAGACTCGGATCTTCCCGCCTTGCTCGGCTAACCCGAGCGCGCCCAAACGTCATCATCCCGCTGTCGGATTCTCGCGAGGCTCGTATTCTATCGCGAGACTCGGATTCTATATAAGGAGCCGCGCGTCGCCGCCATTTTCACACGTGCATTGAGATTGATAGGGAGAGGACGTGGCTGGCGTCCTCTCCGTTTAGATAGAGAGTGAGACACTTGATTTACTAGTAATTTAATTTTAGTAATTTTGGGGAGCATTAGGAGTACTCAGAGAGTGCAGAGTTTTGCTGATAGTTATACTAGTGACCACCAGTTTTATTTATTATTTAAAATCCATTCTCTGCCTGAAAAAAAACGATACACAGTCACATACCATATCTGTGCTCAGCCTCAGTGTGCTGCATGATAATATCATCTATGTATATCTGACTGTGCTGAGTGCTCACTGCTAACACAGCTTAATTGTGGGGGAGACTGGGGAGCAGTTATAGCAGGAGTACATAACAGTGCACACTTTTGCTGCCAGTGTGACTGACCAGTGACCACCAGTATATTGTCTGCCTGAAAAAGTTAAACACTCGTGTGGTTTTTTTTTTTTATTCTATAAACGCATTCTGCTGACAGACAGTGTCCAGCAGGTCCATCATTCATTATATTATAATATATACCTGCAGTAGTGATATATATATATTTTTGATATCATTATCATCCAGTCTATACTAGCAGACGCAGTACGGTAGTCCAAGGCTGTAGCTACCTCTGTGTCGGCAGTGCTCGTCCATAATTGTATACCTACCTGTGGTGGGTTTTTTTTTTCTATCTTCTTCATACTAGTAGTGTAGGAGTCTGCTGCTGACAGTGTCCAGCAGGTCCGTCATTATATAATATATACCTGTCCTGCAGTAGTGATATATATATATTTTTTATATCATTATCATCCAGTCTATACTAGCAGACGCAGTACGGTAGTCCACGGCTGTAGCTACCTCTGTGTCGGCAGTGCTCGTCCATAATTGTATACCTACCTGTGGTGGGTTTTTTTTTTTCTATCTTCTTCATACTAGTAGTTTAGGAGTCTGCTGCTGACAGTGTCCAGCAGGTCCGTCATTATATAATATATACCTGTCCTGCAGTAGTGATATATATATATATATTTTATATCATTATCATCCAGTCTATACTAGCAGACGCAGTACGGTAGTCCACGGCTGTAGTTACCTCTGTGTCGGCAGTGCTCGTCCATAATTGTATACCTACCTGTGGTGGGTTTTTTTTTTCTATCTTCTTCATACTAGTAGTTTAGGAGTCTGCTGCTGACAGTGTCCAGCAGGTCCGTCATTATATAATATATACCTGTCCTGCAGTAGTGATATATATATATTTTTTATATCATTATCATCCAGTCTATACTAGCAGACGCAGTACGGTAGTCCACGGCTGTAGCTACCTCTGTGTCGGCAGTGCTCGTCCATAATTGTATACCTACCTGTGGTGGGTTTTTTTTTTCTATCTTCTTCATACTAGTAGTTTAGGAGTCTGCTGCTGACAGTGTCCAGCAGGTCCGTCATTATATAATATATACCTGTCCTGCAGTAGTGATATATATATATTTTTTATATCATCATCCAGTCTATACTAGCAGACGCAGTACGGTAGTCCACGGCTGTAGCTACCTCTGTGTCGGCAGTGCTCGTCCATAATTGTATACCTACCTGTGGTGGGTTTTTTTTTCTATCTTCTTCATACTAGTAGTTTAGGAGTCTGCTGCTGAGAGTATCCAGCAGGTCCGTCATTATATAATATATACCTGTCCTGCAGTAGTGATATATATATATTTTTTATATCATTATCATCCAGTCTATACTAGCAGACGCAGTACGGTAGTCCACGGCTGTAGCTACCTCTGTGTCGGCAGTGCTCGTCCATAATTGTATACCTACCTGTGGTGGTTTTTTTTTTCTATCTTCTTCATACTAGTAGTTTAGGAGTCTGCTGCTGACAGTGTCCAGCAGGTCCGTCATTATATAATATATACCTGTCCTGCAGTAGTGATATATATATATTTTTTATATCATTATCATCCAGTCTATACTAGCAGACGCAGTACGGTAGTCCACGGCTGTAGCTACCTCTGTGTCGGCAGTCACTCGTCATCCATAAGTATACTAGTATCCATCCATCTCCATTGTTTACCTGAGGTGCCTTTTAGTTGTGCCTATTAAAATATGGAGAACAAAAATGTTGAGGTTCCAAAAATAGGGAAAGATCAAGATCGACTTCCACCTCGTGCTGAAGCTGCTGCCACTAGTCATGGCCGAGACGATGAAATGCCATCAACGTCGTCTGCCAAGGCCGATGCCCAATGTCATAGTACAGAGCATGTAAAATCCAAAACACCAAATATCAGTAAAAAAAGGACTCAAAAATCTAAAATAAAATCGTCGGAGGAGAAGCGTAAACTTGCCAATATGCCATTTACCACACGGAGTGGCAAGGAACGGCTGAGGCCCTGGCCTATGTTCATGGCTAGTGGTTCAGCTTCACATGAGGATGGAAGCACTCAGCCTCTCGCTAGAAAAATGAAAAGACTTAAGCTGGCAAAAGCACAGCAAAGAACTGTGCGTTCTTCGAAATCACAAATCCACAAGGAGAGTCCAATTGTGTCGGTTGCGATGCCTGACCTTCCCAACACTGGACGTGAAGAGCATGCGCCTTTCAACATTTGCACGCCCCCTGCAAGTGCTGGAAGGAGCACCCGCAGTCCAGTTCCTGATAGTCAGATTGAAGATGTCAGTGTTGAAGTACACCAGGATGAGGAGGATATGGGTGTTGCTGGCGCTGGGGAGGAAATTGACCAGGAGGATTCTGATGGTGAGGTGGTTTGTTTAAGTCAGGCACCCGGGGAGACAACTGTTGTCCGTAGGAGGAATATGGCCATTGACATGCCTGGTGAAAATACCAAAAAAATCAGCTCTTCGGTGTGGAAGTATTTCAACAGAAATGCGGACAACATTTGTCAAGCCGTGTGTTGCCTTTGTCAAGCTGTAATAAGTAGGGGTAAGGACGTTAACCACCTCGGAACATCCTCCCTTATACGTCACCTGCAGCGCATTCATCATAAGTCAGTGACAAGTTCAAAAACTTTGGGCGACAGCGGAAGCAGTCCACTGACCAGTAAATCCCTTCCTCTTGTAACCAAGCTCACGCAAACCACCCCACCAACTCCCTCAGTGTCAATTTCCTCCTTCCCCAGGAATGCCAATAGTCCTGCAGGCCATGACACTGGCAATTCTGACGAGTCCTCTCCTGCCTGGGATTCCTCCGATGCATCCTTGCGTGTAACGCCTACTGCTGCTGGCGCTGCTGTTGTTGCTGCTGGGAGTCGATGGTCATCCCAGAGGGGAAGTCGTAAGACCACTTTTACTACTTCCACCAAGCAATTGACTGTCCAACAGTCCTTTGCGAGGAAGATGAAATATCACAGCAGTCATCCTGCTGCAAAGCGGATAACTGAGGCCTTGGCATCCTGGGCGGTGAGAACCGTGGTTCCGGTATCCATCATTACTGCAGAGCCAACTATAGACTTGTTTGAGGTACTGTGTCCCCGGTACCAAATACCATCTAGGTTCCATTTCTCTAGGCAGGCGATACCGAAAATGTACACAGACCTCAGAAAAAGACTCACCAGTGTCCTAAAAAATGCAGTTGTACCCAATGTCCACTTAACCACGGACATGTGGACAAGTGGAGCAGGGCAGACTCAGGACTATATGACTGTGACAGCCCACTGGGTAGATGTATGGACTCCCGCCGCAAGAACAGCAGCGGCGGCACCAGTAGCAGCATCTCGCAAACGCCAACTCTTTCCTAGGCAGGCTACGCTTTGTATCACCGCTTTCCAGAATACGCACACAGCTAAAAACCTCTTACGGCAACTGAGGAAGATCATCGCAGAATGGCTTACCCCAATTGGACTCTCCTGTGGATTTGTGGCATCGGACAACGCCAGCAATATTGTGTGTGCATTAAATATGGGCAAATTCCAGCACGTTCCATGTTTTGCACATACCTTGAATTTGGTGGTGCAGAATTATTTAAAAAACGAGAGGGGCGTGCAAGAGATGCTGTCGGTGGCCAGAAGAATTGCGGGACACTTTCGGCGTACAGGCACCACGTACAGAAGACTGGAGCACCACCAAAAACGCCTGAACCTGCCCTGCCATCATCTGAAGCAAGAAGTGGTAACGAGGTGGAATTCAACCCTCTATATGCTTCAGAGGTTGGAGGAGCAGCAAAAGGCCATTCAAGCCTATACAACTGAGCACGATATAGGAGGTGGAATGCACCTGTCTCAAGCGCAGTGGAGAATGATTTCAACGTTGTGCAAGGTTCTGCAACCTTTTGAACTTGCCACACGTGAAGTCAGTTCAGACACTGCCAGCCTGAGTCAGGTCATTCCACTCATCAGGCTTTTGCAGAAGAAGCTGGAGACATTGAAGGAGGAGCTAACACAGAGCGATTCCGATAGGCATGTGGGACTTGTGGATGGAGCCCTTAATTCGCTTAACAAGGATTCACGGGTGGTCAATCTGTTGAAATCAGAGCACTACATTTTGGCCACCGTGCTCGATCCTAGATTTAAAACCTACCTTGGATCTCTCTTTCCGGCAGACACAAGTCTGCAGGGGTTCAAAGAACTGCTGGTGAGAAAATTGTCAAGTCAAGCGGAACGCGACCTGTCAACATCTCCTTCACATTCTCCCGCAACTGGGGGTGCGAGGAAAAGGCTCAGAATTCCGAGCCCACCCGCTGGCGGTGATGCAGGGCAGTCTGGAGCGACTGCTGATGCTGACATCTGGTCCGGACTGAAGGACCTGCCAACGATTACGGACATGTCATCTACTGTCACTGCATATGATTCTCTCCCCATTGAAAGAATGGTGGAGGATTATATGAGTGACCGCATCCAAGTAGGCACGTCAGACAGTCCGTACGTATACTGGCAGGAAAAAGAGGCAATTTGGAGGCCCTTGCACAAACTGGCTTTATTCTACCTAAGTTGCCCTCCCACAAGTGTGTACTCCGAAAGAGTGTTTAGTGCCGCCGCTCACCTTGTCAGCAATCGGCGTACGAGGTTACTTCCAGAAAATGTGGAGAAGATGATGTTCATTAAAATGAATTATAATCAATTCCTCCATGGAGACATTCACCAGCAGCAATTGCCTCCACAAAGTACACAGGGAGCTGTGATGGTGGATTCCAGTGGGGACGAATTGATAACCTGTGAGGAGGGGGATGTACACGGTGATGAATCGGAGGATGATGATGAGGTGGACATCTTGCCTCTGTAGAGCCAGTTTGTGCAAGGAGAGATTAATTGCTTCTTTTTTGGTGGGGGTCCAAACCAACCCGTCATTTCAGTCACAGTCGTGTGGCAGACCCTGTCACTGAAATGATGGGTTGGTTAAAGTGTGCATGTCCTGTTTATACAACATAAGGGTGGGTGGGAGGGCCCAAGGACAATTCCATCTTGCACCTCTTTTTTCTTTCATTTTTCTTTGCGTCATGTGCTGTTTGAGGAGTGTTTTTTGGAAGGGCCAGCCTGCGTGACACTGCAGTGCAACTCCTAGATGGGCCAGGTGTTTGTGTCGGCCACTAGGGTCGCTTAGCTTACTCACACAGCTACCTCATTGCGCCTCTTTTTTTCTTTGCGTCATGTGCTGTTTGGGGAGTGTTTTTTTGAAGGGCCATCCTGCGTGACACTGCAGTGCCACTCCTAGATGGGCTAGGTGTTTGTGTCGGCCACTTGGGTCGCTGAGCTTAGTCATCCAGCGACCTCGGTGCAAATTTTAGGACTAAAAATAATATTGTGAGGTGTGAGGTGTTCAGAATAGACTGAAAATGAGTGGAAATTTTGGTTATTGAGGTTAATAATACTTTGGGATCAAAATGACCCCCAAATTCTATGATTTAAGCTGTTTTTTAGGGTTTTTTGAAAAAAACACCCGAATCCAAAACACACCCGAATCCGACAAAAAAAATTCGGTGAGGTTTTGCCAAAACGCGTTTGAACCCAAAACACGGCCGCGGAACCGAACCCAAAACCAAAACCCGAAAAATTTCCGGTGCACATCTCTAATTTTCAGTCTATTCTGAACACCTCACACCTCACAATATTATTTTTAGTCCTAAAATTTGCACCGAGGTCGCTGGATGACTAAGCTAAGCGACCCAAGTGGCCGACACAAACACCTGGCCCATCTAGGAGTGGCACTGCAGTGTCAGACAGGATGGCACTTCAAAAAAATAGTCCCCAAACAGCACATGATGCAAAGAAAAAATAAGATTTTACTTACCGATAAATCTATTTCTCGGAGTCCGTAGTGGATGCTGGGGTTCCTGAAAGGACCAAGGGGATAGCGGCTCCGCAGGAGACAGGGCACAAAAAGTAAAGCTTTTCCAGATCAGGTGGTGTGCACTGGCTCCTCCCCCTATGACCCTCCTCCAGACTCCAGTTAGGTACTGTGCCCGGACGAGCGTACACAATAAGGGAGGATTTTGAATCCCGGGTAAGACTCATACCAGCCACACCAATCACACCGTACAACTTGTGATCTAAACCCAGTTAACAGTATGATAACAGCGGAGCCTCTGAAAGATGGCTTCCTTCAACAATAACCCGAATTAGTTAACAATAACTATGTACAATTATTGCAGATAATCCGCACTTGGGATGGGCGCCCAGCATCCACTACGGACTCCGAGAAATAGATTTATCGGTAAGTAAAATCTTATTTTCTCTATCGTCCTAGTGGATGCTGGGGTTCCTGAAAGGACCATGGGGATTATACCAAAGCTCCCAAACGGGCGGGAGAGTGCGGATGACTCTGCAGCACCGAATGAGAGAACTCCAGGTCCTCCTTAGCCAGAGTATCAAATTTGTAAAATTTTACAAACGTGTTCTCCCCTGACCACGTAGCTGCTCGGCAGAGTTGTAATGCCGAGACCCCTCGGGCAGCCGCCCAAGATGAGCCCACCTTCCTTGTGGAGTGGGCCTTTACAGATTTAGGCTGTGGCAGGCCTGCCACAGAATGTGCAAGTTGGATTGTGCTACAGATCCAACGAGCAATCGTCTGCTTAGACGCAGGAGCACCCATCTTGTTGGGTGCATACAATATAAACAACGAGTCAGATTTTCTGACTCCAGCTGTCCTTGCAATATATATTTTTAATGCTCTGACAACGTCCAGTAACTTGGAGTCCTCCAAGTCACTTGTAGCCGCAGGCACTACAATAGGCTGGTTCAGATGAAATGCTGACACCACCTTAGGGAGAAAATGCGGACGAGTCCGCAGTTCTGCCCTGTCCGAATGGAAAATCAGATATGGGCTTTTGTAAGATAAAGCTGCCAGTTCTGACACTCTCCTGGCCGAAGCCAGGGCTAGAAGCATGGTCACTTTCCATGTGAGATATTTCAAATCCACCTTTTTTAGTGGTTCAAACCAATGAGATTTTAGAAATTCCAAAACCACATTGAGATCCCACGGTGCCACTGGAGGCACCACAGGCGGCTGTATATGCAGCACTCCCTTAACAAAGGTCTGGACTTCAGGGACTGAAGCCAATTCTTTTTGAAAGAAAATCGACAGGGCCGAAATTTGAACCTTAATAGATCCCAATTTGAGACCCATAGACAATCCTGATTGCAGGAAATGTAGGAATCGACCCAGTTGAAATTCCTCCGTCGGAGCACTCCGATCTTCGCACCACGCAACATATTTTCGCCAAATTCGGTGATAATGTTGCACGGTTACTTCCTTCCTCGCTTTAATCAAAGTAGGAATGACTTCTTCCGGCATGCCTTTTTCCTTTAGGATCCGGCGTTCAACCGCCATGCCGTCAAACGCAGCCGCGGTAAGTCTTGAAACAGACAGGGACCCTGCTGAAGCAAGTCCCTCCTTAGAGGTAGAGGCCACGGATCTTCCGTGATCATCTCTTGAAGTTCCGGGTACCAAGTCCTTCTTGGCCAATCCGGAACCACTAGTATCGTTCTCACGCCTCTTTGCCGTATAATTCTCAATACTTTTGGTATGAGAGGCAGAGGAGGAAACACATACACCGACTGGTACACCCAAGGCGTTACCAGCGCGTCCACAGCTATTGCCTGCGGATCTCTTGACCTGGCGCAATACCTGTCCAGTTTTTTGTTGAGGCGAGACGCCATCATGTCCACCATCGGTCTTTCCCAACGGGTTACCAGCATGTGGAAGACTTCTGGATGAAGTCCCCACTCTCCCGGGTGAAGATCGTGTCTGCTGAGGAAGTCTGCTTCCCAGTTGTCCACTCCCGGGATGAACACTGCTGACAGTGCTATCACATGATTCTCTGCCCAGCGAAGAATCCTTGCAGCTTCTGCCATTGCACTCCTGCTTCTTGTGCCGCCCTGTCTGTTCACATGGGCGACTGCCGTGATGTTGTCCGACTGGATCAACACCGGTTTTCCTTGAAGCAGAGGTTCTGCCTGGCTTAGAGCATTGTATATTGCTCTTAGTTCCAATATGTTTATGTGAAGAGACGTTTCCAGGCTCGTCCATACTCCCTGGAAGTTTCTTCCTTGTGTGACTGCTCCCCAGCCTCTCAGGCTGGCGTCCGTGGTCACCAGGATCCAATCCTGTATGCCGAATCTGCGGCCCTCCAATAGATGAGGACTCTGCAGCCACCACAGAAGAGACACCCTTGTCCTTGGAGACAGGGTTATCCGTAGGTGCATCTGAAGATGCGACCCTGACCATTTGTCCAACAGATCCCTTTGGAAAATTCTTGCGTGGAATCTGCCGAATGGAATTGCTTCGTAAGAAGCCACCATTTTTCCCAGGACTCTTGTGCATTGATGTACAGACACCTTTCCTGGTTTTAGGAGGTTCCTGACAAGCTCGGATAACTCCTTGGCTTTTTCCTCCGGGAGAAAAACCTTTTTCTGAACCGTGTCCAGAATCATCCCTAGGAACAGCAGACGAGTTGTCGGCATTAACTGGGATTTTGGAATATTCAGAATCCACCCGTGCTGTTTTAGCACTTCTTGAGACAGTGCTAATCCCATCTCTAGCTGTTCTCTGGACCTTGCCCTTATTAGGAGATCGTCCAAGTATGGGATAATTAATACGCCTTTTCTTCGAAGAAGAATCACCATCTCGGCCATTACCTTTGTAAAGACCCGAGGTGCCGTGGACAATCCGAACGGCAGCGTCTGAAACTGATAGTGACAGTTTTGTACAACGAACCTGAGGTACCCCTGGTGTGAGGGGTAAATTGGAACGTGGAGATACGCATCCTTGATGTCCAAGGATACCATAAAGTCCCCCTCTTCCAGGTTCGCTATCACTGCTCTGAGTGACTCCATCTTGAACTTGAACTTCTTTATGTACAGGTTCAAGGACTTCAGATTTAGAATAGGCCTTACCGAGCCATCCGGCTTCGGTACCACAAAAAGAGTGGAATAATACCCCTTCCCTTGTTGTAGAAGAGGTACCTTGACTATCACCTGCTGAGAGTACAGCTTGTGAATGGCTTCCAAAACCGTCTCCCTTTCGGAGGGGGACGTTGGTAAAGCAGACTTCAGGAAACGGCGAGGTGGATCTGTCTCTAATTCCAACCTGTACCCCTGAGATATTATCTGCAGGATCCAGGGATCTACTTGCGAGTGAGCCCACTGCGCGCTGTAATTTTTGAGACGACCCCCCACCGTCCCCGAGTCCGCTTGAGAAGCCCCAGCGTCATGCTGAGGCTTTTGTAGAAGCCGGGGAGGGCTTCTGTTCCTGGGAAGGAGCTGCCTGTTGCTGTCTCTTCCCTCGACCTCTGCCTCGTGGCAGATATGAATAGCCCTTTGCTCTCTTATTTTTAAAGGAACGAAAGGGCTGCGGTTGAAAGGTCGGTGCCTTTTTCTGTTGGGGAGTGACTTGAGGTAGAAAGGTGGATTTCCCGGCTGTAGCCGTGGCCACCAAATCTGATAGACCGACTCCAAATAACTCCTCCCCTTTATACTGCAAAACTTCCATATGCCGTTTTGAGTCCGCATCGCCTGTCCACTGTCGCGTCCATAAAGTTCTTCTGGCCGAAATGGACATAGCACTTACCCGTGATGCCAGTGTGCAGATATCCCTCTGTGCATCACGCATATAAAGAAATGCATCCTTTATTTGTTCTAACGACAGTAAAATATTGTCCCTGTCCAGGGTATCAATATTTTCAATCAGGGACTCTGACCAAACTACCCCAGCACTGCACATCCAGGCAGTCGCTATAGCTGGTCGTAGTATAACACCTGCATGTGTGTATATACTTTTTTGGATATTTTCCATCCTCCTATCTGATGGATCTTTAAGTGCGGCCGTCTCAGGAGAGGGTAACGCCACTTGTTTAGATAAGCGTGTTAGCGCCTTGTCCACCCTAGGAGGTGTTTCCCAGCGCTCCCTAACCTCTGGCGGGAAAGGGTATAATGCCAATAATTTCTTTGAAATTATCAGCTTTTTATCAGGGGCAACCCACGCTTCATTACACACGTCATTTAATTCTTCTGATTCAGGAAAAACTATAGGTAGTTTTTTCACACCCCACATAATACCCTGTTTAGTGGTACCTGTAGTATCAGCTAAATGTAACGCCTCCTTCATTGTCAAAATCATATAACGTGTGGCCCTACTGGAAAATACGGTTGATTCGTCACCGTCACCACTGGAGTCATCGCCTGTGTCTGGGTCTGTGTCGACCGACTGAGGCAAAGGGCGTTTCACAGCCCCTGACGGTGTTTGAGTCGCCTGGACAGGCACTAATTGATTGTCCGGCCGTCTCATGTCGTCAAACGACTGCTTTAGCGTGTTGACACTATCCCGTAGTTCCATAAATAAAGGCATCCATTCTGGTGTCGACTCCCTAGGGGGTGACATCCTCATATTTGGCAATTGCTCCGCCTCCACGCCAATATCGTCCTCATACATGTCGACACACACGTACCGACACACAGCAGACACACAGGGAATGCTCCTAACGAAGACAGGACCCACTAGCCCTTTGGGGAGACAGAGGGAGAGTTTGCCAGCACACACCAAAAGCGCTATATATATATATCAGGGATAGCCTTATAATAAGTGCTCCCTTATAGCTGCTTTGTTATATCAAAATATCGCCATAAATTTGCCCCCCCTCTCTGTTTTACCCTGTTTCTGTAGTGCAGTGCAGGGGAGAGACTTGGGAGCCGTCCTGACCAGCGGAGCTGTGAGAGGAAATGGCGCCGTGTGCTGAGGAGATAGGCCCCGCCCCTTTTCTGGCGGGCTCGTCTCCCGCTATTTAGAGAAATCAGGCAGGGGTTAAATATCTCCATATAGCCTCTGGGGGCTATATGTGAGGTATTTTTAGCCTTTATATAGGTTACATTTGCCTCCCAGGGCGCCCCCCTCCCAGCGCCCTGCACCCTCAGTGACTGCCGTGTGAAGTGTGCTGAGAGGAAAATGGCGCACAGCTGCAGTGCTGTGCGCTACCTTTAGAAGACTGCAGGAGTCTTCAGCCGCCGATTCTGGACCTCTTCTGACTTCAGCATCTGCAAGGGGGCCGGCGGCGCGGCTCCGGTGACCATCCAGGCTGTACCTGTGATCGTCCCTCTGGAGCTTGATGTCCAGTAGCCAAGAAGCCAATCCATCCTGCACGCAGGTGAGTTGACTCCTTCTCCCCTCAGTCCCTCGCTGCAGTGATCCTGTTGCCAGCAGGAATCACTGTAAAATAAAAAACCTAGCTAAACTTTTTCTAAGCAGCTCTTTAGGAGAGCCACCTAGATTGCACCCTTCTCGGCCGGGCACAAAAATCTAACTGGAGTCTGGAGGAGGGTCATAGGGGGAGGAGCCAGTGCACACCACCTGATCTGGAAAAGCTTTACTTTTTGTGCCCTGTCTCCTGCGGAGCCGCTATCCCCTTGGTCCTTTCAGGAACCCCAGCATCCACTAGGACGATAGAGAAAAAGAGGTGCAATGAGGTAGCTGTGTGACTAAGCTAAGCGACCCAAGTGGCCGACACAAACACCTGGCCCATATGGGAGTGGCACTGCAGTGTCAGAAAGCATGGCACTTCAAAAAAATAGTCCCCAAACAGCACATGATGCAAAGAAAAAAAGATGCACAATGAGGTAGCTGTGTGACTAAGCTAAGTGACCCAAGTGGCGACACAAACACCTGGCCCACCTAGGCGTGGCACTGCAGTGTCAGACAGGATGGCAGATTTAAAAAATAGTCACCTAACAGCACATGATGCAAAGAAAAAAAGAGGCGCAATGAGGTAGCTGTGTGACTAAGCTAAGCGACCCAAGTGGCGACACAAACACCTGGCCCATCTAGGAGTGGCACTGCAGTGTCAGACAGGATGGCAGATTTAAAAAATAGTCCCCAAACAGCACATGATGCAAAGAAAAAAAGAGGTGCACCAAGGTCGCTGGATGGCTAAGCTAAGCGACCCAAGTGGCCGACAAAAACACCTGGCCCATCTAGGAGTGGCACTGCAGTGTCAGACAGGATGGCCGATTTAAAAAATAGTCCCCAAACAGCACATGATGCAAAGAAAAAAAGAGGTGCACCAAGGTCGCTGGATGGCTAAGCTAAGCGACCCAAGTGGCCGACACAAACACCTGGCCCATCTAGGAGTGGCACTGCAGTGTCAGACAGGATGGCAGATTAAAAAAAATAGTCCCCAAACAGCACATGATGCAAAGAAAAAAAGAGGTGCAAGATGGAAGCTGTGTGACTAAGCTAAGCGACACAAGTGGCCGACACAAACACCTGGCCCATCTAGGAGTGGCACTGCAGTGTCAGACAGGATGGCACTTGAAAAAAATAGTCCCCAAACAGCACATGATGCAAAGAAAAAAAGAGGCGCAATGAGGTAGCTGTGTGACTAAGCTAAGCGACCCAAGTGGCCGACACAAACACCTGGCCCATCTGGGAGTGGCACTGCAGTGTCAGACAGGATGGCACTTCAAAAAAATAGTCCCCAAACAGCACATGATGCAAAGAAAAAAAGAGGCGCAATGAGGTAGCTGTGTGACTAAGCTAAGCGACCCAAGTGGCTACACAAACACCTGGCCCATCTAGGAGTGGCACTGCAGTGTCAGACAGGATGGCAGATTTAAAAAATAGTCCCCAAACAGCACATGATGCAAAGAAAAAAAGAGGTGCACCAAGGTCGCTGGATGGCTAAGCTAAGCGACCCAAGTGGCCGACACAAACACCTGGCCCATCTAGGAGTGGCACTGCAGTGTCAGACAGGATGGCCGATATAAAAAATAGTCCCCAAACAGCACATGATGCAAAGAAAAAAAGAGGTGCACCAAGGTCGCTGGATGGCTAAGCTAAGTGACCCAAGTGGCCGACACAAACACCTGGCCCATCTAGGAGTGGCACTGCAGTGTCAGACAGGATGGCAGATTAAAAAAATAGTCCCCAAACAGCACATAATGCAAAGAAAAAAAGAGGTGCAAGATGGAAGCTGTGTGACTAAGCTAAGCGACACAAGTGGCCGACACAAACACCTGGCCCATCTAGGAGTGGCACTGCAGTGTCAGACAGGATGGCACTTCAAAAAAATAGTCCCCAAACAGCACATGATGCAAAGAAAAAAAGAGGCGCAATGAGGTAGCTGTGTGACTAAGCTAAGCGACCCAAGTGGCCGACACAAACACCTGGCCCATCTAGGAGTGGCACTGCAGTGTCAGACAGGATGGCACTTCAAAAAAATAGTCCCCAAACAGCACATGATGCAAAGAAAAAAAGAGGCGCAATGAGGTAGCTGTGTGACTAAGCTAAGCGACCCAAGTGGCCAACACAAACACCTGGCTCATCTACGAGTGGCACTGCAGTGTCAGACAGGATGGCACTTCCAAAAATAGTCCCCAAACGGCACATGATGCAAAGAAAAATGAAAGAAAAAAGAGGTGCAGGCATCGCAACCGACACAATTGGACTCTCCTTGGGGATTTGTGATTAAGAATAATGCAGTTCTTTGCTGTGCTTTTGCCATCTTAACTCTTTTAAGTTTTCTAGCAGGAGGATGAGTGCTTCCATCCTCATGTGAAGCTGAACCACTAGCCTTGAACATAGGCCAGGCCCTCAGCCATTCCTTGCCACTCCGTGTCGTAAATGGCACATTGGCAAGTTTACGCTTCTCCTCAGACGATTTTGATTTAGATTTTTGGGTCATTTTACTGAGCTTTATTTTTTGGGATTTTACATGCTCTCTACTATGACAGTGGGCATCGGCCTTGGCAGACGACGTTGATGGCATTTCATCGTCTCGGCCATGACTAGTGGCAGCAGCTTCAGCACGAGCTGGAAGTGGATCTTGATCTTTCCCTATTTTACCCTCCACATTTTTGTTCTCCATTTTTTAATGTGTGGAATTATATGCCAGTAATATATCAATAGCAATGGCCTACTACTATATATACTGCGCACAACTGAAATACACCACAGGTATGGATGGATAGTATACTTGATGACACAGAGGTAGGTAGAGCAGTTGCCTACTGTACTGTACTGCTATATATTATAGTGATGAGCGGGTTCGGTTTCCGAGAAACTGAACCCCCCCCGAACTTCACCCTTTTTACACGGGTCCGAGCCATACTCGGATTCTCCCGTATGGCTCGGTTAACCCGAGCGCGCCCGAACGTCATCATCCCGCTGTCGGATTCTCGCGAGATTCGGATTCTATATAAGCAGCCGCGCGTCGCCGCCATTTTCACACCTGCATTGAGATTGATAAGGAGAGGACGTGGCTGGCGTCCTCTCCATTTATATACGAGACAGTAGATCTGATTGCTGTGCTTGTTTATTTTACTATTGTGGGGAGGATTGGGGAGCAGCTGTTAGGAGGAGTACAGTGCAAAGTTTTGCTGATAGTGACCACCAGTTTTTTATCCGTTCTCTTCTCTGCCTGAAAAAAACGCTCCATACCATATCTGTGCTCAGTGTGCTGTATGATATATCTGTGCTGAGTGCTCACACTGCTTAATTGTGGGGACTGGGGAGCAGCTATAGCAGGAGTACAGTGCAGAGTTTTGCTGACAGTGACCACCAGTATACGTTTGTCTGCCTGAAAAACACTCCTGTGGATTTTTGTTTTATACTAGTAGTTTAGCAGTTTGCTGACAGTGTCCACCAGGTCCATTATACTGTATATAGCAGTACGGTAGGCCACTGCTGTACCTACCTCTGTGTCGTCACTCGTCATCCATAAAGTATACTATCCATCCATCTACATTGTATACCTGTGGTGGCTTTTTTTTTATACTAGTAGTTTAGCAGTTTGCTGACAGTGTCCACCAGGTCCATTATACTGTATATAGCAGTACGGTAGGCCACTGCTGTACCTACCTCTGTGTCGTCACTCGTCATCCATAAAGTATACTATCCATCCATCTACATTGTATACCTGTGGTGGCTTTTTTTTTATACTAGTAGTTTAGCAGTCTGCTGACAGTGTCCACCAGGTCCATTATACTGTATATAGCAGTACGGTAGGCCACTGCTGTACCTACCTCTGTGTCGTCACTCGTCATCCATAAAGTATACTATCCATCCATCTACATTGTATACCTGTGGTGGCTTTTTTTTTATACTAGTAGTTTAGCAGTCTGCTGACAGTGTCCACCAGGTCCATTATACTGTATATAGCAGTACGGTAGGCCACTGCTGTACCTACCTCTGTGTTGTCACTCGTCATCCATTAAGTATACTATCCATCCATCTACATTGTATACCTGTGGTGGCTTTTTTTTTATACTAGTAGTTTAGCAGTCTGCTGACAGTGTCCACCAGGTCCATTATACTGTATATAGCAGTACGGTAGGCCACTGCTGTACCTACCTCGGTGTCATCACTCGTCATCCATAAAGTATACTATCCATCCATCTACATTGTATACCTGTGGTGGCTTTTTATTTTATACTAGTAGTTTAGCAGTCTGCTGACAGTGTCCACCAGGTCCATTATACTGTATATAGCAGTACGGTAGACCACTGCTGTACCTACCTCTGTGTCGTCACTCGTCATCCATAAAGTATACTATCCATCCATCTACATTGTATACCTGTGGTGGCTTTTTTTTTCATACTAGTAGTTTAGCAGTCTGCTGACAGTGTCCACCAGGTCCATTATACTGTATATAGCAGTACGGTAGGCCACTGCTGTACCTACCTCTGTGTCGTCACTCGTCATCCATAAAGTATACTATCCATCCATCTACATTGTATACCTGTGGTGGCTTTTTTTTTCATACTAGTAGTTTAGCAGTCTGCTGACAGTGTCCACCAGGTCCATTATACTGTATATAGCAGTACGGTAGGCCACTGCTGTACCTACCTCTGTGTCATCACTCGTCATCCATAAAGTATACTATCCATCCATCTACATTGTATACCTGTGTTGGCTTTTTTTTTCATACTAGTAGTTTAGCAGTCTGCTGACAGTGTCCACCAGGTCCATTATACTGTATATAGCAGTACGGTAGGCCACTGCTGTACCTACCTCTGTGTCGTCACTCGTCATCCATAAAGTATACTATCCATCCTTCTACATTGTATACCTGTGGTGGCTTTTTTTTTCATACTAGTAGTTTAGCAGTCTGCTGACAGTGTCCACCAGGTCCATTATACTGTATATAGCAGTACGGTAGGCCACTGCTGTACCTACCTCTGTGTCATCACTCGTCATCCATAAAGTATACTATCCATCTACATTGTATACCTGTGTTGGCTTTTTTTTTTCAACTAGTAGTTTAGCAGTCTGCTGAGTGTCCACCGGGTCCATTATACTGTATATAGCAGTACGGTAGGCCACTGCTGTACCTACCTCTGTGTTGTCACTCTTCATCCATAAAGTATACTATCCATCCATCTACATTGTATACCTGTGGTGGCTTTTTTTTTCATACTAGTAGTTTAGCAGTCTGCTGACAGTGTCCACCAGGTCCATTATACTGTATATAGCAGTATGGTTGGCCACTGCTGTACCTACCTCTGTGTCGTCACTCGTCATCCATAAAGTATACTATCCATCCATCTACATTGTATACCTGTGGTGGCTTTTTTTTTCATACTAGTAGTTTAGCAGTCTGCTGAGTGTCCACCAGGTCCATTATACTGTATATAGCAGTACGGTAGGCCACTGCTGTACCTACCTCTGTGTCGTCACTCGTCATCCATAAAGTATACTATCCATCCATCTACATTGTATACCTGTGGTGGCTTTTTTTTCATACTAGTAGTTTAGCAGTCTGCTGACAGTGTCCACCAGGTCCATTATACTGTATATAGCAGTACGGTAGGCCACTGCTGTACCTACCTCTGTGTCATCACTCGTCATCCATAAAGTATACTATCCATCCATCTACATTGTATACCTGTGGTGGCTTTTTTTTCATACTAGTAGTTTAGCAGTCTGCTGAGTGTCCACCATGTCCATTATACTGTATATAGCAGTACGGTAGGCCACTGCTGTACCTACCTCTGCGTCATCACTCGTCATCCATAAAGTATACTATCCATCCATCTACATTGTATACCTGTGGTGGCTTTTTTTTTATACTAGTAGTTTAGCAGTCTGCTGACAGTGTTCACCAGGTCCATTATACTGTATATAGCAGTACGGTAGGCCACTGCTGTATCTACCTCTGTGTCGTCACTCGTCATCCATTAAGTATACTATCCATCCATCTACATTGTATACCTGTGGTGGCTTTTTTTTTTTATACTAGTAGTTTAGCAGTCTGCTGACAGTGTCCACCAGGTCCATTATACTGTATATAGCAGTACGGTAGGCCACTGCTGTACCTACCTCTGTGTCGTCACTCGTCATCCATAAAGTATACTATCCATCCATCTACATTGTATACCTGTGGTGGGTTTTTTTTCATACTAGTAGTTTAGCAGTCTGCTGACAGTGTCCACCAGGTCCATTATACTGTATATAGCAGTACGGTAGGCCACTGCTGTACCTACCTCTGTGTCGTCACTCGTCATCCATAAAGTATACTATCCATCCATCTACATTGTATACCTGTGGTGGCTTTTTTTCATACTAGTAGATTAGCAGTCTGCTGACAGTGTCCACCAGGTCCATTATACTGTATATAGCAGTACGGTAGGTCACTGCTGTACCTACCTCTGTGTCGTCACTCGTCATCCATAAAGTATACTATCCATCCATCTACATTGTATACCTGTGGTGGCTTTTTTTCATACTAGTAGATTAGCAGTCTGCTGACAGTGTCCACCAGGTCCATTATACTGTATATAGCAGTACGGTAGGCCACTGCTGTACCTACCTCTGTGTCGTCACTCGTCATCCATTAAGTATACTATCCATCCATCTACATTGTATACCTGTGGTGCCTTTTAGTTGTGCGCATTAAAATATAGAGAACAAAAATGTGGAGGTTAAAAAAATAGGGAAAGATCAAGATCCACTTCCACCTCTTGCTGAAGCTGCTGCCACTAGTCATGGCCGAGACGATGAAATGCCATCAACGTCGTCTGCCAAGGCCGATGCCCAATGTCATAGTACAGAGCATGTAAAATCCAAAACACAAAAGATCAGTAAAATGCCTCAAAAATCAAAATTAAAAGCTTCTGAGGAGAAGCGTAAACTTGCCAATATGCCATTTACGACACGGAGTGGCAAGGAACGGCTGAGGCCATGGCCTATGTTCATGGCTAGTGGTTCAGCTTCACATGAGGATGGAAGCACTCATCCTCTCGCTAGAAAAAAGAAAAGACTTAAGCTGGCAAAAGCACAGCAAAGAACTGTGCGTTCTTCGAAATCACAAATCCCCAAGGAGAGTCCAATTGTGTCGGTTGCGATGCCTGACCTTCCCAACACTGGATGGGAAGAGCTTGCGCCTTCCACCATTTGCATGCCCCCTGCAAGTGCTGGAAGGAGCACCCGCAGTCCAGTTCCTGATAGTCAAATTGAAGATGTCACTGTTGAAGTACACCAGGATGAGGATATGGGTGTTGCTGGCGCTGGGGAGGAAATTGACAAGGAGGATTCTGATGGTGAGGTGGTTTGTTTAAGTCAGGCACCCGGGGAGACACCTGTTGTCCGTGGTAGGAATATGGCCATTTACATGCCTGGTCAAAATACAAAAAAAATCAGCTCTTAGGTGTGGAATTATTTCAACACAAATGCGGACAACAGGTGTCAAGCCGTGTGTTGCCTTTGTCAAGCTGTAATAAGTAGGGGTAAGGACGTTAACCACCTCGGAACATCCTCCCTTATACGTCACCTGCAGCGCATTCATCATAAGTCAGTGACAAGTTCAAAAACTTTGGGTGACAGCGGAAGCAGTCCACTGACCAGTAAATCCCTTCCTCTTGTAACCAAGCTCCTGCAAACCACACCACCAACGCCCTCAGTGTCAATTTCCTCCTTACCCAGGAAAGCCAATAGTCCTGCAGGCCATGTCACTGGCAAGTCTGACGAGTCCTCTCCTGCCTGGGATTCCTCGGATGCATCCTTGAGTGTAACGCCTACTGCTGCTGGCGCTGCTGTTGTTGCTGCTGGGAGTCGATCGTCATCCCAGAGGGGAAGTCGGAAGACCACTTGTACTACTTCCAGTAAGCAATTGACTGTCCAACAGTCCTTTGCGAGGAAGATGAAATATCACAGCAGTCATCCTGCTGCAAAGCGGATAACTGAGGCCTTGGCAGCCTGGGCGGTGGGAAACGTGGTTCCGGTATCCACCGTTAATTCAGAGCCAACTAGAGACTTGATTGAGGTACTGTGTCCCCGGTACCAAATACCATCTAGGTTCCATTTCTCTAGGCAGGCGATAACGAAAATGTACACAGACCTCAGAAAAAGACTCACCAGTGTCCTAAAAAATGCAGTTGTACCCAATGTCCACTTAACCACGGACATGTGGACAAGTGGAGCAGGGCAGACTCAGGACTATATGACTGTGACAGCCCACTGGGTAGATGTATTGCCTCCCGCTGCAAGAACAGCAGCGGCGGCACCAGTAGCAGCATCTCGCAAACGCCAACTCGTTCCTAGGCAGGCTACGCTTTGTATCACCGCTTTCCAGAATACGCACACAGCTGAAAACCTCTTACGGCAACTGAGGAAGATCATCGCAGAATGGCTTACCCCAATTGGACTCTCCTGGGGATTTGTGACATCGGACAACGCCAGCAATATTGTGCGTGCATTACATCTGGGCAAATTCCAGCACGTCCCATGTTTTGCACATACCTTGAATTTGGTGGTGCAGAATTATTTAAAAAACGACAGGGATGTGCAAGAGATGCTGTCGGTGGCCCGAAGAATTGCGGGCCACTTTCGGCGTTCAGGCACCGCATACAGAAGACTGGAGCACCACCAAAAATACCTTAACCTGCCCTGCCATCATCTGAAGCAAGAGGTGGTAACGAGGTGGAATTCAACCCTCTATATGCTTCAGAGGATGGAGGAGCAGCAAAAGGCCATTCAAGCCCATACATCTGGCCACGATATAGGCAAAGGAGGTGGAATGCACCTGTCTCAAGCGCAGTGGAGAATGATTTCAACGTTGTGCAAGGTTCTGCAACCCTTTGAACTTGCCACACGTGAAGTCAGTTCAGACACTGCCAGCCTGAGTCAGGTCATTCCCCTCATCAGGCTTTTGCAGAAGAAGCTGGAGACATTGAAGGAGGAGCTAAAACAGAGCGATTCCGCTAGGCATGTGGGACTTGTGGATGGAGCCCTTCATTCGCTTAACCAGGATTCACGGGTGGTCAATCTGTTGAAATCAGAGCACTACATTTTGGCCACCGTGCTCGATCCTAGATTTAAAACCTACGTTGTAGCTCTCTTTCCAGGGGTTCAAAGACCTGCTGGTGAGAAAATTGTCAAGTCAAGCGGAACGTGACCCGTCAACAGCTCCTCCTTCACATTCTCCCGCAACTGGGGGTGCGAGGAAAAGGCTAAGAATTCCGAGCCCACCCACTGGCGGTGATGCAGGGCAGTCTGGAGCGAGTGCTGACATCTGGTCCGGACTGAAGGACCTGCCAACGATTACTGACATGTCGTCTACTGTCACTGCATATGATTCTCTCACCATTGAAAGAATGGTGGAGGATTATATGAGTGACCGCATCCAAGTAGGCACGTCAGACAGTCCGTACGTATACTGGCAGGAAAAAGAGGCAATTTGGAGGCCCTTGCACAAGCTGGCTTTATTCTACCTAAGTTGCCCTCCCTCCAGTGTGTACTCCGAAAGAGTGTTTAGTGCAGCCGCTCACCTTGTCAGCAATCGGCATACGAGGTTACTTCCAGAAAATGTGGAGAAGATGATGTTCATTAAAATGAATTATAATCAATTCCTCCGTGGAGACATTCACCAGCAGCAATTGCCTCCAGAAAGTACACGGGGACCTGAGATGGTGGATTCCAGTGGGGACGAATTAATAATCTGTGAGGAGGGGGATGTACACAGTGAAAGGGGTGATGAATCGGACGATGATGATGAGGTGGACATCTTGCATCTGTAGAGCCAGTTTGTGCAAGGAGAGATTGATTGCTTCTTTTTTGGTGGGGGCCCAAACCAACCAGTCATTTCAGTCACTGTCGTGTGGCAGACCCTGTCGCTGAAATGATGGGTTCGTTAAAGTGTGCATGTCCTGTTTATACAACATAAGGGTGGGTGGGAGGGCCCAAGGACAATTCCATCTTGCACCTCTTTTTTCTTTCATTTTCTTTGCATCATGTGCTGTTTGGGGAGTATTTTTTTGAAGGGCCATCCTGCCTGACACTGCAATGCCACTCCTAGATGGGCCAGGTGTTTGTGTCGGCCACTTGGGTCGCTGAGCTTAGTCACACAGCTACCTCATTGCGCCTCTTTTTTTCTTTGCATCATGTGCTGTTTGGGGACTATTTTTTTCAAGTGCCATCCTGTCTGACACTGCAGTGCCACTCCTAGATGGGCCAGGTGTTTGTGTCGGCCACTAGGGTCGCTTAGCTTAGTCACACAGCTACCTCATTGCGCCTCTTTATTTCTTTGCGTCATGTGCTGTTTGGGGAGTATTTTTTTCAAGCGCCATCCTGTCTGACACTGCAGTGCCACTCCTAGATGGGCCAGGTGTTTGTGTCGGCCACTTGGGTCGCTGAGCTTAGTCACACAGCTACCTCATTGCGCCTCTTTTTTTCTTTGCATCATGTGCTGTTTGGGGACTATTTTTTTCAAGTGCCATCCTGTCTGACACTGCAGTGCCACTCCTAGATGGGCCAGGTGTTTGTGTCGGCCACTTGTGTCGCTTAGCTTAGCCATCCAGCGACCTCGGTGCAAATTTTAGGACTAAAAATAATATTGTGAGGTGTGAGGTGTTCAGAATAGACTGAAAATGAGAGGAAATTATGGTTATTGAGGTTAATAATACTATGGGATCAAAATGACCCCCAAATTCTATGATTTAAGCTGTTTTTTTGTGTTTTTTGAAAAAAACACCCGAATCCAAAACACACCCGAATCCGACAAAAAATTTCTGGTGAGGTTTTGCCAAAACGCGTCCGAACCCAAAACACGGCCGCGGAACCGAACCCAAAACCAAAACACAAAACCCGAAAAATTTCCGGTGCACATCACTAATATATTATATACTGGTGGTCAGCAAACTGTGCAAAACTTAAATGCACCACAGGTATGGATGGATAGTATACTTGACGACACAGAGGTAGGTAGAGCAGTGGCCTTCTGTACCGTACTGCTATATAGTATATGCTGATGGTCAGCAAACTGTGCAAAACTGAAATGCACCACAGGTATGGATGGATAGTATACTTGACGACACAGAGGTAGGTAGAGCAGTGGACTACTGTACCGTACTGCTATATATATAGTTATACTGGTGGTCAGCAAAGTTCTGCACTGATATGGAGCGTTTTTCATGCAGAGAACGTATAATACTGGTGGTCACTGGTCACTGGTCAGCAAAACTCTGCACTGTCCTCCTACTATATAATACTGCTGGTCCCCAGTCCCCACAATAAAGCAATTAGCACACTGAGCACAGATATTTGCAGCACACTGAGCACAGTCAGATATGGAGCGTTTTTCAGGCAGAGAACGTAGATATTTGCACTTGCAGCACACTGAGCACAGATATTTGCAGCACACTGAGCACAGATATTTGCAGCACAATTTGCAGCCCACTGAACATAGAAACTGAGAGGACGCCAGCCACGTCCTCTCACGATCATCTCCAATGCACGAGTGAAAAATGGCGGCGACGTGCGGCTCCTTATATAGAATACGGATCTCGCGAGAATCCGACCGCGGGATGATGACGTTCGGGAGCGCTCGGTTTAACCGAGCAAGGCGGGAGGATCCGAGTCTGCCTCGGACCCGTGTAAAACGGGTGAAGTTCGGGGGGGTTCGGATCCCGAGGATCCGAACCCGCTCATCACTAAATATTAGCTAACTAAGCTCTAATGTTGCTTGGGGCCCTATAGTTAAGTTTTATGCTGACCATACACTAGAGCGATTTCAGGGCCGCAGGCATGATTTTGTTGCCTCGAACGATGCATCATGTATTTTATTTGTGCTACTAATGATGTGTTTTGGAACGATCATGATCCGATGCGCAGGCTCACGGGTAGTGTGATGGATCCTCTGATGTTACTTGCTGCACATATGATCTGTCGAGATTGGGTGCAGATCGTGATGTGTTTTTTTTTGCACATGTAATTGATCATCTGATGGATCCTACGAGCTGCGTCATTTGAGTGGTATTTTAAGATGATTGCAGGCTGTTTGTGAGGCAAACGATCGATCGTTAGACTATCCATCAGATAGGGGCTCACGATCGCTTGTTAGATCATAAGTACTTCGTTAGCACATTGCATGTCAAAAATGCACCAAATCGTGAGTCTGGGACTGCCAGGAAAATCGTTCAACTGTTCAAGGGAAATCGTAATGTGATTCGGATAAGGTGCTGGTCGTCCTAATGAATGGCCACCTTTAGGCACCCTGATACAATTCAGGGACCACATGGATGGCTTTCTAGCCTTCAAAAGAGCATTTTTTCACATTCACATCTGACTAGGTCCAAGGCCAGACCATTTAAAACAAGCCAAGGTAATCAGTACCCACACCCCTCAGTAATAACTTAAAACAATACATGTATTCAAAGAAAGACAAAGGAAAAAAACATGATCATTGTAACAATCTCACAAGAAAAAAATACTGATGCACTGTATGGGATTAATGGGTCTATGGGGGGTCATACCGAGTTGATCGCTCGCTAGCAGTTTTTAGCAGCCGTGCAAACGCTATGCCGCCTCCCACTGGGAGTGTATTTTAGCTTAGCAGAAGTGCGAACGAAAGGATCACAGAGCGGCTACAATTTTCTTTTGTGCAGTTTCTGAGTAGCTCTAAACCTACTCAGCGCTTGCGATCACTTCAGACTGTTTAGTTCCTGTTTTGACATCACAAACATGCCCTGCGTTCGCCCAGCTACGCCTGCGTTTTTCCTGGCAGGCCTGACTTTTTCTGAACACTCCCTGAAAACGGTCAGTTGACACTCAGAAACACCCACTTCATGTCAATCACTCTGCGGCTAGACCCTGTGTAAAACTAGTTCGGCCGTTGTAATAGTACGTCACGCGTGCGCATTGCGCCGCATACGCATGCGCAGAAGTGCCGTTTTTTTGCATCATCGCTGCACAGCGAATGAATGCAGCTAGCGATCAACTCGGAATGACCACCTATATACTAAGCTCTGGATAGAGGTAAAGTGAACGGAGATAAAGTACCAGCCAATCAGCTCCTCCCATGTTAAAAGCTGTGGTTGAAAAATGACATGAACTGGTTGCTTGGTCCTTTATCTTCATCCACTTTCTCTCCAGGGCTTAGTACATATACCACTAAGTCCCTGTTTTAGTTACAAGACCACCTGAACACTTAGGCCATCCCTGACAAGGGGCCTTGGGTGGTTTTCCCAGAAAAACTAGAGTTTACCTCAGAATTCCAGAATTGGATTGATGGGACTGATTGGAATGAAGCTGTTCATCTTCACCAGTAGAGTTGGGTGGAGTCACAATATTTTCTGTATCTTGTCAATTATTATGTGCGGCAAGGTTGCGTTGGGGGGAGGAAATTGGGAAATGCGTGTCATGGCTGTTTTCGGGGGTGGACGATGATGTTGCCTGCTTTTCATGCGATAGGAAACATGGCAGTGGGACCTATCTATTCAATGCGATCGCAATTGATTTGGCGGCATCACACATTGTGGGCGGCCTTGCCCTGTCCTTAGCATCCCCCAAGCAAAGTCTGTGACCAACTCTGAATAGCCCCAATAGTACCTAACACAAGTAAAGACTATATGCAGTGCTTAAAGTGGTCCTAGAGAGGTGGTGGAACTCACCCCCCTCCCCATGGCGCCCATGTAATAAAGGTATTGTGCGTGCCTACGGCGTGCACGGCAAAAAGGGGGGGGTCTCAAAAAGAAAGGGGCGTGGTCACACAATAGTAATAATGCCCACAGTAGTAGCACCCAAGTGGAAATTTTTAAGTGGGGGTATGGAAAAGTGAAGGATGTAATTATGGGCGCGCCAAAGGCACGCAAGCGCTCCTGAAAAGGGGGCGTGGCCAATCAAAGGGGGGCATGTCCTTCAGTGTAGTTTACCACACCATACCCCTTATACCAGGGGTGGGGAACCTTTTTTCTACCAAGGGCCATTTGGATATTTATAAAATCCTTTGGGGGCCATACAAAAATTCTCAACTTAAAAATGACCCTGTCCCCCAGTAGGTCTGCCCCTTAGAGGTGCTGAGTGCGCACGCTGGAGGCGCGGGCGCCAAAAAATGGGTGTGGCCAATTAAAATGGGACGTGATACACATATGCCCCCAATAGTGCAGTGCCAGATCCACAAATTCCCCCACAGTGCCAGATCCACAAATGCCCCCACAGTGCCAGGTATACAAATGCCCCCACAGTGCCAGATCCACAAATGCCCTCCACAGTGCCAGGTATACAAATGCCCCCACAGTGTCAGGTATACAAATGCCCCCACTGTGGCAGATCTACAAATGCCCCCACAGTGCCAGGTATACAAATGCCCCCACAGTGCCAGATCCACAAATGCCCCTACAGTGCCAGATCCACAAATGCCCCCACAGTGCCAGGTATACAAATGCCCCCACAGTGCCAAGTATACAAATGCCCCCACAGTGCCAGATCCACAAGTGCCCCCCACCCCCACCCCACTGTGCTGCTCACCGCTGCAGCTGCTTCTCCATCCGGCGGCATGTCTCAGGTGTAAGGGGGTCAGGACAGGAAGGAGAGCGCGGCTATGTCGGGCGGCGGCAGCGTGTAGGACCTCAAACCAGCCGCCGGTTCGTGAGCTCCTAATTGACTTCCGGTCCACCAGCTCTTATTGGCTCACAAACCGGCGGCTGGTATGAGATCTTACCTGCCGCAGGACATATAACTGCACTCTTCTCCCTGCCCTGACAGCTGAGACCCGCCGCCGCCGGACAGAGCGGCAGCGTCTCTCACTGACACAAGCGGGTGGGCTGGAACAAACGGCTTTGTAGGCCTTATACGGTCCATGGGCCGGAGGTTCCCCACCCCTGCCTTATACTCATTATGCACCACAATATTACAACCCCTTACTGGTGCCCCTTTCACATTATACCACACAGTAATGCAGAAATTCACATTATACCAAACAGTATGAGCCGAAATTAACATTATACCCAACAGTATGAGCCGAAATTCACATTAAAGCACACGGTATGAGCTGAAAATCACATTATAGCACAAGGAATGAGCCAAAATTCACATTATAGCAAACAGTATGAGCCGAAATTCACATTATAGCACACGGTATGACCCGAAATTCACATTACAGCACACTGTATGAGCAGAAATTCACATTATAGCACACAGTATGAGCCGAAATTCACATTATAGCACACAGTATGAGCCGAAATTCACATTATAGCACACAGAATGAGCCGAAATTTACATTATAGCACACAGTATGAGCCGAAATTCACATTATAGAGTGACAGAGGGACAGGGAGAGTGACAGCAGAGACAGGGGGAGTGACAACAGGGACAGGGGGAGTGACAGCAGGGACAAGGGGAGTGACATCAGGGACAGGGGAAGTGACTGAGAGAGGGTCAGCAAGGGCATACAGTAGGGACTAGGGAGAGAGAAAGTCAGCAGGGTAAGATTACCTGTTTAGCAGCGGCGGTGGTCTGCGGTGCAGTGGATGAATAAATTGTGGTAGGCGTGGGGTGGAGGAGGCTGTAGGCCTCGGAGATAGTGCGGAGGAGGAGGCTGTGGGTGTGCAGAGGTCTGAGGGCGGGGCGGCAGAGGAGGCTGAGGGTGACTGCAGCGGATCTGGGACCAGGCTGGCTTTATTATCCCTGCCGCCGCATCGAGCTCCTGTGACCACGGTGCTAATATTTCAAAACTGCCGAGGACTGGCAGTCAATCAGCTACAGATTTGAACTAGTAGCGCCGCAGTCACAGGAGCTCGATGCGGCGGCAGGGATAATAAAGCCGGCCTGATCCCAGATCTGCTGCAGCTGGGAATCTGGAACCAGAGCTTCCAGTGCGGCGGCGATGGTAGGGGCGGAGGGACAGAGGGCAGACGGGGAGCCCAGCTTCCTTGTCGGCCCTGAAGTGCTCGAAGAAGTGCCGGTATACCATACCGTTATATACCGGCCTACTTTGAGCACTGGTAGCACTCTGTAATACACATAGAGTAATACCCACAGCAGTAGCACCCCTTATACAATTCCCACAGTAGTAGTGCCCCTTATGCAATGCCCGCAATAGTAGTGCCCCTTATGTCCCCAGGAGTGGTGCCCCTTATGAAGTGCCCCCTTTACAATGCCCTCATTAGTAGTGCACCCTATCAGTAATATCCTTAATGGTAATGCCCCTGTGTAGTATTGCCCCCAGTAGTAATGTTGCCTGTAGTAATGCCCCCAGTCGTTTAGCCCCCTGTACTTTATCCCCAGTAGTTATGCCCCCACTGGTAATGCCCCTGCAGTTATGACCCCAGTAGTTTACTCCCTCCCCTCTTTAGTTTAGCCTCCCAGTGGTAATGCCCCCAGTAGTTTAGCCCTCATGTAGTTTGCCCCATGTAGTTTAGCCCCACCCCCTGTAGTTTAGTCCCCAGGGGTAATGCCCCCTGCAGTTGTGCCCCCAGTTGTTTAGCCCCTGTAGTTTAGCCCCCATGTAGTTTGCCCCCAGTAGATAGGGGCTGTTAGTAATGCCCCAGTAGTTTGCCCCTTGTAGTAATGCCCCCCTGTAGTTTGCCCCCTATAGTTATGCCCCCAGTAATTTAGTCCCCAGTAGTAATGCCCCCAAGTAGTAAAGCTTGCTAGCTACTTTTTGCAGTCGTGCAAACACATAGTTGCCGCCCACAGGGGAGTGTATTTTCTCTTTGCAAGTGTGCGAACGCTTGTGCAGCCGAGCGGACCGAAAATGTTTTTTGCAGTTTCTGAGTAGCTCTGGACTTACACAGCCCTTGCGATCACTTCAGTCTTTTTGGTACTGGAATTGACGAAAGACACCCGCCCTGCAAACGCTTAGACACGCCTGTGTTTTTTCAAAACACTCCCAGAAAACGGTCAATTGACACCCATAAACGCCTTCTTCCTGTCAATCTCCTGTGTGAATGGATTCTTTGATAAATCCATCACCCAGCAACGATTCGCTTTGTACCCGTACGACGCGCCTGCGCATTTCTGTGCATACGCATGTGCAGTAGTAACCTGTTCGCTGTGCTGCGAGTGATCAACTCGGAATGACCCCCATTGAACATTAAGTAAAGAATGCACTTGCCATCCTTTTCTTTCTTCTTTCCTAAATAATCCAATTAGAATGTTACTTTATTTGAACATGCATCTACAGTAGAATGCTTATTTGTTTTCTTTAGAGAGCAAAGCAATTACTATAATACCTGGCATTAGCATAAATAATTATTTTTAGAGTAACTAGTTAGTTTGTATAAGGTTAAACTAACGTAACTATCCAGAGATGTTCCCACCTGTTTTCACACAGGTACAGTACGTTTAAAATCAATTCAGAATTTGTTCATTAAAAAAAAAAAGTTATTGTACAATCACTAGTAAGAATGATAAAATAAATGTAACATCAGTTTAAATCAAAATTTGGCCTGTTTTCCAGTGAAATTGCAAGTTTCTGAATCCAAATTTAAAAGAATGTGGGAATATCAATTTACCCCTAACTGCTCCCCCCCTCTCAATAATCCCTTCAGGAGTGATACAGCCCAATGTCCTCTAATTGTGATACATCAAGCAAAGAATTCTTAGAAATGTTGCCATAAATCTATCACCACATCCATCTCACTGCTATTTTAGGTCTCATGTGCGGCAAGGTGCTGTATTCCATTTAGCAGCACAGGAGAAATTGGAAATACCTGCTTTACAGGGGCCTCTGACTTTGTGCCGAGCAACATTTAATCAAATCATCCCTTTAGCTATTGACATCAGAGGGGGTGTGTGTGTGTGTGTGTGTGTGTGTGTGTGTGTGTGTGTGTGTGTGTGTGTGTGTATGTATATATATATATATATATATATATATATATATATATATATTAGAGATGAGCCGGTACGGTTCTCTGAGAACCAAATCCTACCAAACACCACATCCCGAGCCCGAATCCAAGCCTGCCAGACTTGGAGACCAGAACGAGGCAAAACGTCATCATCCTGCTGTTGGATTCTCGCAGGTTTTGGATTCCATATAAGGATTCCATATTAGATTCCATATAAGGAGTCGCGCGTCGCTGCCATTTTCACTCCAGTCCTGGAGAGTGTAGAGTGTCTGTGCGGGATAGTGGTGTGGCGCCCTGCTCTTATGTGTCATTCCATTGCTGTCTTGCACTGCATCAGTCCAGTGGTGATATCTTGTGCTGAATCAGTCCAGTCACAGTGGTGTGTCCTGTGCTGCCATAAGTCCAGTGCAGTGGTGCAGTGTTGTGCTGTATCAGTCCAGTGGTGGTCTCCTGTGCTGCCATAAGTCCAGTGCTGGTGTCCTGTTCTGCCATAAGTCCAGTGGTAGTGTCTTGTGCTGAATCGGTCCAGTCACAGTGGTGTGTCCTGTGCTGCCATAAGTCCAGTGCTGCTGTATAAGTTCAGTGCAGTGGTGCAGTGTTGTGCTGTATCAGTCCAGTGGTGGTCTCCTGTGCTGCCATAAGTCCAGTGGTGGTGTCCTGTTCTGCCATAAGTCCAGTGGTGGTGTCTTGTGCTGAATCGGTCCAGTCACAGTGGTGTGTCCTGTGCTGCCATAAGTCCAGTGCGGCTGTATAAGTTCAGTGCAGTGGTGCTGTGTTGTGCTGCATCAGTCCAGTGGTGGTGTCCTCTGCTGCCATAAGTCCAGTGGTTGTGTCCTGTGCTGCCATAATTCAAGTGCTGCTGTTGTATAAGTCCAGTGCAGTGGTGTTGTATTGTGCTGCATCAGTCCAGTGGTGGTGTCCTGTGCTGCCATAAGTTCAGTGCTGCTGCTGTATAAGTCCAGTGCAGTGGTGGTGTCCTGTGTGCCATAAGACCAGTGGTGGTGTCCTGTGCTGCCATAAATCCAGTGCTGCTGCCGTATAAGTCCAGTGGTACTGCCGTATAAGTCCAGTCCAGTGATAATGGCATATAAGTCCAGTGGTACTGCCGTATAAGTCCAGTGATACTGCCGTATAAGTCCAGTGATACTGCTGTATAAGTCCAGTGGTACTGCCATATAAGTCCAGTCCAGTGGTACTGCCATATAAGTCCAGTGGTACTGCAGTATAAGTCCAGTGATACTGCAGTATAAATCCAGTGGTACTGCCTAATAAGTCCAGTGGTACTGCTGTATAAGTCCAGTGGCACTGCCATTAAAGTCCAGTGGTACTGCTGTATGAGTCCAGTGGTACTGCCGTATAAGTCCAGTGGTACTGCCGTATAAGTCCAGTGATACTGCCATATAAGTCCAGTGGTACTGCCGTATAAGTCCAGTGGTACTGCCGTATAAGTCCAGTGGTGCTGTCCTGTGCTGCATATTATTTACTCCAAATAAAGGGGTTATTAATATTTAATCCAAATAATTTTTACAGGGTTTGCCCTGTATGGTGTAGGGGTACGCTTGCCTGTGCCGCATATTGTTATATAACTCCCAAAAAATATAGGAGAAAAAAAATTGGGAGGATAAAATAGGGAAAAATCAAGAACCACTACCTCCTAGTGCTGAAGCTGCTGCCACTAGTCATGACGTACACAATGAAATGCCATCAACGCCGTCTGCCAAGGCTGATGCCCAATGTCATAGTTGAGGGCATGTAAAGTCCAAAAAGCCAAAGTTCAGTAAAAAGACCCAAAAAAAGAAATTTAAATTGTCTGAAGAAAAATGTAAACTTGCCAATATGCCATTCACGACACAGAGTGGCAAGGAATGGCTAAGGCCCTGGCCTATGTTCATGACTAGTGGTTCAGCTTCACATGACGATGGAAGCCCTCATCCTCCCGCTGCAAAAATGATAAGAGTTAAGCTGGCAAAAGTACAGCAAAGAACTGTGCGTTCTAAGATGGTATCACAAATCCCCAAGGAGAGTCCAAGTGTGTCAGCAGTTGCGATACCTGACCTTCCCAACACTGGACAGGAAGAGGTGGCTCCTTCCACAATTTGCACGCCCTCTGCAAGTGCTGGAAGGAGAACCCTCAGTCCAGTTTCTGATATTCAAAGTGAAGATGTCACTGTTGAAGTACACCAGGATGAGGATATGGGTGTTGCTGGCGCTGAGGAGGAAGTTATCGATGAGCATTCTGATGGTGATGTGGTTTGTTTAAATCATGCATCGGGGGAGACAGTTGTTGTCCATGGGATGAATAAGCCCATTGTCATGCCTGGGCAACATACCAAAAAAGCCACCTCTTCAGTGTGGAATTATTTCTCCACAAATACGGACAACAGGTGTCAAGCCGTGTGTTGCCTTTGTAAATCCGTAATAAGTAGGGGTAAGGACGTTAACCACCTAGGAACATCCTCCCTTATACGTCACCTGCAGCGCATTCATCAGAAGTCATTGTCAAGTTCAGAAACTTTGGGTAAGAACGTAAGCAGTCCACTGACACCTAAATCCCTTCTTCCTCTTATACCCAAGCCCCTGCAAGCCACACCATAAACTCCCTCAACGTCAATATCCTCCTCAGTCAGGAACGTCAGTAGTCCTGCAGGCCATGTCACTGGCATATATATATGCTAACACAGCGCACTGAGTGCTAATGTTTTAGCGAGCTGCTGCACCTAAGGTGACCAGCCTTGATGCTAACAAAATGAAACAGATTGATGCAGCGCTCAGCTTGATGATACTAGTATGTAATCAATTAATTGGTAGTGGATCTCAAGGAGACAAATGTACGTGCTAAATGCACATGAAATTAACTTGACAATAAACATATATCTGTGTAAAAACACTTGCGGTAACATAAGCAGTGCAGGATGTCGACCTAAACGTTCTAACAGTATATTGTCATGCACACTCTCTTAGCTGGGAGTGTGATATGTCCAGACAAGTGGCTGTATAGAATAGTTGAAACAAATGTCCTTTTACTTCATTAATGTAGTGGCGTTTGCTGTTGCCACTTATACGTCTTTAAGGTTGCAGAGTGCGGCGTCCCGCTGCTCTGTGCAGTATCAGATTGGATGGGGATTGCTTAAGGTCATTGGTTGCTGTGTTACCCCTGGGTTAGGACACTAGTGAGCGTTGGGTGGGTTAGAGGGAAAAGGGGCTCTGGACTGTCTCCTGTCCCTGCTAAATCAGCTCCCAAATGCTTGTCAGAGTACAGACATAGCATAGGGTGCTGATCATTAGTGGGATGGCATGACTGACGAGTCCTCTCCTAACTGGGATTCCTCTGGAGGATCCTTGAGTGGTACGCCTACTGCTGTTGCTTCTGCTATTGTTGCTGCTGGGAGTTGATCGTCATCCCAGAGGGGAAGTCGGACGGGAAGTCGGAAGACCGCTTGTACTACTTCAACTAAGCAACTGACTGTCCAATAGTCCTTTGCGACTAAGATGAAATATGACAGCAGTCATCTTCTTGCAAAGCGGATAACTGAGGCCTTGACAGCTCTGTTGGTGTTAGCTGTGCATCCAGTATCCACCATTGGTGCAGTGGGATTTAGACTAATGATGGAGGTAGTGTGTCCCCGGTATCAAATCCCATCTAGATTCCATTTCACTAGGAAAGCGATTCCCGGAATGTACAGGGACATTAAGAAAAGTGTCCTGAAAAATGCGGTTGTACCCAGTATCCACTTAACCACGGACATGTGGACAAGTGGAGCAGGGCAAAGTAAGGGCTACATAACTGTGACAGCCCACTGGGTAGATGTATTGCCTCCTGCAGCAACAACAGCAGTGCAGCAATTCACAAACGCCAGCTCGTTCCTAGGCAGGCTATGCTGTGTATCAGCGATTTCTGTAAGAGGCACACCGCTGACAACCTCTTACGCAAACTGAGGGACAGCATCGCACAATGGCTTACCCCACTTAGACTCTCCTGGGGAATTGTGATATCGGACAACGCCACCAATATTGTGCATGCATTACATCTGGGCAAATTCCAGCATGTCCCATGTTTTGCATATACAATTAATTTGGTGGTGCAGAATTTTTTTTAAAGAAAGGGGCGCGCAGGAGATGCTGTCGGTGGCCCGAAAAATTGTGTGCCACTTTCGGCGTTCAGCCACTGCGTGCCGAAGACTGGAGCGTCAGCACACACTCCTGAACCTGCCCTGCCACCACCTGAAGCAAGAGGTGGTAACGAGGTGGAATTCAACCCTCTATATGCTACAGAGGATGGAGGAGCAGCAAAAGTCCATTCAAGCCTATACACCCACTTACGATATAGGCAAAGGAGGGGGAATGCACCTGACTCAAGCGCAGTGGAGAATGATTTCCGTGTTGTGCAAGGTTCTCCAACCCTTCGAATTTGCCACACGTGAAATAATTTCAGACACTGCCAGCTTGAGTCAGGTCATTCCCCTCATCAGGGGAGAAACTGAAGGAGGAGGAAAGACGGAGTGATTCCGCTAAGTATGTGGGACTTGTGGATGGAGCCCTTCATTCGCTTTGCCAGGATTCAAGGGTGGTCAATCTGTTGAAATTAGAGATTTTGGCCACCATGCTCGATCCTAGGTTTAAAGCCTACGTTGTATCTCTCTTTCCAGCAGACACAAGTCTGCAGAGGTTAAAAGATCTGCTGGTGAGACAATTTTCAAGTCAAGCGGAACGTGACCCGTCAACAGCTCCTCCTTCATTTTCTCCCACAACTGGGGCTGCGAGGAAAGGGATATAATTTTAAAGCCCACCCGCTGTCGGTGATGCAGGGCAGTCAGGAGCAAGTGCTGACATCTGGTCCGGACTGAAGGATCTGCCAACTATTACTGACATGTCTACTGTCACTGCATATGTATGAATTGTATGGGTGACAGCATCCAAGTAGGCATGTCAGACAGTCCGTATGTATACTGGCAGGAAAAAGAGGCAATTTGGAGGCCCTTGCACAAACTGGGTTTATTTTACCTAAATTGCCCCCCCCCCCCCTCCAGTGTGTAGTCCGAAAGAGTGTTTACTGCAGCCAGTCACCTTGTCAGCGATCGGCGTAGGAAGTTACTTCCACAAAATATGGAGAAGATGATGTTTATCAAAATTTATTTTGAATTTCTCCAGGAAGACTTTTATCAGCAATTGCCTCCAGGATGAGGACGACATCTTGCCTCTGTAGAGCCAGTTTGTGCAAGGAGAGTTGAATTGCTTTTTTTTTTGAGGTGGGGGGGATTAATTGCTTCTTTTTTTGTGGGGGCCCAAACAAACCAATCATTTCAGCCACAGTCGTGTGGCAGACCCTGTCGCTGAAATGATTGGTTTGTTAAAGTGTGCATGTCCTGTTTATATAACATAAGGGTGGGTGGGAGGGCCCAAGGACAATTACATCTTGCACCTCTTATTTTTTTCTTTGCATTATGTGCACTTTGGAGCCTAGTTTTTAAAAGTGCCATCCTGTCTGACACTGTAGTGCCACTCCTAGATGGGCCAGGTGTTTGTGTCGCCCATGTGTGTCGCTTAGCTTAGTCATCCAGCAACCTCGTTGGACCTCTTTTTCTTCCTTGCATGATGTGCTGTTTGGGGCCTAGTTTTTAAAACTGACATCCTGTCTGACACTGCAGTGCCACTCCTAGATGGGCCAGGTGTTTGTGCCGCCCACTTGGGTCACTTAGTTTAGTCATCCAGCGACCTCGGTGCAACCTTTTGGCCTAAAAACAATATTGTGAGGTGTTCATAATAGAGTGGAAATGAGTGGAAATTAATGTTATTGAGGTTAATAATACAGTAGGATCAAAAGTACCCACAAATTCTGTGATTTTACCTGTTTTTATGTTTTTTCCAAAAAATCATCCAAAACCAAAACCAAAACCCGAAAGAGTGGTTTTGGCAAAACCGATCCAGATCCAAAACACAAGCGAGGATCCAGATCCAAAACCAAAGCACAAAACATACGTGTGTGTGTGTGTGTGTATACATATAGATAGATAGATTCACTGTATGTATATTTGTTTATGTTTAATATGTTTGAAAAATATATATATTTTGTGGAATCCGATCTGCTCAGAATACAAGGGATCCGAGTCCACCCAAGCCAAGGCTCGGGGGTTCCCACCAGACTCGAATCCCACAGCGAGGTCGAATGTCATCCTCCCAAGGTTGGATTCTCCCGGGAGTCGGATACTATGTAAGGCACCACGGCTGGGGCTCGGCACCATTTCACAGAAGTGCACTCTGCTGTATGTTGCGCTATACTCTGCTGTATTGTACTGTGTCCAGACTCATTAGTGGCTGTGCTGTATAGTGACTGTGCTTATAGGGGGCACTTTGCATGCTTCTGTGTGGTCTGCAATAATCTGCTGTATTGTGCTGTGTCCAGACTCATTAGTGGTTGCGCAGTATAGTGACTGTGTATAGGGGGCATGCTGCACGCTGCGGTATGCTGCACTATACTCTACTGTGTTATGCTGTGTCCAGACTCATTAGTGGTTGTGCAGTATTGTGACTGTGTATAGGGGGCACGCTGCACACTGCTGTATGTTGTGCTATACTGCTTTATTGGTCTGTGTCCAGAATCAGTGGCTGTGCAGTATAGTGATTGAGCATAGGGGGCATGCTGCATGCTGTTGTGTGCTGCACTATACTCTGCTGTATTGTGCTGTGTCCAGACTCATTAGTGGCTGTGCAATATAGTGACTGTGTATAGGGGGCATGCTGCGTGCTGTTGTGTGCTGCACTATACTCTGTTGTATTGTGCTATGTCCAGACTACTTAGTGGCTATGCAGTACAGTGACTGTGTATATTGGGTATGCTGCATGCCCTGTGTGTTGTTCTATACCAGTGATGGCTAACCTTGACACTCCATCTGTTGTTGAACTACACATCCCAGCATGCCCTGCTACAGTTTTGCTATTTCGCCATGCTAAAACTGATGCATGGCATGCTGGGATGTGTAGTTCAACAACAGCTGGAGTGTCAAGGTTAGCCATCACTGTTCTATACTCTGCTGTATTGGGCTGTGTCCAGATTCATTAGTGTCTGTGCAGTATGAGTGACTGTGTATAGGGGCACGCTGCTGTGTGCTGCGCTATACTCTACTGTATTGTGTTGTGTCCAGACTCACAAGTGGCTGAGCTCTGTATAGTAACTGTGTATAGGGGCATGCTGCTGTATGCTCACATGCATTATTAATAATCCCTGTGATCTTTGCAGTTTTAAGGGAGCTACAAGTAAAAAACTAAAAAGAAAAAGTATCTATATACTGTATTGCTTGTACTTGTACTGTTTGGTGCCCTTTGTTCACGTGCATTAATAATAAGCCCTGTGATCCACACAGTTTTAATGGAGCTACAAGTTTAAAAATAAAAATAAAACATATATTGCACACCAGTCCTGATGAGGGCCCAAGGACAATTCCATCTTGCACCACCTTTCATTTCTGCCACTGCTGTGTGGCAAAGTTTCATAGATTTGCTATAAATTGCCGTCTGTTTGTGCCGCTGCTCTTTCACTTAGTAACCAGCCAGCAGCCTCCACTGCAGCCTTTGGACAATAATGGTGAAAACAAGATTGTGAGCTGTGAGGTGGTCAAAGTTGACTGCTGTACTCAACCAAAATCTCTGCCAGAAGCATGACAGGAGCACTCAGCGAAATCCCCAGCAAGTATTTGGAAGTTTACCAATGACAAAGACACTGCACACTCCTGTCTCCTTGTCTTTGTGATGCACTAAATGGTGGGAACTGTGAGAGTGGTATCCAGGCTTGAGAATTAATTCTTTTCTTTTAAATTACTGATCAACTAAGAGTCATTCATTGCAAATTTTAGAGAAGATTTTTTTCGCACATATCCAATAAACACCCCCTGAGGAAGTCATGAAAGACGAAACGCGTTGGGGGATTCTGTCTTGACTTAAGTGGTGCAAATGTGCCTAACACTGTAATAACCTCTTGTGGTGATCCCCTCTCCTACCATGCATAACATGGTCAATGACCATATGTCTGAAGCTTGAGATGCTATGTCTGGCTTCCACAAAGTGTTTCGCAATGGGTTGGTCAGATCCCTTTTCATTATGTGCAGCTCAGATTGATGATCAGTTGAGTGTCATACGTTCTTTAAGAGAATGTATGGTCTTTCCCACATAATATAACCCACAGGGGCATTTAATCAGATATACCACATATGTACTAGAGCAAGTAAGGGCATGTCAAATCTCAAACTTACAACCAGTGTGGGGATGCAAAAAATGTTCACCCACTATGACAGCCGAGTGCTTTTCTGGTTGTAATTTTGAACATATGGCACTGCAAATGGATACATCTCTTAGATACAGTAAAACCAAGAGGTCTAAATGACCAATTGAATATGAGTGTGTTTCTGTGAACTACTAAAATCCTGTATGGTCTTGAGATTTATAGATGTTTGTTTCTCAGATATATCACAGCAAGATGATAATATATGTTTTGATTGAATTGCGCTTTCAGTTTTTTTCACATTTGTGATAGTCTGTCATCCTGTTCAGAATGTGTTTAACCATATTAATGTTTATACAATATTACTGTGATTTATTTTGGTGTCCTCTGTGCAGGGAATGGGTTGCCATGGCTACATGTGTAGGCAGAAGTGGAGAGCGGAACTGGGGGAATCTCAGAAGTCATACACTTGCTGCTGGCAGCATGCAATGGCGCCCGGGACCTGCTCAGGAGGAGAGGGTATTTAAAGTAGAGATGTGCAGTGGTGTCAAAGTCAGAAAAATATCTCTATGCACACTGCCATATTTGCACCTCACACAGGTCTGCGCTGCGCATGCGTGCGCTCTCCCGTGCGTGTGCATACTCGCTGTTGCGGGCACCCGCGGGCGCGCGGTATGTGCATTTACGGTAGAGTTCATGTGTTTGTAGCGTGCGACTCTTTCGTTACATATTTCCACTATATAATGTATTTTGTAGATCATGGTCCCTTTGATAGATTCTGAAAGTTTGGTTAATATAGAATGTTCATGAACAGAGAAATCCCCCTTTGTTTGATACGAAGGGTCAGACAGGAGTAATACAGTGGTGTTTAGTACCCATCGGAAGAGTATTTAATTAGCAATATTCCGGTGTTGGTTTGAAGCGGATTAATCGCTCGTGCGAATAGTTATGGACATAAGAAGTTTATGAACATTTACTGTATTTGCACTTACTTATCCATGCGGCGGGAAACCCAGTTTCCCTCCCACCTGAGCTGTTGGAAATAGTCACAGCCCACCTGTATGAATCAAGCTATGACCTTTTGTTATAATGCGAGGAGGAATTCCTGTGTCCAATGAACAATGAGATTGTAGGGACCATTGAATTGTATTGTGTGTGGGGCATAAATAGACAAGCCGATCACATCCAGCTCTCACTCTTCAACGGTTATCATTGCTGAAAATCGGGAGCTGGATGTCCAGAGGCGCATGCGATCGTTTCCTTTGTGCGTAAGTTTTCTCCGCAATCATATTGTCTTTCTTGATGTTATGGGCCATATCTCTCTCTTTATCTCTTCTTCTCTTTCTCTCGTACTCTCTTAAACGTAATAGTATTGTATTGTATTTCCTGTGTAGTTATCTGGTTAGGTAGTCTATGTTATATTGTAGTGTATGACTTGTATTGTATTAATTCTTTTGCAAGTATAACATTCATAATATATATATTAGGCGTTGGACCCTAAGCACGGTATCTGTGTATTTCTTATAGTGTTAAGTATTCACAGAGCATCGGTGACGCTCAAACAGCTTTTAAGTTAATAAGGTTACACTGTGTTGCATCTACACCCTATCTCTACACTAAGGTTTTACAGCATATTACATTGTTTTTGGTTTAGATTTAAAGGTTTAACATTGTGAGCGTCAGCGCCGCTGGTGATCTCCTCGTGGTCCCGAGCGTCCGCTACGCTATAGCGAATCATTACATTAGCCGGCAGCCAATAGCGTGCCTGCCTGTGATCTCTCGGCCGTGAGCGAACGTGACGCTTGAGCGTCTCGACCATGGCTAAGCGATCGTTACGCAACGAGCGTACCCTTACGGTACTCCATACGTAAATAGCGTACAGTGTTCTTAGACCTCATAAAGGGTTTTATATAAGATAAATATTTAGCTTTATCAATTGGCGGCTCGTCCTGTCCTTCACATATCTCTGCTAGGTAATTTCAGCAGACATTATCCAGCAGCAAAGGGCGGGAGGTCATATTCCTCGTAGTGCTGTTTGGATAAGCGTCTGCTTCGCTTAGTAAAGGGTGCTGAAGGAATCCGGAACCGGAGGTAAGAACAACACGCTAGTGTCTTTTAAAAAAACTGTTTATTTCTGTCTTGCGTACACACGCACATATCTGCATTTCTTTTTCATTCGTGTATTTTTATATATCACTCTCCTGTTTGCCATTTTATAATTGATAAAACGTGCTAAGAGAGATTTGTCGCTATTTCAAAGTTAAAGTGTGAAACCCACATGCAACTCTACCTAAGGTAAAAGGAGAGATTGGTGTGTTGCGCGGTAGACGATCGAGGATCATCTACATTGATAAAAGTGTTAGTTGTGTTGCGGTGGACATTGGTTTTGTGTACACGTGTCTCTAACAAAGGGCTGAGACTCGCGTACGCCAAGGCCGACGCACGCAGCGTAAATTACGCAACGGAGCGTCTGGGTACGCCCACGTAACTCAAGTCACACGACAGTTGATTTTTAAGTAGCGCAACAGGCGATAAGTAGCGCATCAGGCGATAAATAGAAAAAAAAAATCTATTTTTAGTGTCCGAAATTTAGATTAACAGATCCTTCTCCAAATTCACAACACATCTGGTCTAAAGAAAATTTCTGCGCAGAAATAGAAATAGAAGCAAAAGTGTACGTGTGGTGAGTGAGTGTTTTGTATATATAAGTTTATACAATTTTACAGGTTGAACCACAAGAAGTCGAGTTCTCGCAGAGGTACATACATGTAAGTGACGTGCATGGTGGCTAGGGAGGCATCTCTGGTTAAACATAAAATTTGAGCAGTAGAGAATAGTAGACCAGGAGGTCATACTACAGACCGTGAGGTCCAGGTACAGCAGACTAAGAAGTCTGCCATAAAAGAGAAAAGGGCACAACCCAGGGGGTTGGTGCAAAAACCCATATAGGCCAATAAAGCTCTGGCTGAAGGAATTCGCAGCCGAAATTTTCGATTCCACTGGTCGCTCAGTACATAAGATTAGTTGCTTATGTGCTGAACGATTGTACCGCACGTAATTGTGTACATTAGTTAAATCTGACCAGTACCATTTGTGTACGATCCCGGTCATAAAACTATTTGTACACTCTGATGTGATTTGTGTAATTTTTTATTTTCTGAAGGGAAGTTCGCTGGTCACTCAGGAATTGTCCAACAACCAATAGTTACTGGAAAGAGTAAGTGTTCTGCGGATATCCCTCGCATGTTCCAGTAAATAGAGGTTCATAGGGGCCCTGGGTCGAGTACGCCAGCACTAAGGCAGTGTGTGGGTCGTATTGGTCGGCGTGGGCGAGTGAGTGGGGTACTCGGTAAACCGCCACCGTCAGCCTATCGTGAACATTTTGGTTTTTGTAAGGGTTCGCTGAAGACCCTGAAATAAGGTCAGAGGTGGTGAAAGCAACGCCTGCAAGTTATGGGGGCCAATTGTTCAGGAAGGGGGCGATCAACCTCGGTTCGGGCTGATTCAGTAAACCGACCAGTCGGGTCGGCAAGGTACGTAATGTGTGAAAAATATGGCTCACATACAGAGGTTTTATGTGATGAATGGGAGAGAATGACAGTGCATGACGGGGAGAAATTCCCAAGAGTAGGTAGCTTTAGATCAGAAGTGTTGCAAAATTTAAGGAGGAGGATATGTCTCATTAAATCAACAAAGAGACGAATCCAACATTATGATTATTTGCAGTTATGGCAACAGGAGGGTGAAATACAGAGAGGATTGGCTCTGGCGGCAGGATCTAATCCTATCAAGAAATTGATAGCGACAGCCCCGCCGCCACCATACATATCAGGAGAGAAATTGGTTGCGGAGAATGACGCATTAGGGTGTAACAAACAAACACTTAGCAACTGTGTAAATGTTAATAAGTTAACTAATGCAAGTATTAACCCGTGCAAGTTGTACCCTGTTTTGAACTTTCCCCAGGAGTGTGATCAAGAGGACGAATCGGCAACAATATCGGCGCTCTCTCTAGCAGCCACCATAGCAGAGACAACAGTAGGCACGGCTCCACCCACGAGATTAGTAACAAAAGCCCCTAGCGGAGGGATAGGTGAGGTCGTATCTACAGGTAAGTACGGCACCATACACTACGCTGAAACCATTTCACCACAGGCTGTAGAACCTACACAGAGTGATGTTAGTAAACTTAATCCTGTTAGGGTAATAGCAGTGCCAAATGGGAAAACTGACACAACAGGAATCACACCTGTTAGGAACATTGCCATGTACAGCCCATTTTCCCGAATGGAATTAAGAACCATAGTGTCTGAGTTCCCTGACCCTAGGAAATACTTAGTTGCCAGCCAGAAATACATCAGAGACCTAGGGAACACTTTAGAGCCCAATAACAAAGACTGGCAGGTATTGCTGAGGGCATGTTTACCCTCAAATGTCGACGCAGCTCAATTTTTGGCTGACTGTGGATTAGATCAGGATGTACCTCTTACAGATGTGTACAACAAAGATAACGTAAAAAGAATAGGTTTACAGTTAAAAGAGTATTTCCCAGCGGTAGTTAAGTGGAACAAGATTTTCTCCATTAGACAGAAAGAGTCAGAAACTGCTGCAGAATATTTTCACAGGGCATTACTAGAAATGGCAAAGTACACAGGTATAGAGGACATTAAAACAAACATAAACCATCGAGAAGTAGCAGTATCTGTACTAATGGATGGTTTAAAAGAGACATTAAAGACAAGAGTACAGACCACGCAACCATGTTGGCGAGGTCTGTTGGTGGCTACTTTGAGAGAGGCTGCTATTGATCACGACCGGAATATCACCCGACACAGGGAGTCCCAAGTTGATAAGTTAATGGCCGTAAGTATACAGGCCCTGACCACAAGGCAGCCTTTGTATAAATCACCAAACCCTGTGGGTAAGTCAAATGTAGTAACTTGTTTTTCTTGTCATAGACAGGGACACATGGCACGAGACTGTAGAGTGAAAAATTCACAAAACTCATATCAACCCCCTAGACAACGACACGACACACGACATTGGGAGCAAGGTCCGCAGAGACGGAGTTATGAGCCACATACAGGGGAAACAAAAAGATACCCCCCGAACAGAGACTGGCAAGCCACTGGTAGTTCCCATTTAACCCCTTCACAAGCAGTTGCTGCCAGCGGGATTCAGGGAGGTCACCATACCCAATAGGGGTGTGGCCATACCTGTAATCTGCAGCCAGTAAAATTGATTGGAAGTCTTGGGAGTGAACCTGAAATTGCAATCAATGTAGCTGGTAAATCACTAAACTTTCTTGTAGATACAGGGGCGGCCAAATCAGTGATAAATTCGACAGTGGGCATGAGAACCACTGGTAAGACAATTCCAGCCATAGGGGTAACGGGAGTAGTCCAGCACTACCCTGTTAGCAAACCAGCCGAGATTACAGTAGGGCCGTTACATACCAAGCATTCCTTTTTGCTAGCTGCATCGGCACCGACTAATCTCCTGGGAAGAGACTTATTGTGCAAAATGGGGTGCGTCATTTATTGTACTCCTGAAGGTGTATTCTTGGACATACCTGAGAATCACGCTCAGGAAGTGCAAGACATGTTAGACTCCCCATCAAAATTAATGTCACATACCATTATGACAAATAGGACTCCATCCCAAGTAGAAGAAATGACATCCCAGATACCAGAGTCACTTTGGACTAAAGATGGACAGGACACTGGATTAATGGCAAACGTAGCTCCGGTAGTTGTACAAGTAAAAGATGGTAGGATAGCTCCAAAAATCCCACAGTACCCTCTGAAGCCAGAGGTGGAGTTAGGAGTGTACCCCGTAATAGAGCGCTTGCTACAACAGGGCATTCTGGTAAGAACTTCCAGCACTGCCAATAGTCCCATCTTCCCTGTTAAAAAGAGTGGGGGAGGGGTTACCGGCTAGTGCAGGATCTAAGGGGGATTAACAAAATAGTTGAGAGTCAGTTCCCCGTAGTGCCAAATCCAGCTGTCATCCTTATGCAAATCCCTCCCACTGCGAAATTTTTCACTGTTATTGACCTCTGCTCCGCTTTCTTTTCGGTACCTCTGCACCCTGACAGCCAATATTTGTTTGCATTCACATACAGAGGAGTCCAATACACATGGACTCGATTACCACAAGGTTTCATAGACAGTCCAAGTATCTTTTCCCAGGCTTTGCATGATTGTTTACAGTCTTTCCAACCAGAGAGTGGATCAGTATTAATACAGTACGTGGATGATCTACTACTGTGTTCTGATTCATTGGAAGCATCCCTGAAGGATACGAAACAGCTCCTGTTTCATCTTTCAGACACAGGACACAAGGTTTCCAAAGACAAGTTGCAATTATGCCAAACTAAGGTAAAATATTTGGGACACTGTCTAACACAAGGACTGAGACACCTGACCGCTGATAGAATTCAAGCAATTAGAGACATGACTCTGCCACAAACCCAGCAACAGATCAGAACATTTTTAGGAATGTGTGGGTATTGCCATAACTGGATCCCAGGGTTTTCCATTCTAGCGTTACCTTTGCAGGAGATGGTCTCCTCAAACAAACCTGAGCGGATTTCGCATACAGACGAGTCCGAGATGGCATTTGAGAGACTTAAACAGTGCCTAACGCAGGCACCAGCATTAGGTATGCCTGACTATGGGAAACCCTTTGAGCTGTACGGAACAGAAAGTGCTGGTTGCGCGGCAGGCGTCTTAACCCAAAAGCACGGTGATGCCAGCAGGCCGGTAGCATACTACAGCGCTCAGCTAGACACGGTAGCGCGATCCCTCCCCACATGCTTGCGAAGCGTTGCTGCGATAGCATTGCTAGTAACGGAAAGCGAAGATGTAGTGCTAGGTCACAACCTCACAATTCATACACCACATGCAGTGTCAGCCTTGCTAAATTCTGCCCAAACCAGGCACGTCTCATCAGCGCGGTTTACAAGATGGGAATTGGCACTAATGGCCCCCGTAAACATCACCATAAGGAGATGCAGTGCATTAAATCCTGCAACATATCTCCCAGGTGTGCCTGGACAGGCACAAAGGGTGGAGGATGAGAGTGGTGGGGAAGGAGAATTTAACACAAAGGAAGACACACATGATTGTATGGAATATTTGACCCAAAATTTTACCGCAAGGCCTGACATCAGTGACAATCCACTGGAAGATGTAGATCTAACTTTCTACACGGATGGTAGTTGTCACAGACAGTCAGACTCGGGAGACTTGTGTACTGGATACGCAGTCGTAGATGACCAAGGCACCATAGAAGCGGAACCACTAGGCCCACCTCACTCAGCCCAGGTTGCTGAACTGGTCGCCCTAACCAGGGCATGTGAATTGGCTAAGGGCAAATCAGCCAATATCTACACCGACTCTAGATACGCATTCGGGGTAGTCCATGATTTCGGAGCCCTATGGCGCCTCAGAAATTTCATGACGGCAGCTGGTACACCGGTAGCGCATGCAGCCCACATCAAAAGGCTTCTAACAGCGATACAGGAACCCGACAGAGTGGCTGTTATCAAGTGTAAAGCACACACATATAGCCAAGACCCAGTATCACTTGGTAACAGCCGAGCAGACGAAGCAGCTAAGTTAGCAGCTGGTATCCCCAGACAGACAGACACCACGCAACTGATGGTATTTAATACCATCAACACACAGAAGTTGTGTGAAATGCAAAATTTGTGTTCCACACAGGAAAAGGCAGTCTGGAAGGCAAAAGGATATGGCCAGGAGTCCTCAGGACTCTGGACGGATGGACAAGGTAAACCGGTGGCCCCCAGAGCATATCTCCCATGTTTAGCTGAGGCAGCTCACGGGCTGACTCATCTGGGCAATGAGGGAATGTGCAAGTTGGTAAGAGCATATTGGTGCACCCCAGGATTTTCATCTCATGCAAGTAAGAGAGCAACGTCATGCCAAGAACATCGGAAAAGCAATACCAACAGAACCATCTCATATCCCACCTGCAGGCGGCCCTTTCCAGGTAATACAGATTGACTTCATTCAATTACCCCCTTGTCGAAATTTGAAATATGTACTTGTTTGTATAGATGTTTTCTCAAATTGGGTCGAAGCATTTCCTGCGGCCACAAATACCGCTATGTTTACTGCTAAGAAAATTGTGCAGGAATTTGTATGTAGATATGGTATCCCTAGAATAATTGAAAGTGATAGGGGTACCCATTTTACAGGTGATGTCTTTCAAGGAATGTGTAAGTTGATGGGAATTGATAGCAAGCTGCACACTCCATATCGTCCACAGGCGAGTGCGAAGGTAGAAAGAGTGAACAGCACTATTAAAAATAAACTGAGCAAAGTTATGGCAGAGACAGGATTGACATGGCCAGAAGCTCTACCCATTGTACTGTACAGCATCAGAACCACTCCCAGGTCCCCTCTTAATCTGTCTCCCTTTGAAATCTTGTTTGGTCGACAACCGCATGTTATGATTAACCCTCAGGATGATTTGAAGTGTAACAATGAAGTGACTGTAAAGTACCTGGTTAATATGAGTAAACAGCTAAGGAATCAAAATGATAATTTGAAGTTAGTGATTCCTGATTTACCAGATAGTAATTGTCATGACATTGAACCTGGGGATTATGTAATGATACGGAATTTTCTACGCTCAGGTTGCCTTATTGACAGATGGGAAGGACCATACCAAGTCTTATTGACTAGCACTACAGCATTGAAAGTTGCCGAGAGAGAGACTTGGGTTCATTCGTCCCATTGTAAGAAGGTTGCTGATCCAGAGAGGTCCCGTGATAAGGAACAGACGGTAGAGGAAGTTGTATCAATGGAGTGTCTGTTCCAGGAGGACTGAGGCGGCACCTGAGCATTGAGAATCACAAGATCAAAAGCAGTTGTCGATTCCCTGTTCCCTTTTATTGTTTTTCTCCACTTCCCATCCCCCCGCCCTCAAATTATTTTTCCCCCTTCTCATTCTTCTTCGTTTCCTCCTATAAGATGGACTTGCCCCAAGAGACTGTGATCCGGATTTTCCTGTTGACCATGATGTTGACCAGAGCAGTCTGTTCCGGCGAGAGTACCATGGAGGTCGAGAGAGGTTCTGGAATGGGTTCTGATGACAGAGATGGAGGCGTAGTTTCCCAAGAACAACATAATCAACAAGCAAAGGCGAGTATCAGAAAACGATCCGATAGCATTGACCATAGAAGGAATTGTGAAGGATTGTTAGCTGAAGAAAACTGTATCTGTAGGCTCTGTGACAATGTAGTTGAGGATGGGTGCATTAAGAAATGCCAATCCAGTTTTAATATCCACATGGACCGGCATCCCTTGAGTGACTATCACTCTTTAGTGGGTAGTGTGTTAAATCAAACAGATTGTTGGGTATGCTCTCAAGTACCTCAAGGTCATAGCAAATCAGGACTAGTACCATTTCCTTTAACGATAGGGGAGGTACTTGAGCTAAGTGGTGGGAGGCCGGTGGACAGGAGGTTTAATATCTCCAGTCCTCCTAGTTTGAAGCTCCACCAATATCATGTGGATAGATCCCTCATATGTTTTAACATTTCCAATCCCCGAAAGCCGGGAAATTGGGAAGTGTCATGGAGTAACCAAACCATGACCTTTTCATATAGAGCAGATAGAATGCCGACAGATACAGAGCTTGTACGCCACATAGCCAGTAGAGGAAAATCTTTCCGATATAGGTATACCCTAGGAAATAGGATTACGAGAGTTGGAGAGGTATCACCAGGATACTGTGCACATATCGTACAAGCTGATACGTGTACTAGACAGATGGGAGAATTAGGGTTAGGAGATTTCACATGGAAGATGTGTAATATGGTTATGTCCTACTCCGTCCCATATGTTCTCCCCGATGATGCATATTTCATATGCGGGAGGAAGGCGTATAAGTGGCTTGCCCCAAACTCTGAAGGATTGTGTTATATTGGAAAAGTACTGCCTGAAGTAATGACTGTATCACATGCCAAAATGAAGGATATACACCGTGTTGCCCAAGCTCCTTATACTCACACCCATTACGAGCACGTAGTTAAACGGCACCTGATAGAAAGAACAGAGCATCCGGCCTCTGACATGATCCATGAATCCACCGGGATTCAGGTTCTAATCGCGTTAGATTTCACTCGCACCGCCAGAGGAGTGTTGAATTATAAATACATATCTGCGCTCGCAAATTTGTTAGACAATATCACAGAAATGTATGATGACACGTTTAGGTATACTGGAAGAGAACTTCAAGCTTATAAAACAGAACTGGTTCAGCATAGAATGATTCTCAATTATCTCACAGCAGTAACAGGTGGATATTGTGTCACACTGGCAATGCAGTACGGCGTGAAATGTTGCACATATATTACAAATAGTACCGAGGACCCGATCGAGGTCATAGACCAAAAGATGGACGATATTCTCCAACTGAAGTGGGAATTTCGCAGGAGACACAATCTCACTCTTGCTGCTGTAGGTAATGAGCTGACTGGTTGGGTGTCATGGTTGAACCCGCAAAATTGGTTCTCCGGTTTAGGAGAATGGGCTCAAGGAGTCATAATGGATGTTGGGAAGTTTCTCCTATGTATCTTAGGTGTTATCATAACGATTGGCTTGATATTTAGATGCGGTCAGGCTTTAACGAAGTGCAAACGAAGTACCAGGGTGATGAGTTTAAGGAGTGAGGAAATTGTAATTCCAATGGATTTGATTTATGACCCAAATGTAGAAACAATGATGTGATGAAAATGCGATTTCTACGGTCCGTTTCTTTCACCTGTTTTTCCGTTTTCCTCCAAGGTAAAAAGACCCACTTGGACGAGGAATTTGATGAGCCGATATACAGACAACAGATGGATTGAAGAAGAAGTTTTGACAACCTGATACACAGATTTTTGATGAACTTTGCCATAGATCCCCAGTTTCCCTAGAAATTTTAAAATTACGCTAGCCCAACACTTTTGTAAATCTATGGACATTGACAAAGCTTTTGCTCGCACCTTATGGGCAAAAGCACAAAGAAGACTGCATTCAACAGACACCGAACAAGACTTCAACCGACAAATGTTCATTTACCTGACATAGAATACCACTGCATTTACCGTAATTATGTCTTTTCTTCATCTCTACAACCTTCAGGTAATTACACACATAGTATAAGGAATACAGGCACAGATATCAGCAATCACATATTCCCCCATTCATGTATCATCAACTAAAATGTGCTCCCCATTTTGTTCAAAATCCGAAAAGAGCTCGGTAAAGTTTGACAGCCCATCCACAGACCCGTACCACGGGATAAGAAGGAATTCAAATGTATACTTCGCAATACCTCGAAGCTTGATTTAAAACACGTACGGCACGATGATACATGACCCCCAAGCACGGATTCATACACACATGCTTCTGCTATCACACTAGGTCATACCCTTTTCCTACCTTCTCCTCTCCTCCCCTACCCAACCATGTAAATGTATTAACCCCTGACATATATTTTTCTCTTTTTGAAATGTTTTAGGAAGTGGCAGTTATTGTTGACTGCCAAAGGGTGGACTGTCAAAGTCAGAAAAATATCTCTATGCACACTGCCATATTTGCACCTCACACAGGTCTGCGCTGCGCATGCGTGCGCTCTCCCGTGCGTGCGCATACTCGCTGTTGCGGGCACCCGCGGGCGCGCGGTATGTGCATTTACGGTAGAGTTCATGTGTTCGTAGCGTGCGACTCTTTCGTTACATATTTCCACTATATAATGTATTTTGTAGATCATGGTCCCTTTGATAGATTCTGAAAGTTTGGTTAATATAGAATGTTCATGAACAGAGAAATCCCCCTTTGTTTGATACGAAGGGTCAGACAGGAGTAATACAGTGGTGTTTAGTACCCATCGGAAGAGTATTTAATTAGCAATATTCCGGTGTTGGTTTGAAGCGGATTAATCGCTCGTGCGAATAGTTATGGACATAAGAAGTTTATGAACATTTACTGTATTTGCACTTACTTATCCATGCGGCGGGAAACCCAGTTTCCCTCCCACCTGAGCTGTTGGAAATAGTCACAGCCCACCTGTATGAATCAACCTATGACCTTTTGTTATAATGCGAGGAGGAATTCCTGTGTCCAATGAACAATGAGATTGTAGGGACCATTGAATTGTATTGTGTGTGGGGCATAAATAGACAAGCCGATCACATCCAGCTCTCACTCTTCAACGGTTATCATTGCTGAAAATCGGGAGCTGGATGTCCAGAGGCGCATGCGATCGTTTCCTTTGTGCGTAAGTTTTCTCCGCAATCATATTGTCTTTCTTGATGTTATGGGCCATATCTCTCTCTCTCTCTCTTCTTCTCTTTCTCTCGTACTCTCTTAAACGTAATAGTATTGTATTGTATTTCCTGTGTAGTTATCTGGTTAGGTAGTCTATGTTATATTGTAGTGTATGACTTGTATTGTATTAATTCTTTTGCAAGTATAACATTCATAATATATATATTAGGCGTTGGACCCTAAGCACGGTATCTGTGTATTTCTTATAGTGTTAAGTATTCACAGAGCGTCGGTGACGCTCAAACAGCTTTTAAGTTAATAAGGTTACACTGTGTTGCATCTACACCCTATCTCTACACTAAGGTTTTACAGCATATTACATTGTTTTTGGTTTAGATTTAAAGGTTTAACATTGTGAGCGTCAGCGCCGCTGGTGATCTCCTCGTGGTCCCGAGCGTCCGCTACGCTATAGCGAATCATTACATTAGCCGGCAGCCAATAGCGTGCCTGCCTGTGATCTCTCGGCCGTGAGCGAACGTGACGCTTGAGCGTCTCGACCATGGCTAAGCGATCGTTACGCAACGAGCGTACCCTTACGGTACTCCATACGTAAATAGCGTACAGTGTTCTTAGACCTCATAAAGGGTTTTATATAAGATAAATATTTAGCTTTATCAGTGGGCACTTTTCATGTTTTGGTTTTGGATCTGGATCCCTGCTCGTGTTTTGGATCTGGATTGGTTTTGCCAAAACCACCCTTTCGGGTTTTGGTTTTGGATCTGGATGATTTTTTTTTTTAAAAGCATAAAAACAGCTAAAATTACAGAATTTGGGGGTAATTTTGATCCTACGGTATTATTAACCTTAATAACATTCATTTCCACTCATTTCCAATCTATTATGAACACCTCACACCACACAATATTGTTTTTAGGCCAAAAGGTTGCGCCAAGGTAGCTGGATGACTTTGCTAAGCAACACAAGTGTGAGGCACAAATACCTTGCCCATCTAGGAGTGTGTCAGACAGTATGGCAGATTTAAAAAATAGGCCCCAAACAGCACATCATGCAAAGAAGAAAAAGAGGTGCAATGAGGTAGCTGGATGGCTAAGCTAAGCGACACAAGTGTGCGGCACAAACACCTGGCCCATCTAGGAGTAGCACTGCAGTGTCATACAGGATCACACTTTTAAAAACTAGGCCCCAAACAGCACATCATGCAAAGAAGAAAAAGAGGTGTAATGAGGTAGCTGGATGGCTAAGCTAAGCGACACAAGTGTGCGGCACAAACACCTGGCCCATCTAGGAGTAGCACTGCAGTGTCAGACAGGATGGCACTTTTAAAAACTAGGCCCCAAACAGCACATCATGCAAAGAAGAAAAAGAGGTGTAATGAGGTAGCTGGATGGCTAAGCTAAGTGACACAAGTGTGCGGCACAAACACCTGGCCCATCTAGGAGTAGCACTGCAGTGTCAGACAGGATGGCGCTTTTAAAAATAAGGCCCCAAACAGCACATTATGAAAAGAGGAAAAAGAGGTGCAATGAGGTACATATGTGCCTACGCTCCCTCATTCTGCAGGAGACTCCCTGAAATAGAAGCAATCTCCCTGACTCCCTGAATAGTCCAGCAAACTCCCTGATTGCAACTTAACCGCATTATGCAGCTGGTACATTTTTTTGGGGGGTGGGGGGGAATGAATCGCAGATACATACATTCAAATGGGAACATCAGTGCCATTTCCCTGCATTGATTATAAGACACAATGATCCCTATGGCTACATGCTTTTTTGAATACATTTTCTCGTGGCCACTTACAGTATATGGAACCTCTTGAAAAACACAATACACAAACAAATTCTGCAAAACATAAGAGTATTTTCTTCAACAAGTAGCTCTTACTAACTTTGGTGCTCATTTACAGTTGGATGTAAGTAATTTTTATGACACGCCTCTCAGATGTAGCAATACACGTCCGCACTGATATATATCTCCTATATAATAGCCCAGATCTGTGACTTTGTGACTCATTTGCTAACGCTGGGCGGAGTCACAACACTGGGCAGAGTTAGTCAAATGAGTCACAGATCTGGGCAAATCTATAGGAGCAGAAGCAGATGGTATGGGCATGGCACAGGCAGGGGTGCATACCTCCCAGCTTTCTTCAGGCAGAAGGAGGGACACACAGGCGGCGAAAAGGGGGCATGGCCAACGAAAAGGGGCGTGGCTTCACGGGAGGCCTCCCGTTTTTGTCAGTGAGGGGGCATGCCCAGCGCTTTGTGCGCTGCTGGCATGCCCCCAGGGGCGGATTATGAGTCCGGGGGGCCCAGGGCACTTGAAACAGGGGGGCCCTATCTTATTGCTGTGCCTGCTCTGGGTTTGGGGCGTGGCCTAATCGTGAGCCGCGTGACCACGCCCCTTTACGCAAATTCCGGGTATTTTTTTTTAATGGGATTTTGGCCCCTCAGCTAGGGGTAAATCCAGAGGGGGTGGTCGCTCCCCCCTATACACCCGCACAGGCAGAAGAAAGCAGGGAGGCTGCTGCCTCCCTGCACCACGACAGACCTGCCAACACACAGCAGAGTGTGCTGACTGTAGCACAATGCTGCTGCTGTTGCTGGCAGGACGGGGGAGCTACAGAGCTGGGACAGAGCTACTCCAGCCGGGGAGGCCCCTAAAACTGTGGGGCCCACGGTACGTACCCCCTGCGCCCCCCCCCCTTAATCTGGCACTGCTGCCATAACCCCCCCTTAATCCGTACCCCCTGATGCCCCCTCTCCTCCTGTCTCCACTAAATAGACGCTGTGCGCATCTATTCACCGCTGCTCTGCTAAGCAGAACAGCGAGTTCAGGAGCTTCCCAACTGCCCCCCCACCGGGGGACACTGCGGCCCACGGGTGGGACAGCGGGACAGACCCCAAAAAATGGGACTGTCCCGCGAAAATCGGGACAGTGGGGAGGTATGAGGGTGTGTGAGGGGGTATGCCGTACAGACAGACGGGCACCGGCTCACTGTGTGCTTGACCCCCCACATCAGCAAACTCAGCAGGGGCTCTCTGGCGTGGAGGAGCGTCACTTTCTGGCACACTTCACACTTCTTAGCTGCAGTTTTGTGGGGCACCTGCCGCTGTGCAGGTTCTGTACTGCCTCTGTTATCTCCAGCTAGCTGCAGCGCTGCCGTCCGCAGTGAGGTGCGCCCAGCTCCTTCACACACTTTAGCCGGCGGATGGCGCTGCAGAAGTCCGCGCTGTTTGCAGGCTCCGACCCCCTCCTCCCTCCAGCCGCAGCGTCTCCTGGGAGCTTACCAGTCACTCCCAGTCTCCCCTTTCCACAGTGCCCGGCAGCCGCGAGGTCCGCACCGCGTGCATGCTATGACCCCCTCCTCCCTCCAGCCGCAGCGTCTCCTGGGGGCTAACCTGTCATTCCCAGTCTCCCCTTACCACAGTCCCGGCAGCTGTGCGAGGTCCGCGGTGTGTGACTGAGGAGGGGGGGAGGGATGCGGACGGGCAGAGGAAGCAGGACTCCAGCCTGAGAGAGTCAGCCATGCCAAGTCTCCACCAGCAGCAGATCCCAACAGGTTGGCGTGGAACATCAGCAGCCAGCAGCAGTGACTCCGGTAAGACACATCTGTCTGTAACCACTGTTTTGTCCCTAATACCAATCTCTCCCGTGCCCTGTGTTCTGTCATGTCCCTGTCACCCCTGGCCTTGCCCTGTCACCCTTATCCTGGCCCTGTCACCCTTATCCTGGCCCTGTCACCCTTATCCTGGCCCTTTCACCCGTATCCTGGCCCTTTCACCCTTATCCTGGCCCTGTCAGCCTTATGCTGGCCCTGTCACCCCTGCCCTGGTCCTGCCGCCCCTACCCTGGCCATGTCACCCCTATCCTGTCCCTATCATTTCTGTCCTGGCCCCGTCCCTGTTCTGACCCTGTCACCACTGTTCTGACCCTGTAACCCCTGTCCTGGCCCTGTTACTGCATACCCTCCAACTACCTTTTTGGCAGGTACAGTACCCGCAGTGCCTCCAGACCCCCCCCCCAATGCACCACACCTCCGTACCTTCCCATCCCCCACACACTGTGCCTCAAGACCCCCTACACCACCCGCGGCTCCCACTCCCCCGCCCCTCCACCACCCACAGCACCTCCAGGCCCCCTCCATCATCCACTCCCCATATATGTCTCCCCCCACACCCCCCCCCCTCCACCCGCAGCATTTGCAGACACCCTCCTTAATCCTCTGCAGGGCTGGTGCGCACCCCAACCCTCTCTTCCATGCAGCAGCAGTCAGCCACCCATCTGCAGCGCTTGCTGAGCGGGTAGTGCCAGGCCTGGCTGCCGCGATCGGAGATAAGCTCTGATCGCGGCAGCCGGCCAGCATTGGGGATGCCGGCGGCCATGCAGGGGACATCTGGACCAGCCAAATGGAACGGAATGATGTGATATTATTCTGGAATGGAGGTTATTATGACTTCCATAACTTAATGGAAGAGATAAGCAGTTTAGATTGTCCTATAAAATTCACTCACCTAATGAGCCTTTAAGACATTGCTTATCATAATGTAAAGATCAAATGGATTGATAATAAGATCTGTACCAGCATCTGTACCAAACCGACAGATAGAAATACGCTGTTAAGAGCTGATAGTTACCATCCACAGGCCATCATCAATGGATTACTCTTCTCCCAATTACTAAGAGTCAAAATAATTACAAGTGATGAACATACTCTTAAGGAAGATTTGGACACTATGGTAACTAAATTTAAAGTAAGAGGGTATAGGGATAGCACATTTAAATTAGAGAGAGATAAAGTAGAACAGACTCTACGTGCTCTGATGTTTAAAAAGTCCAGTCAATACTGATGTGTTTAATTGGGTACATAGATATGATACAGCACATCAAAAGATACGAGAAGTGAGTACCAATCTTTGGCCATTAATTCAGAGTGAGCTTAAGAGCCTCAAACATAAAAGAATTAGACACTGTTATAAGAGGGGTAAAAATGATCGCAATTGGGTGGTGCATACAGACATCACCAGACAAATTAAAGCGCCCAAAATTACAACCAGAAAAGCCCTCGGCTGCCATAGTGAGTAAACATGTTTTGCATCCCCACACTGGTCGTAAGTTTGAGATTTGACATGCCCTTACCTGCTCTAGTACATATGTGGTATATCTGATTAAATGCCCCTTGTGGGTTATATTATGTGGGAAAGACCATACATTATTTTAAAGAACATATGGCACTCCACAGATCATCAATCCGAGCTGCATATAATGAAAAGGGATCTGACCAACCCATTGCGAAACACTTTGTGGAAGCCAGCCCGCTACCCGTGAACAAGTTCCCTGTGAAACGTACGTTGGGTGACGTGAACACGGTCACAGAGGGCGCGCTCACGTGACCGGCAGTAGACCAGGTGAGCCGCATGGACTTACATCACGTGTATAACAGCGATCAGCGGCTGAAAGCAAGCAGGGACGCATATGGGAATAAGTATCCCTTCAAATACTTTATAGCAACTACTCTGCCTACATGCCTGGCTAATTCTAATTATACTTTCTCTAATGCCGGCCTTATAACACATGGTAATTAAAAAACAACCGGTGCCTCAGCTACCACAGTGTTGAAATCACTTTAAGCTGTTTTCTGGCACTTTGGCACTGAATAAATCAGAACCATGCAAACGTATTACTGCAAGTGTTATGTGTCCAGTTGCTTTAAGCACCCATGTGTAAATTTACCTCTGCAGGCACTCATATAATTTATGTAAACCTTCTCATTTATTTCAAACTAGTATGCAAAGCATCTAAACAGGCAATAAAATCATAACCGCAGAGATACACACCATGTGCAATATAACAGACTGTGGCAGACAATAAGGATATTTATAGAATAGAAACCTTTTTCAATTGTTTTACGCAGTGGTTTGATAAACATCATTTGGTTACTAGCATTGTATCTATTTTGGCTATTTCAGGGAATGTTTAAATTGTGTCCATATTGTTTCAAGCCTTTTCTCTTTTGCTGATTGGTACTCCCGCATCTATAAGGGATCCGGTCTGAAGATCGACAGTGTCTAGGTCGACAATGTTTAGGTCGACCACTATAGGTCGACACTCACTAGGTCGACATGGATGGAAGGTTGACAGGGTTTCTAGGTCGACATGTGCTAGGTCGACAGGTCTAAAGGTCGACATGAGTTTTTAACATTTTTTTTGGGGGGGGGGATTTTTTCATACTTAACGATCCACGTGGACTACGATTGGAACGGTAAAGTGTGCCGAGCGAAGCGAAGGCACCATGCCCGAAGCATGGCGAGCGAAGCGAGCCATGCGAGGGGACGCGGTGCACTAATTTGGGATCCCGGTCACTCTACGAAGAAAATGACACACACAAAAAAATCCTCATGTCGACCTTTAGACCTGTCGACCTAGCACATGTCGACCTAGAAACCCTGTCGACCTTCCATCCATGTCGACCAAATGACTGTCGACCTATAGTGGTCGACCTAAACATTGTCGACCTAGACACTGTCGATAAAACGAACCACACCCATCTATAATACTTGATACATATAAGTGTATCATAGTAGGGAGATATATTTAAAGTATCCCTTCTTTGTACACAATTGCCTGAAAGTTAGTAACCATCATTATATTCTCTTTCTAGTCATGTTGGACTGTGCTCAAATGTGTTATCATATACATTGACACTGTGCTTATAGAAAAACGACATGACGTGTTTATCACTCCAAGTCGTTCTATGATACTTTTTGTTTTATAGCACACTTGTCTACTCTATTTTTTGAATATCATTTGAATACTGTGTTACCAGATATATTAGCCTTAGAGTCAACTTACAACTAGTATAAATCCTTTTATGTCTCAGCTGTTATAGCGTGTATATTGCCTTCAAATCGCTTTATGAGAAATTTCTTTCAATATAGATGTTTGTTTGTGAGCACTATCATATGTCATACATAACGGCTATAAAATTTATATCTGTAACTTTTCAGGGAACTGAGTATATGTTATAGTCTACTCCTGTTGTCCAATCCTCTATATCTGACGGAACTGCATTTGGGGACAAATATTGAGATTAATCCCTTGCGCTGTGGTATCATTCACATCAAGGGTGTCTCTTTACCAACCTAAGTACAGAACGTCTGCTTGTCTTTTTTCAAGTTGTATTACTGTACTCTGCCCTCTCTCATTCCCCGTCCTATACCAAAAAGACTGGCATGACAGGAGAACAGCAGAAGGGTTAGACTGTCACAGTTTCAGCTTCTATCGTTCCAAGGTGCCGTCCCATACTCATATCGAGGATCTCTTGATAACCACTGTATGCTTTATATGTTATGCTCAATAAGGCAATTTGACTGCTTAATACAGGTTGAGTATCCCTTATCCAAAACGCTTGGGACCAGAGGTATTTTGGATAACGGATTTTTCCGTATTTTGGAATAATTAGATACCATAATGAGATATCATGGTGATGGGACCTAAATCTAAGTACAGAATGCATTTATGTTTCATATACACCTTATACACACAGCCTGAAGGTAATTTATGTCAATATTTTTTATAACTTTGTGCATTAAACAAAGTGTGTCTACATTCACACAATTCAATTATGTTTCATATACACCTTGTATACACAGCCTGAAGGTCATTTAATACAATATTATTAATAACTTTGTGTATTAAACAAAGTTTGTGTACACTGAGCCATCAAAAAACAAAGATTTCACTATCTCACTCTCACTCAAAAATGTCCGTATTTCGGAATATTCCGTATTTCGGAATATATGGATATGGGATACTCAACCTGTATAGACAAAAAATTTGTTGTCAACATCTATATGGGTTTTTGTATTCAAAATGTGCATTGACCAGATGATTTGAACCCATGCATACCCACAAACTTGGGGTTACAGACTGATAAAATGATGGCCACATTCCTAATCCTGTAAATGTACCACATGGACCGCTGCTGCTAGCATTATTGATGGCTATACTATATATACTATTGACATTGCACGTTTATGATTATATATAAACTACTACCAAACCACACTGTGTATGCCCAATCTCATCTGATCTTGGAAGCAATACAGTGTTGGGCCTGGTTAGTACCCGATCGGGAGACCATCTGGGAATACCAGGTGTTGTAGGTTATCTCCATTACCATTAAAGGTTTGACTCTTTACTCAATTTATATATGGGCCTAGCAGATATGCAAAATATTCTTTCATCAAAAATTCACAGACACAGTTAATTCTGTGGTTCACAAGTAAGATAGCTTTTATTATTTATTTATTTATTTATTATTTACTATTTAACATTCAAAATTGACTCTGTCCAAGTGTTCGTATATCTTAAATAATTCTTATATTAAAAGTTATGTTTTAATTGCTACATCATTACATTATTATTAATTCATTAATAATATTTAAATATTTCTGAGAGCGAATGCTACCAAAAAAAAGGTTGTTTCTTTCCTCTTTCACCTTTTCAATATTGGAAGCCAGACATAGCAAGCTTCAGACATATGGTCATTGACCATATTGTGCATGATGGTAGGAGAGGGGATCGCCACAAGAGGTTATTACAGTGTGCGGCCAAATGGATACATCTCTTACTGTAGATACAGTAAAACCAAGAAGTCTAAATGACCAATTGAATATGAGTGTGTTTCTGTGAACTACTAAAATCCTGTTTGGTCTTGAGATTTATAATATCTATAGATGTTTGTTTCTCAGATATATCACAGCAAGATGATAATATATGTTTTGATTGAATTGCACTTTCAGGTTTTTTCACATTTGTGATAGTCTGTCATCCTGTTCAGAATGTTTTTAACCATGTTAATGTTTATACAATATTACTGTGATGTATTTTGGTGTCCTCTGTGCAGGGAATGGGTTGTCATGGCTACATGTGCGGGCGGAAGTGAAGGGCGGAACTGGGGGAATCCCGGAAGTCAGACACTTGCGGCTGGCAGCGTACGATGGCGCCCGGGACCTGCTCAGGAGGAGAGGGTATTTAAAGGTAATTATGTTCCACTGCCTGTATATATGTGTTGCTTGACAAAGGGTTAATAAAGTCAGAAACATTGTTGACATGCTGGCATTTTGAATTGTTACTATGAAGTCCGGTGAGTGCCATACTGTTGGAGGTTTATATATATATATATATATATATATATTAGAACAGACAGGCGGCACTCAGAGCATATGATCAAATGGAAAGTGCAGTGACTTTATTGTCAAGAAGACATCTACGTTTCGGGGACGCAACCCCGTTGTCAGGATAAGTGCAAATGAACAAAGTAAGTGAATAAATACCTTTAGATGTAGGAGGGACTCCTCCCGCCCGTGGAGTCCACGCCGCCCGGATCCCGGTCGAGACGTACCTCACAACCGGAAGTGACGTAATGCCGGTCCGTCCAGCTGACGTGTTATCACTGAGGGGGAGATCACCATGGTTACTGTGCACATACAGAAATAAATACATAAATAAATTTGCATGGATAAAAAGAAAAAGAAAAAGAAAAAATACATATACAATGCTATGGTTGGTAATATATAACGTGCAGTGTGTGAAATAAAGACCATACAAACAAAAACAGCGTGTCCAAAAAGTGTTGATAAAGAACAGTAACCTAAAGCAATGTGCCGTGTTCAATGTAAATATTACATGTCTGTAATCCTGTGACATCAGTATTAGAGCATATTGGAGCAGTTAATCATAGAACTGGAGAGCAAGTATAAACTCTCTTCATATAACCTATTGTTAACATGGTCATAACACCTAATGCCTGGAGAATATAGAGCAATCTGACACATAGAGGTTTAAGAAGTTAAAAAATACAAAACCTACTGAAGGAAAAATTATATATTTGATGAGCGCTGTATAGATACGAGTGGAAACTCTGTAACTATTGCCTCATAAAAAACATCTCAGATTCATATATTCATTTAAACCTTTCGGGTGTATGGTATTTAATCTATGTATCCATCTGGATTCTAGTTGCAGAAGTTTCCTAGATCGATCACCACCTCGTAGTGATTTGGGTACCTGATCTATTATTTTGTACCTCAACGTGGCCATGCTATGTTTGGCTTTGGCAAAATGCCTGGCCACAGGTTGTTCACTGTCGCCTGATTTAATGGCCTCCCGGATTGCATACCTATGCTGCGCCATACGTGTTTTGAAAGTGCAATCCGTTTTGCCCACGTAAATTAATCCACATGGGCAGGTAATGAGGTATATTACAAATTTGGACTCACAGGAAAGTGGGTGTTGTATAGTAAATAGCTTTCCTGTATGTGGATGCCTAAATTTGTCACCCGGGGTGAGGTAGCTGCATGTTGTGCAGCCACTGCACCGAAAACATCCCGGTTTCCTACTGAGAAAGTGTCGTTTTTGTGTTTCGAAATTAGAAATATCAGTTTTAACTACATAATCCCTGATACTTTTGTTTCTAGTATGGCTAACCAGGAGTTTTGAATCAAAAACTTCCCCAAGATCCTTATCTGATGACACTATGGGCCACAGTTGTTTCATTTTTTTAGTAAGATGTTTACTACTAGAATTATATTGTGTGACCCATGGAAATCTACCTGTCAGTGTTTTTTTCTCTTTAGGGGCTAACAGTTGTTCTCGTGTGTAGTCAAGCGCATGTGTCCTGGCTTGTTGTAACTCACTCAGTGGATATCCTCGTTCTTGGAATTTTTTTAGCATCATGTCTAGATCAAGGTCTCTTTTTTCCGGTGTGCTGTTAATACGACATACCCGGAGAAACTGGGAAAAAGGTAAGCTACTAGTGGTTGATCTTGGGTGGAAACTATCATGCTTAAGAAGATTGTTTCTATCTGTAGGTTTGACATAAAGTGATGTATTAATTATGCCATTTTGTACCGTAATTTGTACATCCAAGAAAGTAATTGTGCTTGTATTAGACTCCATGGTAAATTTTACCGGACTGGAAGTCAAATTGTGTGTTTGTATCAAAGTGTGCAGTTGTTCCAGGGGCCCTGTCCAGAATATCAACACATCGTCTATATACCTAGTATATAGCTTAAGATGACAGTTAATGTGTTGATCTTGTAAGAATAAATCTTTTTCTACTTCCCACATGTATATATTCGCAAAGGCTGGGGCCACCGCTGACCCCATCGCACAACCTGTGCGTTGAATGTAATACCTTTTATCATGTAGGAAGTAGTTGTGTGTCAAGGTGTATCTGAGTAGTTGTAAGAAAAACTCAGTTTCTGGACCTTTAAATAGCGGGTTGTTAGTAATGAGACGTCTTACCGCAAGCAGTCCTGCTTCATGCGGTATGCATGTGTATAAACTAGTGACGTCAATTGATGATAACGTAGTTTCTGGGGGAAGTGTACCAACTGTCTGTAACATCCTAAGTAACGAGGATGTGTCTTTTAAATGGGTACTGGTCTGTTGGATACAAGGTTGCAAATAAGTATCACAATATACAGCCAGAGGCTCACATAATGACCCCCTAGCCGAAATAATCAGTCTACCAGGGGGCTTAATTGGGTCCTTGTGTATTTTCGGGATACAGTAAAAGATGGGTACAATGGGGTTTTCTCTACTTAAAGCTTTAGATGTAGATGTAGAGATAATCCCTACAGAAACTGCTTCAGACAGAATAGTGTCTAATTCACGTTTAAAGATGTTAGTGGGGTCATTCTGTAGACCTCCATAAGTGTTGGGATCTGACAATAAACGTGTACATTCTGTTTTATATGCATCCGTATCAAGAACCACAATGCCTCCCCCTTTATCCGCACCCCTAATAATAATGTCCTGCCTTTTACTAAGTCCCTTCAGGGCTGCAAATTCATCCTTGGACATATTAGGGTATGGTTTGTTACAGGGTTCATCATCCAAATGTTCCATCATCCTACTGAAAGTCCTAATGGAGGGATTAAGTGAGGTTGGTTCAAATGTAGATTTGTTGAGTTTACTCACCTGGGGGGGGATTTCGCAAGAAGCCGTATTTATATGTCCCGGTGGTTGTTTATGAAAAAATTCCTTTAATTTGAGAGATCTAGATAATTTGTATGTCTCTATCTTCCATTGAAAAGAATCAATGGAACTGGTGGGGACAAATCCAAGTCCTTTGCTTAACACCTTGGTTTCCAAAGGTGTTAACACTTTTGTGGATAAGTTAAATATCAATTGCGTCCCCTCCTCGGTGGTTTGGAGTTGTTCTTGGGTCCTCGTTTTCCTCCTCGTTTGTCCCCCTCTCCTCGTGAACGTGCTCCTCTGCCTGCGATGATGGCCCTGGTACGAACCCCTAAAGGGGCCTCTCCTATCTGTTGTGTGTTTATAGGGGTCTCTTCAATTTCGCTGGCAGATGTACTGGAGTATGGTTGGCGTTGTTCACGGCGTCTGACATATTGTTGTCTTGCTGGGGTATATCTAGTGTTGCTGTTGTAAAGCCATGAATATACTCGGTGTTGAGCATAATCTTGTTGTACTTTGATCAATTTCTGTTTCATGAACTTGATCAAATTGATCTTATATTGCTCAACTTCTCCTTCCAGTTTTGTCATCCAGTCTGGGGGTGGGGAAAGCGGTATGGCATGTTCAGTGTTGAATGCTCCAATTTTTTGTTTGGTGATATTCATCTCCCGTGTGGCTTCTTCAATCACGAGGAGTAACAAGTCCATGGAGCATTTATTCAACACAGAGATCCACTTTCTGCAAAATGACACGTCATATCTCCCAATTGTGGGCATATTGTGAATGCGAAATCCACGTGGGATTTGCTTAGCCCTGAAGTAGTCTGACAGTGTCATGCCATGATAGAGATAATCGATCTCCCGTTTACGTAGTTTTAGCAAATCTCTATATAATTCATCACTTGTAGTCCCTGCATCCGTTTCAAATGCCGAGGTTTTAAAAAGAATATTCTCTGCCTCAGCTTCTGAGAAACTGAGTGTGTCAGAATTGTCACATTGTAAAAAGTGTGTAGCGCCATCAGCTACTTCATCATCCAGTGCAGCCATGTTGCTCAATAAATAATGTCCAGGTGGAGCAAACAATGTGAAAAAAAGTGCTAAGTGCTGTGCAGCAATAAGTGAAGTGCAAATCCGCAAACAGTGCGTGTGTTGCGGGTGATAAAGTCCTCCTGAGTCAATAAACCATAGGATATACGTGGTGCCCTGGTCAACAAATGGTTAACCCCTGCCAGGAACCAATTTGTAATGCAGACAAACAGTGTGACCCGGCACTCACAGTTCCTTTCAAAGAATTCCTTAGCTCACGTGTTCAATGTAAATACACGGCACATTGCTTTAGGTTACTGTTCTTTATCAACACTTTTTGGACACGCTGTTTTTGTTTGTATGGTCTTTATTTCACACACTGCACGTTATATATTACCAACCATAGCATTGTATATGTATTTTTTCTTTTTCTTTTTCTTTTTATCCATGCAAATTTATTTATGTATTTATTTCTGTATGTGCACAGTAACCATGGTGATCTCCCCCTCAGTGATAACACGTCAGCTGGACGGACCGGCATTACGTCACTTCCGGTTGTAAGGTACGTCTCGACCGGGATCCGGGCGGCGTGGACTCCACGGGCGGGAGGAGTCCCTCCTACATCTAAAGGTATTTATTCACTTACTTTGTTCATTTGCACTTATCCTGACGACGGGGTTGCGTCCCCGAAACGTAGATGTCTTCTTGACAATAAAGTCACTGCACTTTCCATTTGATCATATGCTCTGAGTGCCGCCTGTCTGTTCTGGTGCATTATCGGGTCGTTACCTGAGGGAGGGCACCGTGAGCTAAGGAATTCTTTGAAAGGAACTGTGAGTGCCGGGTCACACTGTTTGTCTATATATATATATATATATATATATATATACACACATACCTGTACATACATATGGAAGGAAAAACGGCGACACTCAGAGACAGCGTTGCTATTTCAAATTGTGTATTGAACACTCACAGACATATATGCCAATATTTCAGGGCACCTCACCTTGACAAAGGAGCAGGATTGGCCCCGATACGTTGGCACATACAGTATGTCTGAGTGTTTAATACATTCATTGAAATAGCAACGCTGTCTCTAAGTGCCGCCATTTTTTTCTTCCACATGTGCATACATCCCGGAGGGCATCAGAGCACTAAAAGCATTTGAGAGGAGTGCCAGTCCACAACCCATCTATTACATGTACATACATATATATATATAAATAAAAGAGGCTCTGCCCTCACCATTATAAACAATGAGGTTTTAGTTCATATATTGATCAAAACTTTTATGCTTGCAACCCCTGTCAAGGGACCCCTATTTCTGCAAATCCTGCTCTATGGGGTTCATTAATGGGGGCTGCAAGGTAAAATGTATTGATCAATATATGAACTAAAACCTCATTGTTTATTATGTGGGTGCAGAGCCTCTGTGATTTGTATTTAAATAATATGGTTACATACCACATGCACACAAGATCTAGGAGTGCAGTGCATCAATGCCTTTTCTATATCTTAGTGTGAGAAAACACCACCATCTAGTGCAGTATATTAGTTCTATATATACAGATGTGATCCTCCTAAGCTTACAGCCAGCTGCGGCTATTCGGCTTCTGTAGGGATGCATGGTGCGTATGCACGCTTCGACCTATTGCAGCTAGCTGCGGGGAATCGCTATCATGATGCATATGCACGTGGCAGGCGATCCCCTGTAAGATGAGAAGGGAAATATATATTGAGAGCGAGAGAGCGAGAGATAGTCCCTGGTAGTCATCTGTCTGTCCAAGAACTGCTTTTGTCGAGGAAGGTTCAGGTGTATGAAACATTTATCTGTGACAAAAGGGAGCTGAGCAGTGACGATTTTAGTAAGAGTGACAATTTCAGTATGAGAAGAATGGTAGTGCTCTACACTGCACACAATGGCCAAGAGTGGTACTGCAGGGATAATCAGCATCAGCTTCCCTGTCCCTCCTCCCTCTCATACAAGGCTTCTATTTATCACTATACTATTTATTCATCCATTTTCCATCTCTCTCTCATTCTCAAAGCTGTCTTTCTATCTAGCTATCAAATTTTATGTACGTGCAGCTTCTGCCTGGTAGCAGGCATTAAAAAGTATTTTTTTCCCCTGCCCTTTGCCCCCTTGTTCTTTTAACTTTTTAGAGATATTGCTACCTGAGACCTGGATTCCTTGTGTGGAGGATGCCGGCTCAATTCAAGGAGCTGCCTCATCAGCCCTAGCCAGCTTCTATGGACTGCATCCAATGCAGTCCATAAAAGCCGGGAGTTTGCGCATGTCCAGTACAGTTGCAGCTACTACGCATGCCTCAGGTACCGGCATCTGTGAACAACAAACAGTAGTACAGGCGATGGAGATCCGGCCAGCTAGCTATATATATATATATATATATATATATATATATATATAAATATATTAGAGATGTGCACCTGAAATTTTTTCGGGTTTTGTGTTTTGGATTCGGTTCCGCGGCCGTGTTTTGGATTTGGACGCGTTTTGCCAAAACCTCCCTGAAAATTTTTTGTCGGATTCGGGTGTGTTTTGGATTCGGGTGTTTTTTTTTTTTAAAACCCTCAAAAACAGCTTAAATCATAGAATTTGGGGGTCATTTTGATCCCATAGTATTATTAACCTCAATAACCATAATTTACACTAATTTTCAGTCTATTCAGAACACCTCACACCTCACAATATTATTTTAAGTCCTAAAATTTGCACCGAGGTCACTGGATGGCTAAGCTAAGCGACACAAGTGGCCGACACAAACACCTGGCCCATCTAGGAGTGGCACTGCAGTGTCAGGCAGGATGGCACCTCAAAAAAACAGTCCCCAAACAGCACATGATGCAAAGAAAAAAAGAGGCGCACCAAGGTCGCTGTGTGACTAAGCTAAGCGACACAAGTGGCCGACACAAACACCTGGCCCATCTAGGAGTGGCACTGCAGTGTCAGACAGGATGGCACTTCAAAAAAATTGTCCCCAAACAGCACATGATGCAAAGAAAAAAAGAGGCGCACCAAGGTCGCTGTGTGACTAAGCTAAGCGACACAAGTGGCCGACACAAACACCTGGCCCATCTAGGAGTGGCACTGCAGTGTCAGACAGGATGGCACTTCAAAAAAATTGTCCCCAAACAGCACATGATGCAAAGAAAAAAAGAGGCGCACCAAGGTCGCTGTGTGACGAAGTTAAGCAACACAAGTGGCCGACACAAACACCTGGCCCATCTAGGAGTGGCACTGCAGTGTCAGACAGGATGGCACTTAAAAAAATAGTCCCCAAACAGCACATGATGCAAAGAAAAATGAAAGAAAAAAGAGGTGCAAGATGGAATTGTCCTTGGGCCCTCCCACCCACCCTTATGTTGTATAAACAGGACATGCACACTTTAACGAACCCATCATTTCAGCGACAGGGTCTGCCACACGACTGTGACTGAAATGACTGGTTGGTTTGGGCCCCCACCAAAAAAGAAGCAATCAATCTCTCCTTGCACAAATTGGCTCTACAGAGGCAAGATGTCCACCTCATCATCATCCTCCGATTCCTCACCCCTTTGACTGTGTACATCCCCCTCCTCACAGATTATTAATTCGTCCCCACTGGAATCCACCATCTCAGATCCCTGTGTACTTTCTGGAGGCAATTGCTGGTGAATGTCTCCATGGAGGAATTGATTATAATTCATTTTGATGAACATCATCTTCTCCACATTTTCTGGAAGTAACCTCGTACGCCGATTGCTGACAAGGTGAGCGGCTGCACTAAACACTCTTTCGGAGTACACACTGGAGGGAGGGCAACTTAGGTAGAATAAAGCCAGGATGCGGTCACTCATATAATCCTCCACCATTCTTTCCATGGTGAGAGAATCATATGCAGTGACAGTAGACGACATGTCAGTAATCATTGGCAGGTCCTTCAGTCCGGACCAGATGTCAGCACTCGCTCCAGACTGCTCTGCCTCACCGCCAGCGGGTGGGCTCGGAATTCTTAGCCTTTTCCTCGCACCCCCAGTTGCGGGAGAATGTGAAGGAGGAGCTGTTGACGGGTCACGTTCCGCTTGACTTGACAATTTTCTCACCAGCAGGTCTTTGAACCTCTGCAGACTTGTGTCTGCTGGAAAGAGAGATACAACGTAGGTTTTAAATCTAGGATCGAGCACGGTGGCCAAAATGTAGTGCTCTGATTTCAACAGATTGACCACCCGTGAATCCTGGTTAAGCGAATTAAGGGCTCCATCCACAAGTCCCACATGCCTAGCGGAATCGCTCTGTTTTAGCTCCTCCTTCAATGTCTCCAGCTTCTTCTGCAAAAGCCTGATGAGGGGAATGACCTGACTCAGGCTGGCAGTGTCTGAACTGACTTCACGTGTGGCAAGTTCAAAGGGTTGCAGAACCTTGCACAACGTTGAAATCATTCTCCACTGCGCTTGAGTCAGGTGCATTCCCCCTCCTTTGCCTATATCGTGGGCAGATGTATAGGCTTGAATGGCCTTTTGCTGCTCCTCCATCCTCTGAAGCATATAGAGGGTTGAATTCCACCTCGTTACCACCTCTTGCTTCAGATGATGGCAGGGCAGGTTCAGGACTGTTTGCTGGTGCTCCAGTCTTCGGCACGTGGTGGCTGAATGCCGAAAGTGGCCCGCAATTCTTCGGGCCACCGACAGCATTTCTTGCACGCCCCTGTCGTTTTTTAAATAATTCTGCACCACCAAATTCAATGTATGTGCAAAACATGGGACATACTGGAATTTGCCCAGATGTAATGCACGCACAATAATTGGTGGCGTTGTCCGATGTCACAAATCCCCAGGAGAGTCCAATTGGGGTAAGCCATTCTGCGATGATGTTCCTCAGTTTCCGTAAGAGGTTGTCAGCTGTGTGCCTCTTGTGGAAAGCGGTGATACAAAGCGTAGCCTGCCTAGGAACGAGTTGGCGTTTGCGAGATGCTGCTACTGGTGCCGCCGCTGCTGTTCTTGCTGCGGGAGGCAATACATCTACCCAGTGGGCTGTCACAGTCATATAGTCCTGAGTCTGCCCTGCTCCACTTGTCCACATGTCCGTGGTTAAGTGGACATTGGGTACAACTGCATTTTTTAGGACACTGGTGACTCTTTTTCTGAGGTCTGTGTACATTTTCGGTATCGCCTGCCTAGAGAAATGGAACCTAGATGGTATTTGGTACCGGGGACACAGTACCTCAATCAAGTCTCTAGTTGCCTCTGAATTAACGGTGGATACCGGACACACGTTTCTCACCACCCAGGCTGACAAGACCTGAGTTATCCGCTTTGCAGCAGGATGACTGCTGTGATATTTCATCTTCCTCGCAAAGGACTGTTGGACAGTCAATTGCTTACAGGAAGTAGTACAAGTGGTCTTCCGACTTCCCCTCTGGGATGACGATTGACTCCCAGCAGCAACAACAGCAGCACCAGCAGCAGTAGGCGTTACACTCAAGGATGCATCGGAGGAATACCAGGCAGGAGAGGACTCGTCAGACTTGCCAGTGACATGGCCTGCAGGACTATTGGCTTTCCTGTGTAAGGTGGAAATTGACACTGAGGGAGTTGGTGGTGTGGTTTGCAGGAGCTTGGTTACAAGAGGAAGGGATTTAGTGGTCAGTGGACTGCTTCCGCTGTCATCCAAAGTTTTTGAACTTGTCACTGACTTCTGATGAATGAGGTCCAGGTGACGTATAAGGGAGGATGTTCCTAGGTGGTTAACGTCCTTACCCCTACTTATTACAGCTTGACAAAGGCAACACACGGCTTGACACCTGTTGTCCGCATTTGTGTTGAAATAATTCCACACCGAAGAGGTGATTTTTTTTGTATTTTGACCAGGCATGTCAATGGCCATATTCGTCCCACAGACAACAGGTGTCTCCCCGGGTGCCTGACTTAAACAAACCACCTCACCATCAGAATCCTCCTTGTCAATTTCCTCCCCAGCGCCAGCGACACCCATATCCTCATCCTGGTGTACTTCAACAGTGACATCTTCAATTTGACTATCAGGAACTGGACTGCGGGTGCTCCTTCCAGCACTTGCAGGGGGCGTGCAAATGGTGGAAGGCGCAAGCTCTTCCCATCCAGTGTTGGGAAGGTCAGGCATCGCAACCGACACAATTGGACTCTCCTTGGGGATTTGTGATTTAGAAGAATGCACAGTTCTTTGCTGTGCTTTTGCCAGCTTAAGTCTTTTATTTTTCTAGCGAGAGGATGAGTGCTTCCATCCTCATGTGAATCTGAACCACTAGCCATGAACATAGGCCAGGGCCTCAGCCGTTCCTTGCCACTCCGTGTCGTAAATGGCATATTGGCAAGTTTACCCTTCTCATCAGACGCTTTCAATTTTGATTTTTGGGTCATTTTAATGAACTATTGTTTTTTTGATTTTACATGCTCTCTACTATGACATTGGGCATCGGCCTTGGCAGACGACGTTGATGGCATTTCATCGTCTCGGCCATGACTAGTGGCAGCAGGTGGAAGTGGATCTTGATCTTTCCCTATTTTAACCTCCACATTTTTGTTCTCCATTTTTTAATGTGTGGAATTATATGCCAGTATCAATAGCAATGGCCTACTAATATATATACTGCGCACAACTGAAATGCCCCACAGGTATGGATGGATAGTATACTTGACGACACAGAGGTAGGTAGAGCAGTGGCCTTCCGTACCGTACTGCTATATATACTGGTGGTCACTGTCAGCAAACTGCAAAACTAAAATGCACCACAGGTATAGAATCTAGATGGATAGTATACTTGACGACACAGAGGTAGGTAGGGCAGTGGCCTTCCGTACCGTACTGCTATATATACTGGTGGTCACTGTCAGCAAACTGCAAAACTAAAATGCACCACAGGTATAGAATCTAGATGGATAGTATACTTGACTACACAGAGGTAGGTAGAGCAGTGGCCTTCCGTACCGTACTGCTATATATACTGGTGGTCACTGTCAGCAAACTGCAAAACTAAAATGCACCACAGGTATAGAATCTAGATGGATAGTATACTTGACGACACAGAGGTAGGTAGTGCAGTGGCCTTCCGTACCGTACTGCTATATATACTGGTGGTCACTGTCAGCAAACTGCAAAACTAAAATGCACCACAGGTATAGAATCTAGATGGATAGTATACTTGACGACACAGAGGTAGGTAGAGCAGTGGCCTTCCGTACCGTACTGCTATATATACTGGTGGTCACTGTCAGCAAACTGCAAAACTAAAATGCACCACAGGTATAGAATCTAGATGGATAGTATACTTGACGACACAGAGGTAGGTAGAGCAGTGGCCTTCCGTACCGTACTGCTATATATACTGGTGGTCACTGTCAGAAAACTGCAAAACTAAAATGCACCACAGGTATAGAATCTAGATGGATAGTATACTTGACGACACAGAGGTAGGTAGAGCAGTGACCTTCCGTACCGTACTGCTATATATACTGGTGGTCACTGTCAGCAAACTGCAAAACTAAAATGCACCACAGGTATAGAATCTAGATGGATAGTATACTTGACGACACAGAGGTAGGTAGAGCAGTGGCCTTCCGTACCGTACTGCTATATATACTGGTGGTCACTGTCAGCAAACTGCACCACAGGTATAGAACCTAGATGGATAGTATACTTGACGACACAGAGGTAGGTAGAGCAGTGGCCTTCCGTACCGTACTGCTATATATACTGGTGGTCACTGTCAGCAAACTGCAAAACTAAAATGCACCACAGGTATAGAATCTAGATGGATAGTATACTTGACGACACAGAGGTAGGTAGAGCAGTGGCCTTCCGTACCGTACTGCTATATATACTGGTGGTCACTGTCAGCAAACTGCAAAACTAAAATGCACCACAGGTATAGAATCTAGATGGATAGTATACTTAACGACACAGAGGTAGGTAGAGCAGTGGCCTTCCGTACCGTACTGCTATATATACTGGTGGTCACTGTCAGCAAACTGCAAAACTAAAATGCACCACAGGTATAGAATCTAGATGGATAGTATACTTGACGACACAGAGGTAGGTAGAGCAGTGGCCTTCCGTACCGTACTGCTATATATACTGGTGGTCACTGTCAGCAAACTGCAAAACTAAAATGCACCACAGGTATAGAATCTAGATGGATAGTATACTTAACGACACAGAGGTAGGTAGAGCAGTGGCCTTCCGTACCGTACTGCTATATATACTGGTGGTCACTGTCAGCAAACTGCAAAACTAAAATGCACCACAGGTATAGAATCTAGATGGATAGTATACTTGACGACACAGAGGTAGGTAGAGCAGTGGCCTTCCGTACCGTACAGCTATATATACTGGTGGTCACTGTCAGCAAAACTCTGCACTGTACTCCTCCTACTGTATATAATACTGCTGGTCCCCAGTCCCCACAATAAAGCAGTGTGAGCACAGATATATGCAGCACACTGAGCACAGATTTGGAGCGTTTTTCAGGCAGAGAACGGATAAAACTGGTGGTCACTGATCAGCAAAACTCTGCACTGTACTCCTCCTATATAATACAGCTGCTCCCTAGTCCCCACAATTAAGCAATAAGCACAAATATTTGCAGCAACATTAATAAACGGAGAGGACGCCAGCCACGTCCTCTCCCTAACATTTCCAATGCACGAGTGAAAATGGAGGCGACGCGCGGCTCCTTATATAGAATCCGAATCTCGCGAGAATCCGACAGCAGGATGATGACATTCGGGCGCGCTCGGGTTAACCGAGCCATACGGGAGAATCCGAGTATACCTCGGACCCGTGTAAAATGGGTGAAGTTCGGGGGGGTTCGGTTTCCGAGGAACCGAACCTGCTCATCACTAATATATATATATATATATATATATATATACTGTAGAGAGAGAGAGAGAGAGACTGTATACAACTAGGATGGCACACCTGTTCCAGCAGTGTAATTAATTAGAGATGAGCGGGTTCGGTTTCTCTGAATCCGAACCCGCCCGAACTTCATATTTTTTTTCACGGGTCCGAGCGACTCGGATCTTCCCGCCTTGCTCGGTTAACCCGAGCGCGCCCGAACTTCATCATGACGCTGTCGGATTCTCGCGAGGCTCGGATTCTATCGCGAGACTCGGATTCTATATAAGGAGCCGCGCGTCGCCGCCATTTTCACACGTGCATTGAGATTGATAGGGAGAGGACGTGGCTGGCGTCCTCTCCATTTAGATTATAAGAGAGAGAGATTTACTGGAGCTTAGGACTAGGAGGAGTACTGTAGAAGTGTAGAGAGTGCAGAGAGTTTACTAGTGAGTGACCACCAGACAGTGCAGTTTATTTAATATATCCGTTCTCTGCCTGAAAAAAGCGATACACATAGTGACTCAGTCACATACCATATCTGTGTGCACTGCTCAGGCTCAGCCCAGTGTGCTGCATCATCTATATATATTATATATCTGTCTGACTGCTCAGCTCACACAGCTTATAATTGTGGGGGAGACTGGGGAGCACTGCAGTGCCAGTTATAGGTTATAGCAGGAGCCAGGAGTACATAATATTATATAGTGAGTGACCACCAGACAGTGCAGTTTATTTAATATATCCGTTCTCTGCCTGAAAAAAGCGATACACACAGTGACTCAGTCACATACCATATCTGTGTGCACTGCTCAGGCTCAGCCCAGTGTGCTGCATCATCTATATATATTATATATCTGTCTGACTGCTCAGCTCACACAGCTTATAATTGTGGGGGAGACTGGGGAGCACTGCAGTGCCAGTTATAGGTTATAGCAGGAGCCAGGAGTACATAATATTATATTAAAATTAAACAGTGCACACTTTTGCTGCAGGAGTGCCACTGCCAGTGTGACTGACCAGTGACCTGACCACACTGACCACCAGTATAGTTAGTAGTATACTTATATTGTGATTGCCTGAAAAAGTTAAACACTCGTCGTGTGACTTCACTTGTGTGTTGTTGTTTTTTTTATTCTATAAAAATAAAACTCATTCTGCTGACAGACAGTGTCCAGCAGGTCCGTCATTATATAATATATAATATATACCTGTCCGGCTGCAGTAGTGATATATATATATTTTTTATATCATTTATCATCCAGTCGCAGCAGACACAGTACGGTAGTTCACGGCTGTGGCTACCTCTGTGTCTGCACTCGGCAGGCAGTCCGTCCATAATTGTATACCACCTAACCGTGGTTTTTTTTTCTTTCTTCTTTATACATACATAGTTACATAGACATCTCTTTATCAACCAGTCTATATTAGCAGCAGACACAGTACAGTACGGTAGTTCACGGCTGTGGCTACCTCTGTGTCTGCACTCGGCAGGCAGTCCATAATTGTATACTAGTATCCATCTCCATTGTTTACCTGAGGTGCCTTTTAGTTGTGCCTATTAAAATATGGAGAACAAAAATGTTGAGGTTCCAAAATTAGGGAAAGATCAAGATCCACTTCCACCTCGTGCTGAAGCTGCTGCCACTAGTCATGGCCGAGACGATGAAATGCCAGCAACGTCGTCTGCCAAGGCCGATGCCCAATGTCATAGTACAGAGCATGTCAAATCCAAAACACCAAATATCAGTAAAAAAAGGACTCCAAAACCTAAAATAAAATTGTCGGAGGAGAAGCGTAAACTTGCCAATATGCCATTTACCACACGGAGTGGCAAGGAACGGCTGAGGCCCTGGCCTATGTTCATGGCTAGTGGTTCAGCTTCACATGAGGATGGAAGCACTCAGCCTCTCGCTAGAAAACTGAAAAGACTCAAGCTGGCAAAAGCACCGCAAAGAACTGTGCGTTCTTCGAAATCCCAAATCCACAAGGAGAGTCCAATTGTGTCGGTTGCGATGCCTGACCTTCCCAACACTGGACGTGAAGAGCATGCGCCTTCCACCATTTGCACGCCCCCTGCAAGTGCTGGAAGGAGCACCCGCAGTCCAGTTCCTGATAGTCAGATTGAAGATGAAGATGTTGAAGTACACCAGGATGAGGAGGATATGGGTGTTGCTGGCGCTGGGGAGGAAATTGACCAGGAGGATTCTGATGGTGAGGTGGTTTGTTTAAGTCAGGCACCCGGGGAGACACCTGTTGTCCGTGGGAGGAATATGGCCGTTGACATGCCTGGTGAAAATACCAAAAAAATCAGCTCTTCAGTGTGGAGGTATTTCAACAGAAAAGCGGACAACATGTGTCAAGCCGTGTGTTGCCTTTGTCAAGCTGTAATAAGTAGGGGTAAGGACGTTAACCACCTCGGAACATCCTCCCTTATACGTCACCTGCAGCGCATTCATAATAAGTCAGTGACAAGTTCAAAAACTTTGGGCGACAGCGGAAGCAGTCCACTGACCAGTAAATCCCTTCCTCTTGTAACCAAGCTCACGCAAACCACCCCACCAACTCCCTCAGTGTCAATTTCCTCCTTCCCCAGGAATGCCAATAGTCCTGCAGGCCATGTCACTGGCAATTCTGACGAGTCCTCTCCTGCCTGGGATTCCTCCAATGCATCCTTGCGTGTAACGCCTACTGCTGCTGGCGCTGCTGTTGTTGCTGCTGGGAGTCGATGGTCATCCCAGAGGGGAAGTCGTAAGCCCACTTGTACTACTTCCAGTAAGCAATTGACTGTCCAACAGTCCTTTGCGAGGAAGATGAAATATCACAGCAGTCATCCTGCTGCAAAGCGGATAACTGAGGCCTTGACAACTATGTTGGTGTTAGACGTGCGTCCGGTATCCGCCGTTAGTTCACAGGGAACTAGACAATTTATTGAGGCAGTGTGCCCCCCGTTACCAAATACCATCTAGGTTCCACTTCTGTAGGCAGGCGATACCGAGAATGTACACGGACGTCAGAAAAAGACTCACCAGTGTCCTAAAAAATGCAGTTGTACCCAATGTCCACTTAACCACGGACATGTGGACAAGTGGAGCAGGGCAGGGTCAGGACTATATGACTGTGACAGCCCACTGGGTAGATGTATGGACTCCCGCCGCAAGAACAGCAGCGGCGGCACCAGTAGCAGCATCTCGCAAACGCCAACTCTTTCCTAGGCAGGCTACGCTTTGTATCACCGCTTTCCAGAATACGCACACAGCTGAAAACCTCTTACGGCAACTGAGGAAGATCATCGCGGAATGGCTTACCCCAATTGGACTCTCCTGTGGATTTGTGGCATCGGACAACGCCAGCAATATTGTGTGTGCATTAAATATGGGCAAATTCCAGCACGTCCCATGTTTTGCACATACCTTGAATTTGGTGGTGCAGAATTTTTTAAAAAACGACAGGGGCGTGCAAGAGATGCTGTCGGTGGCCAGAAGAATTGCGGGACACTTTCGGCGTACAGGCACCACGTACAGAAGACTGGAGCACCACCAAAAACTACTGAACCTGCCCTGCCATCATCTGAAGCAAGAAGTGGTAACGAGGTGGAATTCAACCCTCTATATGCTTCAGAGGTTGGAGGAGCAGCAAAAGGCCATTCAAGCCTATACAATTGAGCACGATATAGTAGGTGGAATGCACCTGTCTCAAGCGCAGTGGAGAATGATTTCAACGTTGTGCAAGGTTCTGATGCCCTTTGAACTTGCCACACGTGAAGTCAGTTCAGACACTGCCAGCCTGAGTCAGGTCATTCCCCTCATCAGGCTTTTGCAGAAGAAGCTGGAGACATTGAAGGAGGAGCTAACACGGAGCGATTCCGCTAGGCATGTGGGACTTGTGGATGGAGCCCTTAATTCGCTTAACAAGGATTCACGGGTGGTCAATCTGTTGAAATCAGAGCACTACATTTTGGCCACCGTGCTCGATCCTAGATTTAAAGCCTACCTTGGATCTCTCTTTCCGGCAGACACAAGTCTGCTGGGGTTGAAAGACCTGCTGGTGACAAAATTGTCAAGTCAAGCGGAACGCGACCTGTCAACATCTCCTCCTTCACATTCTCCCGCAACTGGGGGTGCGAGGAAAAGGCTCAGAATTCCGAGCCCACCCGCTGGCGGTGATGCAGGGCAGTCTGGAGCGACTGCTGATGCTGACATCTGGTCCGGACTGAAGGACCTGACAACGATTACGGACATGTCGTCTACTGTCACTGCATATGATTCTCTCAACATTGATAGAATGGTGGAGGATTATATGAGTGACCGCATCCAAGTAGGCACGTCACACAGTCCGTACTTATACTGGCAGGAAAAAGAGGCAATTTGGAGGCCCTTGCACAAACTGGCTTTATTCTACCTAAGTTGCCCTCCCACAAGTGTGTACTCCGAAAGAGTGTTTAGTGCCGCCGCTCACCTTGTCAGCAATCGGCGTACGAGGTTACATCCAGAAAATGTGGAGAAGATGATGTTCATTAAAATGAATTATAATCAATTCCTCCGCGGAGACATTGACCAGCAGCAATTGCCTCCACAAAGTACACAGGGAGCTGAGATGGTGGATTCCAGTGGGGACGAATTGATAATCTGTGAGGAGGGGGATGTACACGGTGATATATCGGAGGGTGATGATGAGGTGGACATCTTGCCTCTGTAGAGCCAGTTTGTGCAAGGAGAGATTAATTGCTTCTTTTTTGGGGGGGGTCCAAACCAACCCGTCATATCAGTCACAGTCGTGTGGCAGACCCTGTCACTGAAATGATGGGTTGGTTAAAGTGTGCATGTCCTGTTTTGTTTATACAACATAAGGGTGGGTGGGAGGGCACAAGGACAATTCCATCTTGCACCTCTTTTTTCTTTTCTTTTTCTTTGCATCATGTGCTGATTGGGGAGGGTTTTTTGGAAGGGACATCCTGCGTGACACTGCAGTGCCACTCCTAAATGGGCCCGGTGTTTGTGTCGGCCACTAGGGTCGCTAATCTTACTCACACAGTCAGCTACCTCATTGCGCCTCTTTTTTTCTTTGCGTCATGTGCTGTTTGGGGAGGGTTTTTTGGAAGGGACATCCTGCGTGACACTGCAGTGCCACTCCTAGATGGGCCCGGTGTTTGTGTCGGCCACTAGGGTCGCTAATCTTACTCACACAGCTACCTCATTGCGCCTCTTTTTTTCTTTGCGTCATGTGCTGTTTGGGGAGGGTTTTTTGGAAGGGCCATCCTGCGTGACACTGCAGTGCCACTCCTAGATGGGCCCGGTGTTTGTGTCGGCCACTAGGGTCGCTAATCTTACTCACACAGCTACCTCATTGCGCCTCTTTTTTTCTTTGCGTCATGTGCTGTTTGGGGAGGGTTTTTTGGAAGGGACATCCTGCGTGACACTGCAGTGCCACTCCTAGATGGGCCCGGTGTTTGTGTCGGCCACTAGGGTCGCTTATCTTACTCACACAGCGACCTCGGTGCAAATTTTAGGACTAAAAATAATATTGTGAGGTGTGAGGTATTCAGAATAGACTGAAAATGAGTGGAAATTATGGTTATTGAGGTTAATAATACTATGGGATCAAAATGACCCCCAAATTCTATGATTTAAGCTGTTTTTTAGGGTTTTTTTAAAAAAACACCCGAATCCAAAACACACCCGAATCCGACAAAAAAAATTCGGTGAGGTTTTGCCAAAACGCGTTCGAACCCAAAACACGGCCGCGGAACCGAACCCAAAACCAAAACACAAAACCCGAAAAATTTCAGGCGCTCATCTCTATAATTAATATCAGTAGTCACCAATATTTGTCAATGTTTCAGGGAGAGTATCCCTTTTATCAAGTCTTGATAAAAGGGATACTCTCCATGAAACATTGACACACATCAGTGACTACTGATATTAATTATGCTACTGGTTCCAGGGGGCCATCCTATTTGTATACTCTATATGCCTACTTGGATGTAAAGGCACCCGGAGAAGGTGTGTTTAACCCCTAGTAGTGCCAGAAAATACTCTCAAAAATGGGGCATGGATCCCGAGCCATCCGTTCCTCCTAAGAAACCAGATAGGTTCAAGCGTCAGAAGGTGATTAAACAAGTTTTACCTCACTCTGACCACCTAGTGGATATACGTCAGGAACCCTAGCAAAGCCCGGGTACAAAGTTTGTGCCTCAAAAGAAGATGCTGGCTCGCTATCCCCTCGCGCCAGAGTTATCTAAGAATTGGGAAACACCTCCTCCAGTAGACTCACATGTGGCTAGGATGGTGGTTTCCTCAGCTCTACCTGTCACTACCATCACGTCTCTAAAAGAGCCTACGGATAAACGTGTCGAGGGTTGTCTAAAAGCGATTTACACCCTCACGGGTGCTGCACAAAGGCACACTATTGCAGCTACATGGGCGGCAGAGGCTATTGAAGCATGGGCCTTGGAGATAGAAGCTGAAATCTCCTCTGACCATGCTAGACAGTGCTTGTCATATATTGTCACAACTTCTCGCTATATTAAAGAGGCGGCTTCTGATGCCGGTATCCTAGCAGCCAAGGCCTCTACTACGTCAGCCCTGGCTCGCAGGATATTGTGGCTGAGATCCTGGTCTGTGGATTTGGACTCTAGAAAAACCCTGGAGGTACTCCCTTTCAAGGGAGATATTCTGTTTGGGGAGGACTTAAATAAGATAGTGGCTGACTTGGCTAATGCCAAAACTGCCTGTCTGCCTAATACAGCTCCTTCTGTATCGAAGGCCAAAGGCACGTCCTTTCGCCCCTTTCGTCCTTCAGGTAAAGCAAAAGGTCAGGCGTACCATAAGCAGGCCCGCACTTTCAAACCTGGTAAGCCGAAGCCCAAAAGAGCCTGGGCTGCCCGTCAGCCAGCAGCCAAGACCAATAAGCCTGCCGCATGACGGGATGGGCCTCCCCCTGGGGGATCCCAGGGTGGGGGGCCGGCTTCTAGGGTATACCCAGGAATGGTTGAAGACCACTTCAGATGCCTGGGTACGGGAAGTCGTCACTCGAGGTTAAGCCATAGCCTTCAAAAACCGCCCCCCTCATCGATTTTGCCAGACAGACGTCCCGTCGGACCAGACAAAGGCAAACACTCTGCATTCGGTGGTACAGACCCTCCTGAATACAGGAGTCGTAGTACAGATGCTTCTTGCTCAGAGGGGTCGGGGGTACTATTCTCCACTGTTTCTAGTCCTGAAACCGAATGGGTCCTCCCGGCCCATTCTCAACCTCAAGGCACTGAACAAGTTTGTGAAGGTTTCCAAGTTCCGTATGGAAACCCTTCGCTCTATAGTTCTGGCCTTGGAACCTGGGGACTACATGGTCTCCCTGGACATACAGGATGCTTACCTGCATATTCCTATAGCAGTGTCACATCAACAATACCTGAGGTTCGCTATTGGCAACCTCCATTACCAATTTCCGACGTTACCTTTTGGTTTAACAACGGCTCCGCGAGTCTTCACCAAAGTTATGGCGGTGATGACGGTGGTACTCCGCCGTCAAGGGGTCAGGATACTGCCGTATCTGGACGACTTGTTAATCCTGGCAAATTCCCCAGATCTTCTCCTGCGTCATCTGGATATGACGGTGCGGTTTCTACAAGCTCACGGGTGGCTCATCAACTGGAAGAAATCCTCCCTGGTCCCTGCTCAGAGCATGGTGCATCTGGGAGCGCTGTTGGACACTCACAACCAGAGGTTGTTCTTGTCTCAGGAGAAAGTCCTGAAACTTCAGGGCAGGATTCGTTGCTTCCTTTCTTGTCCGCAAGTGTCGATACATTCGGCAATGCAGGTGCTGGGCCTCATGGTATCAGCATTCGACATGGTGGAGTATGCTCAATTCCATTCTCGCCCCCTCCAGAAGCTGATTATAGCCAAGTAGGACGGCCTGCCTCACCGGATCAGGTCTCAAATGATCTCTTTGACTCCGGAGGTCCGTCTGTCGCTGCTCTGGTGGCTCCAGGACCGACAATTGTGCAGAGGCCGTCCCTTCTGGATATCCAACTGGGTACTGTTGACGACAGATGCCAGTCTTAGAGGTTGGGGCGCGGTGCTGGAGCAGCACTCCTTGCAGGGTCGGTGGACCAAGGAGGAATCTCTCCTCTCGATCAACATTCTGGAATTGCGGGCGGTCTTCAATGCGTTGAACCTAGCCCAGCATTTGATTCAGAACCGTCCTGTTCAAGTACAGTCGGACAACGCCACCACAGTGGCTTACATAAATCATCAAGGCGGCACTCGAAGTTGTTTGGCAATGAAGGAAGCCTCACGGATTCTACGTTGGGCAGAACGCCATCTACAGGCAATATCGGCAATATTCATTCCGGGAGTCCTGAATTGGGAAGCAGACTTTCTCAGTCGTCAGGACGTGCATGCCGGCGAGTGGGGCCTCCATCCAGAAGTGTTTCAACTCCTCGTGGAAAGGTGGGGTCTTCCAGATGTGGATCTGATGGCATCTCGACACAATCACAAGGTTCCGGTCTTCGGAGCAAGGACAAGGGATCCTCAAGCAGCACTCGTGGATGCGCTGGCAGTGCCGTGGAAGTTTCGGCTGCCGTACGTGTTCCCTCCGGTGTCACTCCTGCCCAGGGTAATTCGGAAGTTCAAGCAAGAAAAACGAAATCTGCTTCTCATAGCTCCGGCGTGGCCCAGACGGCACTGGTTCTCAGACCTGCAAGGCCTATCGTCAGAGCATCCACTTCTACTTCCACAACGCACAGACCTCCTCGTTCAGGGCCCCTGTGTCTATCAGGACCTAGCCCGGCTGTCTTTGACGGCGTGGCTCTTGAAGCTTCCGTCTTAAGAGCTAAGGGTTTTTCTGAAGAGGTCATTAAAACTATGTTGCGGGCCCGGAAACCGGCCTCTGCTCGGATTTACCATTGGGTCTGGCATTCCTACTTTGTTTGGTGCGCATCTAACCATTATGACGCTTCCAAGTTTAGTACAGCCAAACTTTTGGCTTTTCTACTTTTCTAGATTTAGGCCTGCGTCTGGCCTCCCTCAAGGTTCATATTTCTGCCTTGTCGGTGTGGTTTCAGAGAAAAATTGTGACTTTACCTGATGTTCATACTTTCACTCAGCGTGTGTTGCGTATCCAACCTCCCTATGTCCCGCCTGTGGCTCCTTGGGACTTGTCGGTGGTTTTGGAGGCGTTGCAGGAGCCTCCATTTGAACCTCTTGGTTCAGCTGACCTTAAGTGGCTTTCCCTTAAGGTGGTGTTCTTGCTGGCTATTGCCTCTGCTAGAAGAGTGTCTGATTTGGGTGCCTTGTCTTGTAGTTCCCCATATCTGATTTTTCACCGTGACCGGGCGGTTCTTAGGACTCGTCCCGGATATTTACCTAAGGTGGTTTCTTCGTTCCACCTTAATCAGGAGATTGTGGTTCCAGCTTTTGTCTCTCCTGATTTCTCTCCCAAAGAGCGATCTTTGGATGTGGTACGGGCTCTCCGTATCTATGTGAAGAGAACTGCTTCTATTCGAAAGTCTGATTCTCTCTTTGTTTTGTTTGGATTTCACAAACGTGGCTGGCCTACTCTCAAGCAGACCCTGGCCAGGTGGATTAGAATGGTGATTGTGCATGCTTATGTGAAGGCTGGTTTGTCAGCTCCTGTTCATATTACGGCCCATTCTACTCGGTCTGTTGGACCTTCTTGGGCGGCCCAATGTGGTGCGACCCTTGATCAATTGTGCAAGGCGGCTATGTGGTCCTCCGGGAACACGTTCATAAGGTTCTATGCCTTTGATACTGCCGCTTCCCAGAATGCTTCCTTTGGACGCCGGGTTCTTGTGCCCGCTACAGTGCATCCCCTCCCATAAGGAACTGCTTTCGGACATCCCCATTGTTCAGACTTGTGGAGCCCAGTGTTCCCCGCAGCAAAAAACGAGTTTTATGGTAAGAACTTACCCTTGTTAAAACTCTTTCTGCGAGGTACACTGGGCTCCACAAGGCGCCCACCCTGACGCACTCAGCTTCTTTGGGTTGATATGGCATTAGCCGCTGACACTTCTCTTGTCGTGAGAGTGTGGTGTATGTGGCTACTAACCGTTGTCGTCTCTTTTCCTGCTACTGCATTGGGCTGGTTAACTAAACTGAGCTCCTGTGCTGGGAGGCGGGGTGATATAGGGGGCGGCGCTGTGCATTCTGGGAACAGTCAAAGCTTTGAGCCTGTTGGTGCCTCGGATCAAGATCCTACTCTACACCCCATTGTCCAGACTTGTAGAGCCCAGTGTACCTCGCAGAAAGAGTTTTAACAAGGGTAAGTTCTTACCATAAAACTCGTTTTTCATCGTTGAAGTGATCGGATTGTGATTGACAGGAAGTGGGTGTTTCTGGGCGGAAACTGACCGTTTTCTGGGAGTGTGCGGAAAAACACAGGCGTGCCAGAATAAAACGCGGGAGTGTCTGGAGAAACGGGGAGTGGCTGGCCGAACGCAGGGTGTGTTTGTGACGTCAAACCAGGAACGAAACAGGCTGAGCTGATCGCAGTGTAAGTCTCGAGCTACTCAGAAACTAAAAAATTTCTATTCGCAATTCTGCTAATCTTTCATTCGCAATTCTGCTAAGCTAAGATACACTCCCAGAGGGCGGCGGCCTAGCGTGTGCAATGCTGCTAAAATCTGCTACCGAGTGAACAACTCGGAATGACCCCCTAAATGCTTCCCCATCCTTCTTAATTGTACTTTCTAACATGGATAGGTTCTGGGCAACCTACAGGGTCTAGCAGCTGCCAAGATCATTAGTACCTCTCTGCAGTGCAGCGTTGAGTCTCCCACCATATATCTTAACATAACAGTAATGTCAGCGCCAGAGGCTGTGTGTGCCGCCCCGAACGGAACAACACTTGATGAATTGTTCCATTGGGTGCCATCTAGTTGCTGCCGGCGTACATGACACTTGAATTCCCCCCATAGAGGTAAGGAGCAGTGTTAGCCTTTTATTATATAGGATATATATTCACACATACGCGCACACACACATTAGAAATAATCCAAGTATATGCTTTTTGAAGTTTAATGTTGAAGTTGTAATTCCACAAAACACATAAACATCAAGCTAGAAAACACAGTTATAAATCATGCAGTTTATAGCACTGTTACTACAGAACCTTCCTTAACCAATAAACAGGAAAAGATTTAAAACTTAAAAGCTGTTATTTTCAGAGTGGCAGAAAGAATAAGATTGCCACATGTATACAAGAAACATGGATTTCCCTGAAAAAGTATTTATGTTGAATGATTGCAAAGGTAAACAGTTTAAGAAAATAACATAATAAATAGCTTTCTAAGCGTCCCCGCTGGGCTTTGTGCGATTCCGTGTCTACTTATGAGATGTTTTGTCACAATTTCCGTCTCAGAAATATATATATACATGCATACATACTGTACTTGCAAAAGTGCTTTTGATTAGTTAATGACCTGCATGTCCCCTACTAAATGCATGAAACATTTTTATTTTACATACAGACCAACAATAACCTATAAATAGGCTTACGCTCTAGGGTAATTTAAGGGTGTATGAAGCCCTAGGACAGGGGTGGCCAACCAGTCAGAGGCAAAGAGCCAGAAAAGATCCGTAGTAAAGGGTAAGAGCCACTATCATGCGCGCCGTAGGCGTGTGCCCAAAAATGGGGGCATGGCCTAGTTTTCACAAAGCCACACCCCATTTTTGTGCGCGCACCTTTCGGTATGACATTTGTAGGAGTATGACCTTGTGTCATAACCCCGTTTTTAGTCATGTTGTACAGTGCCACATACATATAAAAATGCCAATAAATGGGTACATCCACAGTGCCAGATACATATACCCCCCTCCACAGTGCCAGATACACATATGTCCACACAGTGCCAGATAAATATATGCCCCCAGTGCCAGATACACATGCGCCCCACAGAACCAGATACACATGCCCCCATAGTGCCATATATGCCTCCAGTGCAGATACACATGTCTCCACAGTGCCAGCTATGCATGTCCTTACAGAGTTAGCTATGCCCCCAGTGCCAGATACACATGTCTCCACAGTGCCAGCTATGCCCCCAGTGCCAGATACACATGTCCTAACAGTGCCAGATATGCCCCCAGTGCCAGATATGCCCCCCCAGTGCCAGCTACACATGTCCTTACAGTGCCAGGTATGCCCCCAGTGCCAGCTACACATGTCCTTACAGTGCCAGGTATTCCCCCAGTGCCAGCTACACAAGTCCTTACAGTGCCAGGTATGCCCCCAGTGCCAGCTACACATGTCCTTACAGTGCCAGGTATGCCCCCAGTGCCAGCTACACATGTCCTTACAGTGCCAGATACACCCCCGTGCAGATACACATGTCCCCACAGTGCCAGCTAAGCCCCCAGTGCCGATACACATGACCCCACAGTGCCAGCTATGCCCCCAGTGCAGATACACATGCCCCCACAGTCAGGGCCGGTGCAAGGTTTCCCAGCACCCTAGGCAAACCATATGCTTCCCCCCCCTCTCCTTCCTCCCTCCCGAACCCCCCCCCCCCCCCCCCATCCACACACCCACACACACACCCACAGCAATACCCACTGTCCAGCTGCCCAGGTGTAAAGTTGGCTTCCTAGATGTTTCACAGCCATTGTCAAATAGGGAAACGCCCCCACCAAAAAAATCTGTAAAAACTATGCGCAATATTTTGCAGAGACCCCCAGGAATGTTATAGTGTAAATATATATATGGTGGTTGGATAGATAGATAGATAGATAGATAGATAGATAGATAGATAGATAGATAGATAGATAGATAGATAGATAGATAGATAGATAGATATGGGGATGTACAGTATATAGATATTTTTGGAGCTGGGGATATATATGTAAGTACCTGAACCCCCCCTGCCTACAGATGGATCGGCCCAGTTGAACAATATAATTGTTTTTACCAGATGGAGTGGATAATACCCCTTACAGACCACCTGAGGCGGGTCGCACCCGGGACCCTGACACAGGAGCTTCCAGGGTGCGACCCGCCTCAGGCTGGGTTGGTGAAGTCATCGGTGACGCGGCGGGGTCAGTGCTTGGAGATCACGCTGGGTGAATTAGTGGAAGCTGCAGAGAGCAGCTCCTCAGGCATTTCCCTTCCCATGGGGCTTGCAGATAGAGCTGGCCTGGCCAAGTCAGAAGCAGTGTCGCCTGAGTGCAGGTATGTGTCGCCTGTCAGGGGGTGCCAGTGGTAGCGGCGGGTCGAGTAGGGGGATCGGGATGCGGGCATTTTTAATAAATGATGCTGGCCGGGTGAGCACTCTCTGAACCGGCGGGGGTGGGCAGCGTCTATATTAAATTATGGTGCCTATGTTTTATTTTTATATGAAAGAGGTGTGTGTGTGTACAGTATGTATACTATACTGCATGTGTCTGCTGTGTGTGTGTATGTATCTATTAGGGATGTGCACTTGAAATTTTTCGGGTTTTGTGTTTTGGTTTTGGGTTCGGTTCCGCGGCCGTGTTTTGGGTTCGACCGCGTTTTGGCAAAACCTCACAAATTTTTTTTGGCGGATTCGGGTGTATTTTGGATTCGGGTGTTTTTTTAAAAAAACCCTAAAAAACAGCTTAAATCATAGAATTTGGGGGTCATTTTGATCCCAAAGTATTATTAACCTCAAAAACCATAATTTCCACTCATTTTCAGTATATTCTGAATACCTCACACCTCACAATATTATTTTTAGTCCTAAAATTTGCACCGAGGTCGCTGGATGACTAAGCTAAGCGACCCTAGTGGCCGACACAAACACCTGGCCCATCTAGGAGTGGCACTGCAGTGTCACGCAGGATGACCCTTCCAAAAAACACTCCCCAAACAGCACATGACGCAAAGAAGAAAAAAAGAGGCGCAATGAGGTAGCTGTGTGAGTAAGCTAAGCGACCCTAGTGGCCGACACAAACACCTGGCCCATCTAGGAGTGGCACTGCAGTGTCACGCAGGATGGCCCTTCCAAAAAACACTCCCCAAACAGCACATGACGCAAAGAAGAAAAAAAGAGGCGCAATGAGGTAGCTGTGTGAGTAAGATAAGCGACCCTAGTGGCCGACACAAACACCTGGCCCATCTAGGAGTGGCACTGCAGTGTCACGCAGGATGGCCCTTCCAAAAAACACTCCCCAAACAGCACATGACGCAAAGAAGAAAAAAAGAGGCGCAATGAGGTAGCTGTGTGAGTAAGCTAAGCGACCCTAGTGGCCGACACAAACACCTGGCCCATCTAGGAGTGGCACTGCAGTGTCACGCAGGATGGCCCTTCCAAAAAACACTCCCCAAACAGCACATGACGCAAAGAAGAAAAAAAGAGGCGCAATGAGGTAGCTGTGTGAGTAAGCTAAGCGACCCTAGTGGCCGACACAAACACCTGGCCCATCTAGGAGTGGCACTGCAGTGTCACGCAGGATGGCCCTTCCAAAAAACACTCCCCAAACAGCACATGACGCAAATAAAAATGAAAGAAAAAAGAGGTGCAAGATGGAATTGTCCTTGGGCCCTCCCACCCACCCTTATGTTGTATAAACAGGACATGCACACTTTAACCAACCCATCATTTCAGTGACAGGGTCTGCCACACGACTGTGACTGAAATGACGGGTTGGTTTGGACCCCCACCGAAAAAGAAGCAATTAATCTCTCCTTGCACAAACTGGCTCTACAGAGGCAAGATGTCCACCTCATCATCATCCTCCGATATATCACCGTGTACATCCCGCTCCTCACAGATTATCAATTCGTCCCCACTGGAATCCACCATCTCAGCTCCCTGTGTACTTTGTGGAGGCAATTGCTGCTGGTCAATGTCTCCACGGAGGAATTGATTATAATTCATTTTAATGAACATCATCTTCTCCACATTTTCTGGAAGTAACCTTGTACGCAGATTGCTGACAAGGTGAGCGGCGGCACTAAACACTCTTTCGGAGTACACACTGGAGGGAGGGCAACTTAGGTAGAATAAAGCCAGTTTGTGCAAGGGCCTCCAAATTGCCTCTTTTTCCTGCCAGTATAAGTACGGACTGTCTGACGTGCCTACTTGGATGCGGTCACTCATATAATCCTCCACCATTCTTTCAATGGTGAGAGAATCATATGCAGTGACAGTAGACGACATGTCCGTAATCGTTGGCAGGTCCTTCAGTCCGGACCAGATGTCAGCATCAGCAGTCGCTCCAGACTGCCCTGCATCACCGCCAGCGGGTGGGCTCGGAATTCTGAGCCTTTTCCTCGCACCCCCAGTTGCGGGAGAATGTGAAGGAGGAGATGTTGACAGGTCGCGTTCCGCTTGACTTGACAATTTTGTCACCAGCAGGTCTTTGAACCCCAGTAGACTTGTGTCTGCCGGAAAGAGAGATACAACGTAGGTTTTAAATCTAGGATCGAGCACGGTGGCCAAAATGTAGTGCTCTGATTTCAACAGATTGACCACCCGTGAATCCTTGTTAAGCGAATTAAGGGCTCCATCCACAAGTCCCACATGCCTAGCGGAATCGCTCCCTTTTAGCTCCTCCTTCAATGCCTCCAGCTTCTTCTGCAAAAGCCTGATGAGGGGAATGACCTGACTCAGGCTGGCAGTGTCTGAACTGACTTCACGTGTGGCAAGTTCAAAAGGTTGCAGAACCTTGCACAACGTTGAAATCATTCTCCACTGTGCTTGAGACAGGTACATTCCACCTCCTATATCGTGCTCAATTGTATAGGCTTGAATGGCCTTTTGCTGCTCCTCCAACCTCTGAAGCATATAGAGGGTTGAATTCCACCTCGTTACCACTTCTTGCTTCAGATGATGGCAGGGCAGGTTCAGGCGTTTTTGGTGGTGCTCCAGTCTTCTGTACGTGGTGCCTGTACGCCGAAAGTGTCCAGCAATTCTTCTGGCCACCGACAGCATCTCTTGCACGCCCCTGTCGTTTTTTAAAAAATTCTGCACCACCAAATTCAAGGTATGTGCAAAACATGGGACGTGCTGGAATTTGCCCATATTTAATGCACACACAATATTGCTGGCGTTGTCCGATGCCACAAATCCACAGGAGAGTCCAATTGGGGTAAGCCATTCCGCGATGATCTTCCTCAGTTGCCGTAAGAGGTTTTCAGCTGTGTGCGTATTCTGGAAAACGGTGATACAAAGCGTAGCCTGCCTAGGAAAGAGTTGGCGTTTGCGAGATGCTGCTACTGGTGCCGCCGCTGCTGTTCTTGCGGCGGGAGTCCATACATCTACCCAGTGGGCTGTCACAGTCATATAGTCCTGACCCTGCCCTGCTCCACTTGTCCACATGTCCGTGGTTAAGTGGACATTGGGTACAACTGCATTTTTTAGGACACTGGTGAGTCTTTTTCTGACGTCCGTGTACATTCTCGGTATTGCCTGCCTAGAGAAGTGGAACCTAGATGGTATTTGGTAACGGGGGCACACTGCCTCAAGAAATTGTCTAGTTCCCTGTGAACTAACGGCGGATACCGGACGCACGTCTAACACCAACATAGTTGTCAAGGCCTCAGTTATCCGCTTTGCAACAGGATGACTGCTGTGATATTTCATCTTCCTCGCAAAGGACTGTTGGACAGTCAATTGCTTGGTGGAAGTAGTAAAAGTGGGCTTACGACTTCCCCTCTGGGATGACCATCGACTCCCAGCAGCAACAACAGCAGCGCCAGCAGCAGTAGGCGTTACACGCAAGGATGCATCGGAGGAATCCCAGGCAGGAGAGGACTCGTCAGAATTGCCAGTGACATGGCATGCAGGACTATTGGCATTCCTGGGGAAGGAGGAAATTGACACTGAGGGAGTTGGTGGGGTGGTTTGCGTGAGCTTGGTTACAAGAGGAAGGGATTTACTGGTCAGTGGACTGCTTCCGCTGTCGCCCAAAGTTTTTGAACTTGTCACTGACTTATTATGAATGCGCTGCAGGTGACGTATAAGGGAGGATGTTCCGAGGTGGTTAACGTCCTTACCCCTACTTATTACAGCTTGACAAAGGCAACACACGGCTTGACAAATGTTGTCCGCATTTCTGGTGAAATACTTCCACACCGAAGAGCTGATTTTTTTGATATTTTCACCAGGCATGTCAACGGCCCTATTCCTCCCACGGACAACAGGTGTCTCCCCGGGTGCCTGACTTAAACAAACCACCTCACCATCAGAATCCTCCTTGTCAATTTCCTCCCCAGCGCCAGCAACACCCATATCCTCCTCATCCTGGTGTACTTCAACACTGACATCTTCAATCTGACTATCAGGAACTGGACTGCGGGTGCTCCTTCCAGCACTTGCAGGGGGCGTGCAAATGGTGGAAGGCGCATGCTCTTCACGTCCAGTGTTGGGAAGGTCAGGCATCGCAACCGACACAATTGGACTCTCCTTGTGGATTTGGGATTTCGAAGAACGCACAGTTCTTTGCGGTGCTTTTGCCAGCTTGAGTCTTTTCAGTTTTCTAGCGAGAGGCTGAGTGCTTCCATCCTCATGTGAAGCTGAACCACTAGCCATGAACATAGGCCAGGGCCTCAGCCGTTCCTTGCCACTCCGTGTGGTAAATGGCATATTGGCAAGTTTACGCTTCTTCTCCGACAATTTTATTTTAGATTTTGGAGTCCTTTTTTTACTGATATTTGGTGTTTTGGATTTTACATGCTCTGTACTATGACATTGAGCATCGGCCTTGGCAGACGACGTTGCTGGCATTTCATCGTCTCGGCCATGACTAGTGGCAGCAGCTTCAGCACGAGGTGGAAGTGGATCTTGATCTTTCCCTAATTTTGGAACCTCAACATTTTTGTTCTCCATATTTTAATAGGCACAACTAAAAGGCACCTCAGGTAAACAATGGAGATGGATGGATACTAGTATACTTATGGATGGACGAGCGACTGCCGACACAGAGGTAGCTACAGCCGTGGACTACCGTACTGTGTCTGCTGCTAATATAGACTGGATGATAATGAGATGAAATCAATATATATTATATCACACTAGTACTGCAGCCGGACAGGTAGATATATTTATTATGTAATGACTGATGACGGACCTGCTGGACACTGTCAGCTCAGCAGCACCGCAGACTGCTACAGTAAGCTACTATAGTAGTATGTATAAAGAAGAAAGAAAAAAAAAACCACGGGTAGGTGGTATACAATTATGGATGGACGAGCGACTGCCGACACAGAGGTAGCTACAGCCGTGGACTACCGTACTGTGTCTGCTGCTAATATAGACTGGATGATAATGAGATGAAATCAATATATATATATATATATATATAATATCACTAGTACTGCAGCCGGACAGGTATATATATTTATTATGTAATGACTGATGACGGACCTGCTGGACACTGTCAGCTCAGCAGCACCGCAGACTGCTACAGTAAGCTACTATAGTAGTATGTATAAAGAAGAAAGAAAAAAAAAAAACACGGGTAGGTGGTATACAATTATGGATGGACGAGCGACTGCCGACACAGAGGTAGCTACAGCCGCGGACTACCGTACTGTGTCTGCTGCTAATATAGACTGGATGATAATGAGATGAAATCAATATATATATATATATATAATATCACTAGTACTGCAGCCGGACAGGTATATATATTTATTATGTAATGACTGATGACGGACCTGCTGGACACAGTCAGCTCAGCAGCACCGCAGACTGCTACAGTAAGCTACTATAGTAGTATGTATAAAGAAGAAAGAAAAAAAAAAAAAACACGGGTAGGTGGTATACAATATTATATATATATTATATACAATTATATATATATATATATTAAACTGGTGGTGACTGGTGGTCAGGTCACTGGTCACACTATCAGCAACTTGCAAGTAGTACTCCTAAGCAGACAATCACAATATATATTATACTGGTGGTCAGTGTGGTCACAATGGCAGTGTGGCACTCTGGCAGCAAAAGTGTGCACTGTACGTTATATGTACTCCTGCTCTCAGACTCTAACTGCTCCCCACTGTCAGTGTCTCCCCCACAAGTCAGATAATATACAGTCACACTATCTATCACTTCAGCAAGTAACTAGTACTCCTCCTAATGCTCCCCAAAATTACTACTGTGTCTCTCTCTACTGTCTCACTCTCTTCTCTATAAACGGAGAGGACGCCAGCCACGTCCTCTCCCTATGAATCTCAATGCACGTGTGAAAATGGCGGCGACGCGCGGCTCCTTATATAGAATCCGAGTCTCGCGATAGAATCCGAGCCTCGCGAGAATCCGACAGCGGGATGATGACGTTCGGGCGCGCTCGGGTTAACCGAGCAAGGCGGGAAGATCCGAGTCGCTCGGCCCCGTGTAAAAAAACATGAAGTTCGGGCGGGTTCGGATTCCGAGGAACCGAACCCGCTCATCCCTACTCCACACCCTGACAGTGTGCTTAGACATTACATGGGACGCCACTAGAGGTTTTATCCCCATCCTGGACTGACGTTTACAAAGGATGTTTCACATGTATAGGGGAACATAGGCTCTGGGTGAAGACCCTATGTTAACGGTGTTCTCTAAAAGTTCATATAATTCCCACTACTAGTGGGTACCCCTAATAGTGGGAGTATACTACTGAGTAAGGTATACAGTGGAAAGGGTAGTCACAAGTGACCAACCCGACAGTGAGCACCGTGACTCCACTGATTTTAATAAAATACACTATCATTTACAGTGCAAAATCCAGTATAATGAATTAAAGATTACCATTTACACACATGTGACATAACATCACCACTTCACGTCGTTTCACATTCCAAATTCACACCAAACATTGGCCCTCATTCCAAGTTGTTCGCTAGCAGATTTCGGACGCATTTCTGCTATTAAGTGAAAAAACGGCATTTCTGCGCATGGTACGCAATGCGCACGCGCGGCGGACTTTCACATCATCCATTGTACTTTCACACAAGCTCGAACTACGCTTTTCAATCGCACTACACGCCGCAGAGTGATTGACAGGAAAGGGGCGTTTCTGGCAGGTAACTGGCCGTTTTCAGGGAGTGTGAGTTACAAACGCAGGCGTGCCTGCAGAAACGCAGGCGTGGCTGGGAGAACGCTGGGCGTGTTTGTGACATCAAATCAGGAACTGAATGGTCTGAAGTGATCGCAAGGAAGGAGTAGGTCTGGAAATACTCAGAAACTGCACAGTCTTCTTTTGCTGCCGCACTCCGATGTTTTCGGCGGCTTAGCGTTTGTATTGCTGCTAAAAGCAGCTAGCGAGCGAACAACTCGGAATCAGGGCCTTTACACAGTCCTCTACAACATAGGGTATATAAAAGTCAGAAATACACAGTAACATATTAGACAGAAACATAAATATTCTCTTATGTAGCTGCTGTCTGTGGTTTCTAATAGCAGTACGGGTGCGGAATGAATGACCGCCAGACGGGACGCCAACTGTAAAAATACAGACGCCAGCATTCTGATTTGTGAAATCCCGACAGGGGTGATTTTAGTGATCTAACCCCTGTCCCCTAACCCTCCGTACCCGCAGCCTAACCCTAACCTCCCCCTGCTGGTGCCTAAACCTAGCCCCCCCCTATCCCCGCAGCCTAAACCTAACCCTCCTCCCTTAGTTCCTAAACCTTACCTCCCCACAGTGGTGCCTGACTCTAACCCCCCTGGCCACAGCCTAACCCTTAACTTCCCACCCACCCCTGCAGCCTAACCCTCACCACTCCGATGTTGGCTAAACCTAAATCCCCCCAGCACTAATGAGAGCTCCGGCGGCTATACTTACAGCGGTCGGGATCCTGGCTGTTGAAGTTTAGGCGTTGGTATCCTGACCCTGTTAGAATTCCGATGTTGGGATTTTGATGGGTGTCGGGATACCGACGTTGATATTTCAGCAGCCGGGATCCCGACAGCCAGGATATTAACCGCATCCCAGCAGTACCACCCTATTGATTGCGGTGCAAAACTCCTATCAGGACGAGGGCTGTGCTAGTGCTGCTGCCATGTATGTGACATGACCCACAGCCTGAGAAAGTGGAGATAAATACAACCTCCCCATGTTTACAACATCAGGGATGCTAGAAAACATGGAAAAGATGTACATTGCACTACACACCCTGCCATAAAATGAGCTATGTCTCACACATGGTTGCAATGCAGGTATGGTTGGGAGAGCTTAGACAGAGTGATGGGGGTGGGGGAGTAGCAGGTAAAGTTTCATGTCTGGAGCAGAGCCAAGTAAAGTGTCTAAATCCAGACCTGGAATGGCACCTGGGCTGGTTCCCTCTTCCTCTTCCTGTATGGTGCTGCTGCTTGCTAGACTCTGCTGCATGGATTGTGTGGCTCCTCCCACCTCACTGATATGATGGGCACATCTTCACTTGGACCCACAGACAAGCTGCACGCTGCCACTGTATTTAGTGAGGCAGTTTGGTAGTAGTGTCTCCAGTAACCCCCCAACCCGAGCGATCGCGGCCCGCTAAGCCCCGCCCCCTCGTGGAAAAGGGGCGGAGCCTGAAATTTGTGATTGCCTTCGGGGAATAATAAAACTTACCCCAGTCCAACTCACTGCCCTGGACACAGGAAAGCACCCAGCAGCCACCATCAGAGACTCCAGCACAGGGGGAAGTACTTGCTGGGGAGGAGGAGCTGTAGCATGAGGGGGCGGAGTTATTCAGAAGAGTGGAACAGCCCGCCCTGCACCCCTTACTAGGAGGAATCCGAAATGCCATCGGCTCTTAAGTGTCTCTCAATGGTTGCGGCTGCCTGCAGGTGTACCAGCTACAGTAGGCTGGCGGCCCAGAACTAATCCACAGTTAAACACAGCTGTCATTCGGGCCCCTGCTTGGCCGGGCCCGGGACTCAACACAGGATTGGGAGGGTTAAGACTGCAGGCAGCCGCAGAACAGCAATGAAGCAGTGCCGAGTCAGCGCGGGGCACCCTGGAGCACAAAGCGTCACAGTGGGCGGCCGGTGAGTCAGTGGCGCCGGACCCTCACCAGGGTGCTGCTGGCAGCTGTCTGTCAGCTGCAGTCATAGGTAACAGTCAGCAGTGGCTGGCGTACTCTGCCCTTACCTTTCTGCCGCTCCTATTTAACGGCCCTTGAGCGAGCTTTGGGAGTGGTCTAGCACTGACCTCCTCGTATGGGGAGGGGAGAATCGGGCCGCCCCCTCAAGTCTCGCTGCCTAATGGAAGCGCCGGCCGTGCCAGCTATGCCCCCAGTGTAGATACACATGCCCCCACAGTGCCAGCTATGCCTCCAGCGCAGAGACACATGCCTCCACAGTGCCAGCTATGCCCCCAGCGCAGAGACACATGCCCCCACAGTGACAGCTATGCCCCCAGCGCAGAGACACATGCCCCCACAGTGCCAGCTATGCCCCCAGCGCAGACACACATGCCCCCACAGTGCCAGCTATGCCCCATCGCAGACACACATGCCCCCACAGTACCAGCTATGCCCCCAGCACAGACACACATGCCCCCATAGTGCCCGTTATGCCCCCAGCGCAGAGACACATGCCCCCACAGTGACAGCTATGCCCCCAGCGCAGAGACACATGACCCCAGCGCAGACACACATGCCCCCACAGTGCCAGCTATGCCCCATCGCAGACACACATGCCCCCACAGTACCAGCTATGCCCCCAGCACAGACACACATGCCCCCATAGTGCCCGTTATGCCCCATCGCAGACACACATGCCCCCACAGTACCAGCTATGCCCCATCGCAGACACACATGCCCCCACAGTACCAGCTATGCCCCCAGCACAGACACACATGCCCCCATAGTGCCCGTTATGCCCCATCGCAGACACACATGCCCCCACAGTGCCAGCTATGCCCCATCGCAGACACACATGCCCCCACAGTACCAGCTATGCCCCCAGCACAGACACACATGCCCCCATAGTGCCCGTTATGCCCCCAGCGCAGAGACACATGCCCCCACAGTGCCAGCTATGCCCCCAGCTCAGAGACTCATGCCCCCACAGTGCCAGCTATGCCCCCAGCGCAGATACACATGCCCCCGCAGTGCCAGCTATGCTCCCAGCACAGACACACATACCCACACAGTGCCAGCTATGCCCCCAGCGCAGATACGCATGTCCCCACAGTGGCTCCCCCCCCCCTCCTTCCCCAAGTACTGCTCACCGTGCTGCTGCTGTGAGGGGAATGGAGGATAGCACAGCGCGCGCCTCTCCTGCTCCTCTGACTCTGGCGGCGGTGTATACCTTCAATTCAGCGCCGGCCCGTGAGCCAATCAGGAGCCTTAGCTGTCGGACCGCAAGCTCTGATTGGCTCATGGTCCGGCACCGAATTTAAGCTAGACATCGCCGCAGGAGTCAGAGGGGCAGGAGAGGCGCGCGCTGCGCTCTCCTACCCTCTCCTCACACGCCGCGGAGCGCAGTATCGGGCAGCGGTGGCCGGGCGCGGGTCGAGAGCCACGGGTTGGCCCCCCTGTCCTAGGAATTATGTTGGCCATGATTTGGCCAAATCTCAGCTCAAAACTTGTACATTGCAGCAAATTGTTAAAATTTAGGGGGTTGAGGGGAGTTGCATCTGCATATCTACTATATAAAAGCGAAAATCCATCCTTCTGTCTTTCTATACAAATCCACAGTTTACAAGCGAAGATGGTGAAATTTTACATACGAGCGTATTAAAACACGGCAGAGGCAACTAAAACAATTAGAAATCCCTAACACCCCTAGGGGTGAGGCAGCAGCACAGAGTATTTCAACAGACAGCATAACTCTGGATTGCCTGCAGTAATTTACAACAAACTTGATACACATATGACTTTCACTGTGGAAACAAACACTGTGGGGGTCAGACACCCCTAGTACCCCTAAGGGTGGGACAGCAGCACAGAGTATGTCAGCAGACAGCATAACTGTGGAAGGCCTGGAGCAATTTACACCAAACTTGGTACACATCTGACTTACAATCTGGGAACAAACTCAGTGGGGGTCAGACACCCCTAGCACCTCTAGGGGTGGGACAGCAGCACAGAGTATTTCAGGAGACAGCATAACTCCTGAATGCCTGGACCAATTTACAACAAACTTGGTACACATATGACTTACTGGGGACAAACACTGTGGGGGTAAGACACCCCTAGCACCCCTAGGGGTGAGGCAGCAGCACAGAGTTTGTCAGCAGACAGCATAACTCTGGAATGCCTGAAGCAATTTACACCAAACTTGCTACACATATGACTTGCACTTTGGGAACAAACACTGTGGGGGTAACACACCACTAGCACCCCTAGGGGTGGGCCAGCAGCACAGACTATATCAGGACATGCATGATATGTCAGTGATGACAGGGCTGCATGTGACACGATGTGAGGAGGGGAAGGCAGGTAGCACAAACCCATACACTGAGAGTTATATAGTGGAAGTAGCACGGTTCCCCAGCAGCACAGAGTATATCAGGAGATACATAATGTGCTGCGCTATATAAGAAACTGTAAAAAAAAATTATAATTTCACAGGGGCACTGACATGATGTGAGGAGGGGAAAGGAGGCAGCAGGAAGCCACAGACTGAGAGTTGTATAATGGAAAGAGCAGGGTCCCTTTGGGGACTAAAAAGGGGTCCGGCCAATACACAAAGTGCGTCAGGGAAGCAAGATATGACTCTATACTAGATCTCCAACCAACGTAAATTAACGAACAACTATCATTCTAATTTACCATCCTCATCCCATAGTGAAGCACGGGTATTCAGCTATCTACAATGTTATTTATACTGTGTGTCTAATATTTACATTTATTTTTGTAAACAGACATTCTTAAAATCCCGGGCAATGGCGGGTACTCCAGCTAGTATAAATATATAGCATACTGATAGCCCATAAATATAAAACGTGGTGAAGATGATTACCAAAACCTTAAAGCTTCAACTTCACAACTGACATTAAATGCAGCCAGGACTGGAGTGAAGGAGGTGGGACTTGTGCTATTGAACAGGTGAGTGATACAGGGGCAAACGCAGGATTTACTGAGGGGGGTTTCCATATTAGTATATATATGGATACCCATTAACCAAAATTTTCCGAAAACCGGAATATTTCAGCCCTGTAGTAACATCATGACGTGTGCCGGGATCATAACATCACTGGAGTCTGTGGCCAATCACAGACATGTGGGGTATTGGCTTTACAGCCATTCCCTCACCATCACTACTGCCAGGACCCACTGTGAACCCCCGGGATCCCCCTGCCGACGTGCTGCTGACCCCCCGGGCCCACCCCACCAATGCGACAGACCCATCGCGGACCCCCAGGACCCATCCGGATAACAGGTATTCTGTTGTCCGGAAAAATCCCATATCTGGAATGCTCCTGGTCCCAAGCATTCCAGATAAGGGATACTTGACCTGTACATATATCTCTATAGATATAGAGTAGATATAGAGTGTATATATATATATTAATATATATATAGTGTGTGGCACTCAAAGAGACGACTTGACCACCAATATATATATATATATAGTCTATAAAAATATATATTTACATATGACACACATACATACAAACATACACACACACACATGCATACCCGGGGTAGAATGTGAGGAGGAGAGGGAGCAGCACTTACTATGCTCTTCTGTCCTTCTGCGGGTGAGAGAGCTTTGGGCAGCAGCAGCAGGCAAGCAGCAGCTTCTGTGGTTTGTACTGAGACGGAGACACAGCTGTCTCCGTCTCAGAATAAAAGAATTCAGCTGGTCAGGGGGGTTTCTGGGTACTCAGAAACCCCCCCTTCGTGCGCTACTGTGATAGAGGCACCTGCATATAGGGATCAATGTGTTTCTGGTGTGTGCTGCCTGCTAGAGGGTAATTCAACTTTTGTTCCATCTGCATTTAGGGACCTTTTCATTAAGTTAATTTCCCCCTACAATCATGTGAAGACAGCAGTTCCCATGGGTTGGGTATGAGTGACCAGCGGTTGGGAGACCGCCAGTCACCATACCGATGCCGGGATCCCAGAGTTTAGGTTTCTGGCCGGTGGAGGGGGCGAGTGCAATGAAAACCCTTGCGGGCTCTGTGAATCGCTGCGTTTGCCACAGGATGTATTCCCACTCAGGGGCTGATTTGCCGCTAGGCAACCGAGGCATGCGCTTAGGGCCCAATGAGTCTCATGGGGCCCCACCGCGGCCTCGGATTGCGCTCAGCGACAGGATTTTTTTGCATTTGTGAAATTGTGCCGTCCCGTCCCCAGCAGGCTGTCAGCGCACGCTGATTTGACAGCTGCCGCCGGGACCAGAGCCAGCTTACGGCCACAGTCAGTCAGTGCAGCGGCCCCCCCTCCCTCCTCCTCTACTGCTGCAGTGCATGCGACTGGGAGACGGAGCGGGCTGCAGGACAGGCTCAGCGGGCAGCGTAGTGGTGCGGTGGACTGGATTCCTCTTTCAGCCACACAGAGAGGAGAGGTGCCGCGGCCGATCGAAGAAGTGGTGCACCCAGGGGGGGTTTCCGAGCACCCAGAAACCCCCCTCCACTAACAAAAAAAAAAAATGTTTTATTTTTTTTTAGCTGCATGAGTATTATTAATGGCTGTCTAGCGTCCTCTGCAGCCTGCTGTCTTCCTGGTGGCACTTGTAAGTGCAATAAAAGTTTACTTTATTTTAACCATAGTACATATATATCCATGTGCATACATATATACACATGTATATGCATACATACATACATACATACATACATACATACATATAAACACACACACACATATGATATATATACATGTGTATATATACGTGTACTGTATGTGTATATATATGTATGTGTATGCATGTGTAATATGCTATGTGTATGTGTATATGTATGTGTGTGTATATATATATATATATATATATACACACGGTATATATATGTGTAGATATGTATATATATATATATATATATATACACACACACACACACAGACACACTACTTTTACAGACCCAGCATATACTGGGTCACCTCAGTCCCCACCCCCGTGATTGGCTCCACCCAGTTCTGGAAACCCCCCCATGCAAATCCTGCGTTTGCCACTGGATCGAAGCAGGCAGCAGCAGCAGGAGCAGGACGGAGACTCACTGTATATCAGCCTGACAGTGAGTATGCTGCTGTATCGCATCTGCCAGGCGGGGGGGCTAATTGGCACTTGGTGAATCATACCCCTTTTACACCTACGAGCACGGGTCGCAGCCGGGAGCCTGACACGGGAGCTGCCCCCTGCTGCGACCCGTGCTCGGTCCCTTTCCCATCAGCAGTCACAACCCGGCATATGCCGGGTTGGTGACGCTTCTAGCTACACGGCAGGGGCGGCGCAGGGAGATCACATGATCTCCCAGCGCCGCCCATCCATACAGTGTAAACGGGAGCCGTGTCGCATCGACACGGCTCCCGTTTACACTACACCCTACCCGGATCATTCCCGTGTCCTACCCAGGTAAATAGCCGGGTAGGATTCACGGGTCACTTGATCCGGGTTGACCCTTTTCCACTTGCCAAAAACACGGGTAAATGCGCGCCCCCGTGCATTTACCCGTGTTTTTTGAGCTAGTGGAAAAGGGGTATCAGTAACCACTGGCACTAAGACTGACAGTGTGCCTGCCAGTGTTGGCCTCACCTCCAGCAGCACTGTCCTGGAAGGCACCCCCCCTCCCCCCCCCCCCCCCCCCCACACACACACACACACACACACACGCTGATTGTTGGCCTCACCTCCAGCAGCACTGTCCTGGAAGGCACCCCCCCCCCCCCACACACACACACACACACACACACACACGCTGATTGTTGGCCTCACCTCCAGCAGCACTGTCCTGGAAGGCACCCCCCCACACACACACACGCTGATTGTTGGCCTCACCTCCAGCAGCACTGTCTGGCAGGCATCCATCCCCCCCACATGTTTAAAGTTTTAAAAAGTAGACAATGTAAGGGGAATAAATCTGGAATGAAAATATAGTGTTATGGATTGTTTGAGGAAGGGGGGCCCCAAATCGGTGTCTTGCTTAAGGCCCCATGAGATCTAAATCCACCTCTGATCCCACTCTATGGGTGTCGTGGATACCCACGAGTGGGAATAGTCACGGACAGTCGGCATGCAGGATTCCCGGCGTCGGTATAGTGAACAGCGCTTTCCGAACCACTGGTCACATAACCACTTCATGTTACTATATGAGTAATGTAACCTGCAAGAATGCCCATTTATAAGAGCCGAACGCTGTAGTTTACAGTATCCATTAGTCACTACGGGGGTCATTCTGAGTTGTTCGCTCGCTAGCAGATTTTAGCAGCATTGCACACGCTAGGCCGCCGCCCTCTGGGAGTGTATCTTAGCTTAGCAGAATAGCGATCGAAAGATTAGCAGAATTGCGAATAGAAAATTCTTAGCAGTTTCTGAGTAGTTCCCGACTTACTCACAGATTGCGATCAGCTGAGTCCGTTTCGTTCCTGGTTTGACGTCCCAAACACGCCCTGCGTTCGGACAGCCACTCCCCCGTTTCTCCAGACACTCCCGCGTTTTATCCTGACACGCCTGCGTTTTTCCGCACACTCCCAGAAAACGGTCAGTTTCTGCCCAGAAACACCCACTTCCTGTCAATCACACTCCGATCACTTCAACGATGAAAATTCTTCGTTCGGACGTGAGTAAATCTACTAAGTTTTGTGCTAAAATACTTACCACATGCGCACTGCGTACCATGCGCATGCGCATTTTTGCCTTAATCGCTCCATTGCAAAAATCGTCAATGAGCGAACAACTCGGAATGAACCCCTACATTCCTTATTGCCATGGTAGGACGAAGTGAAGCAAGCCCTTTAGCCAGCAAAAACATCCATTTGTCCAGCAAAGGGCAAATCAGTTCCTCAAGGCCAGTTATGTTTTTTTACTCCCCAGAATAAAATTTGCCAGTCAGACATTATATACAGTATGTAAATATATTCACTTAGGGCGTTGAATAAAGATCAGGTTTGGGTCTATTTCAAAACCAATGGGTATCAATGATCATCAACGTCAGTTTGCAGGCTCCAAAAACAGCATTTACTATGCATCAGTTATTGTTTATAAGCTGACATCAATTCCCGACTTTGAGCCACCTATACCGCAGCAGATCCGATGGCGAAGCCGCTGTCAGTCTGCTGCGGAGGTGAAACATTATGATCTGTGCAGGATTCGTTGCTTTAAAATGGAAAGAAATGGTTAGTTAACCAACATAGAGTAGAAAAAAAAAGTCTGCGGTACCCCCAATCAATTGCCAGCACTGACCCTAGATTGGTGTTGGAAAATCGTGGGAAAAATGACGCGGGGTTCACCCTTTTTTCCAGTAACCAGCACCAGTCTGAAGCAGCAGGGGAGATGACACTATAGCAGGGGATCATACATCATGGGGTATCTCTGCCATTAACAACAGCCAGCCCAAAACTGGTCCTTTGGCAAACCAAAAAATGATGAGACTGCTCTTTACAGAGCCTTGGCATAAGTGACAGGTCATCCCCCATCATTCTTCTTTGGAATTAGTAGGATCACGCTAATTCGTCAGAGCTTGGAAACTGCTGCACTCTGACAAGTTATATTTCTGTGGAGTGACTCTCTCATGCTGGGGCTTTGTAAAGAGAAATCTTGTTTTTTTTTTATTTTGGCAAGTATTGGGGTGCGTTGGGTATACGTTGCCAGCGGCCGGGAACCCGACAGTCAGCATACTGATGCCGGGATCCCAGCAGCCAGAATGCCAGCAGGGGGGCGAGCGCAACCAAGACCCTTGCAAGCTCATTGCACTCGCCACGCTGCGGGCTCGGTGGCTCGCTGTGCTCGCTACAGGTTCTTTTCCCACTCTATGGGTGTCGTGGACACCCACAAGTGGAAATAGCCTTTGTTAGCCGGGATTCCAGCTGATGGCATTGTGAGTGTTCGGGATCCCAGCATCGGTATGCTGACCGCTGGGATCCCTGGCACCGGCAACGTAACCGTATCCCGTTGGGTTGCCTACATGGGATGAAGAGAACGTTACCCCTGCATTCTGTAAGTAACAAAATGGTGAACGAGGGATGTGTGGAGGTGTACTGCATTTATTTAATAAAGGACTGAGGGGTCTATTTACTAAGCCGTGGACGGAGATAAAGTACCAGCCAATCAACCAGCCAGTATTTATTTACAGATGGACTACTTAATATCTGGGCATTCTGGAACTTGTGATTTCATAAGTGCAGTCATGGCAGGGCAAGCTTGCTGGGACTTGTATGCCACTAGTAAAAAAAAAGTATTATTTAACTATTTAACTACAGTATATCTAAATAATATATCTATATATGCACATAATATATAATATATATATCATTATCGCAGTAGAGGACCCAAAAATTTGGGATTTTGAATTTTGGATAAGGGATACTCAACCTGTATTTCATAAATATCACCTCTGAACCCAAAGCCCAGGGGGTACAGAGAAGAGCATTGGGCGCTGTTTGTCCTTGTGGAAGGTGGAACCCATTTTTTCCCTAGTAATTCCAGCCCTGGACTGAAGAGTTTGGGATTGGTTGCCGTTATGGCAGGGGGACCACATACTGTTTGTCCTCCTGCTATAGCAAGGGTCAGCGGGGGGCTGGGGAATCTCCTGTGATCCCCAATGACTCACAGCCCCCTTAATGGTGAGGGTAGTTGCTGATTTTATAAACTACTGCTACATTTCTTATCTCACTGGGGTGGTCATTCCGAGTTGTTCGCTCGCTAGCTGCTTTTAGCAGCATTGCACACGCTAGGCCGCCGCCCTCTGGGAGTGTATCTTAGCATAGCAGAATAGCGAATGAAAGATTAGCAGTTCTGCTACTTAATATTTTCTTGCAGTTTCTGAGTAGCTCAAGACCTAATCCTAGATTGTGATCAGCTCAGTCCGTTTAGTTCCTGATTTGACGTCACAAACACGCCCTGCGTTTGGCCAGCCACTCCCCCGTTTCTCCAGACACTCCCCCGTTTCTCCAGACACTCCCGCGTTTTCCCCCGACACGCCTGCGTTTTTTAGCACACTCCCGGAAAAAGCTCATTTACCACCCAGAAACGCCCCTTTCCTGTCAATCATTCACCGATCAGCAGTGCGACTGAAAAGCGCCGCAGGAACACCAGCAAATCTACTAAGTTTTGTGTTAAATAACTTAGCGCATGCGCGCTGCGTACCATGCGCATTTAGCAACAAATCGCAGCATAGCGAAAATCGGGAACGAGCGAACAACTCGGAATGGCCACCTGGGTCCTGACATTCATGATCAGTAGCCCTAGTTAGATACTGAGTACAACAAGCCCTCCCCTGTCCTTCCCTTCCCGCTCCCAGCCTCAAAGAAGCTCCTGTCAGACTGACAGTACTCGCATGTCAGCTGGTGCATGTCATTCTTATTACAGCCAGGCATTGGAAGAGTCTGCTCTGCCCCTGCAACACTGGACAGAAGCAGAACCATAACTAGACATTTTGGTGCCCTGTGCCAGTAAGAGCACCATAGTTTCTGAGGTTGAAAAAAGACAATTTGTCCATCGAGTTCAACCTGTTAGTCATCTCCTACACTGAACTATTTTTAAGACTAATTTTAGCTGTGGTGAGTGATTAGCTGTACACTAAAATACTCAGTTTTTTTATTATTACTATAGTACATGATTTAATCACTATAACCCTGTATATTCTTATCCATCAGGAATTTATCAAGCCCCTTTTTAAAAGTAGTGACTGAGTCCGCCATCACTACTCTCTCTGGCAGGGAATTCCATATACATATTGTCCTTACTGTGAAGAAACCTTTCCGTCTCTTTATGCAAAATCTCATCTCCTCCAACTAAGTGGGTGTCCACGTGTCCTTTTTGATGATCTTTCCAAAAACAAATCCCCCACTAGCTCTGTGTATCGACCCCTTATATATTTGTAAATGTTAATCATGTCCCGTCTTAATCTCCTTTTTTCCAATGTAAACATGCCTAGCCTAGCAAGCCTTTCCTTGTATTCTAGAGTTTCCATCCCCTTTATCAATTTGGTCACTCGTCTCCACCCAACCCATTTTTCAAGCTGGGGCAGCGTGGCCTCAAACCGAGGAGCATGGCTTCATGGCGAAGGGATATGGCCACACAAAAGTACCAATTCACGTTACACAGCACAGTAGTGTGTTATTCAGATTACATCAAACAGTAGTAATGTTCACATTACACCACACAGTATGGTTTGCTGTTCACGTTACATCACACAGTAGTGTCCTTTATTCACATTACAGCACATAGTATGGTCTGCTGTTCACGTTACATCATACAGTAGTGTCCTTTCTTCATGTTATACTGCACAGTAGTGTTTGTTATTCACGTTACACTGCATAGTAGTGTCCTCTATTCGTGTTACACCACACAATAGTAACCCTTACCCCTTATATACATTACACCACAGCAGAGACCCTTATTCACATTAGAGGTGCCCCTTAGACATTATGCCCACCCAGTAGAAGTTTCCCTTTCACATTATGACCACACAGTAGTAGTGCCACTTACACATTATTATTATTTTAATCACACCTCACTTACATATCACTTATATGCTTCTTATTAACCCTTACTAATTTTCACAAACAGTGGTAGAAGAAGGGTGACAACCGTCCCAATTTGGTGGAGCAGTCACAAAAGTAATGTGTGACTGCTCCGCATATACCTATATAGTATATATGTATTAGCTCTCATGTGCAGTGGGAGAGGAGCACTTGTTAAGTTTTACCTCTTGCTATAGTTTGCCTAGAAAATATGTTTTTGCTCAGGTGGTTCAAAGGGACTAAAGGCCCAAATCTTGCCTATTGCCCATGAGATTTTAATCAGGCCCTGGACTTATGCAGTTATTTCTCTTTACTTCTGCCCCTCTAATGACTACCCACATCCCCTCTAGCAGCTGGACACACCCCTTCAGGTTTGCACACTTTTCTTCAGTAAGCGTCTACCTTCATGCCCCAGTCCAACATTGGCTATAGCATCACCCCGTGGCTGGTTCAGTTTGGTGCTGGTTATTGTAAAATAGGGGGAAACCCACGCTATTGTCCCCCCTCTTTTGCGATACCAGCCTAAGCTCAGAGGTTTGGGGCTGATTATGGATTTTATTGTTTTGGAAGGGGGGAATCTCATGCTTATGTTCTCCTGTTTTTAACTATTTCTCGTATATACGGTAAATAAGCCTGCACAGATCATAATGACCCGTGCTTGATATCTCCCAAACTCGGGAGTATTGTTAGAGAGGGTTTGCTGCCATTTTTGGTCAGTGTTTGGTTGGTTTTCAAAATGATGCTTAGCAAATCTCCTTCTATATTTGTCTAAGTTAAAAAATCAATCATTGCTCCAATGTTCTATAGTTGTGTTTTTGGGAAGTATTGCCATCAGTTTTTCATTTAATAAATGGTCAGTTTGCAAAACTCGACAGAAAACGACCAAAAACAAGAAAACGTCCTTTGGTAAATCTATACATCTTATAAATCTAAACATCTTATAAATGTTTTTTTGTCTGATTAAGATAAACTCCATAACCACTGAACCGATTGTGATGCGCTTTTCACCATTGTGTAGGAGGGGTTCCCTGCACTGCTTACCGGTTTATTTTTGAGATTTTCACAATGCCTAGGAGAAAATCTTCACTTGGTGACAGTGCTGTGAGTAAATGGGTGCCGGGTACAGCAGCTAGTATACCATAAGAATCAATCAGATGCATTGTTTACTCCTGCAATCTAAGTGTACATTTGTTACCAGTCTCCAATGACTATAAATAATTTTGAAATGTTTAGACAATAACATTGTTTTTAATGTGAATTAAGTACTTTTGTTATAGATAAACCAGCTATTCTGTTCATAAGATGATTTTGGGCCAACAGTTTGACATTTGGCAAATTAATTATCCAATCCTTCACTCCTATTATTTAAAGCACTTCACCCCCCCCCCCTCAAAAAAAAAAAAGTTGTCAATAAAATATATTTATTTCATTTTGTCTTACATTTTTAGGGGGGTTCTGCACAGCTTAATCTTCTAAAGCATCTTTGTAAAGTACTTTTCATGACTTCCCATATGAGTGGAATTCTATGTGAAAATCAACAATTGGCCAAAGTAAAATCTCAAATCCAGAACCTTACTGAAATGTTTGCTCATCTCTACATTGTACTTCATTACCTCACATGAGCCCCTTTCTTGAATTTCATTTTGCCGTTACATCACTCTTCTCCTGTCTCCATCTGCAGTTTTCCCATGTCTCTTGTAGGCATTTTCTTTACTTTTGGTCCTAAGTCTATTCCCTTCATATAGCCCTCTAACTGTTCTTTCCGTGGTAGTCCCACTTTAAGAATAATATGTTTTCTGCTTAACTTATTAATTACTATTTTCTCCTAGGAGTCTCATCATATCTAAAAATGAATTCAACACGTGTTCCATTCAAACGTACTTAGAACCTCAATAGATGCCTTCATTTTCACCCCGCCGTGGACTCTGCAAAAGGTCAAAATAGCTTCTAAATGGGATTGAGAAGATGGGTACTTCCTGGATATATTGTCACTTTGCATTAAATTATACTGAACGCCATGTCTATAGTTCTCTATACAACCCACTGTCATCAGCACATCTCGCCATGTTGTCTCTGTGAGGAATGGCCTTCTTAGCCCAAATTTACCCTTTGCTATAGAAAATTGCTTATGTGTCCCAGCTTCATCCCTGTATCTCTGGAACTGCCCTTCATTCCTTTATGTCACTCTCTTTATCCTCCTGTTTCCTATGTTCCCCGATGCGCCTATTTGTTGTCTATTGAGTTCTGTCCATTCTTTCGTCTGACTCCTTGTTATGAAAATGCGCCCTTTAAAAGACCTTCTTTCCTTCTCTGTTATCCCTTGTGCCCCCTCATTGTCACTGTTCCCTCTCATTGATCCCTTTTTTTTTCCATTGGCATCCCTTGATCTACCATCTATACTGGTGCACTCAATATTATAATGTTATTCAGAATTTAAATGACTTGAATTAGGAGGAAGGGTTGAACTTTGTCATTATCGAAAAAAAAAAAAAAGATTGTCTTCTTTTCTGGTGTGTAGGTTATTATTGAGGCCCACAGTCATTCTCAAGGTCAGGAACACTTGTGGGGCTAGCGTGTAGCATAGAAAGTCTAGTGTGAGCAACATTGACCTGGTGAAGACACTTCTGTGAGGAGACTAGAACATTGTGGAAAAGAGACATATAAGAATTGGTGATGTCTCGCTCAATTTCATTGCAGACTTTTACTTTCAGTTCTCACTGAGGGAGAGATGCATCAAGCCTTGGAGCAAGATAAACTGGAGAGAGATAAAGTACCATACAATCAGCTTCTGTCATTTTACAGGCTCTCTCCAAAATGTGATATATCTCCCCCTAAAAACACAGATGACTTCAAAAGTGCTGCTATCATGTCTCGGACATTGAAACATCACAGAAAGAAATAAAATGTGAACAGGTTTTTTGTGGTTTTGTTTTTTTAAACCTGTGCCCATCACAAAATCTGCTATGGACAGAATTACGAACAAAATCTCTGGTCATAGAGACATAGGGCTGCCACCAAAAATTGTGGGGCCCGGGACTGACAAAATAGGCAGGGCCCCCTCCCCCCCCAGGAAAAAATAAAATCAAAATTAATATATATTTTAAAAAAATCCAAAGTAACTATACAGACACGAAGCAACACCACTGTATACCCCTTGCACCATATTAAGTACCCACAGTAATGCCTGTCATCATATTATACCCCACACAGTAATGCCCCTGACACCATATTATGGTGAGTTGTGCACCTTTGACCTTCTATAAAGTGAAAGCAATGTTTAGAAAATTGTGATCAGACATCAGTGGATGAGTTTGAGTATAGAGTATGTATGCCAGTGCGTCATAGAGGCCATGTGTGTCCTCCTCCAGTCCTTTCCTTTGTATGACAGCCAGCCCGGGACCCCTTCTCAGACTCACAACAGTCACACAAAGTCACAAACACATACATTACACACAAATCCGTCCTCCTGAGAGTACTCTCTCCTACTCTGTCTGTGTTTGCTGCTCCTGTCCTGAGCTGCGGCTCCTCTTCTCTTCACTGACTGGCGCAGCGTGACGTCATGACGTCAGGCCGCGCCGCTTCCGGCTCCAAACAACTTTATCAAACAGCAAGCTGCAGCTTACTTATTATGATAGGCGGCGGGCGGCGGGGAGCAGCCGGTGGCCCGCCGCCCACCAATGACAGCTTCAGCAGCCGCGATCAGTCCCACCGGTCTGCGGCGGCTGGAGGGGAGTAGCCCGCGGCCTGCTGATGCCAGCTTCAGCAGCCACAGTCAGTCCCACCGGTGGCATCCGCCGCCGGGAATAGGAATAGAAATGAAAGTGGGATGTTTGAGTAGCCCGGGCCCTCCACTCTCTGTCAGAGTAGCCGGGCACAGACAAGTGTACACAGGGCACCCCCTTGATGGTGGGCCTGGAGACCTTTGGGGAAGATGTACTGTATCAAACCTTCTAAAAAAGACAGGTGGAAAAGTTGCCCATAGCAACCACTCAGATTCTACCTATCATTTTATAGACTGCACCAGATAAATTATTGCTGGAAGCTAGCTTCACTTGTCTAAGACTAGGGGGTAAATTTACTAAGAATCATGTTTGCCGTCAGTTGCAATCTGACATTGCCTGCAGACTGCTGTCGCAAAATACAGTATTTACTAGCAGATTTGAGCTTTAATAGATCTCCAATTGCAATGTTCAACATATTTTATTTTTGTCTAAAGCCCCATTGGATTCCCCCTGTATTGTAGACTCTGCTGTCAAATAGTAGTCAGAATCCTCCGTAAAACTGCAGCGGATTTAAAGCACTGCAGAGATCACTATAATCTTTGCAGGATTTGTATTATGAATACTGTATTAAAGGTTTAAATTTAAAAAAAAAATGTGCCCAACCCCCAAATCCATAACAAGCTCCAGACATCCAAGTCTGGGTATTGACCCTTTGCAGGGTCCCGTCACAAGTGGCAGTTAACTCCTGGTCACTCTCCATTGAAATGAATGGGGAAGCGCTGATTGTCTGAAAGTGTGAGAGTGTGGACGTGTTCTCAGTCAATTAGCGTAGCCCCATTTATCTCAATGGCCAGTGACCAGGCGTAACCTGGAACTTGCAACGAGACCCAGCAAAAGGACAGTTTGTTGGGTTTTTTTTTTGCCAAGATCATGTATGTTACTTTGAAGGAAGAGGACGTCATTCCTGGATTTTGTGAGCATTGAAATGAAGAATGAGGGATATGTGTAGTGTTTTATTTTAATAAATGACTACAATTGGTGTGTTTCTCTTGTCTTTATTTTAATATATTTTTGCAGGTGGACTACAATCGCCAGCAGGCCCTTAATGTCCATGCATGCTGGTACTTGTGGTTCAACAAATGCCATCATGCCAGGACAGGCTTGCTGGGCCTTGTAGTTCACCTGTAAAAACAAAATATTGTTTAACACCTTTTTCATTAAATTGTGTGCTTCTCTGTTATACCATTATCCATCGGATGACCGGTGCATGCGTCAGTGCAGTGCATGCGTCAGTGAGAACCAACGGAGAGGCATGCCAAAGACTCTGTGCAAATAGCCCATGGTAAATCTAGGGGATCCTTAATATTTGCGTGTTTGCGCCCCCCCCTCCAAAAAATATTACATAAATATTGTTTTATAAATATGAGTGATATAATGTCACTCACTCGTTGTGCATTTGGGGTAGACCCCAAAAGGGTGAAGCACCTATGGCACCCAAAACGAATATGTCACCCTAATTTTTAAACTTTGGTATTTTTAAATGTAAGTCCAGTGTGGTATAACCTGCTACCCACCAAGAGCCATATTGCACTGTTAGCTGGCAGTAGACGAGTAAATTCGCCCAGTCCAGTCTACTTCCATAACATTGAACAGGTAGGAACTCACAGGTAGAAGGAGTAAGGTCCAGTATAGCAGAATACTGATGCTAGTATGCATATCCTCATATGGGGAAAGCTAGCTTGGGGTGAAGGAGTTAAGCAGAGTTCAGGTGCATGAAGTGGCCTGCTGTGACATTGTTTATGCAGATATTTCTGGTTTATGAATATTTTAGTGGCTACATTTAAATTGAGATGTCAGATCTTGCATCTGCTGGAAGTCAAGTGTGACTGTCAACTCAGTTAGGAATTGATAGGATACTCTGAAGGATAAAAACATACACCCACGCATGCACATAACCGGAGAAAGCTGTATTCATACTGTCCTTATGAGGGTCAGACTTAACTCTGGTGTCCAGTAAGCCAGGGACGGCCCCAGTGATGGATCTTCTCTCTGCTCAGTTCATTTTTCTTTTCTGTTGTGTAGAGGAAATGTTTCCCTAGGAATAGAAAGTGTTGCTGAAGTATTCCAACAAGGGAATATTATTAAGGCAAAAAAAACAACAACTGATAACAAATTGCTTACTACATTAAAAATTACAGCCATGGTCTTACACTAAGGGAAAAACATCAAAATTTCAGCCAAGCATTAGGAATCGCGGTTTTGATACCTCAACAACATCTGGAGTGACGCATGATGCCTAACCCTGATAGAGAGATACAAAATGCAAAAGGGGCTTTGCTCAAAGGAGTTCATATTGCTGAAAAGAAACAAATCACAACTCCAGCCAATAAGCTGTTTGTATTTCTTTGGACATTTTTGCTTTAATTCTACCAATATAAGCGTGCAGACCATGTTTTTGTAGATTGCCTTGTTTATTCATTGTTTATTCCACTGTCTTTCCTTCTCCCGTCTTTGGGGTATATTTACTAAGATTCCGAGTTTGTCCGATTTGTGTTTTTTTTTTCAAAGTAGCAACACGGGAATTTACGAAGTACAAATCTCGGCAGTGTTAGGGCTATTCGTAATGGTTTTCACGGCAGAGTTCAAAAATACGACTGAATAGACCATCGGTCAAACACGGCTGTTTGTTCATACAACACGGGAATTTACTAATCATTCGTATTTTGGTGTTTGTCACTGAGTGGTCAATTGCGGTCGTATTTTTTGACGAATCGCAAAAAAAAGCAGCAAAAAAAATAGACCTGCTTTTTCCTGGCGTGTTTACATGTGTGGCAACTTCAACATCAATCACACCTGAATTTGGAGCACAATAAAAGGACTTTAGGCCCATTTTAGAAAACACACACTCAGAAATGGCTGTTGTACTATGGTGTAATGTTGTTTTGTGTCTTGTGCTATTCCTGAGACTCAGACATCAGCCTTGAAGAAACCAGGGCCAGGAAACAGAACATGGTCAGCAGGTTGTCCAGGTTCCTCGGAGCCAGCACACGCCTTGTTTACGCTCTTCCCCATGCTGAGTACATCAGACCCTATGTGTGTTGTTCCATGGTGTTTAAGGGACACAAACTTTGTACCATTCAAAAAGATTTATTAGCTTCTGCTAGCTTGTTAAAGTCAGCATGTTTCAAAAACACAACACAACCAACAATATTGGTCCATTATTACACACCTAACTTTGGTTTTTTCATGGATGTTTGTTTTTTTATCACCATTCAAACAAATGATCATACAACGCCTTTGTAGCACTTGCAAACATGGCATGACATTACTGACCAACTTGGAAAAAAACAACAAACAATAATCACCCATTGTTGTTTGCCCATATTCGGACATTTGCTTGTTGAACAGTACTGTTATTGAAGTATACAACAATAAACCTTTAGCACCACCCAAAAAATTATTTTGTATAGGGGATGTGTTACTTTGCATGCCTGTGCATTATACAGCCTGATGTATCACAGATTGTTTAGAATTTGTATATTGAATCATTAGAAAATCAAACACTGGTGCCTCATTATTGCATGCATATCACTATGTGCATGCCTGTGCCTTATACAGGCTGATGTATAAGAGATTGATTAGAATTTGGATACTGAATCATTAGAAAATCAAACACTGGTGCCTCATTATTGCATGCACATCACTATGTGTATCCCAGTTAACATTTGACTGGCTCAAAAAAGGGGTAAGAGTAGTAACTAGCAGTGTCAAGGACAAATGATATTAGAAACTTAGTTTTTGGTTAATTAAAGATGTTTTTGTCCGTTTGATGCTGCTAACAGCACACAAAGAACTTCTTCCTTATTTTATTTTTGGGGGGCTGGCTGCTTGGCTGCTGCTTTGTCTTTAGCATTGTCGTGAGTGCGTGTTCTTGTGGAGCGCCTTGGTGGTGAGGCCATTGGCGAGGCAAGTGGAGTAGTTGATGCAGAACTGGTGCTTTGTTGGTGTTGCTGCTGGGCCCTGAGGGTTTTATTGATGTTGTTGAGTGTGGCATTGAGTTCCCGTGTTGCTGCCGTGTGATTATCCATGCTGCGTGAAATACTTTCAATGAGGCTTTGATTGTTTTCTAATATATTGATATAGCTTTGTTGTTGTCTGTGCTGCTCATCCATTAGGCGTTGTAAGTTGCCCATTACTTGGGTCATGTCTGCACGCATGATTTCCATTGTGTTTGCTATTCTCGTGGTGGATTCGTTTTGTCTGCTGATATTGTGGCTTATTCGCCTGAGGTGATTTGGCAGGCTTGTTAAGATTTGTGTCTGTCTACGCAGGCAGTCCTGGTTAGTGGCCTGCTGTGTAGCCCAAGTGTCCCAAAAAACTTGATCCGGGCCTTGGGGTACTGGTGTTGTTGGGGTCAGTTGTGCTGGTGGTGTGTGTTGTGGTGGAGGAGTACTCACAGGTGCTGGGCCGGTGTTTGCTTCAGTGATTGGCTGCAGTTGTAACACAAATGTCTCCTCCATTTCACTTTCTTGCTGTTGTGTTGGTGGACTGCTGGGCTCCTTGTTGGAATCTGGAAGGAGAAAGCATTTAGGTTTATCTAGCCATATCTGTTTTTAAAATGTTGCCAAAACAAAGGTCACTACACACAAGTGAATTCATCTTCGACATAATCTGCATAACCACAACATCACTACTGCCTTTAAAGGCTGGACATGGCTCTCTCATTGTTGGTTTGGTGCTTCTATCAATGGAAGAGCAACAACATTTTTACTTTTATATATACAACATACTCCATGAAAAATTTGTTTGCTGGTTAACAAAGGCCATCATTTTTTTGTAACCCAATTTAAGAGTAAAATATTTTAGCATGTTAAAGCTAACGTATGTAAAAGCATCAACACACAACAATGATCACACACTAACTCTTTGACACGCTTGGCCATCTGTTTCTGTTGCCGCATCTTCCAGACAATCTTCAATTGTATGGCTGAAGTGGACACACATATATTGAATGTTGGTGAAAATCAAACATTAACCTTATAGCCATTTAGTGGTTGTTGTTTTTCAGTACGTTTTGTTGGTTGTACTGTGTCTTCAGTTTTCCCCAATAATTTTTACACTCATTTACAGATGACTAATCACTTATTATATTTGAGTTGACTACTCACCATCCAGATGAGGGGAGTGTGGTTGTCGTCTTGGTGGAGTCTGTAAAATTTGCTGTGGTGGTATGGAAGAGACAACTGATATTCTTTGTGTTGGTGGAACCTGCTGTGTTTTGGGCTGGACATCCAACCGTGGTCTCTTGGGTGGGACGTGTGTGCGCTTTTTGTGGGGTTCGGGAGGGTGTCTTCTGCTCGCAGTGCCTTGAATTGAAGGTCCTATTTGTACAAACATAAATATTGTAGTAACATTCCTTAACAAACAAAACCGGCACTACAATGGGCACTTTACCTGCTGCCGCAGCCTCATCATCATCCGATGTCATAGGACTGACTGGAGGTTGGTCAGTTGTTTTCTTGGGCAACACTGTCCAACGACATTAAAAAATGTTAATTAAAAAACATACAAGATTGCCAAATACACATGTACACTCAGGATAGTGATACGCAGGACTAAATGTAGAGAACACATACATGGCCCAGCATACCAACTATATCAAACAACACTAGACATATTGCTTATACAATTAACTTTAAATAGTCTGATTTGTAATTTTATAACACATGTGTGAAGTGTCCCAACAAACACACACTAGTCCACCATCACAACAAAAGTAACGTAAAGAATCAACACATTTGTACAACTATCAAACACATAAGACACTGATAAAGTAGTGTTGGAGAATGTATCAAATACAGCAGGCAACCGCTAAAAACTATGTTTTCATCAAAAACACAAAGGTTAAATGTTGCATCAATTACCTTGCACATGCCACTGTCTCCTCATTTAATGATGCCTTTACCAGCATAGCACATCTGAAAATGTGGTCCACATGTATTATTCTGGAGAAGGAATAAGGAAGTGATAATCCAGTGATATATGCAAGGTGAAAAACGCACCAGCCAATCAGCTCCTAACTGTTATTTTACATATTGGATCTGATTGTCTGGTGCCTTTAAAACACCTTGCACATATTACTGGCTAAACACTTCCTTGTGCCTTCTCCAGGTTAATACATCTTCCCCACTGTGTCTGATACCATGTAGTATGCAAAATGCAAATACAGACACCAGGGATGGGTAACCTTCAGGCCTCCAGCTGTTGTTGAACTACACATACCAGCATGCCTTGCTGCAGTTTTGTTATTTTGCCATGCTTAAACTGTTGTAGGGCATGCTGTGATGTGTAGTTTAACAACAGCTGGAGGGACTAAGGGTCAACATCCCTGACATACACAGTTCAAATTTATAACAAGTAAATGTGATGAAGGACATGTTTTGTGTTTGATAATTGAAGTCTGCATAAAACTATACCCAAATTAAAAATTTAATCCAAAAACCATGTTATGTGCTACATTGGGTTTAGTAGTAAAAATTAAAAATGACAAGGTTGTTACTTCCGTCTAATCCAAGATGCAAGTTACGCAATAGGCAACATGACACACATAATCTGAAAAAAAAAATGCAGACATGTTACAACAAAATAATCCTTACTCACCAGCCTGCCTTGGGCGATCCAAATCATGGACATGTGTTGCAGACACAACTTCTGGAGGTATTAGGCTCCGCATGGGCTCCTCGTAGTCCAGATATCTGGCAATGTAGGACTGACCCCCACCGGTCTTCCGAGCCGACTTCGCCTCCTTGGCCATTTTTGCCTTCACACGGCGCTTGATGTCATAGTACCGTTTGCGGCACGTGTCCTTCGTCCGCTTGACCACCCCCTCACTATTCACTGCAGTAACAACTTTGGCCCACAGCACCGACTTTCTACGTGATGTTAGTAATCATGTTACCTTTGCTGACTCAGGCCCAAATAGCTGCCGATGATACTTCATCAGCTCCCGCACCAATGCCACATTTTCAGCATAACTAAATTTTACATTGCGGCCAGTCTTTGTAGTGGTGCGTGGCTGCGGAGCAGCATGACTGTCACTGTCACTCTAGGCTGCAGCAGAAACCTCACCTACCTCCTCCACCTCACTAACCTCCTCCCTCTCACTCACCTCCTCCACCTCACTCCCACCCTCCACCTCACTCACCTCACCCACCTCAGAGTCAGACATAATTTGTACTAACAACAATTAACACAGAAAAAAAAAACCTCCTCCACTACCACTACACAACACACAACACACACACACACACACACACACACACACACACACACAAACACCCAAACAAACACTGAGACTCAAAAAAAAACCACTAGGACAAAAAAAGAAGACAAACCCCAAAAATGCAAGACTACAAGGATGACAAGACTACTTTCAAACACAATACAACACTCAGAACTCGCAATAAAAATACTCCTCCAAAAAACCACTACTCGCCAAACTCCACAGCACAACCTCTCTCCTCACCACTAACTAAACCCACTAGGTGCGGACGGTTTAGGGCATATTTATATGGTTGCGCACAGACACTCCTACATCTGTAACACAACCAATCATGAACAAAGGTGAAAAACGAAAGTAAAAGTGTAAATGCGGCCGTAGTTGCTTAAAAACCCTGCCGCGTTTAACATAGTCACAATTCAAGTAAAAAACAAAAAAACACGAACGAAACAGTGAATAACGGCCGAAAAAACTTTAAAAAAAACCACGAAAGACATCGACATCGGAAAATACGAATGTTGCAAACTCGGCAGCTTAGTAAATGACCGTATCAGGATTCAAAAAGTTGCAGTAAAATGCACCCGATACCATTCGAGATCAAACACCCTTAAAAACGGCTAAAACACGAATCTTAGTAAATATACCCCTCTGTCTTTTTTTGTCATCTCTTCTTTAAATGTGGCATTTCCATATCTATGTACATTGTTATCTTCTTAAAGACACTGTGAGGAACACTGCTAAACTTAATGATGAGGGAGAGAATTCCAGAGGCAGTGCCGGGAAAGGAACGATATTGAACTACAAGCTGTGTTTTGGGCCTTTCAAAATTTTGGGAAAAAGAACAAATCTAGAGTACCTAAAAAATGGAAACATTACAATGATATAATAATAATAATAATAATAATACTAATAATACAATAATAATAATAGGTCCCATACCAGTATAGTATATTCAATGGGCAGATTATTAAAAACATAGTCTATGAAACAGACACATACAGTACTGTAAGAAAAGAAAGAAATACACAAGTTTATTTTTTATTTATAACACATAACAAATTAGACAAATGAAAAGATCGATAATAATGTAATGTACTGTATATCTCAAAAGTATTGCACAAACACTTAAGACTATTTAACACATGTTGATCTAACTTTTTCAAAATGTAAAAATGTTCTGATTTAAAACAAGATGTAATAGCGTCCGAGCAGAAGTGTTTCTATAATGGGGGCAGTGTGTGCAGTGCACATGGGCTCCTGGTTCCAGAGGGGCCCAGACTGCACCCATACATTATATTTACCCCTCCAGAGTCCCGCCGCGGCCATTTTTGACTGATCGCATGTGCGCACTGGAGATGTCCCCGGCAACAAGGCGTGGGCACCATGTTCCCAGAGACTTGCACAGAGTCTACTTGCTGCCAGAGAGGAGGTTGCATGTGGGTCCCCTCCTCTCTTAAAATGCCCCTGCGTCCGAGGTTGCCGGACGATCTTGGATGTTTTTTTAAAGCGTCAGTCATTTACAAGGCCAAACAGTGCCTTGTAAATTATTGCTGTGTTAAAGAAAAAGTCTGAGATCGGCTGGTATCCAGCACCTGCAGCAGTCCCGGACACTATTACATCTCGCCTATAGAGTTGAACACACAAGCCATGATGTATATTAAGTTAACACTTATTTCTTCATGTCAATCTGCCTCTTCAAGCACAAGGGACAATAAGGTCCAGATACTCAGAAATCAATATACTGATATAAGTCGTGCATATGTGTAGGGGTTTTGCACCATGATATATGTTTATTAGTGATGTGCACCGGACATTTTTCGGGTTTTGTGTTTTGGTTTTGGGTTCGGTTCCGCGGCCGTGTTTTGGATTCGGACGCGTTTTGGCAAAACCTCACCGAAAAATTTTTGTCGGAATCGGGTGTGATTTGGATTTGGGTGTTTTTCTCAAAAAACCCTAAAAAACAGCTTAAATCATAGAGTTTGGGGGTCATTTTGATCCCAAAGTATTATTAACCTCAATAACCATAATTTCCACTCATTTTCAGTCTATTCTGAACACCTCACACCTCACAACATTATTTTTAGTCCTAAAATTTGCACCGAGGTAGCTGTGTGACTAAGCTAAGCGACCCAAGTGGCCGACACAAACACCTGGCCCATCTAGGAGTGGCACTGCAGTGTCAGACAGGATGGCACTTGAAAAAAATACTCCCCAAACAGCACATGACGCAAAGAAAAAAAGAGGCGCAATGAGGTAGCTGTGTGACTAAGATAAGCGACCCAAGTGGCCGACACAAACACCTGGCCCATCTAGGAGTGGCACTGCAGTGTCACGCAGGATGGCCCTTCAAAAAAATACTCCCCAAAGAGCACATGACGCAAAGAAAAAAAGAGGCGCAATGAGGTAGCTGTGTGACTAAGCTAAGCGACCCAAGTGGCCGACACAAATACCTGGCCCATCTAGGAGTGGCACTGCAGTGTCAGACAGGATGGCACTTGAAAAAAATACTCCCCAAACAGCACATGACGCAAAGAAATAAAGAGGCGCAATGAGGTAGCTGTGTGACTAAGATAAGCGACCCAAGTGGCCGACACAAACACCTGGCCCATCTAGGAGTGGCACTGCAGTGTCACGCAGGATGGCACTTCAAAAAAATACTCCCCAAACAGCACAAGACACAAAGAAAAAAAGAGGCGCAATGAGGTAGCTGTGTGACTAAGATAAGCGACCCAAGTGGCCGACACAAACACCTGGCCCATCTAGGAGTGTCACTGCAGTGTCACGCAGGATGGCCCTTCAAAAAAATACTCCCCAAACAGCACATGACGCAAAGAAAAATGAAAGAAAAAAGAGGTGCAAGATGGAATTGTCCTTGGGCCCTCCCACCCACCCTTATGTTGTATAAACAGGACATGCACACTTTAACGAACCCATCATTTCAGCGACAGGGTCTGCCACACGACTGTGACTGAAATGACTGGTTGGTTTGGGCCCCCACCAAAAAAGAAGCAATCAATCTCTCCTTGCACAAACTGGCTCTACAGAGGCAAGATGTCCACCTCATCATCATCGTCCGATTCATCACCCCTTTCACTGTGTACATCCCCCTCCTCACAGATTATTAATTCGTCCCCACTGGAATCCACCATCTCAGGTCCCCGTGTACTTTCTGGAGGCAATTGCTGCTGGTGAATGTCTCCACGGAGGAATTGATTATAATTCATTTTAATGAACATCATCTTCTCCACATTTTCTGGAAGTAACCTCGTACGCCGATTGCTGACAAGGTGAGCGGCGGCACTAAACACTCTTTCGGAGTACACACTGGAGGGAGGGCAACTTAGGTAGAATAAAGCCAGTTTGTGCAAGGGCCTCCAAATTGCCTCTTTTTCCTGCCAGTATACGTACGGACTGTCTGACGTGCCTACTTGGATTCGGTGACTCATATAATCCTCCACCATTCTTTCAATGGTGACAGAATCATATGCAGTGACAGTAGACGACATGTCAGTAATCGTTGGCAGGTCCTTCAGTCCGGACCAGATGTCAGCACTCGCTCCAGACTGCCCTGCATCACCGCCAGCGGGTGGGCTCGGAATTCGTAGCCTTTTCCTCGCACCCCCAGCTGCGGGAGAATGTGAAGGAGGAGATGTTGACGGGTCACGTTCCGCTTGACTTGACAATTTTCTCACCAGCAGGTCTTTGAACCTCTGCAGACTTGTGTCTGCCGGAAAGAGAGATACAACGTAGGTTTTAAATCTAGGATCGAGCACGGTGGCCAAAATGTAGTGCTCTGATTTCAACAGATTGACCACCCGTGAATCCTGGTTAAGCGAATGAAGGGCTCCATCCACAAGTCCCACATGCCTAGCGGAATCGCTCTGTTTTAGCTCCTCCTTCAATGTCTCCAGCTTCTTCTGCAAAAGCCTGATGAGGGGAATGACCTGACTCAGGCTGGCAGTGTCTGAACTGACTTCACGTGTGGCAAGTTCAAAAGGTTGCAGAACCTTGCACAACGTTGAAATCATTCTCCACTGCGCTTGAGTCAGGTGCATTCCACCTCCTTTGCCTATATCGTGGCCAGATGTATAGGCTTGAATGGCCTTTTGCTGCTCCTCCATCCTCTGAAGCATATAGAGGGTTGAATTCCACCTCGTTACCACCTCTTGCTTCAGATGATGGCAGGGCAGGTTCAGGTGTTTTTGGTGGTGCTCCAGTCTTCTGTACGCGGTGCCTGTACGCCGAAAGTGGCCCGCAATTCTTCTGGCCACCGACAGCATCTCTTGCACGCCCCTGTCGTTTTTTAAATAATTCTGCACCACCAAATTCAAGGTATGTGCAAAACATGGGACGTGCTGGAATTTGCCCAGATGTAATGCACGCACAATATTGCTGGCGTTGTCCGATGCCACAAATCCCCAGGAGAGTCCAATTGGGGTAAGCCATTCTGTGATGATCTTCCTCAGTTGCCGTAAGAGGTTTTCAGCTGTGTGCGTATTCTGGAAAGCGGTGATACAAAGCGTAGCCTGCCTAGGAACGAGTTGGCGTTTGCGAGATGCTGCTACTGGTGCCGCCGCTGCTGTTCTTGCAGCGGGAGGCAATACATCTACCCAGTGGGCTGTCACAGTCATGTAGTCCTGAGTCTGCCCTGCTCTACTTGTCCACATGTCCGTGGTTAAGTGGACATTGGGTACAACTGCATTTTTTAGGACACTGGTGACTCTTTTTCTGAGGTCTGTGTACATTTTCGGTATCGCCTGCCTAGAGAAATGGAACCTAGATGGTATTTGGTACCGGGGACACAGTACCTCAATCAAGTCTATAGTTGGCTCTGAAGTAACGAAGGATACCGGAACCACGTTTCTCACCGCCCAGGCTGCCAAGGCCTCAGTTATCCGCTTTGCAGCAGGATGACTGCTGTGATATTTCATCTTCCTCGCAAAGGACTGTTGGACAGTCAATTGCTTACTGGAAGTAGTACAAGTGGTCTTCCGACTTCCTCTCTGGGATGACGATCGAATCCCAGCAGCAACAACAGCAGCGCCAGCAGCAGTAGGCGTTACACTCAAGGATGCATCGGAGGAATCCCAGGCAGGAGAGGACTCGTCAGACTTGCCAGTGACATGGCCTGCAGGACTATTGGCATTCCTGGGTAAGGAGGAAATTGACACTGAGGGAGTTGGTGGTGTGGTTTGCGGGAGCTTGGTTACAAGAGGAAGGGATTTACTGGTCAGTGGACTGCTTCCGCTGTCGCCCAAAGTTTTTGAACTTGTCACTGACTTATGATGAATGCGCTGCAGGTGATGTATAAGGGAGGATGTTCCGAGGTGGTTAACGTCCTTACCCCTACTTATTACAGCTTGACAAAGGCAACACACGGCTTGACACCTGTTGTCCGCATTTCTGTTGAAATAATTCCACACCGAAGAGCTGATTTTTTTTGTATTTTGACCAGGCATGTCAATGGCCATATTCCTCCCACGGACAACAGGTGTCTCCCCGGGTGCCTGACTTAAACAAACCACCTCACCATCAGAATCCTCCTTGTTAATTTCCTCCTCAGCGCCAGCAACACCCATATCCTCATCCTGGTGTACTTCAACAGTGACATCTTCAATCTGACTATCAGGAACTGGACTGCGGGTGCTCCTTCCAGCACTTGCAGGGGGCGTGCAAATGGTGGAAGGCGCAAGCTCTTCCCGTCCAGTGTTGGGAAGGTCAGGCATCGCAACCGACACAATTGGACTCTCCTTAAGGATTTGTGATTTCGAAGAACGCACAGTTCTTTGCTGTGCTTTTGCCAGCTTAAGTCTTTTCTTTTTTCTAGCGAGAGGATGAGTGCTTCCATCCTCATGTGAAGCTGAACCACTAGCCATGAACATAGGCCAGGGCCTCAGCCGTTCCTTGCCACTCCGTGTCGTAAATGGCATATTGGCAAGTTTACGCTTCTCCTCAGACGCTTTTAATTTTGATTTTTGGGTCATTTTACTGATCTTTTGTGTTTTGGATTTTACATGCTCTGTACTATGACATTGGGCATCGGCCTTGGCAGACGACGTTGATGGCATTTCATCGTCTCGGCCATGACTAGTGGCAGCAGCTTCAGCACGAGGTGGAAGTGGATCTTGATCTTTCCCTATTTTTTTAACCTCCACATTTTTGTTCTCCATATTTTAATGCGCACAACTAAAAGGCACCACAGGTATACAATGTAGATGGATGGATAGTATACTTATGGACGACGAGTGACGACACAGAGGTAGGTGCAGCAGTGGCCTACCGTACTGCTATATACAGTATAATGGACCTGGTGGATACTGTCAGCAGACTGCGTTTATAGTATAAAAAAAAAGACACCACAGGTATACAATGTAGATGGATGGATACTATAGTATACTTATGGACGACGAGTGACGACACAGAGGTAGGTACAGCAGTGGCCTACCGTACTGCTATATACAGTATAATGGACCTGGTGGACACTGTCATCAGACTGCGTTTATAGTATTAAAAAAAAGACACCACAGGTATACAATGTAGAAGGATGGATACTATAGTATACTTATGGACAACGAGTGACGACACAGAGGTAGGTACAGCAGTGGCCTACCGTACTGCTATATACAGTATAATGGACCTGGTGGACACTGTCAGCAGACTGCGTTTATAGTTTTAAAAAAAAGACACCACAGGTATACAATGTAGATGGATGGATACTATAGTATACTTATGGACGACGAGTGACGACACAGAGGTAGGTACAGCAGTGGCCTACCGTACTGCTATATACAGTATAATGGACCTGGTGGACACTGTCAGCAGACTGCGTTTATAGTATAAAAAAAAAAAGACACCACAGGTGTACAATGTAGATGGATGGATACTATAGTATACTTATGGACGACGAGTGACGACACAGAGGTAGGTACAGCAGTGGCCTACCGTACTGCTATATACAGTATAATGGACCTGGTGGACACTGTCAGCAGACTGCGTTTATAGTATAAAAAAAAAGACACCACAGGTATACAATGTAGATGGATGGATACTATAGTATACTTATGGACGACGAGTGACGACACAGAGGTAGGTACAGCAGTGGCCTACCATACTGCTATATACAGTATAATGGACCTGGTGGACACTGTCAGCAGACTGCGTTTATAGTATAAAAAAAAAAGACACCACAGGTATACAATGTAGATGGATGGATACTATAGTTTACTTATGGACGACGGGTGACGACACAGAGGTAGGTACAGCAGTGGCCTACCGTACTGCTATATACAGTATAATGGACCTGGTGGACACTGTCAGCAGACTGCGTTTATAGTATATAAAAAAAAGACACCACAGGTATACAATGTAGATGGATGGATACTATAGTATACTTATGGACGACGAGTGACGACACAGAGGTAGGTACAGCAGTGGCCTACCATACTGCTATATACAGTATAATGGACCTGGTGGACACTGTCAGCAGACTGCGTTTATAGTATAAAAAAAAGACACCACAGGTATACAATGTAGATGGATGGATACTATAGTATACTTATGGACGACGAGTGACGACACAGAGGTAGGTACAGCAGTGGCCTACCGTACTGCTATATACAGTATAATGGACCTGGTGGACACTGTCAGCAGACTGCTAAACTAGTATAAAAAAAAGCCACTACAGGAGTGTTTTTCAGGCAGACAACGTATACTGGTGGTCACTGTCAGCAAAACTGTGCACTGTACTCCTGCTATAACTTCTCTCCAGTCCCCACAATTAGGCAGTGTGAGCACTCAGCACAGATATATATCATGCAGCACACTGAGCACAGATATGGTATGGAGCGTTTTTTTCAGGCAGAGAACGGATAAAAAACTAGCAAAACTCTGCACTGTACTCCTCCTAACAGCTGCTCCCCAGTCCCCAATCCTCCCCACAATAAGCTAAGCAATCAGATCAACTGTGTAGTATACTATTAATAATTAACTATATAAACGGAGAGGACGCCAGCCACATCCTCTCCCTATCAATCTCAATGCACGTGTGAAAATGGCGGCGACGCGCGGCTGCTTATATAGAATCCGAATCTCGCGAGAATCCGACAGCGGGATGATGACGTTCGGGCGCGCTCGGGTTAGCCGAGCAAGGCGGGAGGATCCGAGTTTGCTCGGACTCGTGTAAAAAAATTTAAAGCTCGGGTTGGTTCGGTTTCTTGGAAACAGAACCCGCTCATCACTAATGTTTATATAATAAATATCTGATACAGCCTCCGATACAGGCAACCGCTTGAATATTCAGCCACAGAATTTATAATTTCAACAGAAATTACTCTTACTAAAGTGTTTAATGACCTATGCCAAGGTCTCGACCGAGGTCTGTAATTCTCCATCATCTTTCAGCAGTGTTTGCACCACTTTCTGCTTTGATTGCTTTATGCAGTTGTAATACACAAGAAAATTACCCTAGTGTATATGTGTGCAGTGTCGGACTGGGGCATGTTGGGCCTACCAGGGGAATGCAGTGGTAGGGGCCCATGTTTAGGGGTGTGGCCAGTCCACAGAGGGGGTGTGGCCAGCCACCTCATTGGTTTGACAAACCATTAGAGAGTACAACGTCTGGAGCCCTTCATAAATATATACAGTATATTAAGCTGCTGCATTCATGATAATGTACCAGATTAATAACAGATTAATAACAGCAATGCACTGTAGAAAATACACAATAGTCCAGTATAAGGTAACATATATATAATGTATAATTCAAGTGCACAGTCTAGAACCTGATCCTTAGAGCAGGAGGTGGGCACCCAGGCAATGGGGCCCACCGGTGGTTTCCCCTGTACCCCTGTGGGCCAGTCCAAGCATGTATGTGTGTATATACAGAGCCAGCAACAGAAATCTTGGGGCCCAGTACACTGGTATCTCTGGGGCCCCCCTTGTCCCGTCACCCTTTCCCTTGACCCCCAACCTCATAAGCACACCCCGCCACCACACACTGCAGCCGTCCTACACAGCCCGATTCCTCCAAGCTCACAGCAGTGGCCGACATTCCCTCTATCTTCAGTACAGAGCAGTGGCCGGCACCAAGCACGACAAGACACCCCCCTTCAGCACACAACAAGCAGCATTCAGCAACCCAGTCCATCCTCCCCTCCAGTACATAACAGTGGCCAGAGAGACAACCCCTGTCAGTATAACTGCGGCCAGAGAGACCACTCCACACCCCAAGTACACAGCATTTGACACTCCCCCTCTCCCACTCCATACATACCAGCTGGCATCCAACACCCCCCTCCACCTCTCCGCACACAGAAGCCAGCATTCAACACCTCCCCCCCTTCACAGCAGTCGGCATCCGACACCCCCCACACCCGTTACACACACAGCAGACATCCGTAATCCCCCTCTCCCCCTTCCCACCCCACAGACATATACAGTAGCATCACCCGGCTGCTGCCCCTCTCTTAACCCCCTGCACACATACGGCAGCTGTCTACCAGCCCTGCAGCACACAGTAGTAGCCGCTGATCCCCCCTAACCGCAGGATACACAGCAGCAGCATATATTTTTCTCTCCCTCCCAGATGACATTGGCAGCTGTGTCCCCCTCTCCTCCCCAGAACAGAGAATCAGCTGTCAGAATTAGGAGGTGGGTCCCCTCTGAGCCATGGGGCCCGGGAGGGGTATACCCTATGTACCCCCCTGATGCCGGGCCTGTGTATATATGGGATTAGGGATATGGGTGGGATGTATCAAGTATCGCAATCAGATTGCGATATGTCCCACCCCTATTCACCAGCGTACCGGCATTTTTAACGCCGCTATGCTGCCCGTGACACTTTCTGGTTAACTCAGCGCATGTGGTTAATCAACAAAGTCACTGACACCAGCTGAAGTGACTTTTTGAGATACTCCCAGTGCAAGCTTCAGCTCTCACCTGCATACACAATTATTTATACTTGAAAAATAGGTAACATGGGTCGCATGAGGTCTTAGATCAGAAAACACAGAACCAAGACAAGAATTATGGTATTTAATACAAGAATATCTTCAAAGCTTATACAGGTTGAGTATGCCTTATTTAAAATTCAAAATCCCAAATTTTTGGGTCCCTTACTGAGATAAAGTCATATATATTATATATTATGTGTACATATAGATATATTATATGGATATATAATATAATATACATATATATGTGTCATTATCTCAGTAGGGGAACAAAAAATTGTGATTTTGAATTTTGGATAAGAGATACTCAACCTGTAGTTACAAAAAAGGTTACAAGATTATAATAGTTTAAAAAGTCACACAAGTAATAACAATTTCAAGAAATAAAATGAAAGGAAGAAAACAAAGTTCAGAACACCTGTAGTATCCAACAATGGTATGGTTTTGTTTTCATCATAATCCTATGGTTCCCTTTATGGCAATCTAACCTCATAAACATCACATGTCTCCCATTACCCCCAAGTCACTAAAATGTGCTTTATTGTTATTTATTTTAACATCCATCCACAACCTCTTCATCTCTGAAAACTTCAATCTGCTGGTTATAACAGAAACATGGTTTACACAATCAGACATGGCCTCCCCTGCAGCACTGTCACATGGTTGTCTCCACTTCATATACACCTCCAGGCCTGGTAATTGTAAAGGAGGAGGGGTTGGAATATTACTGTCCCAATTTTTCACATACACAGTTCTTCCACAGGTTCCATCACTCACATTCACATCGTTTGAAGTTCACTCTATCAGAATTTTCACCACTTTCTGCACGTTGCAGCTATAATCTGGCCAACCCAAACAACAATTTCTGGAAGATTTTTCTGCTGGCTCTAACACTTCCTATCCTATGACATATCAACCATCATCATGGATGTTTTCAATATCACTACTGACAGTCCACAATCTCTCCACGCCTCCAAACTGTTCTCTCTAACCTCCTCTCTTGGCCTCACCCAATGGTCTGACTCCTTTACTCATCAAGAGGGCCACTGCCTCGATCTTGTATTCACCAGACTATGCTCAGTTTCTGATTTTACTAACACTCATTCCCTCTCTCTGATCACAACCTTATCACCTTCTCACTCTCTTCCATAACTCTAAACTCTATGACACTGAAATAAAAAAAAGCCTCCTCTAACCCGCAGAAATATACACACTATTAATTTTCAACAACTTTCCATCTTCCTGCAACAACTGCTCTCACCAATTTCTAGATTCACCTCTCCTGAGATTGATGTATCCCCTCTGAGCCAGACTCTAGAAAGAGCCCTTGATAAAGTGGCTTCAACTACCCATCACACTCCACATAGGCTTAGATTCCAACCATGGCACTCTGAATCAGTGGCATAAATTTCGGAATCCAAGTGACTTCTTCACATATAAGACCACCTACCACTCCTATCACAATGCCTTGGACACTGCAAAACAAACATATTTCCAATCTCTTATCTGTTCTCATGCCACCAACCCCAAGCGACATTTTAATACATTAAAATCAATCTTTAACCTCCCTCACCCCCTCCATTAGCTACTATCAGTGCACAAGAACTTGCTTCCTACTTCAAGGACAAGATTGATAAAATCCGAGATGAAATGGTATGCTCTTCCTCAGCTAGTGACCTTCTTAATACCCTACCTGAACCCTGTGGCACATTCTCTTCATTTGATCCCACAAATGAAGATGAAGTGTCAACACTCTTCTTATCCTCCTACTCCAGTACCTCTCCTCTTGATCCTATACCCTCACAAGTCAGTAAAACTCTGTCTCCTGTGCTTATCCCTACCTTAACTAAAATCTGTAATCTCTCTTTCTCTACTGGTATCTTTCCTTATCTGTTCAAGCATGCAGTAATTGCTCCCATTTTGAAAAAACACAATTCTGACCCAAACTCTCTCTAACTATCGTCCCATCTCTCAGCTCCCATGCATCTCCAAGCTACAGTACTCGAGAGACTTGCCTACACTCACCTCACATACTTTCTTAACTCCCACAATTTATTGGACCTACTTCAGTCAGGCTTTTGTGCCCAACACTCCCCAGAGACAGCACTGTCTAAAGTAGTGAATGATCTAGTCACTGCTAGATCGAAAGGTCATTACTTATTTCTTATTCTTCTAGATCTCTCTGCTGCTTTTGACACCATTGACCACTCTCTTCTCATACAAACACTGCAATCCCTAGGTCTGCAGGACACAGCCCTTTCTTGGTTCTCACCTACCTAATCATTCTTTCAGTGTTCGCTTCTCTGATTCCACCTCCTCTTCATTACCTCTATCAGTCAGAGTACCGCAAGGCTCAGTGTTAGGTCCACTGCTTTTCTCAATCTATACCTCATCTCTTGGTAAACTAATCAGTTCCTTTGGATTTCAGTATCATTTGTACACTGATGATACTCAAATCTCTCTATCCTCCTCAGATTTATAACCATCTGTATTGGTCAATGCTACTGAATGCCTTTCTGCCATTTCATCTTAGATGTCATCTCACCGCCTCAAACTCAACATTTCCAAAACAGAATTAATTTTATTCCTGCCAGTCAAGAGTATGTACCAACCTCACATCTCCATAACTATTGATAACTCAACTATCTACCCTACCCCATAAGCTCGTTACACTTAGGACACAAGCTCCAGAAAGTTACATATTCCAGAGCTTTCTGCATATGGGCACATCATATCACCATAAAATCATATAGGGACTGCTGTGCTGCTAGTCCACAACAGATATCTCAGAGACTCATAACTGCTTCAGACTTTTAAGGGCAAGCCAGTTATCTTACCCTGCTGCCCAGGTTTGGTGCAATGTCTCTCTGGAGGATGTAGTTTTGTGATCGGCGGTCAGGAGGCCGCCGGTCACAATACCTCCCCCTACATCCCGCTCCTTACAATTCCAACAGTTGGCATGCCGAATAGCAGGGACTATTCCAACTTGTGGATGTCCACGACCCTCATAGAGTAGAAATAGACCTAGCTCGCAAGGGGCTTATTGTGCTCACACCCCACCCCCCCCCCCCCCGCCAGCCATTTTGATGCTGGGATCCCAGCATCGGTATGGTGACTGGCGGACTTCTGATCGCCGGTCATGAATACCCAACCCCTCTCTGCCCCCTAGGCATAGCTTCAGCCAAGCGTCCCCTAACCTGCAAACCCCCAACCACCACCACCTCCCAGCGGGGAGATGCAGGTGGTCACTAGCTGCTTTATTGAATAACTATGTTGACGCGTACTATTGTGTGAGTACTGCCTTCTCTACTCAATCATGTACAGTTATTTCTGCAGCAGTGGCTACATGTATTTGCTGATTTCACCAGAGGGGTCATTTTGAACAATATAAGGGGGTATAATGTCCATATGGTTGTACATTTGTTATATGCACGTATGTTGGGCTATATGAGATTTACTGTTAATGTCTTGCCATATTTTCTATATCAGGGCATGTGATGGTACATTAGATATGGGGGTATACTATCTATGTGGCGGCATATTGGTCATATGGAGATATACTATCAATGTGGAGGCATGTGAAGCATTATCGAGATGTAAGGGTGATCAATTCTTTTGCGTGAATTTAGCAATTCTATTACTTCCCACGACTTACACTTTTTCCAGCCATTATACCAGGCGCAATGGGTCCGCCCAGCATAGGTTAAAGCCGTCCAGCATGTGTAGCACCGCCCAGCGATGCAATAACAATTCAATTGCGATCGCATTACAGAAAGCAACAAATAGAGGTCGACCCTATCATGTTTCCCATCACGGGAATCGCAGGCAACATAATCTGGCCACCCCAAAAACTATCATGAAATGCCTGCGTTTCCTGCTCCACTCCCCCCCAACACCGCGTCGCTGCCTATGGCTGCACGCCGCCTGTCAATCATTATGTGATTGCATCCTTCCTGAATGCGATCACATAGTGAGAGTCCATGCATGCGCTATACGAGCGCTGAGCATGCGCAGGCGGCCGAAACACCGCGCATGCGCAGGTGGCCGTTTGTGATTATCTTAATATAGCACCCACCTCTGAATACCTCTTGCTCAGAACACTTAAACATACACATACTGTAAAGATGATTTGATTTTCTTTATTGGGAAATTTAGAATTACCAGCAGCATAAAAAGCACAATTGTGCCCTCTGGAGGATGAAATCATGTTGGTTTTACTCTTCATCTTCCCAGAACAGAATCATTATTTTTCAGCTATAACACAATACTTATTATTACCAGTATTGTGTTATGAACTAGAAATAGTATTCTGAAAGTAGAAGATATTATGTTTTCTTAAAAGAACAGTTCAAGACACAAAAACGTTATTTAGATACAAATTGTTTAGTTTGGAAGCTTCATAGTTTTTCGATTTGGGTAGAATATTGTTGTTGTGCTTGTGACCATTTCAGATACTGAACCAATTGGAACTGAGGCTTATTCATAATCATATACATTTTATTTAATTAAAAACCAAAAGAACAATAAAACATAATGATAAACACAAAAATAGTTTAACCAAACATATAGATTTTACAAACTTCTCATTATGTAATTCCCAATATCCAGACTTAGGGCCTAATTCAGACCTGATTGCAACAGCAACATTTTTCTCTAATGGGCAAAACCATATGCACTGCAGGTGGGGCAGATGTAATATGTGCAGAGAGAGTTAGATTTGGGTGGGGTGTGTTCAAACTGAAATCTAAATTGCAGTGTAAAAATTAAGCAGCCAGTATTTACCCTGCACATTATATCTGCCCCACCTGCAGTGCACATGGTTTTGCCCATTAGAGAAAGATTTTGATTTTGCAATGAGGTTTGAATTAGACCCTTAGTGTACTGAACCATTAAAATAAAATGCTACCCAGTAATTATGTGGCTGGAAGTCAATCCCCTTTAGTCTTCCTTTTATGTTTTACAGTATTACTGATTTGTCTTTATACAAAACAGTTGTGTAAGAAAACAAATTTCAGTCAGATAAGATGTTGCCAGCAAAGACTTTTATCACCAACTTGTGTAACTTTGTATCTACTAAGGGGTATATTCAATTGAAGTCGAAAACTGCCGTCTGTCGAAAAGACGTCATTTTTCGACTTTTTAAGGCCGAATCCTGATTCGACCTATTCAATATTTTGCTAAATTTTTCGACAAGTCGATAAATTCGACATGTCGAAAAGCACGTGGATCGGCGGAATAGCTGCCGATCCATGTGTTGATGTCGAAAACGGGGCCAAATCCAACAGGTTTTGGCCCCCTTTTCGACCATCTCAATCCAACATCAAAATGATGTCGGAATGAGATGCGGACCCAGAGGAGGCGAGGGGGGGGGGGGGAGCCGCAGGGAGACGGGGGGGGACGACAGCCGGCAGGCATACGGGGGAGATCAGCGCTACAGTAGCACTGCAGCTGGATGTCACTCAGCCGCCCGACCTCACGGCAGCTTCCACCCGGCTTCAGCATGCTGCTGGAGTCGGATGGAAGCTGCCGTGAGGTCGGGCGGCTAAGTGACATCCTGCTGCGCTGATCTCCCTGTATGCCCGCCGGCTGTCCCCCGCAGCTCGCTCCCCTTCTCCTCCTCTGCGTCCCATATTAATTCGAATTAAGATAGGATTGAATAGGGGTTGTCGGATCCATTCCGACAAATACATGTTGGAATGGATCCAACTTTAATTGAATATACCCCTAAATGAGGATATTTAGTTTAAAAGGGGTGGATATTTAGTTTAAAAGGGTTAATAGGCTGTCAGTGCAGCGGTCTGTTTTTTATTACTGTTGCCTTATTTTTATTTGCCTGTGTTTGAATAAGAACGTTGCATCCAAGAGAATGGACAGTTTGTCAGAACAGCTCTCTGTGCAGTTTTGTTTCCGATTTTTGCTAATTACTGTAGTTTCCTCTCTGTTTCTGTTTAAATAAGGAAGCAGCGTTCTAATGAACCAATAACTAATAACCAGCTCAGCGCGTTTATATCTGCGACTATGACTTCAATTGCTACTAGATTTTATAAAAATTTATATGGTGATGTTAACATTTGCTACAATGCTATAAAACAACCCTAATGCCAAGTGAAATACATATTCATGTTTAAAATCCTAGGATCAGTTTAAAAAAAGATACATTCCAATTTCATCTTTTAATCCTATTGGACAAGGAGTAATTCACTCCACAGCCCTAGCCCTAAGTACTATGTAAAGTAAAATACAGAATTTTTGTTTGTATAGTATTTTCTTAATAGGTGTAATATCCCATCCCCCACTCTTGAAATACATGATTTATTCTCTAACAAAAAGTTAAGTACACAATTTTCCACCATCACTCCTATGTGGTTATACTCAGAAGAATTGTAATTTTTCTGTCTTGATTTATCAAGAATTATATAAAGGCAAGTTTGGGTCTTGTCCACAGCAACCAATTAGAATGATAAATATCCCTCTAAATGTATCTCTGGATTCATGTATAATCTACTGTTTCCATTCAGGTATTTCATTATTTGTTCTTGGTAAGAAAAAATTGCTAATTAGTCTTATAAAACTACTTATTACTTAAAGAGTGACACTCACATTATTAAATAAGGGTAAATTCAAACCTATCCTGCTCGTGTCCCTTCCTAAGGTATGTCAGTTACTCCTACCAGATTTAGGGGCTAATTCAGTAAGAATAGCAAATTCTGCTAATCAGCAGAATTTGCTATCCTTTGTATCGCATGCTGGGGACCGCCCATCACAGGGCAAATCCGCCCAGCATGCTGACCGGAGCCTCCCCCAGTTGAACAAGCAGAAATTGCAGAGCGTTCGCAATTTCTGCTTGTTAGCAGAAACTGTGGGAGCCTCCTGCCGGCGCAGCTTAGCTGCGGCCGCAGGAGACTCGCCAACAGTTTCCTGATCACAGCAGCTGCGTGTGACGTCACGCAGCCGTCGTGTTCACGCCCACGACACCCCCCCCCCCGCTCGTCCGCCGCCGCCCCCCGTTCACGATGCACCGCCCCCGCAAAGTCCATCTCCTCCCTTTTCAGCAAAAGTTACAGTTGGATCACACACTGCAATCCAACCTGAATTAACCCCTTATTCTGAAAGTTAACATTCAATGATTTCTGTTATCCTGTAATGCCCCTACCATTGCCAGATCATTCACTTCTGGACCAGGGGGAGATACTGCCACCGAAGAGTACCATTGGTGCTTTCAGACTTGCATAGACTATATCCAGTCATAGCAGGAGTATCCATATTTTGCTATCAAATTTTACAATCAATCTGATGGCATTTTCTACCCACAAAAAAAAAAAAAATCCATAATTCTGTACATACAGTATATAATGTTACAAGCGGTATGCAGTCAGAAAATAAATATATATAAATTATATTTAATTGATGTTGTTTACAGTTCATCAATAATCAACCAGTAATATTCCAGATGGAATTGCAATAGAAGTTCACACGCCAAAAATGAGAGCCAGTGGGAGATTATGTCTTACACCATAAGAGGCATGTTATTTGTTATGTGCGTAGCTATTCCCAGCAACCTTTGTTGTTCTTTTACCCAATCAGAGGTTAAAGTGAGCCGGAACAGGGCGGAACTGCGTTCCGCCAGTTCCACGTGGAGACGGAACGCAGTTCCACCTCCTCCGGCTCACCTAACCCAGGGAAATGCCGGGCGCCCACTGAGACTGTGTTACCAGCTGGCACCGGCTCCTTCCCCTCGGTGGCCGATGGAAGTCGGAGCTCAGTACAGAGCTTCGGCATCTGGCTCTGACAGTGTGCGGCTGTGCACTATGGGAGGGACGTCATGACATATCTACTGGGCAGCAAACCAACTGGTGGCATAACTAGTGGGGGCAAAACTACTGGAGGCAGACCAACTGGGGGCATAACTACTGGAGGCAAACCAAGTGGGGGCATAACTACTGGGGCATAACCAACTGGGGGCATATTTACTGGGGGCAAACCAACTGGGGCATAACTACTGGGGGCAAACCAACTTGGGGCATTTCTACTGGGGGCAAACCAGCTGGGGGGCATAACTACTGGGGGCAAACCAACTGGGGGCATATCTACAGCAGGCATAACTACTGGTGGCATATCTACAGGGGGCATATCTACTGGGGACATAACTACGGGGACATTACTAGTGGGGGCAATACTACACGGGCCATTACTACTGGGGGCACTACTAATTATAGCATTGCATAGGGGGTACCGAACAAGGGGCATCACTCCTGGGGACATAAGGGGCACTACTACTGGGGACACTGTATAAGGGGCACCAATACTATGGGCTCTATATAAGGGGCACTACCACTACAGTGGGTATTGCACAAGGGGCACTACTGCTGTGTGCATTATGTGTATTAGGGGTGCTACTACTGTGGGCTTTATGTATAAGGGGCACTAATGTGTGTCATAACATGAATAAGGGACACCACTATGTGGTGTAATGTGAATAAGATTGTGCTACTGTGCTGCATACTTTGAATTGGGGATACTATTGGGTGAACATGCCCCTTTCTCTTTGAGACTATGCCCCTTTTGCGGCATGCGCCTGCGGTGCAGGCAATCCCTTTATTTCACAAGCGTGTGGGGAGGGTGAGTTCCACCACCTCTCTAGGATCACTTTAAGCACTGTACCCAATAATGAAAGGGTCTTCTTTCTGAGAATGTTCTTTCTATATTCTCCTCAATTGCCTTCATAACATGAGGACCAAGACATGATACCTCACCAGTGAGCAGGGCCGATTCTAGAGGCGGAAAAGCCATGCAATCACACAGGATGCCTACTGCCGCAGCACAGGACACACAAATCTACTCCTATAGTCAGGACGAGTGTATACTGTTCTGAAGCCATGTTCCTCGCTGTGACGAGTGCAGAAGTCTCTGGTACACAGAAGCAGCACGAGAGCTGTGGGGTCTACACAGCTCTAATAAGAGAACAGCCATCACCAACAAACACCACGAATGGTGGTCACTATCCACCTGCTCTTCTCCTGCAGCGTGTGCTGCCATCTGAACAGCAATGCTATCAGCCAGCAGCTAGCAGAAAGGAAACAGTGGGAGGAACTCAATTGTTGTTTGCCCTGGCTTCCATTAGATGGTTTCTATTCAATTGTTGCTCCGTTCAGACGTGCATGCACCTAGGGGGACACATTTCAGCTCACAGCTACCAGATGTGTGAGCTGAAATGTGCAAAAACACTGTAGTTTTGGGGCTGAAATGTGAGTTTGAGCGCCTTAACCTGAACTTTAGACGGGTTTAGTCACTTTGTGCGGTTAAACCCGGTACTAATGGGGGTGAACATAGGGCATGTGCGCCCAACGGGATGAACAATTGAATAGCTTTGGTGGATTATATTTGGGTGCCCCCAAAACAATTGAATGTCCTCCAGTGTGTGATACAGCAGCTCAGCGTGAGTACCTGCTCATACAACCAGCAGCCAACAGCTACCCGCTACCCACCCTGTTCTCCTGTTCTGACTGGTCACTGACATCTTCCATGGGGACAGTAGGACCATGTGAGTATTGCCGATGTAACTGTGATTCCCTGCACTAGGGCAGCATACAGAGTGCCTCTCCTGTAAAATCAGTGAGCTATAGACTGTGGTTTATGACCTACATTGTATGACTGTAACTGCAGGCTGCAAAACAAGGTAGTCTTTTCCTGCGAAGCCATGCCCCTTGCAGTGAGGCCACGCCCTTTTTTTTGCTGTGTGCACTAGTGTTTCTCTGTGTACTGCATTTTTTAAGTTTCCAGGAGAAGAAGGCACATGTTTACTGTTCACACTGGGAGCCATATTGCATACCTCCCAACTGTCCCAAATTTAGTGGGACAGTCCCAATAATTGGACACTCTCGCTGTCCGACCCGCATGGCCACAGTGTCCCATGGGTGGGGGTGGGGGGACAGTTGTGAGTTCCAGTGATCACCGCTGCTCTGCTCTGCAAAGCAGCCAGTGATCACTGAATAGATGCTGTGAGCATGCGCACGGCATCTATCTGTGCATAGAGGGGAACCGGGGCACCCAGCCGCCCAGGGAGCCGTGGGCACGCCCCCCAAAATTACGAAAATGGGGGTCACTGCACTTGCCTCCTCAACTCAAGACCACTGTCTAGAAATGGACCTGCCAGTTAGGTGTGTGCATGTACAGTCCTGATGTGTAAACACTAACCCAGTACCTAGGTAAAGTCATATCCAATAAAAAGGTGTCAGTCATGACCCTGACACACATTGGGATGAATTTAATTGTTTTGCGCCTTCGATCTCACTTTACGTAATTCAATTGGGGGGGGGGGGGGGGGGGGGGTTGCACTGATCACGCCCATAAAGGTCAGGTTTCGCCAAGTAAAGCAGCATCCAAAGTGCAGGACGTGATTTTGAAAAGTGGGCGCCCAAAACGGGTCACTTTTCGTGCATTTCAGCTCGCCACATCGCAGTGAAGTGTGAGTTGTAATGCAGACGCTGGCAGCCATTGTGACCGAATGGAGCAACAGTTGAATGGCTCCATTTTGGCCCCATCTAGTGGCTGCTGGCGGGAAAAGATTTGAATCTTGCTCATTGGTTGGCTCACGTGACTTGTTGCCTTTTTTCAGTATTGAGAATCAATCACAATTATTCTCCCTTTCTAATTAAATACATAATGGGCATAACACCAGATTATTAGGCAAATGTACCAAAGCTTGGAGAGAGATAAAGTACCAAACAATCAGCTCCTAACAGTCATTTTTTTAAACACAGCCTGTAATATGGCAGTTAGAATCTGCAGTGATGGCACTATGGTCATTGACACCCAGTGCCACCAAAAAGAGGGCATTGCTTCATGTAAAGGGGACATCTCTTCATGGGACCCAGGACATCCCTAAAGGGGCGTGTTACACTGCAGCACCCGGCTCCTGTCACTGCAGAGGCAGTGGCGCACCCAGGGGGGGGTTCCGAGCACCCAGAAACCCCCCTCCACTAATTTTTTTTTTTTTTTTTAGCTGCATGAGTATTATTAATGGCTGTCTAGCGTCCTCTGCAGCCTGCTGTCTTCCTGGTGGCACTTGTAAGAGCAATAAAAGTTTATTTTAATTATAGTACATATATATATTTCCCTCATGTGCTTATCCATTCTTACTTTAATAATCTTCAACTGCATCAACTCCAGCAGTCTTCGGCCACCTGATACTTATTCCAGTGTCATCTGCTGATGTAACTATGTGTATTTACCCTGTACTTGTCCTATACTGTCATCAACTGTAAGTTGCTGTTTTCCTGTTTGATTATTCATGTACTCTGTAATTGGGCGCTGCGGAACCCTTGTGGCGCCATATAAATAAAGGATAATAATAATAATAATAATAATAATAATAATAATATATCCATGTGCATACATATATACACATCTATATACATACATACATATAAACACACACACACACACACACACACACACATGATAGATATATATATATATATATATATATACACACGTGTGTGTGTGTGTGTGTGTGTGTGTGTGTGTGTATATATATATATATATATATATATACTGTATGTGTGTACACACACACACATATATATGTATGCATGTTTAATATGCTGTGTATATGTATGTGTCTGTATGTATGTGTATATATATATATATGTATGTGTATATATATATATATATATATATATATGTAGATATGTGTGTGTGTATATATGTATATATATGTATATATATATATATATACACACACACACAATAGTTTTACGGACCCAGCATATGCTGGGTCACCTCAGTCCCCACCCCCGTGATTGGCTCCGCCCAGTTCTGGAAACCCCCCCATGCAAATCCTGCGTTTGCCACTGAGAGGAGTCTGCATTTTGATGTCACCACCTGAAAGGGTGACACCCAGCAGCAGCCCACACCCTTTGTGACGCCACTGAGAAGCTGATTAATTAGTACTTTATCTCTCTTCACTTTATCTCTCAAAGCTTTGATAAATCTGCCCTATATTTTTGATCTGTACTAATGAAAAAAACTCTGCAATAAGAAAGCTGATGGACATGTAAAGCTGTGATCCTGGAGCCACCCCAATAAACTGAGCCCAGTAATTCTGTCAAGCCCCACTAGAGATGGAGAGAGAGGGGCGACCTGCCCTTGTACTTTCTTAAAATGCAATATTTTTTTAATCTTAAACTCCAAATGGACAATTACAGGATTTAGATTCCTGCCAATTTTAATTTCCCAATATACTTAAATAAAATTTTCACAGGAGGCTGTTTCATCCTACAGTAATACTACTTTTTTGCGCACACTTCCTATGAATGCAAGAAGCACCCAGTCCCAATGTACTTAATGGACGTTAGTATGTACTCCCGATGGTTTACGCACTAACCGATGATGGGGGACCTGCACATGTGCAGAATGAGTCATATTCGATCACTCATAGTCAATCATGCTGTGCCATTTGAGGGCTGAGCTGGGGGGATGACGAGACCATTCTACAAACCAGGGGCATCTTGCCCCCATTTTGCAGGCATGCCGAGCCCAGGATGCAGTCTTTCTGGCCCCGGCACAGGAGTTTAGATGGCCACTCTGAGTAAGCTTCGGCTTACTCAGATATCTGAGCTTCAAATATCACGGCCAGTGGTTGCGATGGTGAACCAGTGCTGCGTCTGTAGTCGCCAAACTTGGATCTGTGATGTTTGCAGGAGGTGTCTTTTTCCTACAGACACCTCCTGCTGCATTAGCATATTACTTGTACAGTACTGCATAGCTGCTTACCAGCTGCTGTGCGATACCGTACAGTACATCTCTGAAACGGGCTCATTGTTATAGATACTAGCTGTTCTACCCGTTCTTCGCACGGGAGTTTCTGATTTTCACAGTTGTACATATACATGAGTGTTAATAATTTGGTAAATCTATAGAGATGTAAATTAGAGACGTTTTAATGTAAATAAATATTAATCCATGATTCTTGGTGTTACCCGAGGAGCACCCATAGCAGATACAGTAAAAAATGACAGGAACCATTTTTGTAGTTAATGAAATTCTACACACTGGCGGTGCAATCCAAATTTTAATCCGATTGTCTGTTTGGGCGTTATCATTCACGCAAGGCAAGTGACGCATCAGTAATGACGTCATTATGTCAACACCTTTTTCATCTCCTTAGTGGAGGTTTATTAAAATTCTAATTATGTAGTTTCCTGTTTCCCACCTGAGCTTCCTAACATATTGGGAAGTAAGAGAATTAGTGATTAGTCACTCAGTGAGTGAGTGAGGGCTTTCGCAGATAGATAGATAGATAGATAGATAGATAGATAGATAGATAGATAGATAGATAGATAGATAGATAGATAGATAGATAGTGACTGATTAACTGCTATTTCTTTGGTCACCACTAGAGGGTGCACCTTTCCCATAAATAGGATTTCTAATAGCTGTACATTTTCATAATATAGATAAGGGAACCTCAACCTGTAATACATATTAACTGCCGCAGATATTACTGGGTACTTGAATCATCACAAGGGATACAATATGATAATCACCAATCAGTATAAAAGAGAATACATCAGGAATACAGCAGAAATTGTGCAACAAACTACTTTTTATATGCTTCTTATTTCTTTGCACATCTGTAATATTTTGTTTTAAATATTTTCTTCAATTAGAGGATCCTTGAATGTGTAATAAAATATTTTAATAATAATTGATAAAAATTATTAAGTTTTTATAGGTTTTGGGTTTCATGTGCAATATATATTATCATGGCTCTTGCTTCTTTAGTGACTTGTGCAGCCACCACAACAGCTGTTTATAAATGATTAGGAACAAACAACGTATCCAGCGAAGTCTCCAGCAGATTATCTCCAAGTGAATAGAGGAAAAAACATACTGTATATACAATAAAGAAAAGGGCCAGCTTTTAAGTATAACCCCTGGTTAGAAAGAAACTGAAAAATGTGAATATAAACAGGTGTTGGTAAGAGAAGAAAACTGTAGTATACAGTGGCGACGAGAGAGAGAGAGCAGCCCAGGTCCTGCTGATTCCCCCTCCACCCCCCCCCCCCCCCTTTTCTTTCCATCCCTGTTGTAGACAGCGGCACTTGGGGCAAGGAGACAGTGGACTGCCTGCTGCTGCAGCATCCTCTCTACCTGCCCCACTCTCCACACCTCACTGCATTCAGCGATGTCAAGAGTGAGGGGGGGGGGGGGTACCATTTACCTGGGCCCAGGTTTGATGGTGGGACCCAGTAGGGGTCCCAGCCCCCCTCCCCCTTACCTGGCAGCAGCAGCTGCAGCTTTTCTCCTCAGCAGTGTGACCAGGTAGGCACTTAAACACCATTTTTTCTGTCATTTTTTCTAAAGGTGCATGGCCACGCCTCCTGTCATTAGACCACACACCTTGAAAAGTATCTGGGCCCAGCCAGGCTCACTACTGTCCTGACTGCTTTGGACACTTTCTCTCCCCGTATTTGAGCCCGTCACAGCTGTCGGTGCCCCTGCTTAAATGTATGTCATGATAAATGAAGCTCAGTGTTTATATCGAGAATTGTGCATCGTCCTTGCCAATATTAATTAGTGATGAGCAAGAAACCGAACCCCCCCGAACTTCACCCATTTTACACGGGTCCGAGGCAGGTTCAAACCTTCCCGCCTTGCTCGGCTAACCCGAGCGCGCCCGAACGTCATCATCCCGCTGTCGGATTCTCGCGAGATTCGGATTCTATATAAGCAGCCGCGCGTCGCCGCCATTTTCACTTGTGCATTGGAGATGATAGGGAGAGGACGTGGCTGGCGTCCTCTCCATTTATTGTTGAACTTGATTGCTTTATTGCTTAATTGTGGGGAGGACTGGGGAGCAGCTGTATAATATAGGAGGAGTACAGTGCAGAGTTTTGCTGATCAGTGACCACCAGTTTTATCCGTTCTCTGCCTGAAAAAAACGCTCCATATCTGTGCTCAGTGTGCTGCATAATAATATATCTGTGCTCACACTGCTTAATTGTGGGGACTGGGGAGCAGCTGTATTATATAGCAGGAGTACAGTGCAGAGTTTTGCTGACAGTGACCACCAGTATACGTTGTCTGCCTGAAAAACACTCCATATCTGTGCTCAGTGTGCTGCTTTATTGTGGGGACTGGGGACCACCAGTATAATTAATATTATATAGGAGGAGTACAGTGCAGAGTGACCACCAGTATACTATATATAGCAGTACGATACGGAAGGCCACTGCTGTGCCTACCTCTGTGTCATCATTAAGTATACTATCCATCTACATTCTATACCTGTGGTGCATTTTAGTTTTGCAGTTTGCTGACACAGTGACCACCAGTATACTATATATAGCAGTACGATACGGAAGGCCACTGCTGTGCCTACCTCTGTGTCATCATTAAGTATACTATCCATCTACATTCTATACCTGTGGTGCATTTTAGTTTTGCAGTTTGCCGACACAGTGACCACCAGTATATTATATATAGCAGTACGATACGGAAGGCCACTGCTGTGCCTACCTCTGTGTGGTCATTAAGTATACTATCCATCTACATTCTATACCTGTGGTGCATTTTAGTTGTGCGCAGTATATATAGTAGTAGGCCATTGCTATTGATACTGGCATATAATTCCACACATTAAAAAATGGAGAACAAAAATGTGGAGGGTAAAATAGGGAAAGATCAAGATCCACTTCCACCTCGTGCTGAAGCTGCTGCCACTAGTCATGGCCGAGACGATGAAATGCCATCACCTCGTCTGCCAAGGCCGATGCCCAATGTCATAGTAGAGAGCATGTAAAATCCAAAAAAGAAAAGTTCAGTAAAATGACCCAAAAATCTAAATTGAAAGCGTCTGATGAGAAGCGTAAACTTACCAATATGCCATTTACGACACGGAGTGGCAAGGAACGGCTGAGGCCCTGGCCTATGTTCATGGCTAGTGGTTCAGATTCACATGAGGATGGAAGCACTCATCCTCTCGCTAATAAAATGAAAAGACTTAAGCTGGCAAAAGCACAGCAAAGAACTGTGCATTCTTCTAAATCACAAATCCCCAAGGAGAGTCCAATTGTGTCGGTTGCGATACCTGACCTTCCCAACACTGGACGGGAAGAGCTTGCGCCTTCCACCATTTGCACGCCCCCTGCAAGTGCTGGAAGGAGCACCCGCAGTCCAGTTCCTGATAGTCAAATTGAAGATGTCAGTGTTGAAGTACACCAGGATGAGGATATGGGTGTTGCTGGCGCTGGGGAGGAAATTGACAAGGAGGATTCTGATGGTGAGGTGGTTTGTTTAAGTCAGGCTCCCGGGGAGACACCTGTTGTCCGTGGGACGAATATGGCCATTGACATGCCTGGTCAAAATACAAAAAAAATCAGCTCTTCGGTGTGGAATTATTTCAACACAAATGCGGACAACAGGTGTCAAGCCGTGTGTTGCCTTTGTCAAGCTGTAATAAGTAGGGTTAAGGACGTTAACCACCTCGGAACATCCTCCCTTATACGTCACCTGCAGCACATTCATCATAAGTCAGTGACAAGTTCAAAAACTTTGGATGACAGCAGAAGCAGTCCACTGACCACTAAATCCCTTCCTCTTGTAACCAAGCTCCTGCAAACCACACCACCAACTCCCTCAGTGTCAATTTCCTCCTTACCCAGGAAAGCCAAAAATCCTGCAGGCCATGTCACTGGCAAGTCTGACGAGTCCTCTCCTGCCTGGGATTCCTCCGATGCATCCTTGAGTGTAACGCCTACTGCTGCTGACGCTGCTGTTGTTGCTGCTGGGAGTGGATCGTCATCCCAGAGGGGAAGTCGGAAGACCACTTGTACTACTTCCAGTAAGCAATTGACTGTCCAACAGTCCTTTGCGAGGAAGATGAAATATCACAGCAGTCATCCTGCTGCAAAGCAGATAACTCAGGCCTTGGTAGCCTGGGCGGTGAGAAACGTGGTTCCGGTATCCATCGTTAATTCAGAGACAACTATAGACTTGATTGAGGTACTGTATCCCCGGTACCAAATACCATCTAGGTTCCATTTCTCTAGGCAGGCGATACCGAAAATGTACACAGACCTCAGAAAAAGACTCACCAGTGTCCTAAAAAATGCAGTTGTACCCAATGTCCACTTAACCACGGACATGTGGACAAGTGGAGCAAAGCAGACTCAGGACTATATGACTGTGACAGCCCACTGGGTAGATGTATTGCCTCCCGCAGCAAGAACAGCAGCGGCGGCACCAGTAGCAGCATCTCGCAAACGCCAACTCGTTCCTAGGCAGGCTACGCTTTGTATCACCGCTTTCCATAAGAGGCACACAGCTGAAAACCTCTTACGGGAACTGAGGAAGATCATCGCAGAATGGCTTACCCCAATTGGACTCTCCTGGGGATTTGTGACATCGGACAACGCCAGCAATATTGTGCGTGCATTACATTTGGGCAAATTCCAGCACGTCCCATGTTTTGCACATACATTGAATTTGGTGGTGCAGAATAATTTAAAAAACGACAGGGGTGTGCAAGAGATGCTGTCGGTGGACCGAAGAATTGCGGGCCACTTTCGGCATTCAGGCAACGCGTACAGAAGACTGGAGCACCACCAAACATCCCTGAACCTGCCCTGCCATCATCTGAAGCAAGAGGTGGTAACGAGGTGGAATTCAACCCTCTATATGCTTCAGAGGATGGAGGAGCAGCAAAAGGCCATTCAAGCCTATACATCTGGCCACGATATAGGCAAAGGAGGGGGAATGCACCTGACTCAAGCGCAGTGGAGAATGATTTCAACGTTGTGCAAGGTTCTGCAACCCTTTGAACTTGCCACACGTGAAGTCAGTTCAGACACTGCCAGCCTGAGTCAAGTCATTCCCCTCATCAGTCTTTTGCAGAAGAAGCTGGAGACATTGAAGGAGGAGCTAAAACAGAGCGATTCCGCTAGGCATGTGGGACTTGTGGATGGAGCCCTTAATTCGCTTAACCAGGATTCACGGGTGGTCAATCTGTTGAAATCAGAGCACTACATTTTGGCCACCGTGCTCGATCCTAGATTTAAAACCTACGTTGTATCTCTCTTTCCGGCAGACACAAGTCTGCAGAGGTTCAAAGACGTGCTGGTGAGAAAATTGTCAAGTCAAGCTGAACGTGACCCGTCAACATCTCCTCCTTCACATTCTCCCGCAACTGGGGGTGCGAGGAAAAGGCTAAGAATTCCGAGCCCACCCGCTGGCGGTGATGCAGGGCAGTCTGGAGCGAGTGCTGACATCTGGTCCGGACTGAAGGACCTGGCATCGATTACTGACATGTCGTCTACTGTCACTGCATATGATTCTCTCACCATTGAAAGAATGGTGGAGGATTATATGAGTGACCGCATCCAAGTAGGCACGTCAGACAGTCCGTACGTATACTGGCAGGAAAAAGAGGCAATTTGGAGGCCCTTGCACAAACTGGCTTTATTCTACCTAAGTTGCCCTCCCTCCAGTGTGTACTCCGAAAGAGTGTTTAGTGCAGCCGCTCACCTTGTCAGCAATCGGCGTACGAGGTTACTTCCAGAAAATGTGGAGAAGATGATGTTCATTAAAATTAATTATAATCAATTCCTCCGTGGAGACATTCACCAGCAGCAATTGCCTCCAGAAAGTACACGGGGACCTGAGATGGTGGATTCCAGTGGGGACGAATTAATAATCTGTGAGGAGGGGGATGTACACAGTGAAAGGGGTGAGGAATCGGAGGATGATGATGAGGTGGACATCTTGCCTCTGTAGAGCCAGTTTGTGCAAGGAGAGATTGATTGCTTCTTTTTTGGTGGGGGCCCAAACCAACCAGTCATTTCAGTCACAGTCGTGTGGCAGACCCTGTCACTGAAATTATGGGTTCGTTAAAGTGTGCATGTCCTGTTTATACAACATAAGGGTGGGTGGGAGGGCCCAAGGACAATTCCATCTTGCACCTCTTTTTTCTTTCATTTTTCTTTGCATCATGTGCTGTTTGGGGACAATTTTTTTGAAGTGCCATCCTGCCTGACACTGCAGTGCCACTCCTAGATGGGCCAGGTGTTTGTGTCGGCCACTTGTGTCGCTTAGCTTAGCCATCCAGCAACCTTGGTGCGCCTCTTTTTTTCTTTGCATCATGTGCTGTTTGGGGACTATTTTTTTGAAGTGCCATCCTGCCTGACACTGCAGTGCCACTCCTAGATGGGCCAGGTGTTTGTGTCGGCCACTTGTGTCGCTTAGCTTAGCCATCCAGCGACCTCGGTGCAAATTGTAGGACTAAAAATAATATTGTGAGGTGTGAGGTGTTCAGAATAGACTGGAAATGAGTTGAAATTATGGTAATTGAGGTTAATAATACTATGGGATCAAAATGACCCCCAAATTCTATGATTTAAGCTGTTTTTTAGGGTTTTTTGAAAAAACCACCCAAATCCAAAACACACCCGAATCCGACAAAAAAATTTCGGTGAGGTTTTGCCAAAACGCGTCCGATCCAAAACACGGCCGCGGAACCGAACCCAAAACCAAAACACAAAACCCGAAAAATGTCCGGTGCACATCACTAATATTAATATACCTACAGTATATAGGAATACATTTTATTAGTTAGGACATTGTTTAGAAAATAAATGCTATTCCAGTCCATAGAATCCAACATGATCCATTCCATTATGTATAAAATGCTCTGTTCCTGGACTTCCTTGCCAGTGGCAGGGGTGGATTTAGGTGTGAGGACACCCCTAGGCACAACAGGAATGCCTCCCCCCACCCCCATTTTCTCACACTCTAATTTTTATATTTTTATTGACTATTTATAAGCGCTCATTTGATGATAGCCAATTTAATAGAAAAATAAAAAAGCACAATGACATTTTTTTATTTTTAATTACTGTAAGTATACATATTTACTAAGTTGGACAGCTTAGAAGTGCAGTATGTGCATGTCCTACCCATTTACACTCCAATCAAGATGGCTTATGGTATATTACAGTGGAAATATCTTGTAGTTACTGGTACATTTCGGGCTGACAGTACCAACATAAGCATCCAAGTGCCACCCTGCCTGTAATAGGGGAGGGCAGGCATTCACCACAGATCGGAGTGAGGGGGCAGTCACAGAGCACCCCATTGAGCCACCCACTGACCGGAGCCAGATTCCAGAGTCTGTCAGTGATTAGAAGACCCAGCCAGTGCTAGGGATGGCCATCGGTGGGTTATCCATTGATGGTTACCATTGATGGTACCACTGACAGACAGTGTTGGACTGGGGCATGAAGGGCCCACCGGGGGATAAAGTGATAGGGGCCCATACTAAAGGGTGTGGCCAGCCTAAAAAGGGTGTGTGGCCAGCCTCCACAGAGGCTTGAAATACACAATAGTTTAGTGCAGTGTAATGTAACATATCTAGCATGTATAATACAAGTGCACAGTCTGGAACCTGATCCCTAGAGGAAGGAGTGGGCCCTCAGGCAGTGGAGCCCACCGGTGGTTTCCCTGGTACCCCTGTGGGCCAGTCCGACCCTGTTGACAGATAACCTCGATGGTGGGAAGCTATCTGTAAGGGATCCATTGATGGTTTTGCCCATTGATGGCTAGCCCTACTTTAGTATTGAGCAAGTTGTAGGCCAATCAGGACCTGGGGGCGTGGATTTGTGGGTGTCGGATGGTGGAGCTATGCTACTGTGTCCCCGTCACCCTGTAGAGGAAAAAAAAAATCTATAACTCTTTATCATTGATGGCAGGAAAATATCTGGTTCTACCCCATCAATGATAAAATAAGATTTTACTCACCGGTAAATCTATTTCTCGTAGTCCGTAGTGGATGCTGGGAACTCCGTAAGGACCATGGGGAATAGCGGCTCCGCAGGAGACTGGGCACATCTAAAGAAAGCTTTAGGACTACCTGGTGTGCACTGGCTCCTCCCACTATGACCCTCCTCCAGACCTCAGTTAGGATACTGTGCCCGGAAGAGCTGACACAATAAGGAAGGATTTTGAATCCCGGGTAAGACTCATACCAGCCACACCAATCACACCGTATAACTCGTGATACTATACCCAGTTAACAGTATGAAACATAACTGAGCCTCTCAACAGATGGCTCATAACAATAACCCTTTAGTTAGGCAATAACTATATACAAGTATTGCAGACAATCCACACTTGGGATGGGCGCCCAGCATCCACTACGGACTACGAGAAATAGATTTACCGGTGAGTAAAATCTTATTTTCTCTGACGTCCTAGTGGATGCTGGGAACTCCGTAAGGACCATGGGGATTATACCAAAGCTCCCAAACGGGCGGGAGAGTGCGGATGACTCTGCAGCACCGAATGAGAGAACTCAAGGTCCTCCTCAGCCAGGGTATCAAATTTGTAGAATTTAGCAAACGTGTTTGCCCCTGACCAAGTAGCAGCTCGGCAAAGTTGTAAAGCCGAGATCCCTCGGGCAGCCGCCCAAGACGAGCCCACTTTCCCCGTGGAATGGGCTTTACTGATTTAGGATGCGGCAGTCCAGCCGCAAAATGCGCCAGCTGAATTGTGCTACAAATCCAGCGAGCAATAGTCTGCTTAGAAGCAGGAGCACCCAGTTTGTTGGGTGCATACAGGATAAATAGCGAGTCAGTGTTCCTGACTCCAGCCGTCCTGGAAAGATACATTTTCAAGGCCCTGACTACGTCCAGTAACTTGGAATCCTCCAAGTCACTAGTAGCCGCAGGCACTACAATAGGTTGGTTCAAGTGAAAGGCTGATACCACCTTAGGGAGAAACTGGGGACGAGTCCTCAATTCTGCCCTATCCATATGGAAAATCAGATAAGGGCTTTTACATGACAAAGCCGCCAATTCTGATACATGCTTGGCCGAAGCCAAGGCCAATAACATGACCACTTTCCACGTGAGATATTTCAGATCCGCGGTTTTAAGTGGCTCAAAACAATGTGATTTTAGGAAAACTCAACACCACGTTGAGATCCCAAGGTGCCACTGGAGGCACAAAAGGGGGCTGGATATGCAGCACTCCCTTTACAATGTCTGAACTTCAGGTAGTGAAGTCAGTTTTTTTTTTTTTTTTTTGGAAGAAAATCGACAGAACCGAAATCTGGACCTTAATGGAACCCAATTTTAGGCCCATAGTCACTCCTGACTGTAGGAAGTGCAGAAATCGACCCAGCTGAAATTCCTCTGTTAGGGCCTTCCTGGCCTTACATCACGCAACCTATTTTCGCCAATGCGGTGATAATGGTTTGCGGTCACATCTTTCCTAGCCTTAATCAGCGTAGGAATGATTCCCTCCGGAATGCCTTTTTCCTTTAGGATCCGGTGTTCAACCGCCATGCCGTCAAGCGCAGCTGCGGTAAGTCTTGGAACAGACAGGGCCCCTGCTGCAGCAGGTCCTGTCTGAGCAGCAGAGGCCATGGTCCTCTGAGATCATTTCTTGAAGTTCTGGGTACCAAGCTCTTCTTGGCCAATCCGGAACCACGAGTATAGTTCTTACTCCTCTCCTTCTTATTATTCTCAGTACCTTGGGTATGAGAGGCAGAGGAGGGAACACATACACGGACTGGTACACCCACGGTGTTACCAGAGCGTTCACAGCTATCGCCTGAGGGTCCCTTGACCTGGCGCAATATCTTTTTAGCTTTTTGTTGAGGCGGGACGCCATCATGTCCACCTGTGGCCTTTCCCAATGGTGTACAATCACTTGGAAGACTTCTGGATGAAGTCCCCACTCTCCCGGGTGGAGGTCGTGTCTGCTGAGAAAATCTGCTTCCCAGTTATCCACTCCGGGAATGAACACTGCTAACAGTGTTAACACATTATTTTCCGCCCATCGGAGAATCCTTGTGGCTTCTGCGATCGCCATCCTGCTTCTTGTGCCGCCCTGTCGATTTACATGGGCGACTGCCGTGATGTTGTCTGACTGAATCAGTACCGGCTGGTTTTGAAGCAGGAGTCTTGCTTGACTTAGGGCATTGTAAATGGCCCTTAGTTCCAGAATATTTATGTGTAGGGAAATCTCCTGGTTTGACCAAAATCCCTGGAAGTTTCTTCCCTGTGTGACTGCCCCCCAGCCTCAAAGGCTGGCATCCGTGGTCACCAGGAAACAGTCCTGTATGCCGAATCTGCGGCCCTCTAGAAGATGGGCACTCTGCAGCCACCACAGCAGAGACACCCTGGTCCTTGGAGACAGGGTTATCAGCCGATGCATCTGAAGATGCGATCCGGACCACTTGTCCAACAGGTCCCCCTGAAAAGTTCTTGCATGGAACCTGCCGAATGGAATTGCTTCGTAGGAAGCTACCATTTTTCCCAGGACTCGCGTGCAGTGATGCACCGACACCTGTTTTGGTTTTAGGAGGCCTCTGACTAGAGATGACAGCTCCTCAGCTTTCTCCTCCGGGAGAAACACTTTTTTCTGGTCTGTGTCCAGAACCATCCCCAGGAACAGTAGACGTGTCGTAGGAACCAGCTGTGCTGTTGTAGCACTTCCCGAGATAGTGCTACCCCTACCAATAACTGCTCCTTGGACCTCGCCTTTATCAGGAGATCGTCCAATTACGGGATAATTAAAAACTCCCTTTTTTTCAAGGAGTATCATAATTTCAGCCATTACCTTGGTAAATACTCTCGGTGCCGTGGACAGACCGAACGGCAACGTCTGGAATTGGTAATGACAACCTGTACCACAAAACTGAGGTACTCCTGGTGAGGATGGTAAATGGGGACATGCAGGTAAGCATCCTTGATGTCCAGAGATACCATATAATCTCCCTCGTCCAGGCTTGCAATAACCGCCCTGAGCGATTTTATTTTTAACTTGAACCTTCGTATATAAGTGTTCAAGGATTTCAATTTTAGAATGGGTTTCACCGAACCGTCTGGTTTCGGTACCACAACATTGTGGAATAGTAACCCCGGCCTTGTTGAAGGAGGGGTACCCTGATTTTCACCTGCTGGAAGTACAGCTTGCTGATTTGAGGTAACGGCGAGAGGGAGTCGCCTCGAACTCCAGCTTGTATCCCTGTGATACTACATGCAGAACCCAGGGATCCACCTGTGGTCGAGCCCACTGGACGCTGAAGTTCTCGAGACGCGCCCCCACCACACCTGGCTACACCTGTGGAGCCCCCGCGTCATGCGGTGGACTCAGAGGAAGCGGGGGAAGAATTTTGATCCTGGGAACTGGCTGACTGGTGCAGCTTTTTCCCTCTTCCCTTGTCTCTGTGCAGAAAGGAAGCGCCTTTGACCCGCTTGCTTTTCTGAAGCAGAAAGGACTGTACCTGATAATACAGTGCTTTCCTAGGCTGTGAGGAAACCTGAGGTAAAAAAAAATCTTCCCAGCTATTGCTGTGGATACGAGGTCCCAGAGACCATCCCCAAACAATTCCTCACCCTTATAAGGCAGAATCTCTATGTGCCTTTTAAAGTCAGCATTATCTGTCCAGTGTCGGGTCTCTAATAACCTCCTGGCAGAATGGACATTGCATTAATTCTGGATGCCAGCCGGCAAAATATCCCTCTGTGCATCCCTCATATATAAGACGACGTCTTTAATATGCTCTTATGTTAGTCCAAATAGTATCCCTGTCTGACAGGGTCACAGACCACGCTGCAGCAGCACTATCCATGCTGAGGCAATTGCAGGTCTCAGTCTAGTACCTGAGTGTGTAAATACAGACTTCAGGATAGCCTCCTGCTTTTTATCAACAGGTACCTTCAAAGTGGCCGTATCCTAAGACGGCAGTGTCACCTTTTTTGACAAACGTGTGAGCGCCTTATCCACCCTAGGGGAAAACTCCCAGCGTAACCTATCCTCTGGCGGGAAAGGGTACGCCATCCGTAACTTTTTAGAAATTACTTTCTTATCGGGGGAACCCACGCTTTTTCACACACTTCATTCACTCATCTGATGGGGGAACAAAACACTGCCTGCTTTTTCTCCCCAAACATAAAACCCTTTTTTAGTGGTACTTGGGTTAATGTCAGAATGTGTAACACATTTTTTATTGCCGGGATCATGCAACGGATGTTCCTAGTAGATTGTTTATATGTCTCAACCTCGTCGACACTGGAGTCAGACTCCGTGTCGACATCTGTGCCTGATGGCCTTTGAGACGCCTGGGCAGGCACGGGCTGAGAAGCCGGCTGTCCCACAGCTGTTACGTCATCCAGCCTTTTATATAAGGAGTTGACACTGTCGGTTAATACCTTCCACCTATCCATCCACTCTGGTGTCGGCCCCACAGGGGGCGACATCACATTTCATCGGCATCTGCTCCGCCTCACATAAGCCTCCTCATCAAACATGTCGACACAGCCGTACCGACACACCGCACACACACAGGGAATGCTCTGACTGAGGACAGGACCCCACAAAGCCCTTTGGGGAGACAGAGAGAGAGTATGCCAGCACACACCAGAGCGCTATATAATGTAGGGATTAACACTATAACTGAGTGAATTTTCCCCAATAGCTGCTTGTATAAACAATATTGCGCCTAAATTTAGTGCCCCCCCTCTCTTTTTAACCCTTTGAGCCTGAAACTACAGGGGAGAGCCTGGGGAGCTGTCTTCCAGCTGCACTGTGAAGAGAAAATGGCGCCAGTGTGCTGAGGGAGATAGCCCCGCCCCTTTTTCGGCGGGCTTTCTCCCGCTGTTTGTGTAAATTTGGCAGGAGTAATTTACACCTATATAACCTCTAGGGCTATATATGGTGTCAGTTTTGCCAGCCAAAAGTGTTAATATTGCTGCTCAGGGCGCCCCCCCCCCCAGCGCCCTGCACCCATCAGTGACCGGAGTGTGTGGTGTGCATGAGGAGCAATGGCGCACAGCTGCAGTGCTGTGCGCTACCTTGGAGAAGACAGAAGTCTTCAGCCGCCGATTTTCCGGACACTTCTTGCTTCTGGCTCTGTAAGGGGGACGGCGGCGCGGCTCCGGGACCGGACGACGAGGTCGGGTCCTGTGTGCGATCCCTCTGGAGCTAATGGTGTCCAGTAGCCTAAGAAGCCCAAGCTACCACCAGTTAGGTAGGTTCGCTTCTTCTCCCCTTAGTCCCTCGTTGCAGTGAGCCTGTTGCCAGCAGGTCTCACTGAAAATAAAAAACCTAATAAATACTTTCTTTCTAGGAGCTCAGGAGAGCCCCTAGTGTGCATCCAGCTCGGCCGGGCACAGAAATCTAACTGAGGTCTGGAGGAGGGTCATAGTGGGAGGAGCAAGTGCACACCAGCTAGTCCTAAAGCTTTCTTTAGATGTGCCCAGTCTCCTGCGGAGCCGCTATTCCCCATGGTCCTTACGGAGTTCCCAGCATCCACTAGGACGTCAGAGAAAAGTAGTTACCATGGGTCATATTCTGAATCATCAATAGTCGATGGCCATCCCTAGCCAGCACTTTGCAGGAGGATGATGATGCTGCTGGACTTGCTGAGGCTGTAATGCAAAGGTGTGTAACTGCAGCTATGCATGTAAACTAAGACAAACCAAATTAACCAGACATACTTATTATTATTCCCTGAAGAAGCAGACGTTCTGACCTTCAGTCAATATTTGTTGCATTATTAGAGCTTATTGTGAATACTTGGGAAATGGGACTAATGTGCTGTAAACTTACCTCAGTAACTGCCCCCAACATGTGTAATACCTCTCCTCAACAAAGCTGCCATCAGTATGTGTAATATCATTCCTCACAGAAACTGCCTCCAGCATGTGTAATACCTCACCTCACCACACATGCCCCAAGAATGTGTAATACCTCTCACCAAAACTGCCCCAGCATGTGTAATACTTCTCACCAAACCTGCCCCCAGCATGTGTAATACCTCTCCTCACCGAAAATGCCCTCAGCATATGTAATACCTCACCACACCTGGAGCAGTGGGGTAGACAAGGTCACACACTGAGGAGAGAAGAAGCTGCACGTCAGTGCAGTATGTCTCTCCCAGGAAGAGCTCTCTCAGACTGTGCACCAAGCACCTCCTACTCCACTGAGCTAACACTAGGAGGGAAAACACTAGAGCTAAGAAGCTGCCTCTAGTGCTAGCAATGGAGACATACAGCAGAGTGATCGACTGTCTAACACCCCCCCCCCCCCCCCCCTCGCTCTTGGCTGTCTCCGGTTACATACATGTGCATAACACTTTATCAAAACATTTCCCAATAAAGATTCCCTGTAACCGAAAACACATTCACAAAGTATAGTAAGCAAACAGTAAAACAAATCAACATTTCTCCTAAGTATTCCAGTCCACATTTTGTCATGAACGTGTTCAGCAAGTGTGATGACAGTCCCTTTGTGAACATATCAGCAGCATTGCTCTCGCTTGCTATATAATCCACATTGACAGACTTGTTTTCCACTAACTCATGGATAAAGTGATATCTAATGGCAATGTGTTTGGACCATCCATAATGCATGGTGCTGGAAGACAAATCAATTGCTCCCTTGTTATCACACGCAATGTTGATAGTCTCATTGTGGTAAAGAAGGCTAAGCTCACATAAAGTCTCCTTTATCCATAAAGCTTCTTTTGCAGTTTCTGTAAGTGCCATGTACAGTACTCTGCCTCAGTGGTGGATAGGGCAACAGTGGGTGGCTTGCTGCACGCCCAACTGATGGCTGCGCCTGCCAAAATGAATAAGTATCCCATGTAGGAATGATGGTCATCCTCATCTGATCCCCATTCGGCATCACAGAAAACTTCCAAGTCGTACCTTTTGATTTTGTAAACACCAACTTTAATGGACTTGTACCTTTTAAGTATCTCAAGATTCTTTTGACTGCAATCCAGTGTTACCTTCCAGGGTTAATTGCAAACTGGCTTGCCCGGCTCACTGCATGTGTAATGTCATGGCGAGTCCCAATACTTGCATACATTAAGCTACCAACAGCATTTTGATAAGGAGCCTCTCTCATTTCTTCTATATCCTCCTGGCTGGTTGGTGACATGGCCTTTACTATCTTTATGCTTTTGTCAATAGGAGTGCTCACTGGTTTAGCATCAGACATTCCATGCTTGTGAAGTATTGCTTTAAAATATGTCTGTTGATCAATTGTAACAGTCCCATCTTTTAGGTTTTGTACAATTCTCATGCATGAATCAGGGCCTAAATCCTTTAGCTTGAATCTTTGTTTCAGCTGCTGATTTACATCAGTAATGTGCTCTTCTTGACCTGCTAGAAATAGATCACCCACATACACAACTATGATGAACCGCTTTTCTTCTATAGTTTTGTGATATAATCGGTGATCAGTCTCTGACCTAACAAAGTTAATCTCTAGCAGCACAGCATCCAGCTTTACATATCAACAATGACCACTTTGCTTTAGGCCGAACAAAGATTTCTTTAAGAGGCAAAAATTTCCCTCTTGGAACATACTCTCATCAGAATGTACAGGTGGTTCCATATAAATCTCCTCAATTAACTCTCCATTTAGGAAAACAGAATAAAAGTCTAACTGGTATAACAATAAATCATGAAGTGTAGCAATGGCAATGACTAACCTCAAGCTGCTGTACCTTGCGACAGGTGACAAGATCTCTCCGTAGTCGATCCCGGATTTTTGTGTGTATTCTTTTGCAGCAAGGTGGGCTTTATAACAAGCAAAAGTCCCGTCTGCAAAAGACCCACTTGTTCTTGATTGTTTTATGGTTATTTGGCTTGTCAACTACAGTCCATGTACTGTTATCATCTGGAGCTGACAGCTCTGTATCTATTGCTCACTTCCATTCTTTCCAGTCACTACTTGATTTTGCTTCCTGTATATTTTGGGGTTCACAGTAAGCTATATTTGCATATTCCTCACTGTATCTTTTGGATGGAACACCTTTATTGCTCCTTATGTAACTTCTGTTTCCTGATTGGGTGTCCGCATTAACTCTTTCAGGTTCAGACACGCTTTCTGCAGTCTGTACATCCAGCGATACATATTGTTGCTGTGATTCTTAATCCACTGTTCCAGTGTTTGGTGCTGTTTCATGGAACACCAAATCTCTAGACTTTAGAAGACGTTTGTTTGTAATGTCCCAAAGCCTGTATCCTTTGCTTTCTTCACAGTATCCTAGCATAATACATTCCCCTGACTTTGGATCTAATTTCCATCTTTTCTCCTTAGGTACAGATGGGTCCACGTTTATCTTGACCTTTAATAGGATTAACTGAGACTGGCCAGTCGGACTTAATCCCCTGCTGTAATGACTTAATCCCCTGCTGTAATGTTCTCTGTATTGTATTGCAGCTGAGAACAATAGATGAAGGGTTTATGCTAATAAGTCATGTTGTGCCTCGGCGCAGCAAACTAGCCAAGAAAACCGTGGACCCATCTGTATATGTGCATAAGCTTTACAGCCGAAGACACGAAGATGATTGACAGCTGGCTTTTTCCTGGACCACACCTCCAGTGGTGTTTTACCTTTTACAGCAACTGTGGGCGCACGGTTTTCAGGATATACTGCAGTAGACACTGCTTCCACCAAAAATGTTTTTCTCCAGGCCTGCGTCACTTAACATAGTCTGTGCTCTCTCAACAATTGTAAAATTTGCTTAATCACTCACACCATTTTGTTCTGGCGTGTAAGCAAATGTTAGTTGATGCTGTATGCCATATTTTTTCAAGAACTGTGCTAAAACTCTTTTGTCATACTCTCCGCCATTGTCGGATCTCAAGACTTTTCATTTCAGACCTGTCTGAGTCTCCACCAGGTTCTTGTATTCCACAATTTTATTGACAACTTCCCTTTTAGCTTTCATGAAATACGCGTGTCATCCTTGTGGCATCACCAATAAATGTCATAAAATACCTGTAGCCACTCATTGAGTCCATCTCTATCAGACCACATACGTCAGTATGCACTAGGGCTAGTGGTATTTCCGCTTTACTAGTAGACTTAGGAAATGGGGTGCGAGTCTGCTTTCCTTTTATACAACTCTCACACACAGGTCTCTCAGTATTACAGTGATTTCAGTTGCCATTCCATCGAGTAGTTTCTAGATGTTGTCATATCCCAGATGACCTAGGCGCCTGTGCCGCAGCTCCATCGACTGGTTTTAATCAGAGTCCCCCATTGCAGAACACTGCTCGGTGTCCAGGACATACAGTTAGTTGCACCAGGTTGCTGAAGCGATACAGTCCCATTCTCATTTTGCACCATACATTTGCCCTTTGCAAACTGGACTCTGTAACCCTTTTTCTCCAGGATGCTTATAGCAATGAGATTGCTTCACAATTCTGGCATGAACAAGATGTCTTGGATGTCCGTAATAACTGTTTCACCTTTAATTCTTAGACATACTGTGATTGTCCCAAATTTTGAAGCAGTAAGGACTCTGTCTTCAGTCCCTTTTACTGTAATGGGTTCACATTCTGTCAGTAAATTGAACCATTCCTGATTACAACTGAAATACCTGGTGGCCCCTCTGAGTCTATGCACCAGCAATCCTTGTTGTGACTATCTGCTACATTCAATGCTGACTCATTTGGTTTGTCATGCTTCTTCTGCATACCACTGCAATTTATCAGTCTGCAATCCGAGGCCTTGTGCCCCACCTTGTGACATATAAAGCACTTGAACTTGAGCTTTCTGGACTTTTGTACCTTTTGTGAATAAGGCAGAACCCTCAGCATGTGTCTCGGCAGGAATACGTTCTTGGAACTACAGCATCTTGGCTCTTACAATATCTTTTGTCAGCTTGGTATCATTAGACTCCAAAGGTACTACCAGGAAATTGAGCTCTGGTGTCAGATTTTGTAACATTGCCACCGCTACTTCCTCGTCATCCACCTGTACCCCCACAGATGCCAACTGCTGAGCTATTGACAATATTTTATCAATATAATTATTCATGTCTTTACAGGCACTTAACTTTGTCCCAAACACCATACGCCATCATACTGGCTGTCTTGAAGGAGGCATAAGAGGGATTATTTTCTTAAAAGTATCTGCAACCTGCATCTCTGAGAAGACAATGTTTTGTGGAGTATTTTCAATAATGAGAAATATCAGTGTGCACAGTTGTTAATCACTTTTCCTATCTTTTGACAGCATTCAATGACTACTGAATGGTAAATATATTTATTTAAATTAATTAATAAATAATAACAGTTTTAATATGCACCACATCATTCGAACTCTTCTAGGTGGGTATTTGTGGTTTTTTTTAATATACTGTACTTGTATGTTTAATGATTTATTCTAATGTTATTTATATATATATATATATATATATATATATACAGTATATCTTTTGGATGCCTGAATGGAGACAAATGTAGAGGCTCAGAGCCAGCCCCAGGCATAGGCAAATGCTTAGGGCATTTGGAATGCCTAGGTACATCAGCAGCTTCATAAACTACTAAGGAGAGTGCAGGGTTCTAGATAGATAGATAGATAGATAGATAGATAGATAGATAGATAGATAGATAGATAGATAGATAGATAGGTGCCCTCACAAATATTGTAGCATATGATTCCAAGGTGCAGCATTCCACATGCATAAATCAATAACAGCAGAACATGTTTTCAACGTTTCAGTGCTTTAATCACACTATCATTTAATCACACATCATATTGATTTTTTAGATGTTGTCATAAACAGGTCAGATAAAACATTTGTTACTTCGGTCCATTATAAATCAACCGACCGCAATACTTTATTACAGGTGTCACCGCAGTAGTTTGAAAAAATCATTGCCATTTTCCCAAATGCTCTGTATTACACATATCAACTCTGCGACTGGTAGAGCAATACTGTAGAACAAATTGATGCTTTAATCCAGAAATTTATAACGTGGTTATTCCTCAAATTATTTACTTCAGACAAAAGAAAAAGTCATTTAATTAGACAGGAAAACATTACTTAAAAACAAATGTCTCTCACCAGATACTAAAATTTTGCCTTGGGTACAAGGCATATAGTACCCGCTCTGTGACTGGATGCTTGTGATACATTCTATCATCCGCATACAGGGGGTAATTCAGAACTGATCATTGCAGCAAATTTGTTAGCAGATGGACAAAACCATGTGCACTCCGGGGGGGGGGGGGGGGGGGGGGGGCTGGGGCAAATATAACATGTGCAGAGAGAGTTAGATTCGGGTGGGGTGTGTTCAAACTGAAATCTAAATTGCAGTGTAAAAATAAAGCAGCCAGTATTTACCCTGCACAGAAATAATATACCTGTTCCCACCCAAATCTAACTCTCTGCACATGTTATATCTGCCCCCCCCCCCACCCCCCCTACGGTGCAACATGGTTTTGCCCAACTGCTAACAAATTTGCTGCAATGATCAACTCTGAAACACCCCCACAGTGTTCTGCACTGTATTATATCCAGTCACATCGATGGCTGCGCAATCTGTGTGATTTTATATTGTCTAATATGTATTTTATTGCACATGTGTTTAGTGCACTATTGTGTGTTATGTGCAGGCGCTACAGTGCTCTTTCACATTATTTGTTTTTGTATGTAGTGTGTTTCCATAGTTCTCGGGCTGGCAGAGTAATTTCTGGCGCGACATGAGCAGAATGCCCGGGCCGGTTGGATCACGGTGCTCACTATAGGGGAGATAACTATGGGGGTAAGTTATTTTTTTATTATGCTGGTGCTCAGAAACATATATCTGCTTTTCACACATGAGATCAGGAGTACCTAGAAGACTACTTGTACTGACTGTCATAAAATGCAGAGAACATCACAGTGATTGGCAGATAATGAAGAGAACATTATAATGACTGCAAAATAACAGTGTATCTCAGTGACTGCCATATAATGTAGACAGCATTACAGTGATCACCATCTAATGCACATGATTTCACAGTGAGTACCAGATAATGAAGAGAGGTTAAAGTCACTGCAATATAACACAGAGTGTTGCGGTGACCATTATATAATGCAAAGAGCATCACAACGACTGCTATATAATACAGAGAGCATCACTGTGACCGCTATATAATGCACAGGACATTACAGTGCATGCCAGAAAAAGAAGAGAACCTTAAAGGGACTGCAAAATAACACACTAGGCACACAAAGCGACTATTGTACGTAAATCAGTTGATGTTTTCTTACTGCACAGTGAATTGTGATTGTGGATGCACCGAGGAAATAGTCGCAAAGATAGTGAAAGGAAGACAGCATTTGTAGGTTGGAACGGGGAGTGGTCAGGTAAACGCAGGCGTGTCATGACTGTTCAGACACCATTTTCTGGACATGCATAAATTAGCAGCTACGATCTTACTTGCTACTGGAGAGCCCTCTGCATCCCTTGGGAGCAGCTCGGTCTGCGCATCTACAGAGGTACTCAGACTCTGCGTCATGACCCAATTTGTGACAGTGGTACTGATGCATCAGCAATTATATGCCGTTGGATGGAAAGGATTCAACAGCAATGGGCGTCCCTATGTTTAGGTTAGCTGCTACCCATATTAGCATATAATTGCAATTTGGTATGATAAAACATAGCATCGGCAATAGCAAGAACAACCACATCTGAATTAGGCCCATAATGCAGAGAGCATCGCAGTGTCTGTCATATAATACAGAGAACATCAGTGACCCATAGATATGAATACAACCCCCTACACACACTCACACACACACAATTTTAATAGACCACTGTTCTAGCACTGTGCTCCAACCTGCGCTCATATACGCCAATCTGATGCATATGGGAGGTTGTAACGTGGGTTTTACTCAAGCTGCCACCATGGAGAGTATTAGAATAGTGCTCTTGCATTTGCCAGATACTTAAATCACACTTTCAAAAGCCACAGTTATTACACACATGTAGCATGGGCCTCTCCAGACACATGAATTTATAAAGTACAGGGATAACATTGATAACAAAAAAAATAGGATTTATGGAGAAAATAACTCCAGGGTTAAGTTACAAAGAAAAACACATATAAATGGCAAGACATACAATTATGAGATACACAGATAGACTTCAAGTAAATAAAATGGAATAAAATCTCAGAAAACCTAAATAATCTTACTGTGAGGTTTTAGGTGATCTGAGTGGGAGAGACCACATGAGGCAGGAGATGGGACCACCCCTAGCATGAAGCTACTCCATTGTAGAGTGAATGCTGGATGTTACTCATGACACATACAAACACACATTCTTGTGGATTTCAACCCTTTCAAACCCAGAATTAAGGTATCTGAGGGGTTTCCCTGACAGATCAGCAGGAGCATTTAACTACTTGCTTCATTCTGTTTGAAACCAAGATCTGGGATACACCAATTGGTCAGAAGTGTCTATGGGGGTAATTCCAAGTTGATCGCAGCAGGAAATTTGTTAGCAGTTGAGCAAAACCATGTGCACTGCAGGGGAGACAGATATAACATGTGCAAAGAGAGTTAGATTTGGGTGTGGTGTGTTCAATCTGCAATCTAATTTGCAGTGTAAAAATAAAGCAGCCAGTATTTACCCTGCACAGAAATAAAATAACCCACCCAAACATTACTCTCTCTGCACATGTTATATCTGCCTCCCCTGCAGTGGTATGGTTTTGCCCAACTGCTAACAAAATTCCTGCTGCGATCAACTTGGAATTACCCCCTATGATATATGACCAGCCGATTTATTGCTAGGGTTGGCTAGCAGCCAACCCTAGCAATAAATCCCTTATCAGCACTTCCCTCCTCATCTTTAGAAGAATTTGTGATGTCCTTTGAATGGGTATTTGTGAGGAGGAAAGCAGTGTCAGATTGGAGCATGAAGAGCCCACCGGGGGTATGCAGTGGTAGGGGCCCATGATTAGAGCTGTGGCCAGCCTCCAAAGGGGGTGTGGCCAGCCACCACAGAGGTTTGGCTAACCATTAGAGAGTACCTGGTCTGGACTCCTTGATAATTTATATAGTAATTAATGCTAGTGCATGCATGATAATGTGCCAGATTAATGACAGCAATGTACTGTAGAGAATACGTCATAATCGTTGCAGTATAATGTAACATATGTATAATATATAATTCAAGTACAAAGTCTAGAACCTGATCCCCCAGGCAGTGGGGCCTACCGGTGGTTTCCCCTGTGCCCCTGTGGGCCAGTCTGAGCCTGGAGGAAAGTGTGGTTTACACATATCTCTGCTGTGAAGAGCATATATACTGTACATTTCCTTAGACCAAATGGCTTGTGGCTTGTGACCCGGGCATACAGTCTTCAAAAATGACATTTCCATACAGAATATACATTGAAATATACATTTTGGGGGCACTATAATAATTCACATCATGGTTTACGGCCAGGGTATTACTCATAGGGCAAAGAGAATGCCTGACACGTGACTTTGAGGAATCACCATAACCCATGGCAATGCCAAAACCCCTTTCACACAAAATATTAATATACAACTCACTCATAATATTAATAATGATGCACTCTGCATATACAAATATGAGATGAGGTCAGATATGTAAATGGAAGAGAAATAGGTAAGGGCTTTGTAAGTGAGTGTAAGAAGTTTGAATTGTACTCAGAAGGGGAAGGGGGTCAGTGTAGGGCTTGTAAGAGTGGGGAGGTGGACATAGTACATTTGGATAGGAAGATGAGCTGGGCAGCAGCTTTGAGGATAGACTGGAGTGGAGAGGCATTTGTCAGGAAGGCCAGATAGGAGTAGATTACACTAGTCCAATCTGAAGGTGACCAATAACTGCATGAGGGTCTTGGTAGCATCCAGGTTGGCAAAGGGCCTGATCCTGGAAATATTTTTGAGATGTAAGTTGCAGGACTGTGAGAGGTACTGAATGTGTGGTTTGAAGAAGAGGGAGGTTTCGGGGATAACTCCAAGACAGAGTACTTGGGGGCTAGAGGAGATAGTTGTGCCATCAATATCACAATTCAATGACTGACAGACTTCTATACTGCTGTGAACACCTGGAAGAGGTGTCCATACCTCAGATAATAATTGCATGAGCAAAACTCTGACTGCTTCTGCTCGTGTGCACATAGTAACCACCAATGGTTATATAATTTAATGGTTTTGTTGCCCGAAAACCTTTTGATGTTGGATGCCCGAAAACCTTTTGATGCTGGGCTTCCAGGGTGTTCATCCCTAGGCTAGACTCAGAGAGGAAGGGGTGAAGACTTGGGGCAAGGGGGTGGGGACTTGGTAAGGAACAGCAAGGGTAGAGGAGATGTGGGGTGGAAACGCATGGTGATCTTGAAAGGGCAGGGTCAGTGTCTTGAATAGTGACAGGACGGAGTAGAAAGATAGAATCTAGAGTGACAGACTGGCCAGAGGATAGGAGGGCTGTTAGCAAATATGCTATATAGGAGCAGCAGAAAGTAGAATAAAAATAAGCACATGCTGCAAATCATTAAAATGATACATGTCTAACACCTCCATTCAGCAACTGCATCTCAATTCGGTCCCATCTTGGATCTAATGTCCTCAAACTTTGATCTTGGGATTTGCTTTGTCAAAATATTTGGCAACATACAGCATTTTCAGTTTCACAGTACAGTATGTAAAGAAACTGAAACCTTGCCCCCCTAGATCACGAAGGAAATGGTGCTTCACATCAACATTTGGTTCTAGTGTTAATCTTTTTATTGTTTTCAAATTTAAAAAATTCCTGGTTTGTACTCAAACAATACTGTCAGTCGAGATACTGACTCTCCAAAATCCTGTTGCAGCTAATGCAACCAAACAACTTTTTAATTGGTAATAGGCTTCTGTTGATGATAAAACAAATGCAATGTGCTCTTTACTGGACCATGAGATTGGACTGTTCCTACATTTGAACAAGTACTGTAGCCACTTGTTGGCTTGCAATCCCTGTAATCACTTGCCCAATCTGCATTTACATATCTTTGCAATCCGAGTTTACTTTCTGCTGACAATATCCGATTTAGGTCCTGCATGTTTTTAAAGTGGTGGAAATATGTGTGTACACGCTTGAGGATGTAGAAGAGTTTCTGTACACACCAGCTTATGCCTCATAATGTAGAACATCCCAGTTACTTAAACAGTGGAGTATTATTGAAGATAAAACACGTGCAGTCATACTCACTGTTATGCGCACTAGTAGATGGAGCAGTGGTTATATCAGCAGGTAATCACAGGTGTCACTAGAGCTAATTGGAAGACGACTGTGTTCCACTATGGAACTCTCACACAGTCTCAAGATGGCTCCACAAATGCTTAAGATTCCTTCACACTGGGCGATGTTACCAATATTATTGACCAACGACATTACAGACCAACAATATTATCATTGGTTGATTTTTCATACACACTGGACGATATCGATGGTCAATTTGTATGATATGAGAGTACACACATCTTTATTGTCCAAATTGACTTGCATGTATAAACATTATAGATCAACGATGAACGATCGCAGGGCCGCGCATTGTTCATCGTTGATGCATACACACTGACTGATATGAACGATTTAGCATTCATTTTTGAACTATATCATTCTTATCGATCATTGTTATCGGCAAGTGTGTAGGGCCCATTTGTAGAAGCCTTGGCAGCCATCTTGCTACAAAGAATGAAGCTTCCCTTGAGGTGCAGCAACATGGAGTAAAGCACTTCCCTTTCAAAATAAAGTAATGCATCACTCTCTTATTTGCATTCCAATCTCATTATGAGGTTTACTCCCATATCTGCAATAAGACATAGCTACTTAAATATCAGGCCATGCTGTAGATGACACATATAAAAGTTCCCTAACTGTTTTTCTATACTTTTCATTATTTGCTAATAAATCTTCTAATTTTAGATAAGAAGCATCCATTGGTATTGTTACACTTTTAGCTACTGACGTTCCAAACTGATTGAGAATTGTACCAAGTTCAGCAGACTGACTGAGTAGTAAACTTCCATCTGCCATGGGTAACTTCTCCACTGGTCCTTTCTCCACTCTTTTCACTGCTTCATGAATAGACCCCTTTGTATCAAAGTGTGAGTCTAGAACACCATTTAGTTTTATAATCTCTACTTCATGGGCAAAAAATAAAAGCATCCATATATAAGAGCAGATAGATCCATTTACCTTTTTCAAACTATGAGTATAGGCATGGATCAGCTCTATTTCTTGTGAACTCTTGTGAACCTGGCCCATCTAGGAGTGGCACTGCAGTGTCAGACAGGATGGCACTTCAAAAAAATAGTCCCCAAACAGCACATGATGCAAAGAAAAAAAGAGGCGCACCAAGGTCGCTGTGTGACTAAGCTAAGCGACACAAGTGGCCGACACAAACACCTGGCCCATCTAGGAGTGGCACTGCAGTGTCAGACAGGATGGCACTTCAAAAAAATAGTCCCCAAACAGCACATGATGCAAAGAAAAAAAGAGGCGCAATGAGGTAGCTGTGTGACTCAGCTAAGCGACCCAAGTGGCCGACACAAACACCTGGCCCATCTAGGAGTGGCACTGCAGTTTTCTAGCGAGAGGATGAGTGCTTCCATCCTCATGTGAAGCTGAACCACTAGCCATGAACATAGGCCAGGGCCTCAGCCGTTCCTTGCCTCTCCGTGTCGTAAATGGCATATTGGCAAGTTTACGCTTCTCCTCAAACGCTTTTAATTTTGATTTTTGGGTAATTTTACTGAACTTTTGTGTTTTGGATTTTACATGCTCTCTACTATGACATTGGGCATCGGCCTTGGCAGACGACGTTGATGGCATTTCATTGTCTCGGCCATGACTAGTGGCAGCAGCTTCAGGACGAGGTGGAAGAGGATCTTGATCTTTCCCTATTTTAACCTCCACATTTTTGTTCTCCATTTTTTAATGTGTGGAATTATATGCCAGTATCAATAGCAATGGCCTACTACTATATATACTGCGCACACTGAAATGCACCACAGGTATGGATGCATAGTATACTTGACGTCACAGAGGTAGGTAGAGCAGTGGCCTTCCGTACCGTACTGCTATATATACTGGTGGTCACTGTCAGCAAACTGCAAAACTAAAATGCACCACAGGTATAGAATCTAGATGGATAGTATACTTGATGACACAGAGGTAGGTAGAGCAGTGGCCTTCCGTACCGTACTGCTCTATATACTGGTGGTCACTGTCAGCAAACTGCAAAACTAAAATGCACCACAGGTATAGAATCTAGATGGATAGTATACTTGACGACACAGAGGTAGGTAGAGCAGTGGCCTTCCGTACCGTACTGCTATATATTATATACTGGTGGTCAGCAAACTGTGCAAAATTTAAATGCTCCACAGGTATGGATGGATAGTATACTTGACGACACAGAGGTAGGTAGAGCAGTGGCCTACTGTACTGTACTGCTATATATTATATACTGGTGGTCAGCAAACTGTGCAAAACTTAAATGCACCACAGGTATGGATGGATAGTATACTTGACGACACAGAGGTAGGTAGAGCAGTGGCCTACTGTACCGTACTGCTATATATTATATACTGGTGGTCAGCAAACTGTGCAAAACTGAAATGCACACAGGTATGGATGGATAGTATACTTGACGACACAGAGGTAGGTAGAGCAGTGGCCTTCTGTACCGTACTGCTATATATTATATGCTGGTGGTCAGCAAAATTATGCACTGTACTCCTACTATATACTACAATGCAGCACAGATATGGAGCGTTTTTCAGGCAGAGAACGTATAATACTGGTGGTCACTGGTCAGCAAAACTCTGCACTGAACTCCTCCTATATAATACTGCTGGTCCCCAGTCCCCACAATAAAGCAGTGTGAGCACAGATATATGCAGCACACTGAGCACAGATATGGAGCGTTTTTCAGGCAGACAACGTATACTGGTGGTCACTGGTCAGCAAAACTCTGCACTGTACTCCTCCTATATAATACTGCTGGTCCCCAGTCCCCACAATAAAGCATTGTGAGCACAGATATATGCAACACACTGAGCACAGATATGGAGCGTTTTTCAGGCAGACAACGTATACTGGTGGTCACTGGTCAGCAAAACTCTGCACTGTACTCCTCCTATATAATACAGCTGCTCCCCAGTCCCCACAATTAAGCAATAAGCACAAATATTATTAATAAACAGAGAGGACGCCAGCCACGTCCTCTCCCTAACATTTCCAATGCACGAGTGAAAATGGCGGCGACGCGCGGCTCCTTATATAGAATCCGAATCTCGCGAGAATCCGACAGCGGGATGATGACATTCGGGCGCGCTCGGATTAACCGAGCCATACGGGAGAATCCGAGTATGCCTCGGACCCGTGTAAAATGGGTGAAGTTCGGGGGGATTCGGTTTCTGAGGAACCGAACCCGCTCATCACTAGTGTGCACGTTATAAATAACTGATAATACATAATTAAAATACAGCTACCATCCGGTAACCTGTCTTCTACAATTGGTGGGTGGAGGGGAGCTCACTGAGGATTGTTTGAGGAAGGGGGCCCCAAATCAGTGCCTGTCTGTGTTTGTATTGAAAGCACATTCAGTATTGGAAGTAATTTCTAGCTCTTTTATAGCACTCTTTTGCATTTTGTTTTACATCTTGTTTCTTAATGTTCATTCTGGCTTCCAGACTCTGCGTGTAAGTGACTAGGGGGTATATTTACTTTTGGTGGTGTAGTTGACAAACTGGTATATACTAAAAGCAAAACTGACTCAAAATCACCAGAAATTTTACTTCACACAGAAATAGAACTTCAAATAAACCATCAGTATTTCCCCATAGACATAAATGGGAAAAACTAATTAACTAACAGTCGATTTGAAAATAGAACCTCAACAGAACCAAAAGTTCTATTTGATTTTAATTCATGTGGAATTGTCGAAGCCTCACAGTGATGGAAAAAACATGGGAGAGAAGCATGTGGGGCACTCTGGCTGCATAAATTGTGGCTTTTAAAAGGCACAGCATTGATTTGAAAATATTGTAGATATGCAAATTAGCCCAGGAATGAAGATGTTTGCGGGTAATACAGTGCATGTGTCGTGTTTTGGCCAAAATGAATACTTTTGTATAATTCTGTCGATTTTAAGTTGATTTTGAGCGGATTTTTGGTTCTATTGATGGTGAATAGAACACATTTAAAACTTCAAAGAGAACTTCAAATAAAAACCAATGCACCATCGAAAACAGAATGGACCTTAAAATTGACTCTTAGTAAATGATCTATTTTGAATAGAAACACAGTGGTAGATTTTTTTTGGGTATGTTGGTTCTATTCTGGTCGATTTTAAATAGATCCAATATAGACGTTTAGGAAATATACTCTAAATGCTGTATCATACTTGCCTGCCCTCCCGGAATGGTCGGGAGGCTCCCAAAAATCAGGTGGCCCTCCCGGCCCCCCGGAAGGGTGGGTAAGCTTCCCGTTTTCCCTGTGAGGCCCTCCACTGCCCACCTCGGCCACTCACAGCAGAGAACAAGTGGGCGACCGAAGGGATCTTATGACGCGATTCGCGCTGAATCGTGTAATTGTAGCTCCGCCCCCCGCTATACAGTGCCTAGTTTCTCGCCACTGTATAGCCGGGGGGCAGAGCCACGATGATGCAATTGTGAGGAGGGGGCAGCAGGGTAGGCAAGTATGTGCTGTATGATGCTTATTTGCACTTCCTGTCTTGCAATTGAATTCATCCACAAGTCAACCCTTTAACTTACTCTAATGTCACTCAGTTCATCATCTGGTCTGGCATCAAGTGCTGTTACAATTGTCTCATAGTTGTCTGAGAAACCACTGAGTAGCAGGGCTGCTATTTGAATGTCCTTTATTTCTTCTCCTATATAGCGCAAATGTTCTACCACTGCTAGTGTACATTCTCTGTAACTCTGCATGTGCTGGCCTTTAAGCAGTTTAATTTTGAATACATTTCTTATTAAATATAGCTGGTTGCTTAAATGAATACTCTCATGCACTTTCTGCACCACATCCGCATTTCTCTTACAGTGGCACAGCTACATATATGCATAATCTCTGGTCATTGTCTACACTGAGAGATATTGTACTTTAGGCTTTTTGGTCATTCTCAGACCATTCTCCTGGGACTGGATCAGGCATAGCATTTTGTATACATTCCACACACTGTACCTTCTCTTATGAGCAGCATCTTTACTTACCATGGAAGTCTATTCATGAAGCAGTGAAAAGAACGGAGAATTGATCCAGTGGAGAAGTTGCCCATGACAACCAATTAGCTGCTCTGTATAATTTTATAGTATGCAAATTATATATGTTACTTCAATGCTGATTAATTGCCATGGGTAACTTCTCCACTGGCTCACTTCTCCACACTTTTCACTGCTTCATGAGTAGACCCCCATGTCTGATAGTTCTGGTAAATCAGACTCATCACAATGAATTAGGTTGAAGCACAGGTAGCAGCAGCCATTTTCTAGTGATGAGCGGGTTCGGTTCCTCGGAATCCGAACCCCCCCGAACTTCAGCCTTTTTACACGGGTCCGAGGCAGACTCGGATCTTCCCGCCTTGCTCGGTTAACCCGAGCGCGCCCGAACGTCATCATCCCGCTGTCGGATTCTCGCGAGGCTCGGATTCTATCGCGAGACTCGGATTCTATATAAGGAGCCGCGCGTCACCGCCATTTTCACACGTGCATTGAGATTGATAGGGAGAGGACGTGGCTGGCGTCCTCTCCGTTTAGAAAATAGAAATAGAGAGTGAGAGTGAGACACTTGATTTACTGGAGCTTAGGAAGTTAGGAGTACTCAGAGAGTGCAGAGTTTACTAGTGACTGACCAGTGACCACTGACCACCAGTGCAGTTTTATTATTATTTAATATAATCTGTTCTCTGCCTGAAAAAAAACGATACACAGTGTGACACAGTCACATACCATATCTGTGCTCAGCCTCAGTGTGCTGCATCATCTATGTAATACTGTATATCTGACTGTGCTGAGTGCTCACTGCTCACACAGCTTAATTGTGGGGGAGACTGGGGAGCAGTTATAGCAGGAGTACATATTTTAACAGTGCACACTTTTGCTGCCAGAGTGCCACTGCCAGTGTGACTGACCAGTGACCACTGACCACCAGTATATTGTGATTGTCTGCCTGAAAAAGTTAAACACTCGTCGTGTGGTGTTTTTATTCTATAAACGCATTCTGCTGACAGTGTCCAGCAGGTCCGTCATTATATAATATATACCTGTCCGGCTGCAGTAGTGATATATATATATATTTTTTATATCATTATCATCCAGTCTATATTAGCAGCAGACGCAGTACGGTAGTCCACGGCTGTAGCTACCTCTGTGTCGGCAGTCGCTCGTCCATCCATAATTGTATACCACCTATCACCTACCCGTGGTGTTTTTTTTTTTTTCTATCTTCTTGATACTAGTAGCTTACTTTAGGAGTCTGCAGTGCTGAGCTGACAGTGTCCAGCAGGTCCGTCATTATATAATATATACCTGTCCGGCTGCAGTAGTGATATATATATATTTTTTATATCATTATCATCCAGTCTATATTAGCAGCAGACGCAGTACGGTAGTCCACGGCTGTAGCTACCTCTGTGTCGGCAGTCGCTCGTCCATCCATAATTGTATACCACCTATCACCTACCCGTGGTGGTTTTTTTTTTTCTATCTTCTTGATACTAGTAGCTTACTTTAGGAGTCTGCAGTGCTGAGCTGACAGTGTCCAGCAGGTCCGTCATAATATAATATATAACTGTCCGGCTGCAGTAGTGATATATATATATTTTTTATATCATTATCATCCAGTCTATATTAGCAGCAGACGCAGTACGGTAGTCCACGGCTGTAGCTACCTCTGTGTCGGCAGTCGCTCGTCCATCCATAATTGTATACCACCTACCCGTGGTGTTTTTTTTTTCTATCTTCTTGATACTAGTAGCTTACTTTAGGAGTCTGCAGTGCTGAGCTGACAGTGTCCAGCAGGTCCGTCATTATATAATATATACCTGTCCGGCTGCAGTAGTGATATATATATATATTTTATATCATTATCATCCAGTCTATATTAGCAGCAGACGCAGTACGGTAGTCCACGGCTGTAGCTACCTCTGTGTCGGCAGTCGCTCGTCCATCCATAATTGTATACCACCTACCCGTGGTGTTTTTTTTTTTCTATCTTCTTGATACTAGTAGCTTACTTTGGGAGTCTGCAGTGCTGAGCTGACAGTGTCCAGCAGGTCCGTCATTATATAATATATACCTGTCCGGCTGCAGTAGTGATATATATATATATTTTATATCATTATCATCCAGTCTATACTAGCAGCAGACGCAGTACGGTAGTCCACGGCTGTAGCTACCTCTGTGTCGGCAGTCGCTCGTCATCCATAAGTATACTAGTATCCATCCATCTCCATTGTTTACCTGAGGTGCCTTTTAGTTGTGCCTATTAAAATATGGAGAACAAAAATGTTGAGGTTCCAAAAATAGGGAAAGATCAAGATCCACTTCCACCTCGTGCTGAAGCTGCTGCCACTAGTCATGGCCGAGACGATGAAATGCCATCAACGTCGTCTGCCAAGGCCGATGCCCAATGTCATAGTACAGAGCATGTAAAATCCAAAACACCAAATATCAGTAAAAAAAGGACTCAAAAATCTAAAATAAAATTGTCGGAGGAGAAGCGTAAACTTGCCAATATGCCATTTACCACACGGAGTGGCAAGGAACGGCTGAGGCCCTGGCCTATGTTCATGGCTAGTGGTTCAGCTTCACATGAGGATGGAAGCACTCAGCCTCTCGCTAGAAAAATGAAAAGACTCAAGCTGGCAAAAGCACAGCAAAGAACTGTGCGTTCTTCGAAATCCCAAATCCACAAGGAGAGTCCAATTGTGTCGGTTGCGATGCCTGACCTTCCCAACACTGGACGTGAAGAGCATGCGCCTTCCACCATTTGCACGCCCCCTGCAAGTGCTGGAAGGAGCACCCGCAGTCCAGTTCCTGATAGTCAGATTGAAGATGTCAGTGTTGAAGTACACCAGGATGAGGAGGATATGGGTGTTGCTGGCGCTGGGGAGGAAATTGACCAGGAGGATTCTGATGGTGAGGTGGTTTGTTTAAGTCAGGCACCCGGGGAGACACCTGTTGTCCGTGGGAGGAATATGGCCATTGACATGCCTGGTGAAATTACCAAAAAAATCAGCTCTTCGGTGTGGAAGTATTTCAACAGAAATGCGGACAACATTTGTCAAGCCGTGTGTTGCCTTTGTCAAGCTGTAATAAGTAGGGGTAAGGACGTTAACCACCTCGGAACATCCTCCCTTATACGTCACCTGCAGCGCATTCATCATAAGTCAGTGACAAGTTCAAAAACTTTGGGCGACAGCGGAAGCAGTCCACTGACCAGTAAATCCCTTCCTCTTGTAACCAAGCTCACGCAAACCACCCCACCAACTCCCTCAGTGTCAATTTCCTCCTTCCCCAGGAATGCCAATAGTCCTGCAGGCCATGTCACTGGCAATTCTGACGAGTCCTCTCCTGCCTGGGATTCCTCCGATGCATCCTTGCATGTAACGCCTACTGCTGCTGGCGCTGCTGTTGTTGCTGCTGGGAGTCGATGGTCATCCCAGAGGGGAAGTCGTAAGACCACTTTTACTACTTCCACCAAGCAATTGACTGTCCAACAGTCCTTTGCGAGGAAGATGAAATATCACAGCAGTCATCCTGCTGCAAAGCGGATAACTGAGGCCTTGGCATCCTGGGCGGTGAGAAACGTGGTTCCGGTATCCATCATTACTGCAGAGCCAACTAGAGACTTGTTGGAGGTACTGTGTCCCCGGTACCAAATACCATCTAGGTTCCATTTCTCTAGGCAGGCGATACCGAAAATGTACACAGACCTCAGAAAAAGACTCACCAGTGTCCTAAAAAATGCAGTTGTACCCAATGTCCACTTAACCACGGACATGTGGACAAGTGGAGCAGGGCAGGCTCAGGACTATATGACTGTGACAGCCCACTGGGTAGATGTATGGACTCCCGCCGCAAGAACAGCAGCGGCGGCACCAGTAGCAGCATCTCGCAAACGCCAACTCTTTCCTAGGCAGGCTACGCTTTGTATCACCGCTTTCCAGAATACGCACACAGCTGAAAACCTCTTACGGCAACTGAGGAAGATCATCGCGGAATGGCTTACCCCAATTGGACTCTCCTGTGGATTTGTGGCATCGGACAACGCCAGCAATATTGTGTGTGCATTAAATCTGGGCAAATTCCAGCACGTCCCATGTTTTGCACATACCTTGAATTTGGTGGTGCAGAATTATTTAAAAAACGACAGGGGCGTGCAAGAGATGCTGTCGGTGGCCAGAAGAATTGCGGGACACTTTCGGCGTACAGGCACCACGTACAGAAGACTGGAGCACCACCAAAAACGCCTGAACCTGCCCTGCCATCATCTGAAGCAAGAAGTGGTAACGAGGTGGAATTCAACCCTCTATATGCTTCAGAGGTTGGAGGAGCAGCAAAAGGCCATTCAAGCCTATACAACTGAGCACGATATAGGAGGTGGAATGCACCTGTCTCAAGCGCAGTGGAGAATGATTTCAACGTTGTGCAAGGTTCTGCTGCCCTTTGAACTTGCCACACGTGAAGTCAGTTCAGACACTGCCAGCCTGAGTCAGGTCATTCCCCTCATCAGGCTTTTGCAAAAGAAGCTGGAGACATTGAAGGAGGAGCTAAGACAGAGCGATTCCGCTAGGCATGTGGGACTTGTGGATGAAGCCCTTAATTCGCTTAACAAGGATTCACGGGTGGTCAATCTGTTGAAATCAGAGCACTACATTTTGGCCACCGTGCTCGATCCTAGATTTAAAACCTTCCTTGGATCTCTCTTTCCGGCAGACACAAGTCTGCTGGGGTTCAAAGAACTGCTGGTGAGAAAATTGTCAAGTCAAGCGGAACGCGACCTGTCAACATCTCCTCCTTCACATTCTCCCGCAACTGGGGGTGCGAGGAAAAGGCTCAGAATTCCGAGCCCACCCGCTGGCGGTGATGCAGGGCAGTCTGGAGCGACTGCTGATGCAGGGCAGTCTGGAGCGACTGCTGATGCTGACATCTGGTCCGGACTGAAGGACCTGACAACGATTACGGACATGTCGTCTACTGTCACTGCATATGATTCTCTCCCCATTGAAAGAATGGTGGAGGAATATATGAGTGACCGCATCCAAGTAGGCACGTCAGACAGTCCGTACTTATACTGGCAGGAAAAAGAGGCAATTTGGAGGCCCTTGCACAAACTGGCTTTATTCTACCTAAGTTGCCCTCCCACAAGTGTGTACTCCGAAAGAGTGTTTAGTGCCGCCGCTCACCTTGTCAGCAATCGGCGTACGAGGTTACATCCAGAAAATGTGGAGAAGATGATGTTCATTAAAATGAATTATAATCAATTCCTCCGTGGAGACATTGACCAGCAGCAATTGCCTCCACAAAGTACACAGGGAGCTGAGATGGTGGATTCCAGTGGGGACGAATTGATAATATGTGAGGAGGGGGATGTACACGGTGATATATCGGAGGATGATGATGAGGTGGACATCTTGCCTCTGTAGAGCCAGTTTGTGCAAGGAGAGATTAATTGCTTATTTTTTGGTGGGGGTCCAAACCAACCCGTCATTTCAGTCACAGTCGTGTGGCAGACCCTGTCACTGAAATGATGGGTTGGTTAAAGTGTGCATGTCCTGTTTATACAACATAAGGGTGGGTGGGAGGGCCCAAGGACAATTCCATCTTGCACCTCTTTTTTCTTTCATTTTTCTTTGCGTCGCTTATCTTAGTCACACAGCTACCTCATTGCGCCTCTTTTTTTCTTTGCGTCATGTGCTGTTTGGGGAGTAGTTTTTTGAAGGGCCAGCCTGCGTGACACTGCAGTGCCACTCCTAGATGGGCCGGGTGTTTGTGTCGGCCACTTGGGTCGCTTATCTTAGTCACACAGCTACCTCATTGCGCCTCTTTTTTTCTTTGCGTCATGTGCTGTTTGGGGAGTAGTTTTTTGAAGGGCCAGCCTGCGTGACACTGCAGTGCCACTCCTAGATGGGCCAGGTGTTTGTGTCGGCCACTTGGGTCGCTTATCTTAGTCACACAGCTACCTCATTGTGCCTCTTTTTTTCTTTGCGTCATGTGCTGTTTGGGGAGTAGTTTTTTGAAGGGCCAGCCTGCGTGACACTGCAGTGCCACTCCTAGATGGGCCAGGTGTTTGTGTCGGCCACTTGGGTCGCTTATCTTAGTCACACAGCTACCTCATTGCGCCTTTTTTTTTCTTTGCGTCATGTGCTGTTTGGGGAGTATTTTTTGGAAGGGACATCCTGCCTGACACTGCAGTGCCACTCCTAGATGGGCCAGGTGTTTGTGTCGACCACTTGGGTCGCTGAGCTTAGTCATCCAGCGACCTCGGTGCAAATTTTAGGACTAAAAATAATATTGTGAGGTGTGAGGTGTTCAGAATAGACTGAAAATGAGTGGAAATTATGGTTATTGAGGTTAATAATACTATGGGATCAAAATGACCCCCAAATTCAATGATTTAAGCTGTTTTTTAGTTTTTTTTGAAAAAAACACCCAAATCCAAAACACACCCGAATCCGACAAAAAAAATTCGGTGAGGTTTTGCCAAAACGCGTTCGAACCCAAAACACGGCTGCGGAACCGAACACAAAACCAAAACACAAAACCCGAAAAATTTCCGGTGCTCATCACTACCATTTTCTCTGGGCTCTGTTTTTTCTTTCAGAGAGTTTCTGACTATTATCACTTTCTGCAGTCCTGGGGACTTAATCTGCTAGCATATACACTACATAGGAGCATCAGAAAGTCTAAACGAGCAAGAATTATTTATTTCTGTATAAACAGGAACTAACACATGCAGCAAACACATGCCTCCCAATATTCTTCATTTCCAAGTCTGGAGTCTTCTGCTCACTGAAGGCACGTGCACCTGAAAAGGGGGTGGAGAGGTGGGGGGGGGGGGGGGAGTGGGCACTCCCAGTGCTGCTCAGAAGAAGAAGAAGAAGGGGGCAATAGCTTACCCCTAGAAAAAAAAAAAACAATATTACAATGTACTTCAAGCACAGAGTGAATGATTATTGGCAAATATTTTTAATAACACATGAAAGATTTATAAAATACAAAAATGTATATTTCCACTAGGGGTGTGCACCGGGCCATATTTTGTGTTTTGTGTTTTGGTTTTGGATCTGGATCTACTTCGTGTTTTGAATCTGGATTGGTTTTGCCAAAACCACCCTTGCGGGATTTGGTTTTGGTTTTGGATCTCGATTTTTTTTTTTTTTTTTTTTTTAATTATCAAAACACCTAAAATAACAGAATTTGGGGGTGTTTTTGTTCCTACAGTATTATTAACCTCAAAACCATTAATTTCCACTCATTTCCAGACTATTCTGAACACCTCACAGCTCACAATATTGTTTTTATCCAGTTCAGGCCAGAAGGTTGCACCGAGGTAGCTGGATGGAGCAGCAGCAGCCCTTGGATGTATACAGTATACTGGGAGGACAAAATAAAAAAAGAATGTATTGTTGAGGAATGGTCAGTCATCCATCAGAGAGTAGCTAAGACCTCTATTAATGCTAATTTGAAAGATAATTCATATAAAGTTTATACTTTTGGTACCTGAAAAGCTATGTTCTATCTATCCAATGACCTCAGATCTATGTTGGTGTAATTGCGGCAACAAGGGTATCTATTTTCACAGATGGTGGGAATGCCCCCTTATTTCAGAATATTGGAACAATGTTATGTCATTATTGTGTAGTCTCACCACCTCCATGCCCTCTCAAGATCCCCTTCATGCACTGCTTTGCTTACTAGTTCTGGAGTTGTCTAAAAAATTTTAGAAGCTCTGTGGACATGTTTTTAATGCTGCCAAACTGCTCATAGCTCTGAATTGGAAGCAACCCAGTGCGCCCTCTATTGCAGCCTTAATAAATAAGGTTTGGTACACTGCTTCTATGGAGTACATTACTGCTCTTCTCCATGACACTGTAGCCAATTCCATGATGTTTGGACACCATGGTTCTCTCACGTTAATCGCAATCTGCCTGGAGTGGGTTAATACTTATTATTATTATTATTACTTATTTAATTTTTTTATTTTTCCCTCTTCGCCATTTTCCTTATATTTATTTTTCTTAAACTCTAATTTGAATTGGTATTATATGTATGCTTTACTGGTTTAAAAGTACCTAAAAATATAAAAAAAAATGATAGTCTGATGATGTCTCTTTTGACCTGTGTTGTTTTACATTTATATTTGACATGACATATTTCTAATCTATCTATTGTCTGTATTACGTCTATGCTTTTAGTCGCGACATACAGTATATATCTACTTTATACAGATACTTGATGTTCTTTGTTATTGTATTTTCATTGTTTACTACCATTATAAATAAAGAGATTACAAAAAAAGTATATAAAAAAGATGCATTAGAGAAGGAACAAGATTTCAGTTCACAAAAAGATGATTTAGGCAAAGAAGTATAAAAAAACAATATTTTAGATTTAATTTATTTAATTTATTAATTTATTTTAATTTCAATTTATTTTAATTTAATATTATTTAATTTAATTTATTTAGAATCAAATTAATTTCCCCCAAGATATCTTCGATATGTAGAAAGTTTGCTATATGAGTATGCAGAGTTTATTTATATTAATTATTTATTTAAATGTAAAAAAATAAATAAATATATATATATATATATATATTTATATAACTTTTTATATCACACACTGCAGTTATAGTGTTGCACAAATGAGTCAAAAATATGTAGAAGTATTTTTTAAATCACACATTGGTGGATACAGCATCGCACAAATGAATCGGAAATATATATAATAATTACACACTGCGGTTGACTACACCAACAGCGTCACACAATGCGTTTATGAGTAGGAAATAAAATACTGCGGTCTGATGTGGTAAGCCAACGCAGTTAGGTCTATCTGATTTGGCGGCACTATGGGGGTTTTCAATTGTTTGAAAAGTCAGTTGGGTGTCTTTTTTTTCCTATCTATTAGACAGGAAAAAACAGACCACCAACCGGCTTTTCAAACAATTGAATTCCACCCAGTGAGTCCGTCCCTGCTCACACCTGCACGGTGTCTCAGCAGGGTATTCAGCCATGGATAAAATATCTTGGGGATTACAGGAGCAGTCCGACACATTCAGCAGTATGAAGGCTCCATCCTGACTCCCATTCAATAGGAGTTAGTGGCTGAGTGGACACCAGCTTGCGCTTGCCGGAAAGGTTATTAGATTAATGTATTTAGCACAGTGAAGCCGGTCTGAAAGTGGTGTTTGTCAAACCCAGCAGTAGGTAAATTCTTCCTAAACGTTTTGACGCATTTCTCGACCTTACAAGACTGGTCGTTTCTTCAGAGATAGTGCGTGAATATAAAAACCTTTCTGGCAAGTTCATTCTGGTATCCACTCAGCCACTAACCCCTACTGAATGGGAGTCAGGATGGAGCCTTCTTATTGCTGAGTGTGACGGACTGCTACAGTAATCACCGACATATATTATCTACTGCTGTATACCCTGCTGAGACATCATGCAGGTGTGAGCGGGGACAGAGATACATTACTGTGACAGCCCACTGGGTAGGTGTATTGCCTTCAGCAGCACAAACAGCAGCAGCATCTAACAACTACCAGCTTGTTCAGAGGCAGGCTACTCTGTGTATCAGCGGTTTCACTAAGAGGCAATATATTCAACATACAGTAAGGGTGTGTGGGAGAATGCCTACAATTCCATCTTGCACCTCTTTTATTTGCATTACTGTATGTGCTGTTTGGAGCATTGATGACTGTATTCTTGTGTAGATGACAAACATTTTCATAGTTTATTAAACTGCCACTCTGTCTGCCACTGCAGTGCCGTTCTGTTTCCTAGATGAGCCATGTTGGAAGTTTAAGTGCCGCATGTTTGTGCCACCCACTGCTGTCGCTTAGTCATCCAGCTACCTCAGTGCAACCTTTTGGCCTAAACAGAATGAATAAATTACTGTGAGCTGTGAGGTGGACGAAATTGACTGGAAATGCACATCTTTAATATTTATGGTCATTTTCATAATTAAGGCAAAGACTGCTGTTTAATTTAGTAATTTTATTAAATGAATCTGTCTTTCTTAGGTATATTTGCCTATCAAAATGTTAATTTAATTTAATCTGGATCTGTAATTATTGTGGCAAATGCTGTATTGTGTAGGTATTTTTAAGGTTCAGTATGATTTGCCAGCTCACGGGATGCCGGCGGTCAGAATACCAATGCTGGCCTCCTGATAGTTGCAATCCCGATAGGGGTGAGGTAAGAGTGTTTCCCCCAACCCCTACCCTAACCCTCCCTTCCCGTAGCCTAACCCTCGTCTCTCTTGTTAGTGCTTGACCCTAATCTCCCCCCAATACTCATACTGGGGGGAGCCAGAGACTGAGCTCTCAGGCAAAGCGGGACAACTGCTGGAGAGCTACAGATTGGCCAGGCATGCACTACTGTGTGACTTCATTTGAATAAGGGATGCTATTGTGTGGCCATGCCCCTTCTCAATGAGGCATATACATACTCCCGATTTATCATGTTAGGCAGCTGTGATGCGTACACAGGTGGTTATTCAGAGAAGCAGCAAGAGTTGAGTCCATCTACTCACATCCTGGGAGCTGCCCAGCACAGGGCAAGTCCACCCAGCATGTGTGTAGCACCGCCCGGCAATGCGTTTGCTATTTAATTGTGAACGCATCGATTAGAGGTTGACCCCTGGCTGAGCTGGCAGGCGGTTCGGCACCATTCTTTTTCCTGTACTTAAAACTTCTCTTTGTCAGAAAATAAGGGGTGTACAATTAGTTTCCAGTTGTGCAGTGCATAGGTAGAGTAGACATAATCTGACTTTCTGGTTGTGAACTGTAATCTCTGCCTAAAGTTCTTTTGAAATGTTATGGCACAAAATTGTATAGAAGCAGCACTGTACACTGAAGAAGTCAGCGTGTTCACTTCTTTCATGAACTTGTTATGTAGCTCAATAGAGGCCACTGGAGAGCTATGATCTTCTACAACTACAAGAGTAGTCTGTGCCAGCAGTGGGGAGGAAGAACCATCCTGAAACACTGTGTTACAGTGGTTTGCAGAATTTCAGCATGGGAGACAGTCCCTGGAAGATGAAGAGCGCAGCAGCTGACCTGTGTCCAGCATCACCAATGACAACGTTGCTGCCGTGCAGCCCATAGTTGAGGTGGATGCCAGGGTGACCTTGGCCCAGTTAGAGAAGGAGTCATCTCATTGGGATCTATCAGCTTGATACCCCACAAAAAGCTTGGCTTGAACAAGGTTTCTGTACGCTGGGTACCCCATCAGATGACTCAAGAGCAGGAGGTTTGGGTGAATTGGTGCCGCAACATGTTGGCCAGGTTTGATGGTAGTCACTTAACTCTGGGAGAACATCAGTGGTGATGAATCCTGGAGCTCCAGTTTTGACCACAAAACCAAACAACAGTCAGCCCAGTGGCTCCCGGTTGGAGGTGCGCTGCCACAGAAGTTCCAACATAAGCGCAGCATGGTCAAGCAGGTGGCTGTTTTTGTGTTCAAGACTGGTAATTTACAGTAGCTACAATACCACTCATGCAGCAGCACACTGTTACTGGTGACTGGAATGTCAACCAATGCCTGCAGCTAGTGTTGGAAGCCATTTCAAGATGTCATCCAAGAACTGGCGCTTGTGATGCCTTTCTTCATCATGATAATGCACCTGCCTGCAAATCCAGGAAAGTGGTGGATTTTCTGGCCCATGAATGTATCAAAAAACTTGGTCATCCGCCATACAGTCCAGACCTGGCACCCTGCAATTTCTGTGTGTTCCCAAAAATTAAGCACAAGATGCTTGAGATTCATTTTGAGTCACCAGAAGATGCAGTGGAGACCTTCATCCAGCATGTATAAGTCATACCTGTTTTGGACTGGCCCAGCCACTTCACCAAGTGGTTTGACCGCAATGCATCAAACAGCCAGAATGCAGGAGTAAGTGGTTGCCGCTCATGTCCAAGCAGCAGTAACCAAGCTTATATAGGGAAAGCCACCAGATGCAATTGAATAGCAAACGGTGCATCCTTATCTTCTGTGCATACTCACTGAACAATATTAGTCACTAGTGATCAATGAGCACCACAATAAATATATGGAGTGCTGCATGATCTGTGTTCAACAAGCAGAGAACAAAGCTTTGGCATAAGTTTTAGCAGGCACAGGATAAGCAGCTGGGTGTTATGAGTCTGTAATCACTCTAGGCAACTGGTCACTGTTTCCCACAAGACCATCACACTTATCTTCTACAGGTTTTGCTATTGTTTCTCACTTCAAGTCTACATCCTGGATGAGTTGCATTGAATGCAATAATTTGATCTGAGCGTAATCATTTACATGCAAAATATCTACTGTTCTACTTTTATCAAAGGACTCATGGGCCATGTTGGTTATCAGGGCTCTAGATCGACCATGTAAAGGTCGACAGTCATTAGGTTGACCACTAATGGTCAACATGGTCAAGATGTCGACATGGACAATAGGTCCACATGTAAAAGGTTGACAGTGCTTATGATCGACAGGTACAAAAGGTGAACAGGTGCAAATGGGTGACACATATATGGTCAAAACACATATGGTCAAAGCTTTTGTTTGGTTATTTTGATAAACTTTTTCATACTTTACCATCCACGTGGACTATGATTGGGAATAGTAATCTCCGCCGAGTGCAGTGGTAGCGGAGCGAGGCACATTGCCCGAAGCATGGCGAGCAAAGTGAGTGAGGGGATGCGGTACATAAATTGGGTTTCCATGTGCTTTGATGGCGAAAACTTAAAAATGCTATGTAGACCTTTTATCCTGTCAACCTAATGCATGTTGACCATTAGTGGTCGACCTAATGACTGCAGACCTTTCTCATGTAGATCTGATGATCCATACCCATCATGTTGAATCAAATATTTGCTAATTCATTTAATAATTCAAAAACAAAAAGACTGTGATTTGGCACAATCACGGTTCATTATTCTTCTTTAAAGGATGAATAAAATGTGTTTAAAATAGACAGAATTAGCATAACACATTTGATGCCAAAAATATTTTGAATAATTGTTAATCCTTTAAATTGCTGTCTTTTTATATGCCATATGCTTCAGAGTTGGATTAATCCCGTCATTGTTTTCCTTATTTAATTCTTGTCTTAAAATAGACTGTCAGTTCTAGCATCTAAAACTGAGGAGAGAAAATGCTAAAATAAACTGTCACTGAGTTCCTGCTATAAACAAGCTCAAACTGGAATCCAAACCTGATAAGGTAATGTCATCCAAAGACACACGTTTCAGTTATATGCCCATTACAATATTAGAAAGGTATCCGGACTATAGATCTACACTAAAAAGGTCTACAGTCAATAGGTCCACCATTTATTGGTAGACATGCATTAGGTTGACAGGGTCAAAAGGTTGACAGGGTCAAAAGGTCAACATAGAATAGGTTGACAGTAAGAATGGTTGACAGGGTCAAAAGGTCGACATGATAATGGTCAACATACATATAATAGACACAAGTATTTTTATTTATTTAAAAAAATGTACAACTTTTTCATACTACAATTGAGAATAGTAACCTTGACAGGGGGTCACTCCGAGTTGATTACACATAGCAACTTTTTGCTGCCCGTGCGGTCAGCTAGACGCCGCCTATGGGGGAGTGTATTTCTGCATAGCAGGGCTGCGAACGCTTGTGCAGCCCTGCTATGCAAAAAAAGTTTCCTGCAAAAGAAGACCAGGGTAAGAGTTACTTACCCTGAGCGATCGATCCAGCGATGCAGGTCCCGGAATTGATGTCAGACATCCGCCCTCCAAACGCCTGGACACGCCTGCGTTGGACTCACCACTCCCCGAAAACGGTGAGTTGCCGCCCAGTTCCGCCTTTCTCCTGTCAATCTTATTACGGTCACCGCTGCGACCGCTTTACTCGCTAGTGGCATCGCTGCCTGTCGACGGCCGTCGACGGGCAATGACGTGCCTGCGCAATGCGGCCACTGCGCATGCACAGTTTCAACCCAATTGCACGGCTGCGAGTAAGCACAACATGCGATCGGGTCAGAATGACCCCCATAGTACACTAATGGGGCTTGTTTGTGCCAGAAAAGCGACAACCCCCCCCCCCAAAAAAAGGTGTTTATGCCAGAAAAGCGACAACCCCCCCCCCAAAAAAAAAAGGTGTGACCGTTTCCATGTCAACCTTTTGACCCTGTCAACCATTCCAACTGTCTTATACAATACTAAAACAAATCCCGCACCAGTATTCGAAAGCTTATTAAATATATATTTGGATATTTAATGGTTCCTTCCGCTCAATATTTGTTTTAATATAATATCTGATGATCCATCAGAGATATATACTTTTAATTGCAGATGCTATCCAATGCTTCCTGGTCAGAGACCAACGTTTACACAGGAAAAGAGAAGAGAAGCATCTTTTCTGGATGCACTAGAACCACAATAACTGGTAAATTACTCTTTATTAGATATACATTAAAATATTCTCAAGGACTGGTGAAATATTAACACATAGTGTGCTCTGAAAGTAAAGTGTGATATTAAAACTAGAAATATTCATTCTATGTTTCTCTGTGTGAATCTTATTATTTATAATAAAGCTATTTTGCTTCCTAGTATATTATGATTTTCACCTCCTCACAGCACATGTCTATATCAGGCCCCATAGATATCCTGGCCTTTAGTAACAGAGTATATCCTCTCTTGATACTATGGCCCTCATTCCGAGTTGATTGCTCGCTAGCTACTTTTAGCAGCCGTGCAAACGTGTAGTCGCCACCCACGGGGGAGTGTATTTTTGCTTTGCAGGAGTGCGTACGCCTGTGCAGCAGAGTGGCTGCAAACACATTTTGTGCAAAACAAGACCAGACCTGTAGTTACTTATTCTGTGCGATGATTGCAGCAACGAATGACACGGTAATGACGTCAGATACCCGCCCAGCAAACACCCGGCCATGCCTGCGTTTTTCCAAACACTCACAGAAAATGGTCATTTGACACCCAGAAACTCCCACTTCTTGTCAATTTCCTTGCGTCCGCCAGTGTGACTGAAAGCGTTGCTAGAACCTGTGCAAAACCACGATGCTGTTTGTACCTGTACGCCGTGCATGCGCATTGCGGTGCATACTCATGCACAGTTTTGCAATTTTTTTTAAATGATCGCTACACAGCGAACAATGGCAGCTAGCGAGCAACTCGGAATGAGGGCCTCTATTCTCAAGATGGTGTTTATTGTTATTTTCTACTAGGTGCTTCATCGCGCCCTACGGGCGCTTTTCACACCGTCGCAAGGGGCTATGCCCCCTTAACCCTTGCATGCCTTTCTGGGGTTCAATATTTGTATTATATGGAGTATTACCTGCATTCCTTTGTTAGTGGTTAAATATTGCACAATGAAAGGGCGTGCGATGGTGAAGGAGGCGCAGCCCCTTGCGACGGCGTGAACAGCACCTGCAGGGCATGATGTACAGAATGTAGAGGGTGCGTGGGGGACTGCGGATGGGGGAGGGTGTCTGTAGATGCTGCGGGTGGAGGGGGGGCGGAAGCGGGGGGGGGGGCCCAGATGGGGAAGGGTTGGGCGGTGCTGCGGATGGGGGAGGGACAGAGGAGTGGGGGCTGCAGATGGGGGAGTGGTCCAGAGGCACTGCAGGTGGGGGAGGGGCAGGGGTGCCATGGGTGGGAGAGGGGCAGGTGCGGGGATGTTGCGGATGGGTGAAGGGTTCCGGAGGTGCTGTGGGATGGGAAGGGGCGGGGGTGCAGGGGGTGTGGTAGGGGGTCCGGAGGCACCATGGGTGGGGGAGGAGCAGGTACAGGTGGTGTGGCGGATGGGGAAGGGGGTCTCGAGGAGCTGCAGATGGTGGAGGGGCAGATGTGGGGGTGCCGTGGGTGGGGGAGGGGTGGGGGAGGAGGGGGGGAGAATGAATTGAGGAGGGTGTCTGCAGATGCTGCGGGTGGAGGGGGGGCAGGTATGGGGGGAGACATATATGGGGGGTGGATGATGGAGGGGGCCTGGAGGTGCTGTGGGTGGTGGAGGGGCGGGAAAGTGGGAGCCGCAGGTGGTGTAGGGGGTCTGGAGGCACAGTGTGTGGGGGAGGGGAAGTTACGGAGGTGTGGTGCATTGGGGAGGGGTCTGGAGGCACTGCGGGTACTGTACCTGCCAAAAAGGTAGTTGGAGGGTATGCAGTAAAAGGGCCAGGACAGGGGTGACAGGGTCAGAACAGTGGTGACAGGGTCAGAACAGGGACAGGGCCAGGACAGAAATGATAGGGACAGGATAGGGGTGATATGGCCAAGGTAGGGGCGGCAGGACCAGGATACGGGTGACAGGGCCAGCATAAGGGTGACAGGGCCAGGATAAGGGTGAAAGGGCCAGGATACGGGTGAAAGGGCCAGGATAAGGGTGACAGGGCAAGGCAAGGGATGACAGGGACATGACAGAACACAGGGCACGGGAGAGATTGGTATTAGGGACAAAACAGTGGTTACAGACAGATGTGTCTTACCGGAGTCACTGCTGCTGGCTGCTGATGTTCCACTCCAACCTGTTGGGATCTGCTGCTGGTGGAGACTTGGCATGGCTTACTCTCTCAGGCTGGAGTCCTGCTTCCTCTGCCCGTCCGCATCCCTCCCCCCCTCCACAGTCACACACCGGAGACTGGGAGTGACTGGTTAGCTCCCAGGAGACGCTGCGGCTGGAGGGAGGAGGGGGTCGGTGCCTGCAAACAGCGCGGACTTCTGCAGCGCCATCCGCCGGCTAAAGTGTGTGAAGGAGCTGGGCGCACCTCACTGCAGGCGGCAGCGCTGCAGCTAGCGGTGGGGTTGCCGGGACTGGAGATAACAGAGGCAGTACGGAACCTGCACAGCGGCAGGTGCCCCACAAAACTGCAGCTAAGAAGTGTGGAGTGTGCCAGAAAGTGACGCTCCTCCACGCCAGAGAGCCCCTGCTGAGTTTGCTGATGTGGGGGGTCAAGCACACAGTGAGCCGATGCCCCCTCACACACCCCCATACCTCCCCACTGTCCCGATTTTCGAGGGACAGTCCCATTTTTTGGGGTCTGTCCCGCTGTCCCCCTGCTGGGGGGGGGGGGGGCAGTTGGGAAGCTCCTGAACTCGCTGTTCTGCTTAGCAGAGCAGCGGTGAATAGATGCGCACAGCGTCTATTTAGTGGAGACAGGAGGAGAGGGGGCATCAGGGGGTACGGATTAAGGGGGGGTTCTGGCAGCAGAGCCGGATTAAGGGGGGCAGGGGGTACGTACCGTGGACCCCACAGTTTTAGGGGCCTCCCCGGCTGGAGTAGCTCTGTCCCAGCTCTGTAGCTCCCCCGTCATGCCAGCAACAGCAGCAGCATTGTGCTACAGTCAGCACACTCTGCTGCGTGTTGGCAGGTCTGTGGTGGTGCAGGGAGGCAGCAGCCTCCCTGCTTTCTTCTGCCTGTGCGGGTGTGTAGGGGGGAGCGACCACCCCCTCTGGATTTACCCCTAGCTGAGGGGCCAAAATCCCATTAAAAAAAAATTCTCCGGAATTTGCGTAAGGGGCGTGGCCACGCATCCCACGATTAAGCCACGCCCCCAAACCCAGAGCATGCACAGCAATAAGATAGGGCCCCCCTGTTTCAAGTGCCCTGGGCTCCCCGGACTCATAATCCGCCCCTGGGGGCATGCCAGCAGCGCACAAAACGCTGGGCATGCCCCCTCACTGACAAAAACGGAGGGCCTCACGTGAAGCCACGCCCCTTTTAGTTGGCCACGCACCCTTTTCGCCGCCTGTGTGTCCCTCCTTCTACCTGAAGAAAGCTGGGAGGTATGCTCCCCTGCCTGTGCCATGCCCATACCATCTGCTTCTGCTCCTATTGATTTGACCAGATCTGTGACTCATTTGACTAACTCCGCCCAGTGTTGTGACTCCGCCCAGCGTTAGCTAATGAGTCACAAAGTCACAGATCTGGGCTATTATATAGGAGATAAGCCAGAGATACATATGTTTCAACTATCTTCAATGTATCCCATACCTCCCAACTTTTTTCTTACTGAAAGAGGGACACACGTGCGGCTCCTCCGTGCGCACTCCTCAAAACGGGACGTGGGGATTCTTGTGGGTGACCCCAATTAACTTTGCGGTTAACTGCAGACTGCAAAGTTCCCATTATAGGCTATAATGGAGGACCGCGATCCTCCATTCTAGCCGCTGCGCTGAGCCTGATTGACAGGCAAGGAGCACACAGCCAATCAGGAGAGCGCCATGACGTGGCGATCCCTGATTGGCTGACGGGACCTTCACTGACAGTAGTCATGGGGGGTCCCGGCAGTCGGAAAAAGGGGTTTCATGTGTAAACATGGAACCCCTTTAGTGCGAGGAATCGGATTTTAGCGGTTTGTTGTTTTTTAACCCCCTATATGCTACATGGAATGAAGAGGACCGAACTTCACCGGATAATAGGTGAGTATTTTGGGCATCTTTTCACAGGTCCATGGTGAATTCTACGGGACAAGAGGAACGATGGGCTCCGTGGGACAATAGGTAAGTATGTGAGTGTGTAAGTGTGCATGTATGTAAAATAAAGCTTTACTGTCACAGTGTTTTTTTGGGGGTATTTTTTTGTAGTAGAACTACAGGTACCAGCAGGCCTGTTCTTTCCCCACATGTTGGTACTTGTGGTTCTCCAAGTACCAGCTTGTGGGGAGGCTTGCTGGGACTTGTAGTTCTCCTACAATAAACAATGGGGGTAATTCCAAGTTGATCGCAGCAGGAAATTTTTTAGCAGTTGGGCAAAACCATGTGCACTGCAGGGGGGGCAGATATAACATGTGCAGAAAGAGTTAGATTTGGGTGGGTTATTTTATTTCTGTGCAGAGTAAATACTGGCTGCTTTATTTTTACACTGCAATTTAGATTGCAGATTGAACTCACCACACCCAAATCTAACTCTTTCTGCACATGTTATATCTGCCTCCCCTGCAGTGCACATGGTTTTGCCCAACTGCTAAAAATGTTCCTGCTGCGATCAACTTGGAATTACCCCCAATATTCTTTATTTTTACACAAAGGCTATCAGCCTCCCATCTACCGCCCACGGATGGGAAGACAGCCTCGGGCTTCACCCCTGGCCCTTGGGTGGCAGGAGGGGGGAACCCCTTGATTTAAGGGATTCCCACTCCTCCAGGGTACCCCGGCCAGGGGTGACTAGTTGGGGGGGTAATGCCACAGCCACAGGGACCTACATAAAAGTGTCCCCCGGCTGTGGCATTATCTCTCTGGCTAGTGGAGCCCGGTGCTGGTTTGAAATATACGGGGGACCCCTACGTCTTTTGTCCCCCGTATTTTTTGAACCAGGACTGGACGCAGAGCCCGGTACTGGTTGTTTAAATATGGGGGGACCCTACGCAATTTTCCCCCTGTATTTTTACAACCAGGACCAGCTCAAAGAGCCCAAGGCTGGTTATGCTTAGGAGGGGGGACCCCACGCAATTTTTTTTTTACAGTTTTAACACTTTCACACCCCTTCCCACAGAATAGCATGCACAGATCTCACTGATCCGTGCATGCCTATCAGAATACGCATCCAAAAAGCAGGTGTATTTGAAAACTGATTTATTTTTTACGAATTAGAACATTTACCGGCAGTGTTTGGCTATTGTCGGCAGTGATTGTGAGTACGAATTCTTAGTAAATTACCGAGTTCTATACAGGCGTGTCTGACTGATGTGGTATTCATTCGTATTTGTGAACTCTGCCGTTAAGACAAATACGAATGCCCTCATCACTGCCGAATTTTGTGTTTAGTAAATATCCGAGATGACTCTTTGAAAAAAAAAATCAGGACCTTAGTAAATATACCCCCATGTCTTTATAGTCCTTGCTTTGTGCACTGGGACACAGTCATGTTGGAATACAAAACTGTTGCCACAAGCTGGAAGCATAGCATTGTTCAAAATTGTCTTGGTATTGACAATGCTAAATTCCTTTGTCGTATAAACAACCCTTTATGAAGCTAAGAACACTGTACGCTGTTTACTTAAGAAGTACCGTAATGGTACGCTATCTGCGTAGCGATCGCTCAGCCGTAGGCGAGACGCTCAAGCGTCACGTTCGCTCACGGCCCAGTGATCACAGGACACGTTATTGGTTATGTCTAGGGGAATGATTCGCTGTAGCGTAGCATACGCTCGAGACCACGAGGAGGTCACCAGCGATGCAGACGCTTACAACACTATACCTTTATGTTAAAACCTTATACCAATGAAATACACTGAATACCTTAATGTGAGTACAGGGTGTAAGTGCAACCTTGTGTAACCTGACTATCTACAAAGCTGCTTGAGCGTCACCGACGCTCAAGTGAACACTTATCACTATAGAAAATACACAGATACTGGTTTAGGTTCCAAGGCCTATTAACTGTATTATGTCTAATATACTTGTAAAAGGGGATAACAGTACATATGATACACTACAATATAACAGAGACTTCCTAACCACAGATCTAAACAATAAATACAAAAAGACAATACTATACTAACCTGAATGCTATACAATACAATGCTATAATACTATGAGAGATATAAGAGTAAAGAAGAGAGAGAGAGATGGAGAGAGAGAGAGAGGAATTGGCTCACAGAAAGACAATGATTACGGAGAGAAACTTACGCACAAAGGGTAACGATCGCAAGCGCCTCTGGACAGCCAGCTTCCCGATTATCAGCAATGATAACAGTTTGAAGAGAAGTAAAGGCTGGATGTCACAGGCCCGTCTTTTATGCTACTCACACAATGCAATCTATTGGTCCCTACAGTCTCACTGTCCATTGGACGCAGGAACTCGGCTTCGCATTATAACAAAGGTCACAAGTTGATTCATATCAGTGGCCCTGGTTATGCAAAACAATGGGTGATAACTAACACATTCCTGTCTTCTGGAGGGGGTATTGTTTGGCGAATACAAAACAGAATCCTGTCTGGGTTCTGTTCTATATTCATGATGTCCACTTTCAGTTGAGACAATGACATCTCAGCCCTCATTCTCCTGTATACAAATCCAGCCCCATTTGTAAACACAGGTGTTGACCCTCCTCATTGAGTCTCAAAAGCTCAGTGTAATTAAAGACTATTGTACTCCGTCTGCGGGAAAGATACTGATTTGGAGTACAATTGATCTTCAATTACTATTCCTGTGTTTACCTTATGCATGTGTAGATATGAGGCCCTCTTAACATGCAAACTATTGTTTGGGGGATCTCTGAGGTCAAAGAGACATTTGAGACCTACTGATGCCTGTCTCCAACTGTTCAGATGCATGACTAAGTAAGGACAAATAATAATAAATAAATGGACATAACTTCTTATGTCCATAACTATTCGCACGAGCAATTAATCTGCTCCAAACCAACACCGGAATATTGCTATTTAAATACTCTTCCGATAGGTACCAAACACCACTGTCTGACTCCTGTTAGACCCTTCGCACAATACAAAGAGGGATTCCTCCGTTCAGGGACATTCTATATTAACCAAACTTTCAGAATCTATCAAAGGGACCATAATCTATAAACTACATTAATTGTGAAAATATGTAACGAATGAGTCGCACGCTACGACTACGTAAACTCTACCGTAAATACGCATACCGCGCCTGTGAGTGCACGCTATTGCGGGTATGCGCCTCCACGGGAGAGCGCACGCACGCGCAGCGCGGACCAGTGTGCGGTGCAAATATGGCAACGTGCATAGAGACATTTTTCTGACTTCGACAGTCCACCCTTTGGCAGTCAATAATAACTGCCACAAAACATTTAAGGAGAAAAATGTAAGTCAGGGGTTAATTGATTTCCATGGTGGGGTAAGGAAGAAGAGAGGAGTAGGTGTGAAAAGGGTATGACCTAGTGAGAAAGTAGAAGCATGTGTGTATGAGTCCATGTTTGGGGGGTCATGTATCATCGTGCCGTACGTGTGGTAAATCAAGCTTCGAGGTATTGCGAAGTATACATTTGAATTCCTTCTTATCCCGTACTAAGGGTCTGTGGATGGGCTGTCAAACTCTACCGAGCTCATTTCGGCTGTGGTTGTAACAAAATGGGGATGCACATTTTAATTGATGATACATGAATGGGGGAGGTATGTGGTTGCTGATATCTGTGCCTGTATTCCCTATCGTCTATGTGTGTTATTACCTGAGGGTTGTAGAGATGAAGATAAAGAACACTTATGGAGAATGCAATGATATTCTATGTCAGGGAAATGTACATCTGTCGTTGAGGTTGTGTTCGGTATCTGTTGAGAGTCGTCTTCTTTGCGCTGTATTGCTCCTTAGGCATGAGCAAATAGCTTTGTCTGAGCCATCAGATTTACAAAAAAATGTTGGGCTAGCGTGAGTTTAAAAGTACTAGGGAAACTGGGGATCCATGGCAAAGTTCATCAAGTGTCCATTTCTCAAGTGGTCAAAAGCTGCATCTTTGGTCTTGTCTGTTGTCTTGTCTGTATACCGTCTCGTCAACTTCCTCGTCCAAGGGGTCTTTGTATCTTGGAGAAAAGCAGAAAAACAGGTGAAAGAAACGGACCGCATAATCGCATTTTTCATCACATTCTGGTTTCTATCATTGGGTCATAAATCAAATCCAGGTTAATTACAGTTTCCTCACTCCTCAAGCTCATCACTTTTGTACTTTGTTTGCACCTCATTAAAGCCTGCCCGCATCTAAATATCAATCCAATCGATATAATGACACCCAAGATACATAGTAGAAACTTTCCAACATCCATTATGACTCCTTGAGCCCAGTCTCCCAAACCGGAGAACCAATTTCGCGGGTTCAACCATGACACCCAACCAGTCAGCTCATTACCTACAGCAGCAAGGGTGAGATTGTGTTTTCGACGAAATTCCCACTTTAATTGCAGAATATCATCCATCTTTTGGTCTATGACCTCTACCGGATCCTCGGTGCTATTTGTGATATACGTGCAACACTTTATGCCGTACTGTGTTGCCAATGTAACACAATATCCGCCTGTTACTGCTGTAAGGTAATTAAGAACCATCCTATGCTGAACTAGTTCTGTTTTGTAAGCTTGAAGTTCTCTTCCAGTGTATCTAAACGTGTCATCATACATTTCAGTGATATTATCTAACAAATTGGCGAGTGCGGAAATGTATTTATAATTCATCACTCCTCGAGCGGTACGAGTGAAATCTAACGCTACCAGAACCTGAATCCCGGTGGATTCATGGATAAGATCAGAGGCCGGATGCTCTAACCTTTCTGACAGTTGTCTTTTAACCCGGTGCTCGTAGTGAGTGTGAGTATAAGGAGCTTGGGCACCACGGTGTATGTCCTTCATTTTGTCATGTGTAACAGTCATCACTTCAGGCAATACTTTTCCAATATAACACAATCCTTCAGAGTTTGGGGCTAGCCACTTGTACGCCTTTCTCCCGCATATGAAATATGCGTCATCGGGGAGAACATAAGGGACGGAGAAGGACATGACCATGTTACAAACCTTCCAGGTGAAATCTCCTGACCCTAATTCTTCCATCTGCCTAATGCACGTATCAGTTTGTATGACATGTGCACAGTATCCTGGTGATACCTCTCCAACTCTAGTAATCCTATTTCCTAAGGTATATCGATACCGAAAAGATTTTCCTCTACTGGCTATGTGGCGTACCAGCTCTGTATCTGTAGGCATTCTATCTGCTCTGTGTGAAAAGGTCATGGTAAGGTTGCTCCATGACACTTCCCAATTTCCCGGTTTTCTGGGATTGGAGATGTTAAAACATATGAGGGACCTATCCACATGGTATTGGTGGAGCTTCAAACTAGGAGGGCTGGAGATATTAAACCTCCGGTCCACCGGTCTCCCACCACTTAGCTCAAGTACCTCCCCTAACGTTAAAGGAAATGGTACTAGCCCTGATTTGCTGTGTCCCTGAGGTACTTGAGAGCATACCCAACAATCTGTTTGGTTTAACACGTTACCCACTAAGGAGTGATAGTCACTCAATGGATGCCGGTCTATATGGATATTAAAACTAGATTGGCATTTCTTTATGCATCCATCTTCAACCAGATTATCACAGAGCCTACAGATACAATTTTCTTTTTGAACTAACAATCCTTCACAATTGTTTACAAATAACATGGTTGTTAGATCGTGCCCGGTACTCGCCTTTGCTTGGTGATTGGGTTGCTATTGGAAATTTACACCTCCGTCTCAGTCATCAGGACCTTTCTGGATCCTCTCTCGACCTCGCTGGTACTCTCACCGAAACAGACTGCTCTGGTCAACATCATGGTCAACAGGAAAATCCATATCACAGTCTCTTGGGGCAAGTCCATCTTACAGGAGGAGAAAAGAAGAAATTTGTAAAGGGGGTATAAGAAATCAGTTTGAGGGGGAGAGAACTTGTTACGATAATAAGTTCTCTCGTCTTGTTGTTCTTCTTGTTCTGCTGTCCTCTCAAAGGTGCTGTCTCTTCAGTCTTCCGAATGAACCTTCTGGTGATGTAATCTTTCTTCCTAACTAGCGATCTTTCTGTGTGGAGCAAAAATCTGGCATTACCATTGGTTAACACTTAGGGGTGACATACCATCTTTAAATCATGGAAACATGAGTGAGGAGAGAGAGAAAATAAAAAACAAAAGAGATAGAGAACAATTCATGTGCATATATACATTACATAACCCGACAATAACCACCAATAAGAGAAGAGAAACAAAGCATTTTTAAACGTTGTCAACATTAAGAAAACATTGTCAGACTATTAGGCTGTCGTATCTACGTGTCTAATGGTTTCCTTGAGCAGTCCCTCCCCACCAGCACTTGCATTATTCCACTGTCTGTATCTGGCCAGAATACATTGTGGTGGATAGGTCATGCTGGGGTTTGGTAGACTTCTGCAAGGACCAAGCGAATATGCAATGTTTGAATTCTTACCAATAATCGTCAGAGATGGGGATAGAGAGAGAAAGAAAAAACATTTTTCACAAATACATTTACAACGTTTAACCTGGTCATTCCTGTGTCTTCAGTGAATGACCTCCCAATTTACTAACCGTTACCTCAGGCTTACCATCAGTCCTAATGATCACCTTTCCTAACTATATATTATGGGTGTGGCCCAAAATTCTTCCTATATGATCCCTGCTTGTAATTTGGTGTGTCATAACTTTTGCTCATTTTCATGTCTAGGGGGTCTGATTTTATGTGGGCTGTTGCAGTTACTGGCATAATGCCCTTCTCTTTTGCACAGATCACAAATCCTTAAGTTCCTCCATGTGCCAATGGCCTGGGGTTTTGGTTGATTTGATGCCTCCTCAAACGCTCGGATGTTCATCATCATCAATCGTTTCCCCTGTACTTCCCTGATTCTTTGGTTTTTATGATTATGGTGTTGTTTTTCTCTTGACCTACAATCTCTTGCAATGTGTCCCTTTTTATGACAACTGTAACAGACTTTCATATCTGGATTTCTCGCAGGGGTGTGTGGCTTTTGTTGGGGTGGTCTTGTGGTTTGGGCCTGAATATTTGCTGCCATTAACTTATCTTTTAGTGACTCTCTGTACCTGGTGCTATTCTGATCATGATTAATGACGGCCTCTCTTAGTGCGGCCACCGAGATCTCTCTCCAGTTTGGGTTGGTGGTCTGTACCCTTGTTTTTAATTCATCCTTTAAACCATTCATTAATACCTTAACCGCTATTCCTTTATGTTGTGCATTTGTCTTGATGTCTGCGATCCCAGTGTTCCTAGCCATTATTTGCAGTGCTCGATTGAAATAATTAGAAACATTTTCCTTTTCGTTTTGCCTTATGGAGAAAATTTCACTCCACTTGACAGTGGTTGGGAAATATATTCCTAACTGTCGGTTAATCTGCCTAATACATTCCTGATTGTGTTCCTCCATACAGGGTACCTCCATGTTTAATTTACAATCAGCAATGAATTTTTCAGGGTCAACCCTGGAGGGCAAACATGCCCTCAGCACTGTCCGCCACTCTTTGTTGGTGGGTTCTGTGGCGTTTCCTAGTTCTTTAATAAACCTTTGGCATTTGGCTAGATTTTTCCCAGGATCAGGAAATTCGGACATAATTGATCTCAATTCGGTCCGGGACAAGAGACAGCGCATTGCACTGTCCTTGACGGGAATGATTCCCTGATCGTCAGTCTTCCCATTGGGGACTGAGATCACCCTGGCCAGATCGAGCTCAGTTACATCATCTTGTGTTGGTCTTACAATATGGGGTACCTCTGTTTGTGCGTGATATGAAACATTGTACGTACCTGTGGACACGACCTCACCTGACCCTCCGTTAGGGGGTTCGATTATTGCCTTTACCAATTTGGTCGTGTCCACCTGGATGGCTTTTGTGATGGTTGCTGGAAGAGGTGCTGACATCGTTCTGGGCTCACTGTCTTGTTTGTATTCCTGAGGGAGGTTTGACATGGGGGGCAACTTGCACAGGTTAATAGTTGTACATTCAACAGTATTACAATAATCATAGTTACATTTATTACACTTATTCTTATAATCTATATTACAGTTGCTAAGAGCGTTTTTATTGTTCCACTTTTGTGCTTTTCTCTCCGCAATCAACTCCTCTCCTGCTGCCATGTCTCTCCCCTCAAGATAAGAGTCAGAAAAGTCAATAGACTCTTTTTGTAATTCACTTTCCTGTTGCCATAACTGTAAATATTCATAATGTTTATTTTGTCTCTTCGTTGGTTCAACGAGACTTATCCTCCTCCTTAAATTTTGTAACACTACTGGACTGAAGCTACCTATTCTTGGGAATTTGTCCCTGTCTTGTACAGTCATTCTCTCCCATTCATCACATAAAACTTCAGCGTGATTTCCATATTTCTTACACATCACATATCGTGCCGACCCGATGGATCGGTTCTCTGAATCAACCCGAACCGAGGTTGATCGCCCCCTACCTGAACAAATGGCCCCCATAATCTGCAGGCGTTGCCTATTCCTCCTTGAATATCAAGGCTTTCAGCGAACCCTTACAAACAAACCAAGATGTCCTTGGGCAGGCCGGCGGTGGTGGTTTATCAAGTACCCCACTTACTTCTCGCCCACGTTGGCCTGTGCTGCAATCACTGTAGCCAGAGCTGCTGTACCCAACCTAGGGCCCCTGTGAACCTTTATTTACTGGGGCGCTTTCCCCAGCAAGTATCGGTTGTTGGATAGTTCCTGAGTGACCAGCGAACTTCCCTTCCCAAAAAATAAAAAATTACACAAATCACGTCAGAATGTACAAATAGCGTTTGTGACCACTTTACTCTGATGGTATTAGGTCAGATTACTAACTACTGCACACAATTACGTGCGGTCCAATCGTTCAGTACACGAGCACTACTTGTCATGTACTGAAAGATCAATGGAATCGATGTTTCCGGCCGCGATTCCTTCAGCGAGAGCTTGTATGGCCTATATGGGTTCTGCACCAACACCCCAGGCGTTGTGCCACTGTACTTTTATAGCGGACCTCTTTGTCTATTTTACCTGTTACCTTATGACCTCCTGGTCTGTTACCTTATGACCTCCTGGTCTTGTTACCTTATGACCTCCTGGTCTTGTTACCTTATGACCTCCTGGTCTTGTTACCTTATGGTCCGCTATACTCTAATGCTCAAATATTATTTAACCAGAGATGCCTCCCTAGCCACCGTATATGTCACTTACACGTATGTCCCTCGACGAGTACTCGGCTTTTCCTTTTGGTTCCACCTTTTAAATTGTATAAACACACTCACTCAACACATGTACACTTTGTTTCTATGTCTATTTCTGCGCAGAAATTGTCTTCAGGCCAAGAGTGTTACCAATTAGGAGCAGGATCTGTTAAACTAAATTTCAGATTTTCTAAAAATAGATTTGCGTTATTTACCGCGTCGCGTTATCTACCGCTGTGCGTTAATTATCGCCTTTGCGTTACTTCACTTTATCACAACTTGAGCTACGTGGGCGTAACCGGACGCTACGTTGCGTAATGAACGCTGCGTGCGTCTGCCTTTTGGATTGCGTACGCTAGTCTTTGTTAGCGACACGTGTACGCAATGCAAAGGATCCACCGTAACACAATATATTTATTTATCAATGTAGGTGATCCCTGATCATCTACCGCAATCCACACTGACTGCCTTGTATCTTCAGACAAACCGTGTGTTGTTCTATACTTTAACTATTACCTCTACTATTAAATAACAGCAAATCTCCTTTTAGCACTTTCTATCAACTATAAAATTTGGCAAACCGGAATAGTGATATACGAAAAATGAAATACACAAGTGAAAAGAAATGCAGGTATGTATGCGTACGCAAGACAAAAGAAAAATAAACAGTTTTAAAAAGACACAAGCGTTTTGTTCTTACTTCCGGTTACCGGGTTCCTTCAGCACTCTTTATCTAAGCAAAGCAGACGCTTATCCCGCCAGCACTATGAGACAATCTCCCACCCTTTGCTGGGGGATAATGTCTGCTGATCTACCTAGTGCAGATGTGAGAAGTATAGGACGAGTCCCCAATTGACAATGCTAAATTCCTTTGTCGTATAAACAACCCTTTATGAAGCTAAGAACACTGTACGCTGTTTACTTAAGAAGTACCGTAATGGTACGCTATCTGCGTAGCGATCGCTCAGCCGTAGGCGAGACGCTCAAGCGTCACGTTCGCTCACGGCCCAGTGATCACAGGACACGTTATTGGTTATGTCTAGGGGAATGATTCGCTGTAGCGTAGCATACGCTCGAGACCACGAGGAGGTCACCAGCGATGCAGACGCTTACAACACTATACCTTTATGTTAAAACCTTATACCAATGAAATACACTGAATACCTTAATGTGAGTACAGGGTGTAAGTGCAACCTTGTGTAACCTGACTATCTACAAAGCTGCTTGAGCGTCACCGACGCTCAAGTGAACACTTATCACTATAGAAAATACACAGATACTGGTTTAGGTTCCAAGGCCTATTAACTGTATTATGTCTAATATACTTGTAAAAGGGGATAACAGTACATATGATACACTACAATATAACAGAGACTTCCTAACCACAGATCTAAACAATAAATACAAAAAGACAATACTATACTAACCTGAATGCTATACAATACAATGCTATAATACTATGAGAGATATAAGAGTAAAGAAGAGAGAGAGAGATGGAGAGAGAGAGAGAGGAATTGGCTCACAGAAAGACAATGATTACGGAGAGAAACTTACGCACAAAGGGTAACGATCGCAAGCGCCTCTGGACAGCCAGCTTCCCGATTATCAGCAATGATAACAGTTTGAAGAGAAGTAAAGGCTGGATGTCACAGGCCCGTCTTTTATGCTACTCACACAATGCAATCTATTGGTCCCTACAGTCTCACTGTCCATTGGACGCAGGAACTCGGCTTCGCATTATAACAAAGGTCACAAGTTGATTCATATCAGTGGCCCTGGTTATGCAAAACAATGGGTGATAACTAACGCATTCCTGTCTTCTGGAGGGGGTATTGTTTGGCGAATACAAAACAGAATCCTGTCTGGGTTCTGTTCTATATTCATGATGTCCACTTTCAGTTGAGACAATGACATCTCAGCCCTCATTCTCCTGTATACAAATCCAGCCCCATTTGTAAACACAGGTGTTGACCCTCCTCATTGAGTCTCAAAAGCTCAGTGTAATTAAAGACTATTGTACTCCGTCTGCGGGAAAGATACTGATTTGGAGTACAATTGATCTTCAATTACTATTCCTGTGTTTACCTTATGCATGTGTAGATATGAGGCCCTCTTAACATGCAAACTATTGTTTGGGGGATCTCTGAGGTCAAAGAGACATTTGAGACCTACTGATGCCTGTCTCCAACTGTTCAGATGCATGACTAAGTAAGGACAAATAATAATAAATAAATGGACATAACTTCTTATGTCCATAACTATTCGCACGAGCAATTAATCTGCTCCAAACCAACACCGGAATATTGCTATTTAAATACTCTTCCGATAGGTACCAAACACCACTGTCTGACTCCTGTTAGACCCTTCGCACAATACAAAGAGGGATTCCTCCGTTCAGGGACATTCTATATTAACCAAACTTTCAGAATCTATCAAAGGGACCATAATCTATAAACTACATTAATTGTGAAAATATGTAACGAATGAGTCGCACGCTACGACTACGTAAACTCTACCGTAAATACGCATACCGCGCCTGTGAGTGCACGCTATTGCGGGTATGCGCCTCCACGGGAGAGCGCACGCACGCGCAGCGCGGACCAGTGTGCGGTGCAAATATGGCAACGTGCATAGAGACATTTTTCTGACTTCGACAGTATGTTGAAGTATTAAGATTGCCCTTCACTGGAGATAAGGGGCCTAGTCCAATCCCTGAAAACAGCCAAATACCATTATCCCTCTTCCACCAAACGTGATAGTTGGCATAATACAGTCAGGCAAGTAACGTTCTCCTGGCATCCGCTAAACCCAGACTCACCCATCTGACTGCCAAACAGAAAAACATTACTTGTCACTCCACAGAACACATTTCCACTGCTCCACAGTCCAGTGTCGATGTGCTTTACACCACTCCATCTGACGCTTGGCATTAGACTTGCTGATATGAGGATTGCTTGCAGCTTCTTGGCCATGGAAACCCATTCCATTACACTCCCATCGCCCAGTTTCTGTGTTTACATTAATGCCAGTGGAAGTTCGGAACTCTTCAGCAATGGAATCAGCATAGCGTTGGTAACTTTTACGCACCATGCGCCTTAGCAATCGTTTACCCCGCTCTGTGACTTTACGTGGTCTTCCGCTTCATGGCTGAGTTGCTGTTGTTCCTAAATGCTTCCACTTTCTAATAATATCACTTACAGCTGACCGTGGAATATCCAGCAGGGATGAAATTTCACAAACCGTCTTATTGCAAAGGTGGCATCCAATCACGTTCTAAATCACTGAGCTCTTCAGAATGACCCATTTTGTATCACAAATATTTGCAAATGGAGACTGCATGATTTATACACATGTGGCAACGGGTCTGATTGGATTTTATACAAATGTGGCAAAGGATCTGATCGAAACACCTGAAATCAATAATTAACAGGTGTGGCCAAATACTTTTGTCAATATACTGTATATATAAACCAAGGCTTATGTGAAGGGTAATGAGTGTATAATAATAATAATGAGTAAATGATCTGGTCCGGCTCCTCATCACATAAACACAGTGCTGCCTCCTCCTTACAGTATACCATGTGGCGCCTGAGGGGCCAGTGAATCATCCAGACTAAGGTGGTCATTCCGAGTTGATCGCAGCCAGCAACTTTTTGCTGCTGGTGCGATCAACTAATCTCCGCCTATGGGGGAGTGTATTTTAGCTTAGCAGGGCTGCGAACGCTTGTGCAGCCCTGCTAAGCTAAAAAAGGTTTTGTGTAAATGAAGACCAGCCCTGGACATACTTACCCTGTGCGACGATCTCAGCGATGATAGGGCCGGCTTTGATGTCAGACGTTCGCCCTCCGTTCTCCTGGACACGCCTGCGTTTTCCTTACCACTCCCCGAAAATGGCCGCCAACGGACAGGTGACGCCCCGGAACGCCTTCCTTCTGTCAATCTTCTTGCGGGCGCCACTGCGACCGGTTTCTTCATATCCAGTGCCGTAGCCCGGCGACCCCTGGCTCCCGTCGCTGGGCAACGACGTGCAAGCGCAATGTGCATTCCAGACCTGTTCGCACCGAAGTGAAGAACCGCTGCGTGCGAACGGGTCGGAATGACCCCCTAATTGCGACTGATTGTGGGTCCTCCGGCAAATCCCCACACCCCCCTTTAGGTGAGCCCATGGTCTTTAGTCTGAGAGCTCAGTGGTACCGCCTGACCCGACAGATTTCTGAGAAGCCTGTCATTTTGGGTAGTGCCTCTATTATAGCTCTAGAAATGCGATAAAGTGGTGTTAAAGGAAGTGAGATATAGTGGAGGAAATTTTAGCAACCAAACAAAACAAAGACACAACAAACTATATTAGTGCAATTTTAATAAGGAACAATTATAACTAGAGATGAGCGCCGGAAATTTTTCGGGTTTTGTGTTTTGGTTTTGGGTTCGGTTCCGCGGCCGTGTTTTGGGTTCGACCGCGTTTTGGCAAAACCTCACCAAATTTTTTTTGTCGGATTCGGGTGTGTTTTGGATTCGGGTGTTTTTTTCAAAAAACCCTAAAAAACAGCTTAAATCATAGAATTTGGGGGTCATTTTGATCCCAAAGTATTATTAACCTCAAAAACCATAATTTACACTCATTTCAGTCTATTCTGAATACCTCACACCTCACAATATTATTTTTAGTCCTAAAATTTGCACCTAGGTCGCTGGATGACTAAGCTAAGCGACCCTAGTGGCCGACACAAACACCGGGCCCATCTAGGAGTGTCACTGCAGTGTCACGCAGGATGTCCCTTCCAAAAAACCCTCCCCAAACAGCACATGACGCAAAGAAAAAAAGAGGCGCAATGAGGTAGCTGTGTGAGTAAGATAAGCGACCCTAGTGGCCGACACAAACACCGGGCCCATCTAGGAGTGTCACTGCAGTGTCACGCAGGATGTCCCTTCCAAAAAACCCTCCCCAAACAGCACATGACGCAAAGAAAAAAAGAGGCGCAATGAGGTAGCTGTGTGAGTAAGATAAGCGACCCTAGTGGCCGACACAAACACCGGGCCCATCTAGGAGTGTCACTGCAGTGTCACGCAGGATGTCCCTTCCAAAAAACCCTCTCCAAACAGCACATGACGCAAAGAAAAAAAGAGGCGCAATGAGGTAGCTGTGTGAGTAAGATAAGCGACCCTAGTGGCCGACACAAACACCGGGCCCATCTAGGAGTGTCACTGCAGTGTCACGCAGGATGTCCCTTCCAAAAAACCCTCCCCAAACAGCACATGACGCAAAGAAAAAAAGAGGCGCAATGAGGTAGCTGTGTGAGTAAGATAAGCGACCCTAGTGGCCGACACAAACACCGGGCCCATCTAGGAGTGGCACTGCAGTGTCACGCAGGATGTCCCTTCCAAAAAACCCTCCCCAAACAGCACATGACGCAAAGAAAAAAAGAGGCGCAATGAGGTAGCTGTGTGAGTAAGATAAGCGACCCTAGTGGCCGACACAAACACCGTGTCACAACTGAGGGCCTGAGCTGACGGGAGGCAGCCTCAGTTGTAGGGGCTGAGATGTACCGGAACCTGGGAGGTTGTATCAGACCCCTGGACATGTAAGTAACATGAATAATAACTGCCCGAAGGCGTGACCACGACAACTTAGATAAAAGTCAATGATGTTTATTATGACAACTCCGCATCACAGCAGCAATAAAAGAAAACGTAAAAGTCAGCAAAGAATAAATACAGTTCCTGAGTACTACAGCATGGCAGGAGCCACAGGGCACTGGTAGTGTGAGATAGTTCTTATGATCTTCTAGATGGAAAGTCCTTACCAGGCCCGGCTGTAGCAATGGAGATAACCCAGGATTGTACCAGCTGGTGTTCCAGGAAGAGCTGGGTTGCTGAAGGTAAAACAGCTGCTGTGGATACTGGCTGGAACCAGACTGTTGTTAGCACGGAGTGGATACTGGCTGGAACCAGTTAAATAATAAATGAACTTTGGGAGCGATGAAATGTGAACTGAAATGTAGAACTTGAGAGCGGAGAAATAATAATTCCGGTGGAGAGTGGTAAAGTGTAGAAAGGACACCGGCCCTTTAAGGGAAGCTGTACTCTGCTGGAAGCTGAGGCTGGAAGCAGGTAGTGTTGTAGCTGGAAACAGATGAATCCACAATGGATTGGAGAGTCAGGCTACACCGCAGGTGGAATGCTGGTGCGGGTCTCTATGGTGGAAGTCTTGAGACAGGAGCTGGAACCTGGAAGACAATCATAGAAGAGAGACCAACAGGAACTAGGTTTGACAACCAAAGCACTGACGTCTTCCTTGCTCAGGTACAGCTTACTTATACCTGCAGCAAGGAAGGGGTTGGCTAGGCAATTATGCAAATCAACAACACAGACAGCAGATTGGTGGAAATGATCAGATGACAGAATCCAAGATGGCTGCGCCCATGCAGACACTTGGAGGGAAGTTTGGTTTGTAATCCATGTGGTCTGGGAAACAGTAATGGCGGCGCCGGCCACCGGAGACAGGAGACGCCAGGCTGATAGATGCACATTTAACCACGCGGGCACAGCGGAGGCCGCGGCTGATGAAAAGACCACTCTGCATGTGGAAACTCAGGAACAGCGGAATCCGGTCCTGGAACGCTGAGCCCGCCTTAGGAGGCATCTGAAGGGTAAGTAATGGCGTCCAGATACCCGGATCGTGACACACCGGGCCCATCTAGGAGTGTCACTGCAGTGTCACGCAGGATGTCCCTTCCAAAAAACCCTCCCCAAACAGCACATGACGCAAAGAAAAAAAGAGGCGCAATGAGGTAGCTGTGTGAGTAAGATAAGCGACCCTAGTGGCCGACACAAACACCGGGCCCATCTAGGAGTGGCACTGCAGTGTCACGCAGGATGTCCCTTCCAAAAAACCCTCCCCAAACAGCACATGACGCAAAGAAAAATTAAAGAAAAAAGAGGTGCAAGATGGAATTGTCCTTGGGCCCTTCCACCCACCCTTATGTTGTATAAACAGGACATGCACACTTTAACCAACCCATCATTTCAGTGACAGGGTCTGCCACACGACTGTGACTGAAATGACGGGTTGGTTTGGACCCCCACCAAAAAAGAAGCAATTAATCTCTCCTTGCACAAACTGGCTCTACAGAGGCAAGATGTCCACCTCATCATCATCCTCCGATATATCACCGTGTACATCCCCCTCCTCACAGATTATCAATTCGTCCCCACTGGAATCCACCATCTCAGCTCCCTGTGTACTTTGTGGAGGCAATTGCTGCTGGTCAATGTCTCCACGGAGGAATTGATTATAATTCATTTTAATGAACATCATCTTCTCCACATTTTCTGGATGTAACCTCGTACGCCGATTGCTGACAAGGTGAGCGGCGGCACTAAACACTCTTTCGGAGTACACACTTGTGGGAGGGCAACTTAGGTAGAATAAAGCCAGTTTGTGCAAGGGCCTCCAAATTGCCTCTTTTTCCTGCCAGTATAAGTACGGACTGTGTGACGTGCCTACTTGGATGCGGTCACTCATATAATCCTCCACCATTCTTTCAATGGTGAGAGAATCATATGCAGTGACAGTAGACGACATGTCCGTAATCGTTGTCAGGTCCTTCAGTCCGGACCAGATGTCAGCATCAGCAGTCGCTCCAGACTGCCCTGCATCACCGCCAGCGGGTGGGCTCGGAATTCTGAGCCTTTTCCTCGCACCCCCAGTTGCGGGAGAATGTGAAGGAGGAGATGTTGACAGGTCGCGTTCCGCTTGACTTGACAATTTTCTCACCAGCAGGTCTTTCAACCCCAGCAGACTTGTGTCTGCCGGAAAGAGAGATCCAAGGTAGGCTTTAAATCTAGGATCGAGCACGGTGGCCAAAATGTAGTGCTCTGATTTCAACAGATTGACCACCCGTGAATCCTTGTTGAGCGAATTAAGGGCTCCATCCACAAGTCCCACATGCCTAGCGGAATCGCTCCGTGTTAGCTCCTCCTTCAATGTCTCCAGCTTCTTCTGCAAAAGCCTGATGAGGGGAATGACCTGACTCAGGCTGGCAGTGTCTGAACTGACTTCACGTGTGGCAAGTTCAAAGGGCATCAGAACCTTGCACAACGTTAAAATCATTCTCCACTGCGCTTGAGACAGGTGCATTCCACCTCCTATATCGTGCTCAATTGTATAGGCTTGAATGGCCTTTTGCTGCTCCTCCAACCTCTGAAGCATATAGAGGGTTGAATTCCACCTCGTTACCACTTCTTGCTTCAGATGATGGCAGGGCAGGTTCAGTAGTTTTTGGTGGTGCTCCAGTCTTCTGTACGTGGTGCCTGTACGCCGAAAGTGTCCCGCAATTCTTCTGGCCACCGACAGCATCTCTTGCACGCCCCTCTCGTTTTTTTAAAAATTCTGCACCACCAAATTCAAGGTATGTGCAAAACATGGGACGTGCTGGAATTTGCCCATATTTAATGCACACACAATATTGCTGGCGTTGTCCGATGCCACAAATCCACAGGAGAGTCCAATTGGGGTAAGCCATTCCGCGATGATCTTCCTCAGTTGCCGTAAGAGGTTTTCAGCTGTGTGCGTATTCTGGAAAGCGGTGATACAAAGCGTAGCCTGCCTAGGAAAGAGTTGGCGTTTGCGAGATGCTGCTACTGGTGCCGCCGCTGCTGTTCTTGCGGCGGGAGTCCATACATCTACCCAGTGGGCTGTCACAGTCATATAGTCCTGACCCTGCCCTGCTCCACTTGTCCACATGTCCGTGGTTAAGTGGACATTGGGTACAGCTGCATTTTTTAGGACACTGGTGAGTCTTTTTCTGAGGTCTGTGTACATTTTCGGTATCGCCTGCCTAGAGAAGTGGAACCTAGATGGTATTTGGTAACGGGGGCACACTACCTCAAGAAATTGTGTAGTTCCCTGTGAACTAACGGCGGATACCGGACACACGTCTAACACCAACATAGTTGTCAAGGCCTCAGTTATCCGCTTTGCAGCAGGATGACTGCTGTGATATTTCATCTTCCTCGCAAAGGACTGTTGGACAGTCAATTGCTTACTGGAAGTAGTACAAGTGGTCTTCCGACTTCCCCTCTGGGATGACCATCGACTCCCAGCAGCAACAACAGCAGCGCCAGCAGCAGTAGGCGTTACACGCAAGGATGCATCGGAGGAATCCCAGGCAGGAGAGGAATCGTCAGAATTGCCAGTGACATGGCCTGCAGGACTATTGGCATTCCTGGGGAAGGAGGAAATTGACACTGAGGGAGTTGGTGGGGTGGTTTGCGTGAGCTTGGTTACAAGAGGAAGGGATTTACTGGTCAGTGGACTGCTTCCGCTGTCACCCAAAGTTTTTGAACTTGTCACTGACTTATTATGAATGCGCTGCAGGTGACGTATAAGGGAGGATGTTCCGAGGTGGTTAGCGTCCTTACCCCTACTTATTACAGCTTGACAAAGGCAACACACGGCTTGACACCTGTTGTCCGCTTTTCTGTTGAAATACCTCCACACTGAAGAGCTGATTTTTTTGGTATTTTCACCAGGCATGTCAACGGCCATATTCCTCCCACGGACAACAGGTGTCTCCCCGGGTGCCTGACTTAAACAAACCACCTCACCATCAGAATCCTCCTGGTCAATTTCCTCCCCAGCGCCAGCAACACCCATATCCTCCTCATCCTGGTGTACTTCAACACTGACATCTTCAATCTGACTATCAGGAACTGGACTGCGGGTGCTCCTTCCAGCACTTGCAGGGGGCGTGCAAATGGTGGAAGGCACATGCTCTTCACGTCCAGTGTTGGGAAGGTCAGGCATCGCAACCGACACAATTGGACTCTCCTTGTGGATTTGGGATTTCGAAGAACGCACAGTTCTTTGCGGTGCTTTTGCCAGCTTGAGTCTTTTCAGTTTTCTAGCGAGAGGCTGAGTGCTTCCATCCTCATGTGAAGCTGAACCACTAGCCATGAACATAGGCCAGGGCCTCAGCCGTTCCTTGCCACTCCGTGTGGTAAATGGCATATTGGCAAGTTTACGCTTCTCCTCCGACAATTTTATTTTAGGTTTTGGAGTCCTTTTTTTACTGATATTTGGTGTTTTGGATTTGACATGCTCTGTACTATGACATTGGGCATCGGCCTTGGCAGACGACGTTGCTGGCATTTCATCGTCTCGGCCATGACTAGTGGCAGCAGCTTCAGCACGAGGTGGAAGTGGATCTTGATCTTTCCCTAATTTTGGAACCTCAACATTTTTGTTCTCCATATTTTAATAGGCACAACTAAAAGGCACCTCAGGTAAACAATGGAGATGGATGGATACTAGTATACTTATGGATGGACTGCCGAGTGCCGACACAGAGGTAGCTACAGCCGTGGACTACCGTACTGTGTCTGCTGCTAATATAGACTGGATGATAATGAGATGAAATCAATATATATATATGTATGTATATATAATATCACTAGTACTGCAGCCGGACAGGTAGATAATATATTTATTAGGTAATGATGACTGATGACGGACCTGCTGGACACTGTCAGCTCAGCAGCACCGCAGACTGCTACAGTAAGCTACTATACTCTATAGTAGTATGTACAAAGAAGAAAGAAAAAAAAAAACACGGGTAGGTGGTATACAATTATGGATGGACTGCCGAGTGCCGACACAGAGGTAGCTACAGCCGTGGACTAACGTACTGTGTCTGCTGCTAATATAGAGTCTAGACTGGATGATAAATTATTGATAATGAGATGAAATCAATATAATATCACTAGTACTGCAGCCGGACAGGTACTATATATATTTATTATGTAATGACTGATGACGGACCTGCTGGACACTGTCAGGTCAGCACAGCACCGCAGACTGCTACAGTAAGCTACTATAGTAGTATGTATAAAGAAGAATGAAAAAAAAAAAAACCACAGGTAGGTGGTATACAATATTATATATATATATATATATATATATATATATATATTATATACAATTATATATATATATATATATTAAACTGGTGGTGATTGATTATTAAACTGGTGGTCACTTCAGGTCACGTTGCAACTTGCAACTAGTACTCCGAGGCCTAAGCAGACAATCACAAAATATATTATTATACTGGTGGTCAGTGTGGTCACAACAATGGCAGTGTGGCACTGACTCTGGCAGCAAAAGTGTGCACTGTACGTTATATGTACTCCTGAGTCCTGCTCTCAGACTCTAACTGCTCCCCACTGTCAGTGTCTCCCCCACAAGTCAGATAATACACTTACAGTCACACTATCTAATCTATAAATATCACTTCAGCAAGTAGTATAGTAGTATACAGTATAGTAGTACTCCTCCTAATAATGCTCCCCAAAATACTGTGTCTCTCTCTTCTCTAAACGGAGAGGACGCCAGCCACGTCCTCTCCCTATGACTCTCAATGCACGTGTGAAAATGGCGGCGACGCGCGGCTCCTTATATAGAATCCGAGTCTCGCGATAGAATCCGAGCCTCGCGAGAATCCGACAGCGTGATGATGACGTTCGGGCGCGCTCGGGTTAGCCGAGCAAGGCGGGAAGATCCGAGCCTGCTCGGACCCGTGTAAAAAACCTGAAGTTCGGGCGGGTTCGGATTCAGAGGAACCGAACCCGCTCATCTCTAATTATAACTGCAAACTATATATGAAAGCCTCCAACATATTACCTCCAACATCTAGCCACTGGCTAGAGAGGAGGCAGTCCGGATGAAGACTGCACCTCTGCTCTTGGGAGTTGATTTGTATTTCTATGCATTGGCGATGTTCAGGTTATCTGTCTGCCTTTGCCATGACACTTGCAGTGAGGATTTAATCGCAAAGTAATTGATGGAAAGGGACAGTTTGGAGGAGGTAACGGGGAGTGATGGCTGTGTGACCATAGACTCTGGGAGTCTATGTTCCTCGCTTTGCGTCACTGCTGCGTATACTGTATGTACGCAGCCGCTGAGGACCTTGTGATTGCTCTGGTGGATGTTTCTATTCTTTTCTGGGTGGCTGCTTTACCTGCATTGTTTTACATGCCCACTGGCTGAAAAATCGAATTTTCATAGGCTTTTGCATACAAATCAGAATTAATACGCCCATGAATTGCCAACATCAACCAATCATTTTAACCACTTGCCTGGTATGGTCGCACAGGATGCTATTTGTCAGATAGACAGTGGGGTAAATTTACTAAGGTGTGAGATTTTTAGAACTGGTGATGTTGCCCATGGCAACCAATCAGATTCTACTTACCATTTATCTAGCTGCTTCTAGCAGATAATAGATATAATCTGATTGGTTGCTATGGGCAACATCACCAGTTCTAAAAATCTCCCACCTTAGTAAATTTACCCCCGTGTGTGCAACTGCAGGCATTGGCGTTTCTATAATGGGTGCAGTATGTGCGGTGCACACAGGCCCCTGGGTCCAGGGGGGCCCACACCGCACACACTGCACCCATTTTAATACTTACCTTTCCGGAGTCCAGCGTCGGGCACTGCGGTCGCAGCGGAAATCGCCACCAAAATGGCCGCCGCACATGTGCAGTAGCTAAATTTGTCTCCGGGTCATGGTGGGCGTGCCGGAACAATACCGGAGTCTACAGCACCGTACAGAGGAGGTGGCCCAGCCAGAGGTACATACGGTCCTCCTCCTCTGTTGAAACGCCCCTGACTGCAGGGAAGGGAAACTTCCTGCAGCTGCAGCTCTGAGAGGGACAGGAAGGTCCCTCTGCCTCACTGCACCCTCCCCCAGTGTATGCCATGCTGGTGATCATTGCTGATCGGTCAGTACAGCAGGATCCCCTACCCAGTGGCTGCAGACAATGGCCCTCATTTCGAATTCTTCGTTCGCTAGCTGCTTTTAGCAGCATTGCACACGCTAGGCCGCCGCCCTCTGGGAGTGTATCTTAGCTTAGCAGAATAGCGAACGAAAGATGAGCAGAACTGCTACTAAATAATTCTTTGCAGTTTCTGAGTAGCTCCAGACCTACTCCCAGATTGCGATCAGCTCAGTCCGTTTAGTTCCTGGTTTGACGTCACAAAGACGCCCTGTGTTCGGCCAGCCACTCCCACGTTTCTCCAGACACTCCCACGTTTTTCCCTGTCACGCCTGCGTTTTTTAGCACACACCCGGAAAACGCTCAGTTACCACCCAGAAACGCCCCTTTCCTGTCAATCATTCACCGATCAGCAGTGCGACTGAAAAGCGCCGCAGAATCCACAGCAAATCTACTAAGTTTTTAGTTAAATAACTAAGCGCATGCGCCCTGCGTGCCTTGCGCATGCACATTTTGCAACAAATCGCAGCATAGCGAAAATCGTCAACGAGCGAACAACTCGGAATGACCCCCAATGAGGGTAATTCAGAGTTGATCGCAGCAGCAAATTTGTTAGTAGTTGGGCAAAACCATGTGCACTGCAGGTGGGGCAGATATAATATTTGCAGAGAGAGTTAGATTTGGTGGGTTATATTGTTTATGTGCAGGGTAATTACTGGCTGCTTTATTTTTACACTGCAATTTAGATTTCAGTTTTAACACACCGCACCCAAACCTAACTCTCTCTGCACATGTTATATCTGCCCCCCCTCCCCCCCTGCAGTGCACATGGGCCCTCATTCCGAGTTGTTCGCTCGCAAGCTGCTTTTAGCAGCATTGCACACGCTAAGCCGCCGCCTACTGGGAGTGAATCTTAGCTAAGCAGAATTGCGAACGAAAGATTCTCAAAATTGCGATTAGAAATTTCTTAGCAGTTTCTGAGTAGCTCGACACTTACTCTGCCACTGCGATCAGTTCAGTCAGTTTCGTTCCTGGTTTGACGTCACAAACACACCCAGCGTTCGCCCAGACACACCCGTTTCTCCAGACACTCCCGCGTTTTTCCCAGAAACGGCAGCGTTTTTTCACACACTCCCATAAAACGGTCAGTTTCAGCCCAGAAACACCAACTTCCTGTCAATCACACTACGATCACCAGAACGAAGAAAAAACCTTGTAATGCCGTGAGTAAAATACCAAACTTCTTAGCAAATTTACTTGACGCAGCCGCAGTGCGAACATTGCGCATGCGCAGCGAGCGGAAATTCGCACCGATGCGAAGAAAAATAACGAGCGAACAACTCGGAATGAGGGCCATGGTTTTGCCCAACTGCTATCAAATTTGCTACTGCGATCAACTCTGAATTAGGCCAAATAGCAGTCGCTGGGGAAATGTAATTTAGCGCCCCAAGCCCCCCTTGTATACCTGCAATGCAAATCAAAGTTGCAATGTTTTAAATATTACCGATGTTCTGATGGTGCCATCGATGTTCCGATGTTTGGGGGGAGGGAATTTTTTTCCACAAATATAAAAAAAAGTTTTCTTTTGTTTTGTTTTTATAAAATCATTTTGGATAAGATTAAATATATGTTCTTTACCTAATTCACTCATAAAAAAGAACAATTTCTGAGAGGTTTTTGGGGAAAAAATTGTCAGTTAAATGGTTAAAGACTAGATAAATGACAGGAGCTGATTAATTTTGGCAACTTCTCCATTTTATCTCTCTCCAAGGCAGGCCCGGCGCTACCCGCTCAGCGAAGGGATGCAGAGCAGGGAGGCGCTGGGACTGAGAGGCGCTCCCCCTGCTCTGCATTCCTTCCCTGCTGCGCCGTCCTGTGCCCCCTGCTGCTGCTGTGCCTGTCACTGTGTGACAGGACAGCGCTGTGCACGGTACATAAGGGGGCGGAGCTAAGCGGACGGAAGGGGCGGGGCTAAACGGGACAGAAGGGGGCGGAGCTACACGGACCAGGCTGCTGTAGTGTAGGGAGACTGGCTTAGGTAAGTGAAGTGTGAGAGGAAAATGTGTGTGTGTGTGTGTGTGTGTGTGTGTGTGTGTGTGTGTGTGTGTGTGTGTGTGTGGTATGTCTGTGTGCGTTTATGTGTGCTTTAAGGACGCTACTACTACAGGGGGGGCATTACGTGTAACAACGCTACTAATGGGGGCCATTGCGTGTATAGACGCTACTACTGGGGGGTCATTACGTATAAGGACGATACTACTACTTGGGGGCATTATGTATAGGACGCTACTATTACTGGGGGGGCATTACGTATAACAATACTACTACTGGGGGAGGGCATTACGTATAAGGATGCTACTACTGGGGGGGGGGCATTATGTATAAGGACGGTACTACTACTGGGGGCGCATTACGTATAAGGACGCTTCTACTACTGGGGGTGCACTACGTATAAGGACGCTACTACAACTGGGGGGCATTACGTATAAGGACGCTACTACTACTAGGGTGGAATTATGCATATGGACGCTTCTACTACTGGGGGTGCACTACGTATAAGGACGCTACTACAACTGGGGGGCATTACGTATAAGGACGCTACTACTACTAGGGTGGAATTATGCATATGGACGCTTCTACTACTAGGGGTGCACTACGTATAAGGATGCTACTACAACTGGAGGGGTCATTACGTATAAGGACGCTACTACTACTAGGGGGAATTACGTATAAGGACGCTTCTACTACTGGGGGTGCACTACGTGTAAGGACGCTACTACTACTGGAGGGGTCATTATGTATAAGGATGCTACTACTACTGGGGGTGCATTACGTATAAGGACGCTACTACAACTGGAGGGGGCATTACGTATAAGTACGCTACTACTACTAGGGGGAATTACGTATAAGGACGCTTCTACTACTGGGGGTGCACTACGTATAAGGACGCTACTACTACTGGGGGGGCATTATGTATAAGGATGCTACTACTACTGGGGGGCATTATGTATAAGGATGCTACTACTACTGGGGGGCATTATGCATAAGGATGCTACTACTACTGGGGGGCATTATGCATAAGGATGCTACTACTACTGGAGGGGTCATTATGTATAAGGATGCTACTACTACTGGGGGGGCATTACGCATAAGGATGCTACTACTACTGGAGGGGTCATTATGTATAAGGATGCTACTACTACTGGGGGGGCATTACGCATAGGGATGCTACTACTACTGGGGGTGCATTACGTATAAGGACGCTACTACAACTGGAGGGGGCATTACGTATAAGTACGCTACTACTACTAGGGGGAATTACGTATAAGGACGCTTCTACTACTGGGGGTGCACTACGTATAAGGACGCTACTACTACTAGGGGGAATTACATATAAGATTGCTACTACTACTGGGGGTGCATTACGTATAAGGACGCTACTACAACTGGAGGGGGCATTACGTATAAGTACGCTACTACTACTAGGGGGAATTACGTATAAGGAAGCTTCTACTACTGGGGGTGCACTACGTATAAGGACGCTACTACTACTGGGGGGGCATTATGTATAAGGATGCTACTACTACTGGGGGGCATTATGTATAAGGATGCTACTACTACTGGGGGGCATTATACATAAGGATGCTACTCCTACTGGGGGGGGGCATTATGCATAAGGATGCTACTACTACTGGGGGGCATTATGCATAAGGATGCTACTACTACTGGGGGGCATTATGCATAAGGATGCTACTACTACTGGGGGGCATTATGCATAAGGACGCTACTACTACTGGGGGGGCATTATGCATAAGGATGCTACTACTACTGGGGGGCATTACATATAAGGACGCTACTACTACGGGTGGGGCATTACGTATAAGATGAATAAGATTGTGCTACATTGTGGCGTAATTTTGAATGGGGGTACTATTGTGTGGCTATGCCCCTTACTTGTGAGACTACACCCCTTTTCGCGTCGCGCGCCAAAGGAATATGGGAGGGCGCAAATTTATAGTTTGCAGGGGGGCGCCGAACACCCTAGCACCGGCCCTGCTCCAAGGCTTGATACTGTACTTCTCCCCGGGGGTTAAAGTAAGGCAACTAGCTGGTTTGTTTGTAGAAAGAGACTACAGGGTTCAGTTCCTGCCTTAAATAGTAAGCTTGGTTTAAGACAATACTTTCCAACAGTGACGTAACTTCCAAGGGTGCAATGGATGTGGGTTTTACGGGACCAGGCTGCCTTCAGGGCTTGCCGCTCCCCCTATACCCAGTCATGCATGGATTGGGCTGGCGGGATTCAGCCTGAGTCACCTGTCAGCCCAAGCCTGAGGCACCCGGTTGGCCAGAAATGGAAGAAGAGTGGCTCATGGGATTTTTAGTTTATTTTTTACTGCCCAGACTCTGAGTAGCTAAAGATAAACTATAAATCCCATGAGCCATTTAGCCAGCTGGGACAGATGGGCTGTCCATGTTGTATCTGCTGTGTACTCTTGGGTGCAGGAGCACTGGCTATGCAATTATGCAGTCTACAGTACACCAAGTGATCTTGCTGTGTTAGGCACTTTATGAGTGGCTTGCTTTTAGTTTATGACAGCTGCCTGTGAAGGCAAGCAGCTGTCTGGGAGCAGTCTCCTGTCAGGGGTTCTTGCTGCTCAGCGTTGCAGTGTAAAGTCCTGGATTCCTGTGTTTTTGCACAAAAATGGGCACGAAAAAATAAGGGGCAATAGAACTGCCCCTGGTAAAAAAAAAAATGCAGTAAATCAGGTATACACCGCAATTTTTTACAGCAAAAACAGGATTATGGGTAATTGAATTCCCCCATAGCCTGAAATAACCCAACCTAAATAACATTGCACATGATAAATATCCATTTGCTGCTCATGGACATTACAAAATATCTAATGCAAAATAATAAAATGTATAAAGGATTTCCAAGTTCCCTATAGCATACTGTATATATGAGAACAGGCGCATGTGTTTCATCCTGGCAATTTGCACATAAAACAGTGACATTGTACATAGATCATTGTGTCAGCAGCTTTTTAAGCTGCAATTGTTTTACCATAACTGAACTGCTTCTCCAGCAAAGAAAAATGAGATAAATATTGACTATCGTACAGGGAATAAACGAGTCATAAAAAGACAAAATATTATATAGCCGTGGTCTGAAAACTGAACTTTTCCCTGCATTCCATAACACTCATAAATCACTGTTTGAATTACTGAAAATCAGTGCTATCATTTGGGGAAGTCACATGTTAGAAGTGTCCAGAGAAAGTAATTGGAGCATTCAAACATTTTAATATGAAGTAGAAAGGAAGCACAAGTAACATTAAAGTGATTTATTTTATGCTTGAAAACCAACAAGACTAAGGAACAATAGTAGTGGAGCATTACCCCAACCTGGGGCCTAGGCTTGTGTTACGACACCCAGGAAATAGGTCTATCCCAGCATTCAGTTGCCACTGATGACATCTTCAGATTGGTTGGTGGTGGCTAGTGGTGGTGGGGGGTGGGCACCCTTATCTTATTCTGACCTCTATGGAGGACTAGGAAGTAGATACTGCATTTCTGTGTATTATGGGAACAAGGTTGATATGCCATAAAACAGATGAGATTATAACCTAATACAGTAAATAACCATATATGACAATAACATTTGTGGAACATACATGGCAGTCTGTAAATTCTGGTCACTGGTTTTTAGTCTGTGGTCCACTCTGCCTCTTCCCTAAAGAGGGAGTACTACCGACCCTGACCAGAGTAAGGTGAGATCCTACCCATGCCAGTACTCCAGGTAAGCTGGAATTTTTTAAGAGTATGACTTTTATTAGATGAAATGGGGACGGAAAATAGCAAAAAATGAGGCATAAATAAATTTTTATTTTATTTTTTACAATGCTAATTGCTCATCATATTCCTTATATCTGCATTAAATGGTGGTCCCTGTATTATATGGTAGTCACTGTGATGTTCTTTGTATTATATGGTAGTCACTGATACTCTCTGCATTATATGGTAGTCACCATAATGTTCTCTGGTCGCTATGATGCTCCCTGTATTGTATGGCGGTCACTGCAATTTTCTGTAGTGGGTGAGGTAGTACGTGCAGCAATATTTAGTCATTGTGTATTGAGACAGCAGAGCCTGCATGCTCCATACCACAGAATAAATGTAGCAGGTAATGGCACCTTTAATGTTAATGGACTAAAATGGGTATTGCCCTCACCCTACATAAATTTCAGTCTTTTTAATGTCAATGGCTATATCCAAGCAATCCAAGGGTGACTACTATCTATTGGGGGAAGGTGGGTGCCAGGCAAAGTCTTTCCACAGCTGACAGAATGAAAGAAAGCCTAGCTTCCCCCCTTTTCCCACATGGACATACATATAAAATAAGTTTCATTTATTTGTCAGTAGCCAATTAACCTACAGTAGCTTTATAATTTTGGAGTATGGGTGGAAAACAGAGCACATAGAGGTAACGTTGCAAACAGTGAGTACATACAAATGCCGTGCTGATTGGCAATGAATGGAAATTGAACTCATGAACCGGTGCTGAGAGACCGTAATGCTAACCACTACACCAAACGTGCTGACCATACAATTTTTCTCCCACACAACCTTCTTCCTCTAATTTATTGATCACCTTAGTCCAGGGGCCCAGAGGGGGTCTACAACACCCATGGGGGCAGATGTATTAACCTGGAGAAGGCATAAGGAAGTGATAAACCAGTGATATGTGCAAGGTGATAAAGGCACCAGCCAATCAGTTCCAATATGTAAATGAACAGTTAGGATCTGATTGGCTGCTGCCTTTATCACCGTGCACATATCACTGGTTTATCACTTCCTTATGCCTTCTCCAGGTTAATACATCTGCCCCATAGAGTGGGAATACAACCTGTGGCGAGTGCATGCTTCCTAAAGAATGCACAAGTGGAGTTGCCCATAGCAACAAATCCGCTTCTACCTATCATTTTATAGAATGTACGTGATAAATGCTAGCTAGAAGTGCACTGCAATATGTGTACACCACTGCAAAAATACACAATTCTTTCTGTGGATACAATACAAGAGCACCTTCATATGATTTTCACCAAAATCTATATCATGGACATAGTGTTCTGTCATTATAAGCAAACATCTCAGGTTAATCCATTCACACAAATTTACACCAGTCTACAGTATGTTTCGTCGGGAATAAGTAAAAAAGCACTTAGCTGTGAGAGGGGATATTTCCTGTATGCACTTTGGACAAAGTGTTATATCATAAAAGGATGCAGATAATGCAGATAATACAGCTTTTCTTCCTAGGAAGCCAAATTTGTGACACCAGAATCTGAAACGCTGCAGAAAAAGAGGATTTTCAGTAACAAGCTCAGACATAACGTCATGTCCTGTTTATATTGATGTGCTTCTATTATTTGCTTATTTGCTCCACAAGGAACAATTACTTTTTGTTGTTTTGCTGTAAACAATGTTGCAAGGTCTTCTACTCAATCCTAATTATTTACCGAGCAGTTCACGCACCTTTGTCTCCTGGGAATCCGGTGACGTGAATTTACAGGAAGATCGGGGTATTTCTCACCAACAGTATCCTGTTATTTAAATGCTTTTGTTAAGTTGCAAGATTTTTTGCCCTTATTGTTCTCCAGAGAAAAACAAAACTACTGAGAATAACCCTTGTGGAGTCGAAGGAATGTTTCAAATAGTTTTATTTGGAATTTCACAGTTATGTAGAACTGGATGTTGTCCAAAATGCTACAGCAGGTTGTTTATTTTTATCCCATCAAGCAGGTCAAAGTCAATGGCTTTCCTGTTCATAAATATCTTGTGAAAAGCATATTCTCAAATAGAAAATATTTAGTTGTCATAGTTTTTTCCATATTTGAGATGCAAATGTTGTGTCTTCTTTCTAACTTACAGGTTTTAACCACTATCCAATCTTTCCAGATAATAGTTGGACTTGGCAGTTCATTGTAGGTAGTCTACTAAAATGATAAGTTATGATGATGACCAAACAGTTAACTTGAACCCTGGCCACTCTCAGCAACAAGCAAAAACCAATGCAGTAGCTGTGATGGAAACCTCATAACCAGAACTTCTTGCTACAGTATTACTAACCTGGAATGTTACGCTGTCCAGCTGCTGAAAATATACAGCAGAGTTAATAAGTAAAAATGGAAAAATACAGCCACTCAGCCTTGAGGAATAAGCCCAAGGGCTTTTAAGTATTACTTCTGTGGGGATGGGTAAATTATAAAGACCCCTTAAGAAATGAGAGGTTTATTAATCCTATGCCTGGCTCAGGTTGGTGCTGTTATTGATAAAGTACGGAAATAACACCCACTAGACTTTACTAGGATCCACCTCATGATGGTGCAGAAAGCCCTCAAACCATGGTCTGCTATCTGACCCTTAATGTGACTAGCTGGGAGATATGGTGATAAAGAACAAATGAGAGGTACAGAATCATAAATCCTGAGAGTTCAAATGTAGATACACAGAATGGTAATTAATCAATGTATTTGCCCATCACAGGCATGTAAGGGAGTGGTTAATCTAGACAACAAAATGCAAATAAACTCCTCCAGCACACTCCAATGGACCAGCAAAAGAGACTTGCATCCTACATGATAATATTAATGCAGAGATCTTAGTTACAAACATTTGCAAACATATGGTATCCCACCATCAACTGCAAGGCATCTCTGCCCCGATGGTCCTACATTACACGCTAATAGCACCACTTTGGGTGATTCCTTTTTTTTTATTTCTAAATTGAGAGCCAACTCACCTTAAGGCACACTAGGATTTTCCAATATATAGTTACATAGTCAGTGAGGTTGAAAAGAGGCAAAATGCCCATCGGGTTCAGCCTGTATTCTGCATTAATCTGTTTATTTTATAATGTGCATGCTGAAGTAATGGTTTAGTACCGATTTACAGCAATGATTCCTACCACTCCCAGATAATTTTAATGTCAATATGCTAAATGCTAAAGCCCTTGATACGTTTTCCTGTTAGAAATTTGTCCAATCCGTTTTTAAATACATTTATAGAGTCTACCATTACTACTTCCTCCGGCAGTGAGTTCCAAATCTTTATTCCCCTTACAGTGAAGAACCCTTTCCTACGTTGCGTACGGAATTTTCTCTCTTCTAGCCTCAGTGAGTGCCCACGCGTCCTATACAGAGTTCTTTCAATAAATAAATCAGTTGCTAGGTCCGTGTAATGCCCCTTTACATATTTGAAGATATTAATAAGTTCTTTTAATAAATAAATCAGTTGCTAGCTCCGTGTAATGCCCCTTTACATATTTGAAGATATTAATAATGTCTCCTCTTAGTCTCCTCTTTTCTAGTGAATACATATTTAATTTAGTAAGCCTCTCCTCGTATTCCAGTGTCTCTAAACCTTTAATCAATTTAGTAGCTCGTCTTTGAACTCTTTCTAGTTCCGCGATGTCCTTTTTGTAATATGGGGCCCAAAACTGAACGCAATATTCCAGGTGTGGGCGTACCAATTATTTGTACAACGGCAGGATTACATCCTCACCCTTGGTCTCAATGCCCCGTTTAATGCACGCAAGCACTTTACTTGCCTTTTTTGCTGCAGTTTGGCATTGTGTACTGTTACTAAGCCTATTATCTATGAGCACCCCCAAATCTTTTCCACCATAGTTACCCCTAGATTTTCTCCATCTAGAGTGTAGGATGCAAGTGTGTTTTTTGTCCCAAAATGCATAACTTTGCATTTTTCTATGTTGAACCTCATTTTCCATTTAGACGCTCAGAATTCCAGTTTAACTAAGTCATTCTGTAGAGATTCCACATCGGTTTCTGAGTTAATTACCTTACACAGTTTCGTGTTGTCTGAAAAGATTGACACTGTGCTTTCCAGGCCTATTCCTAGATCATTGATAAATATAATGAACATCAGTGGGCCAAGAACAGACCCTTGTGGTATTCCACTGACTACTGGTGCCCAGCTGGAGAACATCCCATTTACCACTACTCGTTGTTCCCTGTTGTCCAACCAATGACCTATCCAAGTACAAATAGTATTTCCTAGGTCAAGTTCCCTTAATTTGTGGACCAGTCTCCTATGTGGCACTGTATCGAAGGCTTTTGCAAAATCTAAGTAAACCACATCCACTGCTTTTTCATGGTCAAGATTCTTGCTCACTTCCTCATAGAAGCTAATTAAGTTGGTTTGACATGATCTGTTCCTTACAAACCCATGTTGACTTTTAGTAATAAACTTAGTTGCATGTAGGTGCTCCTCTATGCTATCCCTCAAAATGCCTTCTAATATTTTACCCACTATAGAGGTTAAACTAACTGGTCTATAGTTTTCGGGATTATTTTTAGTTCTCTTTTTAAATAAAGGCACTACCTCAGCTATGCGCCAATCCTTTGGTACCATGCCTGATCTAATCGAACTATTGAAAATCAGGTATAGGGGTTTAGCTAGCTGTGTCCTAAGCTCCATAATAACCCTCGGATGCAAACCGTCTGGGCCTGGTGATTTATTAATCTTTATTTTGCTTATTCTCTCCAGGACTACTTCCTCACTTAAACAGGTATCTAGCCAAGAGTCATTACATTCACTGTCGTTAAGCAATACTGTCACCTGTGCATCCTCCCTGGTGAATAGTGATGAAAAAAAATTGTTCAATATTTCAGCTTTTAATTTGTCATCGTTTGTTAAGGATCCCAATTCATCCTCTAATGGGCCCATCTTCTCCTTCTTCAATATGTAGCTATAAGGATCAGCTTTGTTCAGTGTTTTCCCTTTGTAGTAAGAGATCAGGGTACATGTTGGTAATTGTATTCAGGGACTAGAGGCTGCAAAACAGAAGCAGCATTAGAAAGGACCTGCTACTTGGTTCCCAGGTTCAAATGTGGAATGTATGCATCAGATGCCTGCTTGGATCAGTTGGACCTCCAGTTGTGACATAAGCCTAGGCATAGTTTGAGAATTAGTTTATTATTTTTATTTTTTTTAACAAAGAGGGTGGTTTTGCTTTTGTTTTACACTATGTATTTATATATTTAACATTTTAAACATTAACTTATCCTATACAGAGGTGGGAGAGTCCTATAGATGGCATTGAGTCCTCAACACTAGTATGAAGGTCACTTTGACCACTCTGCCCTACCCTAGTCATTCAGTGAACTGGGTACTTACTGTAGCAATGAATCATGACTTTGACTAAAGTGCTAAACATCTGTGCCCAATGGCTGTATGCCACTTGGATGAGGTGTATAGTCATGTGTATTGTGTTGTGTATTGATGTGTGGAGTTTGTATATTCTCCCCGTACTAACGTGGGTTTCCTCCGGGTACTCCGGTTTCCTCCCACAGCCAAAAAAATACTGGTAGGTTAATTGGCTCCCAACAATATTAACCCTAGCGTGAATGTGTTTGCATGTAAATGTGATAGGGAATATAGATTGCAAGCTCCACTGGGGCAGGGACTGATGTGAATGGTCAAATATTCTTTGTAAAGTGCTGTAGAATATGTGTGCTATATAAATAACTGGTAATAAATAAAATGTTGTGACCTAACTACAGTTATTCCTATGTTAGACAAGAAATATATATTTGTGTTCATGGATAATTACAATATAATATATTTTCCATGTATACTTAATATGGTATAGTGTAATCACTATCTCACATTTTAGTTCATATCTTCCAGGTCCTTGCTAAAATGGAAGTCAACTCAAAACTGGCATGTAGCCTTTATGCACTTGCAGTATGTGTGATTGAGGTCTACCTATTGATGACATTTTATGCTATGAGATGACAATATACTGTAAATCATTTTCCCTTGTAATTCAAGAGATGAAACTACTTCAGAACCCATGAGATGAGACTGTTCTTCTGTTATTGTATATTTGAGAAGTCAGCTTTTGTTAGATTCTCAATGCACTTACAGCCATGATAGAGTAGGAGTCAGATTCTGAAATCTGGACATACTGTATACCTGTTGTTGGTAAAAGCCCTTCCCTCTAGACGTACTATGGAAGTTTCCATTGGTTATAGTGAAAATATTTGGATAAGAATAGCATTGCCAACCATAATATCTGATATACTGTAGCAATATATGAAGCCATAATTCCTGAGAGATTATAGCATGGTACGTCATATTTCAATACATACCTGCATTATATGACATAACTGTGGACCTTTTAGGTGAAAAATGGGGAGCAATAATGATATATCTCCATAATATCTTTAGTTTATATAATGTCTTTCAGGCTGCTAAAATCCCCTCAAGGCCGACAAACATCTTTGACATTTACAGCATATATGTGTGACTGATATTTCTTATTTACCGACTGTGGCAATTCTTACAGTGAGGACTATGGAATGGAATTTACTGGGAATATAAATAATATATCCTTGGTATGTGAGACATCAAACTATTTCAGAACTCATAGGAAATACTCAGCATAAACCAGATATTCCGAGCCAACGATTCTATTTATGTATTTCATTGTTTTTCCATATTTGAAAGCATAATTTTCCTCACTTATCTCATTGTGAAATAAATTTGTTTATTCCTCTGACATATGAGCAAAAGTATGCCCGGAGTTATTTTTACCTGGTTAGACGGAAGGCTGGATCAAGTCAAACAATACAGCCAACTTAAAAACATTTCACACCTAAGCATGAAGCTTGTTTACTGCAAAAATATGGCATTTGACCGACATTCCTATACTTGTCTCAAGGCTTGGACTGGCCATTAAAGTGTAGCCATCAGCTATACACAATGTTGGCAGCCATTTTGAGTGTGGGTTGATTAAATATTCATGAGAATGTAGCATGTCAGCTCACTCGGAACCAGATATTTTACTGTGGCTTAAGACATGTATCTTATTAGAATGAGAAAATCAGTGATAAGAATGTAACAATATTGTTTACTTGGTGAAATATTGGGAGGTATGGATTAGTGTCACTTGTAATGAAGTTGCCCTCTTTTTCCTTTGTGTAAGGGGTGTTTCCTGTCTCCAAACCCTTGGGAGACCTATACCCAGGCTGGTTGATGGGCTAGTGTGATGGCTGGGCAGCGCCAGGCCACTCAGTCATTTTAAAGTATTGCACGCCAGTCCATCTCATCACAAACAGCAAGCAGTTTATTTACAGTTCAGACAGGGTTATCTAACATTCCAGTATGCCACATTCACCCCTGCTAAAATCTTGCGTGTCCCCACGCAATATACCTATGAGCTTGCAAAAAGTCTAGCAAGGAACAGTCTCTTATACTCTGCCGCAAGGTCAAAACATAACACACAATAAACAAGCATAATTGCAGTATACATCACACATAATATAGCAATCACATGAGCAGAAAAACATGGCATGCAAAACATCACATGAAACACAAATCACATGGACTGCTGCCTTTTCCTGTAAATTACAGTCCTGGGTCACAGATGATCAGGAATGTTCCAACATCTTCTGGCAATTGTGCCAAACACTTAGAACCTGCCCGTGCTAGCCCTTGTCTCCCCCAGTTCAATGGGTCAAAAGAGATAGGTGGCTTTCTTGGGCCCCTCCCAATAAAGTTTTCCCCAAATTGTCAAATAAATCTTTGGTACCGATCCTGTTCGTGGACGCCAAGTTGTGATAGCCGGGCAGCACCAGGCCACTCAGTCATTTTAGAGAATTGCGCGCCAGGCCGTCTCATCACAAACAGCAAGCAGTTTATTTACAGTTCAGACAGGGTTATCACGACAATAACATTTAATTTCTTGTTCTCTCTCCAGCGTAATATTCATATGGGTTACATCAGGTTAGCATTTCCTTTAATTCCCTTCACTGGCAATAACAGCATTAACAATGATGGGACAGCATTACAGTACATACCAGTGCAGTCTCTGGGAATCAGTAGTGCGGCGTCCGCAAACTGAGATTCAATTCGGTGTGTTCTCCCCTATTCGCTGGGGCTCTAAACGGGATCTCTCATGGACACATCACTGGGGGCCTTTTGCCACATGTGGTTTCCTACCACTCACCCAGGTAGTCCTCTCCCGAAGACTCACACCTCCCATCCTGCTTCTTGGGTACCCCTAAAGGTGGGGATCCCCTTTGTTCCTGGTTCCTTCCACTGTACTCTGCATACGGTAGTTCTCACACTGCACTCTCCATCTCTCACTGAACTGCTGGCTCTCCTGTTACACTGCAGATATGGGCTCTCCCTCTCTTCATAGCAACACCCACATGCTGCTCTTCTCTCCATAATGCCAGGGGCTGTGGAGTACAATGCATGTTCCACAGCCCTAGCATGGGGTCTCATCCCTGGTCACTTAGCCTGTGTCTTTTATCTCTCAATCCTCAGCTCACACTGAACTCTAGCCTGTGCTATGTTCTTGTCCTAAAAAAAACCCTACACTTCCTGTCCTAACCCCCTACATGTGGCAGGGTCTGCCAGAACTGGTTTTGGGGCCATAAACTCCCCCACTCACTGATAAGAATCAAATGGCTTTTGGAACTTTCTAATATCTAACATTCCAGTATGCCACACTAGTCCTAAATCAGTAATTTTAGAGTTGACTCTACGTATACTAAAGTGTAATATATGTGTAGATACCACGCAATACTAATAAATGTGATTGCGTTGTTGTTGTTCTTCTTCTTCTTATTATTATTATTATTATTATTATTATTATTATTATTATTTACACACACACACAAACATTCTTGAACTTCAGTTATGCTATAAATAAATCCACACCTTCTACAATTCGTAAAAGTGAAAACTGCTCCAAATGCCCTTACACACATTCAGGTGATACTAAAATAATGTGAAAAGGGTGTGAAAACAACCTTTTTCATAATATTGTAGTAAAAATAATGTTAATAACTAGGCCCCTAAGTCTTTTCATTCTTCTTTTTAGATGCTCACCAAGTGACTGCGCACATGGAGGTGTGTGTTGGCCTTCCATGTGCTGCTCCTCCCCACTCCTCACTGAAGAGCCGGCAGTGGTGGTGGTGGCTGTCTGGCAGATGGATCTTCAAGAAATGAAGCATATGTAAATTGCAGGACAGCATTGTTTTTTGTCATATAACACATCACAGTTTTGCAAATGTACTTACCTGGCTGATCCTGAAATATGTGTAGATGCATATATTTGCTAATGTGACTAATTCACATTTCAGGCCCTCAAAATAAGGGTGGTGAAAGAATAGTTCAGGATGCTAATCCAAAAAAGCTCTGTAATGTTGAAATCAACCTGTGATAAGGGCTAAGGAGTGAGTAGAATATTCCTCCAAATAGTAATTAACCACAGTACCCAGTATTCCTAGATAGTCTCCCATCCAAGTACTGACCAGGCCTATCCTGCTTAGCTTTCGAAATTGGACAGGAAAGGGCGTATTCAGGATATTATGGCCATAGGCAGCTATCTAGAGATGATGGAAAGAAGAAAAAGAACCCACTTCTGCTTTCTGTACTGTGCCTGGATCCAAAACAATAAATTAATGATCCCAAGGCTATTCCAGATGAGAGTGTTGGAAAAGGAGACAAATTGGGAGTAATAGTGAGGGCTCTGGTTGCTTTGTCCTGTCTCCAGGCCTGAAGGAAGTAAAGACACTTCTGCTGTCTATTTTGAGTGCAAAATGTTCACTGAGGAGAGCAAGGCTCAAGTCAGTACTGCTGTCAGCCAGATGAGAGAGTGATAGAGTACTTGTTGTTGGTTTTTCACAGATGGTCAATACCATAAAATATCATGAGCATTAATTCATAGTTACAGGAGACTCCCTGAAATAGTAGCAATCTCCCTCACTCCCTGAATAGTCCATCATTCTCCCTGATTGTACCTTGCCCCTATTAAGTAGCTGTTACATTCTTGGGGGGGGGGAAATAAATCAGAGATACATACATTCAAATGGGCTCATCAGTGCCATTTCCCTACTTTGGTTATAAGGCACAATGGGGCTAATTGAGACCTGATTGCTGCTGTGCGTGTTCATACAGCAGCGATCAGGTCTGAAGTGCGCATGCACCGGCGCCACAGTGCGCCGGCGCATGGCAGACAGCCGTCAGCTGTCTTAGCCCTGCGATCACCTCTGCCTGATTGACAGGCAGAAGCGGTTGCTGGGCGGGCCAGCGGCATTTGGCCACAGTTTAGGGTGCCCGGTCCGGGCAACGCAGGCGTGCCCGGACCATTGGTGGGGTGAGCCACGGCGGCTCCGTGATGTCACACGCAGCTGCTGCGACCCGGGCAGCGACGAGTAGCTCCCCGCCAGCGCGCAGGAGCTGCGCTGACTGGTAGCTACTCCTACAGTACAGAAGCATTGCTGCTGTGTGATGCTTTTGTACTTGTACGACGGGGTGGGGCCTGACATGCGGGGCGGACTAGCCCCGTGCTGGGCGTTCCCCCGCATGTTAGGGAATATGATCGTAGATGTGCTATATTTAGCATATCTACGATCAGGTCTGAATCACCCCCATTGATTCCTATGGCTACATGCATTTAATAAGGTTTCTCATAGCCACTTACAGTATATTGAACCTCTTGTAAAACACAATACACGAACAATTCCTGAAAAAATATCAGTGTCTTTTGTTCAACAAGTAGATCTTACAAACTTTGGTGGTCATTTACATTTGGCTATAATGATAGGTATTACTTTCACATCTCCCTGAAATGCTTTTCCAAAAGTAGGTAAGTATGCATTAATTGAATAATCGCAATTCATGAAAACAAATGTTTCATTCATGCATAAATAAAGCTCATTCTAAAATAAATATCGAGAGAAGTAATGAGCTTTCAAAAATAAATATATATGAAATGTGCCTGTCAGTAGCACAAGAAAAATCTCTTGATGAATCCAAAGTTTCACACTTCATGCACAAGTAGATAAAAACGAGTTTTATGGTAAGAACTTACCTTTGTTAAAACTCTTTCTGCGAGGTACACTGGGCTCCACAAGGAATAGACATAGGGGGTGTAGAGTAGGATCTTGATCCGAAGCACCAACAGGCTCAAAAACTTTGACCTTCTTCCCAAGATGCATAGCGCCACCTCCTATATCACCCCACCTCCGTGCACAGGAGCTCAGTTTTGTTAACCAGCCCAATGCAGTAGCAAGTAAAAGAGACGACAACTGGCAGTTGCCACAAACACCACACTCTCCCGACAGGAGAAGTGTCAGCGGCTAATGCCATACCAACCCAAAGAAGCTAAGTGCATCAAGGTGGGCGCCTTGTGGAGCCCAGTGTACCTCGCTGAAAGAGTTTTAACAAATGTAAGTTCTTACCATAAAACTTGTTTTCTGCTGCGGGGTACACTGCGCTCCACAAGGAATAGACATAGGGGATGTCCTAAAGCAGTTCCTTATGGGAGGGGACGCACTGTAGCGGGCACAAGAACCCGGCGTCCAAAGGAAGCATCCTGGAAAGTGGCAGTACCGAAGGCATAGAACCTTATAAACGTGTTCACAGAGGACTACATAGCCGCCTTGCACAATTGTTCAAGGGTCGCACCACGTTGGGCCGACCAAGAAGGTCCAACAGACCGAGTAGAATGGGCCTTAATGTGAGCAGGAGCAGAGAGACCAGCCTTCACATAAGCATGTGCAATCACCATTCTAATCCATCTGGCCAGAGTTTGCTTGTGAGCAGGCCAGCCCCGATTGTGAAACCCAAACACAACAAAAAGAGAATCAGATTTCCTAACAGCAGCAGTTCTCTTCACATAGATACGGAGAGCCCGTACCACATCCAAAGACCGCTCTTTGGGAGACATATCAGGAGAAACAAGTGCCGGAACTACAATCTCCTGATTAAGGAAGAAACCACCTTAGGTAGATAGCCGGGACGAGTCCTAAGAACCGCCCGGTCACGGTGAAATATCAGATATGGGGAACTACAGGACAAGGCACCCAAATCCGACACTCTTCTAGCTGAAGCAATAGCCAGCAGAAACACCACCTTAAGGGAAAGCCACTTAAGGTCAGCTGAACCAAGAAGTTCAAACGGAGACTCTTGTAACACCTCCAAAACCACGACAAGTCCCAAGGAGCCACAGGCGGGACATAGGGAGGTTGGATACGCAACACGCCCTGAGTAAAGGTCTGCACATCAGGTAAGGTCGCAATATTTCTCTGAAACCACACCGACAAGGCAGATATTTGAACCTTGTGGGAGGCCAGCCGCAGGCCTAAGTCCAGGCCCTGCTGAAGAAAAGCCAACAACTAGGCTGTACTATACTTGGAAGCGTCATAATCGTTAGATGTGCACCAAACAAAGTAAGAATGCCAGACCCTATAGTAAATCCGAGCCGAAGCCGGTTTCCGGGCCCGCAACATAGTTTGAATGACCGCCTCAGAAAACCCTCTAGCCCTTAAGACGGAAGCTTCAAGAGCCACGCCGTCAAAGACAGTCGGGCTATGTCCTGATAGATACAGGGGCCCTGAATGAGGGGGTCTGGGCATTGTGGAAGTAGATATAAGAACCAGTGCCGTCTGGGCCACGCTGGAGCTATGAGAAGCAGAATTCCTCTTTCTTGCTTGAACTTCCGAATTACCCTGGGCAGGAGTGACACCGGAGGGAACACGTACGGCATCCGAAACCTCCACGGTACCGCCAGCACATCCACGAATGCTGCTTGAGGATCCCTTGTCCGTGCTCCGAAGACCGGAACCTTGTGATTGTGCCAAGACGCCATCAGATCTATGTTTGGAAGGCCCCACCTTTCCACTAGGAGTTGAAACACTTCTGGATGGAGGCCCCACTCGCCGGCATGCCCGTCCTGACGACTGAGAAAGTCTGCTTCCCAATTCAGGACTCCCGGAATGAATATTGCCGATATGGTCGGTAGATGGCGTTCTACCCACGATAGAATACGTGAGACTTCCTTCATTGCTAGGCGGCTTCGGGTGCCGCCTTGATGATTTATGTAAGCCACTGTGGTGGCTTTGTCCGACTGTACTTGAACAGGACGGTTCTGAATTAAATGCTGGGCTAGGTTCAGGGCATTGAAGACCGCCCGCAAATCCAGTAGAGAGGAGGGACTCCTCCTTGGTCCACCGCCCCTGAAGGGAGTGTTGCTCCAACACCGCGCCCCAACCTCTTAGACTGGCTTCTGTCGTCAACAGGACCCAGTCAGATATACAGAACGGACGGCCCCTGCACAGTTGTTGGTCCCGGAGCCACCAGAGCAGCGACAGACAGACCTCCGGAGTCAATGAGATCATTTGAGACCTGATCCGGTGAGGCAGGCCGTCTCATTTGGCTAAAATCAGCCTCTGGAGAGGGCGAGAGTTAAATTGAGCGTACTCCACCATGTCGAATGCTGACACCATGAGGCCCAGCACCTGCATCCCCGAATGTATCGACACTTGCGGACAAGATAGGAAGCAACGAATCCTGTCCTGAAGTTTCAGGACTTTCTCCTGAGACAGGAACAACCGCTGGTTGTGAGTGTCCAACAGTGCTCCCAGATGCACCATGCTCTGAGCAGGGATCAGGGATCACTTCTTCCAGTTGATGAGCCACCCCTGGACTTGCAGAAACTGGACCGTCACATCTAGATGATGCAGGAGAAGTTCTGGGGAATTTGCCAGGATTAACAAGTCGTCCAAATACGGCAGTATCCTGACCCCTTGACGGCGGAGTACCACCGTCAACACCGCCATGACTTTGGTAAAGACTCGCGGAGCCGTTGTTAAACCAAAAGGTAACGCCCGAAACTGGTAATGGCAGTTGCCAATCGCAAATCTCAGGTATTGCTGATGAGACACTGCTATAGGAATATGCAGGTAAGCATCCTGTATATCCAGGGAGACCATGAAGTTCCCAGGTTCCAAGGCCAGAACTATAGAGCGAAGGGTTTCCATCCGGAACTTGGAAACCTTCACAAACCTGTTCAATGCCTTGAGGTTGAGAATGGGCCAGGAGGACCCATTCGGTTTCGGGACTAGAAACAGCGGAGAATAGTACCACCAGCCTCTCTGCGCAAGAGGCACCTGTTCTACGACTCCTGTATCCAGGAGGGTCTGTACCACCGAATGTAGAGTATTTGCCTTTGTCTTGGCCAACGGGACATCTGTCTGGCAAAATCGATGAGGGGGTCGGTTTTTGAAGGCTATGGCGTAACCTCGAGTGATGACTTCCCGTACCGCAGGCATCTGAAGTGGTCTTCAACCATTCCCGGGTATACCCTAGAAGCCGGCCCCCCACCCTGGGATCCCCCAGAGGGAGGCCCGCCCCGTCATGTGGCAGGCTTATCTGTCTTGGAAGCTGGCTGACGGGCCGCCCAGGCTCTTTTGGGCTTAAGCTCACCAGGTTTGGAAGTGCGGGCCTGCTTGTTGGACGAAAGGGGCGAAAGGAAGTACCTTTAGCCTTCGACACAGAAGGAGCAGTACTTGTCAGACAGGCAGCTTTGGCAGTAGCCAAGTCAGCCACAATCTTATTTAAATCCTCCCCAAACAGAATATCTCCCTTAAAAGGGAGTACCTCCAGGGTTTTTCTAGAGTCCAGATCCACAGACCAGGATCTCAGCCACAATATCCGGCGAGCCAGGACTGATGTAGTAGAGGCCTTGGCTGCCAGCATACCGGCATCAGAAGCCGCCTCTTTAATATAACGAGAAGGTGTGACAATATAAGACAAGCATTGTCTAGCATGGTCAGAGGAGATTTCAGCATCTAACTCCAAGGCCCATGCTTCAATGGCCTCTGCAGCCCAAGTAGCTGCAATAGTGGGCCTTTGTGCAGCACCCGTGAGGGTGTAAATCACTTTCAGACAACCCTCCACACGTTTATCCATAGGCTCTTTTAGAGACGTGACGGTGGTGACCGGTAGAGCTGAGGAAACCACCATCATAGCCACATGTGAGTCCACTGGAGGAGGCGTTTCCCAATTCTTAGACAGCTCCGGCGCAAGGGGATAGCGAGCCAGCATCTTCTTTTGAGGCACAAACTTCGTACCCGGGTTTTCCCAGGGTTCCTGACGTATATCAATTAGGTGGTCAGAGTGAGGTAAAACTTGTTTAATCTAGTGAAAATAGTGGTTTGTTTGGGGTTTACTGGGCGCTTCAAAAGACTCTGTGGCGGCCTCGTTACTTCTAAAGGACTTATCCCAGACAGTCCAAATACTTGTAAGAGAGGTGTGATGAAGAAGAAGATGGCGCTATTGAGTCTAGGTGAGGAAATAGGTGAATAAGGGGAAATACTTATCCTATGGGTATGTCTCTATCATCCCACTTTAGGTCTTCTTTGGTAGATGCTCTCAAGTTGAGGTTGTATATGAAAAATAAAAACAAGATGGAATCATGTGTAGAAACTACCTGATTCAATAGTTCTACAAATTTTGGTGTTCTGAATAATTCTGCAGATATTTGAGGAATCAGGTATTATTACATTCAACAGTAGTAGTCTTTTAAAAGAGTACCTATATTGAACTCTTTATCTGCATGTTTATGACACAAAAAATAAAGAATCTCCTTACAAAGACAAAATGTAAGTTAAAAGATAACCACTGGTCAGGTGTATTTTTCTTAAATGGCGTACCTCACTCACATAGTGAGGAGAAAATTAACGTCCAAAAAGGTATCTTTATCAGGTTTTTACAGTGATAATGTGAAGCGCTCCTTAGCGTACCTCACTTACTCAGTGAGATGATGTTAAACACATATCATGGTATCTTTATCTTATGGTGCAGAGGTATGGCATACCATTACTCACGGTGTAAAAGCTTTTATTCCTCTCATCAAGGTTTCTTTTCATCAGCCAGACGCAGGTGATTAATTAAAAAATCACAGGAATTTATTGATACTTAAAATAGTGGTAAAAACAAAGGCTGATTTTTATCAGCATTAATTCATGGAGGTGTGTGATCCTAGGGAAGGGGACCCCTCTGGGGAGCAAGGTTCCGGTTCAATGCTCCACAAACGTTTGTGGAGCATTGAACCGGAACCTTGCTCCCCAGAGGGGTCCCCTTCCCTAGGATCACACACCTCCATGAATTAATGCTGATAAAAATAAGCCTTTGTTTTTACCACTATTTTAAGTATCAATAAATTCCTGTGATTTTTTAATTAATCACCTGCGTCTGGCTGATGAAAAGAAACCTTGATGAGAGGGATAAAAGCTTTTACACCGTGAGTAATGGTATGCCATACCTCTGCACCATAAGATAAAGATACCATGATATGTGTTTAACATCATCTCACTGAGTAAGTGAGGTACGCTAAGGAGCGCTTCACATTATCACTGTAAAAACCTGATAAAGATACCTTTTTGGACGTTCATTTTCTCCTCACTATGTGAGTGAGGTACGCCATTTAAGAAAAATACACCTGACCAGTGGTTATCTTTTAACTTACATTTTGTCTTTGTAAGGAGATTCTTTATTTTTTGTGTCATAAACATGCAGATAAAGAGTTCAATATAGGCACTCTTTTAAAAGACTACTACTGTTGAATGTAATAATACCTGATTCCTCAAATATCTGCAGAATTATTCAGAACACCAAAATTTGTAGAACTATTGAATCAGGTAGTTTCTACACATGATTCCATCTTGTTTTTATTTTTCATATACAACCTCAACTTGAGAGCATCTACCAAAGAAGACCTAAAGTGGGATGATAGAGACATACCCATAGGATAAGTATTTCCCCTTATTCACCTATTTCCTCACCTAGACTCAATAGCGCCATCTTCTTCTTCATCACACCTTGTTTAATCTAGTGATGAGCGGGTTCGGTTCCTCGGAATCCGAACACCCCCGAACTTCACCCATTTTAAACAGTTCCGAGGCAGACTCGGATCTTCACGCCTTGCTCGGTTAACCCGAGCGCGCCCGAACGTCATCATCCCGCTGTCGGATTCTTGCGAGATTCGTATTCTATATAAGGAGCCGCGCGTCGCCGCCATATTCACTCGTGCATTGGAGATGATAGGGAGAGGAAGTGCAGCGTTCTCTCAGTTTCTGTGTTCAGTGTGCTGCAAATATCTGCGCTCAGTGTGCTGCAAATATCTGTGCTCAGTGTGCTTGCAAATATCTGTGCTCAGTGTGCTGAAAATATCTACGTTCTCTGCCTGAAAAACGCTCCATATCTGTGCTGCATTGTTGAATATAGTAGGAGGACAGTGCAGAATTTTGCTGACCAGTGACCACTAGTATTATATAGCAGTACGGTACAGTAGTCCACTGCTCTACCTACCTCTGTGTCGTCAAGTATACTATCCATCCATACCTGTGGTGCATTTTAGTTGTGCGCAGTATATATAGTAGGAGGACAGTGCAGAATTTTGCTGACCACCAGTATATAATATATAGCAGTATGGTACAGTAGGCCACTGCTCTACATACCTCTGTGTCGTCAAGTATACTATCCATCCATACCTTGGTGCATTTTAGTTGTGCGCAGTATATATAGTAGGAGGACAGTGCAGAATTTTGCTGACCACCAGTATATAATATATAGCAGTATGGTACAGTAGGCCACTGCTCTACATACCTCTGTGTCGTCAAGTATACTATCCATCCATACCTTGGTGCATTTTAGTTGTGCGCAGTATATATAGTAGGAGGACAGTGCAGAATTTTGCTGACCACCAGTATATATATAGCAGTACGGTACAGTAGTCCATTGCTCTACCTCTGTGTCGTCAAGTATACTACAAAAGATCAGTAAAATGACCCAAAAATCAAAATTAAAAGCATCTGATGAGAAGCGTAAACTTGCCAATATGCCATTTACGACACAGAGTGGCAAGGAATGGCTGAGGCCCTGGCCTATGTTCATGGCTAGTGGTTCAGATTCACATGAGGATGGAAGCACTCATCCTCTCGCTAGAAAACTGCAGTGCCACTCCTAGGTGGTCCAGGTGTTTGTGTCGGCCACTTGGGTCGCTTAGCTTAGCCATCCAGCGACCTTGGTGCACCTCTTTTTTTCTTTGCATCATGTGCTGTTTGGGGACTATTTTTTAAATTGGCCATCCTGTCTGACACTGCAGTGCCACTCCTAGATGGGCCAGGTGTTTGTGTCGGCCACTTGGGTCGCTTAGCTTAGCCATCCAGTGACCTTGGTGCACCTCTTTTTTTCTTTGCATCATGTGCTGTTTGGGGACTATTTTTTAAATCGGCCATCCTGTCTAACACTGCAGTGCCACTCCTAGATGGGCCAGGTGTTTGTGTCGGCCACTTGGGTCGCTTAGCTTAGCCATCCAGCGACCTCGGTGCAAATTTTAGGACTAAAAATAATATTGTGAGGTGTGAGGTGTTCAGAATAGACTGGAAATGAGTGGAAATTATGGTTATTGAGGTTAATAATACTATGGGATCAAAATGACATCCAAATTCTATGATTTCAGCTTTTTTTGAGGGGTTTTTGTAAAAAAACACCCGAATCCAACAAAAAAATTTCAGGGAGGTTTTGCCAAAACGCATCCGGATCCAAAACACGGCCGCGGAACCGAATCCAAAACCAAAACGCTTGAACCTATCTTTTTCTTAGGAGGAACGGATGGCTTGGGATCATCCGTAATCTGTAAAATTAACTGAATAGCCTCCAAAAGATCAGGAACATCCACATGTGAACCACCCTCCCCATTAGCCGTATCTGAGTCAGAACCTGTGGGGTCAGTGTAAGTGCCGTCTTCATCTGACGAGGTGTCAGTGACAGCAGTGGATTGTGAGGAGACAAGCGCTCGCTTAGAGGACCCCTTGGACGTAGGCGAGCGACGGTCAGACTTTTTAGTAGTCAGGGACTGGTTCAACTTCTTTATTTGAGCAGATAAATCATCCGCCCACGGCGAGTTAGATGCAGGGACCACAAACGGTTGCACTGGCATTGGGGGTCCCATAGGGGGTGGAAAAAGAGACCCACGGCGGGTCATTATTTGCCCCCATTGCCACCGTCCCACTGGGGGGCAAGGAGCCCTCAGAACCAGAGCCCAAAGCTGCTATATTCTCCTCATAGGTATCTGCTGCTTCAGCAACACCGGCAGTGTGTTCAGCCCCAGAACCGTTACCCTCAGAAGCAGACATGATATAACTTGCAGTATCAGGTAACACAGTACAATTTGTCAGCAACACAATACCTCTAGCCCAAACCCCTGCGCAGTGTAGTCAGCACCAGCAGAGATAAAGGAGAGATATGGTGACTAAATCACAGAGAAAAATATGTAATACAGTATATCTTTGTGAAAATCCTATATTAGATAAAACCTGATGCACCAAGCCCCCTCAGGTTATAGACTATAGGGATAGCAAGTTGAGTGAAAGACACAAAATGGACACCACTCAGCTATCAAATGCACACACAAATAGTCACAGTTTGTACAATGCAGAGGTTATTACTGACAATAATACTGCACTGGACTAGCTTACACAGCTATATAACAATAGATATAACAGTACACAGTAAGAATTGGATGTATATCACAGTGTAATTGTACTAGGAAACCCTGACTAAGTGCACTCTTTCTTAACTAACACTGACTAAAAAAGGCAGGTAGAATACTTAAGTGTCTTGTAAAGTCACAGCACTGACAACCAGGCGGCTTTACATAGGAGGATTTCCCCAAGCATTCCCAGTAACAGTGAGTTGAGGGATAATGGCGCCACAGACACTGCCAGGGAGTGAGGGAGAGACAGATATGCAGCTCCAGAGTGGGAACATTTGCAAAAAATGGCGCCCTGGGGCTGTGGGGCTTCAGGTCCAAACTCTATCCCCCTGCTGGCAAAACCACCGGGTACTGCGGGCTCTAATAAAACGGTTTATAGAGAAAACCTGACCTGTCCCATGCCCTGGTGATCTAGTGGGATCGCCTGTACTGCCACAGTGTCCACCGCCAGCGCACGTGGCCCGCCTCCCACTGACAGCGCCGGATCGCAATAAAGACCGGGTCCCGCAAGCGGGACCCACTTACCACCTCCCGAAGTGCAGCCACACGAGCCCGGAGAGCCCCAGCCGTGTGTGACTAACTTGGAAGAAAACCGGAGCCTCCGCTGTAGGTACCCGGCAACCAGGGCATGGGAGTGTACAGCATCGCTGGGGGAGAGATGGAGCTGCAGCAGGCAATGTCTACTGACATCCAGCACAATCTGTGCCTCTGCTGCAGCCCTTGTAGTCTTCTTTTTTCCTCAGAAACAGCTTTTTCTAGAGCTGCTGTGAGCAGCTCTTCCTGTTACATGCTTGCACTGCAAGCACCAACTACAAACTGAGCTCCTGTGCACGGAGGCGGGGTGATATAGGAGGCGGCGCTATGCATCTTGGAAAGAAGGTCAAAGCTTTTGAGCCTGTTGGTGCTTCGGATAAAGATCCTACTCTACTCCCCCTATGTCTATTCCTTGTGGAGCTCAGTGTACTCCGCAGCAGAAATTAATATTCTCTGTCAAGTCTTTTGCTAATCATATCAATGTTTCACACATATGATCCCAGTAATGCTGTTAAATATACATACTGTATAAAAATGCAAATAATCAGGATTCAATTGTACCTTCCACAGCCTGGTGAAGAAAACTCATATAATTTCATGTATATGAATGTTAACCATTCCAATTAGTGGTTAAGGGGTATATTCAATTGATGTCGGATCCTTTCTGATGGAAAGGATCCAACATTTGAGTATTCAATTCACTGCTAAATCCGACAGGATTTGACCAGTCTCGATAATGTCAATCCGACTTTTTTTTATGTCGGATTTGGCCGCGAATCCAACAAAACACGTGGATCCGCGGCTAATCCGCTGCACCACTTGTTTTCCGACTAGTCGGAATTAGCGACCTGTCGGAAAAACGGGAGGCCTATTGAATAGGTCGGAACAGTTTCTGACATCAAAAAGTCGGAAACTGCCGTCTTTCCGATAAGACGGCATTTCCGACTACAACTGAATACACCCCTAAGTATGCAAATATATACAAGGCAAAATATACAGGAACAAATGTCCCAATTAACAGTTAAATGTGCATAATGTGTTAAATAACACTCAATAACAGTCAAATACATAAGGGAAAAACCTCCCAAGGAGCAAACAGAATCCGTATATTTTACTGAATATTACTCAGTGTCACTGTTGTAGGGATCAATGATTTTATACTATAATGCACACAGTAAATAAACTCAAATACAGTATGAGAGGGTATAAATATTACCAGTGAAAATATAGAAACATCACAAATCGTGGGGACAGCACCTCATAAGTTAAGATAGAAAAAAATTCCATCTGACATTCAGATCTGAACCCCAATTGACAGAAAAATTGAATACAAGGAATATATGTCCCAATGTGCAATCAAATATGCAGATTGTGTTAAATAACACTCAATAGTGATCCAATCCAATCCAATAGTTTTCTGCTAATATGCATGCTGTGGATGAATTCAAATACAGTAGGAATTACCATTAAGGATATATAAAGTATTACAAATTGTCCCACAATAAATAACAGACAATATGATGCATGTAAATAGGACTGTATTATTTACTAATATAAATGAATATAAGCATCCTGAATATATAGGTGTGTATGCTGAGATAAGGGAGAGTGCGGCAGATGTATTAACCTGGAGAAGACATAAGGAAGTGATAAACCAGTGATAAGTGCAAGGTGATAAACGCACCAGCCAATAAGCTCCAATATGTAAATTAACAGTTAGGAGCTGATTGGCTGGTGTGTTTATCACCTTGCATTTATCACTGGTTTATCGCCTCCTTATGCCTTTTCCAGGTTAATACAGTACATCTGCCCCAGTGAGCAATATGCCAAGGACACTCTGGACAGCACTCTTCTTCTTGGTGCTGCTCTAGTTGGGGTATGAAGGAGAAAACTGCGCAAAACAAAAATTACAAGAAGTTTCCACATGGAACATATCTGAAACTTTTTTGTGCTATTAATTCTGTATAACAGCTAAAGCTAATAGAAAACTGACCAAAATTGAGAATATAAATCATGTGGCACCTTAAAATTGTCTACATGTATAATCAAGACACTGATATAGTCATATAGTAGAAGACAAAAAATGTAGATGCCTTCTATCTTCACCTCATAACAAATGCATAACACAAGCACACAGAAAACACAAGCACACATTGCATCAGTTGCTTTTCCCAGAATGTAACGTGATTTAGCTTAGTAATATGACCCACTGCTGATAAAGAAAGTTGAAACTCTTAGACCAGTTCCACCTCACAGAAGAAAAATCTTGTTCTATAGAATTTCACAGTCCACATGGGACTGGGGGGCAGATGTATTAACCTGGAGAAGGCATAAGGAAGTGATAAACCAGTGATATGTGCAAGTTGATAAAGGCACCAGCCAATCAGATCCTAACTGTTAATTTACATAATGGAGCTGATTGGCTGGTGCCTTTGTCACCTTGCACATATCACTGGTTTATCACTTCCTTATGCCTTCTACAGGTTAATACATCTGCCCCTGGGTTCCTGGAAGTCACAGAGCAGTAAAAATATCCCTCGTTGCAAACAAAAATAAATGCTTCTATGTTCACTAAATAAAGGCAACAGTGATTAATTCTGAATTGGTGATGGTGAGAAATCAAGATGGGAATTAAGCATTTCACATCACCATGTTTTATTTCAAGGAATTACAAAGGTATATTGTGTAAAATGGAACATGAAAATATACAGTGCATGGTGTATAACTAAGAAAATTCCAATGTGAATGTTGCAGGTGCACTTACCTAAAATCTGTGAAATTCTGGCTTTAAGGGAACTTACATATAACCTATTATCGGGGGTTCCGTGTTTCTGGTCTAGACGTGACATTCCTCAAATGCAGATAAAAGAAAATACTATATAATATACTACATAATTTAAAAAAAACCATAAACTCCTCTTCAGTCCCTGTAAGCATTCTACAGGGTCTTAGCAAACAACACTAACACATTGGATGACACAACTTGCACCATTTAGGACCCCACTAGAACCGGGAGGTCACTCGGGGACACTCTCCATAGAAATGAAAGGAGCCACGCTGATTGGTCAGAGTGTGACAGCTGGTGGTAAACTGACCAATCAGAACGTCCTTATACATTCCTATGGAGAGTGTCCACAATTCATAAATTGTCCACATAGGTGGTCATTCCGAGTTGTTCGCTAGCTGTTTTCGGTCGCAGCGCAGTGTTCAGGCAAAAAAGCGACACTTCTGCGCATGCGTATGCGGCGCAATGCGCACGCGCAACGTACTTTCACAACAGCCACAGTAATTTCACACAGGCTCTAGCCAAGCTTTTCAGTCGCACTGCTGACCGCAGAGTGATTGACATGAAGTGGGCGTTTCTGGGTGTCAACTGACCATTTTCAGGGGGTGATCGTAAAAACGCAGGCGTGCCAGGAAAAATCCAGGCGTGGCTGGGCGAACGCAGGGCGTGTTCGTGACGTCAAAACAGGGACTAAATAGTCTGAAGTGATCGCAAGCTAGGAGTAGGTCTGGAGCTACTCTGAAACTGCTCAAAATTATTTTGCAGCCACTCTGCGATCATTTCGTTCGCACTTCTGCTAAGCTAAGATACACTCCCAGAGGGCGGTAGCTTAGCGTTTGCACGGATGCTAAAAACAGCAAGCAAGCTAACAACTCGGAATGACCACCATAGAACCCTATTCAGGTTGGATTGCAGATTCTACTAAAATGCAGAATCTGCAATCGCTTCTGTAGCATACTGCGGGCCGTCCAGCGCAATGCAAGGTCACCCAGCATGCTAATTGGCGGCCAGCGATGCGAACACAAAACAATTATGATCACAACACTGAGGCTGAAATTAAAGATAACCCCCTGCATATGCAGGCGGTCTGCCGCCATTTTTCAGGTCGCAGTGGCCACATGTGATGTCACGCGGCTGCCACAAAAACGCTCCAAACCCTATAAAGAATGTCCATAGGGAGAACTCCAACAGTCAGAAATTGTTGCACACTGCTGTTGCAGATGAATGCAGAAATTGTTGCGCGTGCAGTACATTAATTAGGCGCTGTACAGTGTATATAAGAATACAAATAATTAGAAATAATAATAATAATCATAATAAGTGGAACCAAGACTACAGTCATATATTTTGTGGAAAAGATTTGGGTGGGCTATAGTTTTTCGGTATCCAGTCTATAGAGCTACACTAAAAAAGTGCACAGTCAATAGGTCGACCACTAATGGTCGACATGCTTTAGGTCGACATGTAAAAGGTAGACAGTGCAAACTGTTCGACAGGTTCAAAGAGTTGACAGGGACAAAAGGATAAAAGTACCAGAGTACCACTAATAAATTAATACTTTACTGTAGGGATTTAAGATGGAGCAGACTTTATGATGGTGTGTAGAGGGTTCCGTCACACTTGAGTGTCCAGACATTTGTCCTGCACTATTGCAAGTCTGTTTATACTTCAGAGCCAAAAAGAGGAGTACATTAAAGTAAAAAAGAAACAAGTAAGCACTTAGCAGTACTAAACCATCCAATCAGTAACTTAGGCCTAATTCAGACCTGATCACTAGCAAGTGATTTGTGCTGTCCTGCGATCAGATAGTCGCCACGTACAGGGGGGGGGGGGGGGTATTTGGGCTGTGCAAATGTGCGATCGCATGTGTAGCAGAGCTGCACAAACTGATTTTGTGCAGTCTCTGCGCAGCCCAGGACTTACTCAGCCGCTGCGATCACTTCAGCCTGTCCGAGACCGGAATTGATGTCAGACACCCTCCCTGCAAACGCTTGGGAATGCCTGCGTTTTTCCAGACACTCACAGAAAATAGTCAGTTGCCACCCACAAACGCCCTCTACCTGTCAATCTCCTTGCGTTCACCCATGCAATCGCTTTTTTCGCACCATCCCGTCTCTATGCACGCATGTCCGGTGCAGGAGTCCGACGTGCCTGCGCATTGCAGTGCATACTCATGTGTAGTTTGGACCTGATCACAGGCTGTGAGAAAACGCAGCCTAGCAATCAGGTCTGAATTACCCCTTCGTTCCCTGGATTACTACGCAACATGGACAGGACTGTTTTAGTGTAGAAGATTGTATTGCAAGACTGCATCAGTGCTTTTCAGATTTATATGGTGAGGTTTCCTCAGTCTACTACTACAGTAAGGATTCACTTTTTGTTATATTTGGATCCGTTTATTAATTTAGAGATTGCGTAATCTGTATTCAAACATAATAATAAAAAAATACACCTCTGACACTAGCTGGGGGATGTAGTTATGCAGTGGCGTCACAAGGCGGGTGCGGGGGGTGCGGCCTGTACCCAGGTGTGACGCCTAGAAGGGGTGACACCAATCTGTGGGCTCCTCCGCAGTGACAGGAGACAGGTGCTGCAGTGCGAAATTCTGCTACAGCACCTGGTTCCTGTCATAACAGAGAAGCCGAGAGCGCTGCAGACAGTCTCCGGGGGCAGCCCAGTACAGCCCAGCATCTCCGGAGATGCTAGGCACGCCCCTGGAGTGATTATCTGCGAGGTCACGCCCCCTTTATTTGCGGCCATGCCCCCTTTTTGCCCCGAGCGCGCCTCCGGCGCACTGGCATAGGAGGGTGCGCACCGGGTGTCACCACACCCGATGTTGCCTCTGTAGTTATGTGATGACTGGTCACATTACCTCCCCCTACATCCCGCCCCCTCACAATCTCGGAGGTCGACATACCGACCAGAAGGGACTATTCCACGACACCCATAGAGTGGGAACAGAAAGTCGCCACCAAGCCCACAGCAACACGATACACACCCGTAGTTGGTGTATACAAACTGCAATGACTAATTCCATTTATTTGTGATTGAATTACTAAATGAATTAAACAGACGGCCGCAACAGTTTTCTCAATAATAGTTCAGTTCTCTTCTTGTCAAAATGAAACGGTGACTCTTCTCACCCCTGGTAGCATCAATGAGACCCTTACAGGAAATGCTAGCTGTAACTTCCTGGCCACACAGACACAGATGTCTCATTCTCTCTCACGTCAGCACTCATAAGGTGCATCGACAAACCAAATGATTTTACTTACTATTTTTCTTAAATGTGAGGGATCACAGAAGGGTGCTCAAAAAAAAACTTAATGCCAATGTGACTTTGTGTAAACTTCCATTATCAGACCCAAATTTGGTTGCAAATAGACAAAAGAGGCCCCAGTCAGATGGCTATGAAACAAAACACACACCCATGTTGACTTAATATAACATAACGTTTATATTTTGTGTCTGTTCTTTCCTATAGTGAATTATTTATTTAAATAGTTAGTTTCTAAGACAAAAGTCATTCTGGTGGAATCGACCAAGACTCTTGGGAACACTAAAAGAAAAAAAAACCAAGTTGGATTGTAAATGAGTTGGACTGGTTGATTTTTAATCTTTTGCCTTGAAACTGCCTCCTAAGAAGTTTCCCTTTCATCAGGACTTGAAAACCTGGAGCCATTAGTCCTAATGTAACCTGTGATCTGGCATTAAGAGGTCTATTTACTAAGCCTTGGATAGAGATAAAGTCAGCGGAGATAATGGGGGTCATTCAGACCTGATCGTTCGCTAGCTATTTTTTGCCGCGCTGTGATCAGATAGTCGCTGCCTATAGGGAAGTGAATGTTTGCTTTGCAAGTGTGCGATCGCATGTACAGACGAGCACTACAAAAAAGTTTTGTGCAGTCTCTGAGTAGCTCAGAACTTACTCAGGCCTTGCGATCACTTCAGCCTGTCCGGGACCGGAATTGACGTCAGACACCCGCCCTGCAAACGCTTGGACACACCTGCATTTTTCCAACCACTCCCAGAAAATGGTCAGTTGACACCCACAAATGCCCTCTTCCTGTCAATCTCCTTGCGATCGGCTGTGCAAATGGATTTTTTGTTAAATTGAGGTGCATATGCACGCGCAGTTCGGACCTGATCGCAGCACAGCAAAAAAAAAACTAGCGTGCGATCAGGTCTGAATGACGCCCAAAGTACCAGCCAATCGGCTCCTAACTGTCATTTTTCAAACACAGTCTGTAACATGACAGTTAGGAGCCGACTGGTATCTCCGTTGACTTAATCTCCATCCAAGGCTTAGTAAATAGACCCCAAAGTGAGAGTTATATTTTTACACATAAAATGTGACACATTATATTATATATATGTTGCACCTTCTGGAGTGACTGTGGGTTACCAGCAGTGATGCCCTGTTGCAGAGAGCAGCACTTTGGGAGAGGATTGACTGCCTTGCGGTCGCATTGTAAGGTATAACTTTTTATATAATTTTTAAGTAGGTCACATCTCTCTCTATTGGCTACGCCCCCTCCCTGTATTGGGGCCCGGCAGAGTTGTCAGTGTCCCTGGTTACCAGCTGTGTCATTCCTACAGTAACCTCATTTCACAGATACCACCTTGCTAGTAGTGAGGTCAATGACTGGGAAGGCATTGGCTAGTATCTGATTAAACTTATAGGCCCTACAGACACGGCGATACGCTGCCGAGCTGCCCGACCGCCGATATGGCAGACGGGCGACCCGGCGGCAGGGAGGCAGTGACGGGGGGAGTGAAGTTTCTTCACTCCCCCCTTCACCCGGCTCCACAGAAGTGCAGGCAAATATGGACGAGATCGTCCATATTGGCCTGCATGCACAGCCGACGGGGCACCAGCAATGAACGAACTGTTGCCTCCACACTGCATTAATGAACGAGATCATTCATATCTTGCAGTCAAATCGCCCAGTGCGTAGGGCCTATAACACATAGATGATATGAATAATACAAATATGATATTTATAAGTTATAATGATCTTTTTTGTATTATTATCTAAGAATTTTTATACTCAAAACTCTGGAGTGTTACCACACATCACTGCTTGATAGTCCATTCTAGAGATGAGTGGGTTCGCTTCTCAGAGAACCAAACACCCGAACTTGTTCCGAGCCAGAATCCGAGTCCAGCTCGGAACTTCCCACCAGACTCAGATCCCAGAACGAGGCAAAACATCATCATCCCACATTCAGATTCTCACCGTTTTGGATTCCATATAAACAGCCGCATGTCGCCGCCATTTTCACTCCGAACATGGAGAGTGAGGGAGACAGACCTCTGTCTCTCTCTGTGGGTGGTGGCGTCGGGTGGGGTCAGTGTGTGCTCTGTAGGGGCGCTGTTCCTGTCACTGTGGTGTCCCTGTGCTGTTAGGGGTGCTGTCCTGGCTTTAATGGTGTTTCATGTGCTGTTAGGGGTGCTGCAGCTGTACAAGGGTGTTGCTGTCACTGTGTTGTACAGGAGGCAGGGGCACTGTCCTCCTGTATGCAGTGAAAATACAGGGGTGCTGGCTTTAAAAATTTGGGGGTGCAGTGAAAATAAATGTACACTGGCCCAGTCTTGTATGCTGTAAAAATTCAGGGATACAGTGAACATAAATGTACACTGGCCCTGTCTTGTATGCTGTAAAAATTCTGGGGTGCAGCAAAGATAAATGTACACTGGCCCAGTCTTGTATGCTGTAAAAATTCAGGGGTACAGTGAACATAAATGTACACTGGCCCTGTCTTGTATGCTGTAAAAATTCTGGGGTGCAGCAAAAATAAATATACACTGGCCCTGTCATGTATGCTGTAAAAATTAAGGGTTGCAGTGAAAATAAAAGTACACTGGCCCTGTCTTGTATGCTGTAAAATTCAGGGGTGCAGTGAAAATAAATGTACACTGACCCTGTCTTGTATGCTGCAAAAATTCAGAGGTGCAGTAAAAATAAATGTACACTGGCCCTGTATGCTGTAAAAATACAGGGATGCTGTTAAAATAAATGTACACTGGTCCTTTATGCTGTAAAAATACAGGGGTGCTGCTTTTAAAATAAAAATACACTGGTCCTGTAAGCTGTAAAAATACAGGAGTGCTGCTGTTAACATAAAAGTACACTGGTCCTGTGTGCTGTAAAACTACAGGGGTGCTGCTGTTAAAATAAAAGTACACTGGTCCTGTATGCTGTAAAAATACAGGGGTGCTGTTGTTAAAATAAAAGTACACTGGCCCTGTATGCTGTAAAATACAGGGGTGCAGTGAGAATAAATGTACACTCGCCCTGTCTTGTATGCTGTAAAAATTCAGAGGTGCAGTTAAAATACATGTACACTGGTCCTGTATGCTGTAAAAATACAGGGGTGCTGTTGTTAAAATAAAAGTACACTGGTCCTGTATGCTGTAAAAATGAAGGGGTGTTACCGTTAAAATAAAAGTGCACTGGTCCTGCATGCTGTAAAAATACACAGGTGCTGTTGTTAAAATAAAAGTACACTGGCCCTGTATGATGTAAAATACAAGGGTGCAGTGAAAATAAATGTACACTGGCCCTGTCTTTTATGCTGTAAAAATTCAGGGGTGCAGTTAAAATAAATGTACTCTGGTCCTGTATGCTGTAAAAATACAGGGGTGCTGTTGTTAAAATAAATGTACACTGGTCCTGTATGCTGTAAAAATACAGGGATGCTGCTGTTAAAATAAAAGTACACTGGTCCAGCATGCTGTAAAAATACACAGGTGCTGTTGTTAAAATAAAAGTACACTGGCCCTGTATGATGTAAAATACAGGGGAGCAGTGAAAATAAATGTACACTGGCCCTGTTTTATATGCTGTAAAAATTCAGGGGTGCAGTTAAAATAAATGTACACTGGTCCTGTATGCTGTAAAAATACAGGGCTGCTGTTGTTAAAATACATGTACACTGGTCCTGTATGCTGTAAAAATACAGGGATGCTGCTGTTAAAATAAAAGTACACTGGTCCTGTATGCTGTAAAAATGCAGGGGTCCTGTTGTTAAAATAATGATTTAAGTAATGATGGTGATATGGTTTGTTTGTATAAGGCACCAGTGGAGACAGTTGTTTGCCGTGGGATTAAAAAGTCCATTGTCATGCCTGGGCAAAATATAAAAAAAGCCACCTCTTTGTTGTGGAATTATTTTTCCACAAATCCATTCAACAGATGTCAAGCCATGTGTTGCCTTTGTGGATTTATAATAAGTAGGGGCAAGGACATTAACCACCTAGGAACATCCTCCCTTTTACGTCACCTGCAGCGCATTCATCATAAGTCATTGTCAAGTTCAGAAACTTTGGGTAATAGCGTAAGCAGTCCACTGACACCTAAATGATGTGGTTTGTTTGAATATTATTTCTCTGTGAGGATGAGGATGTAAACACTGAAGGGGGGGAATCTGAGGATGAGGATGATATCTTGCCTCTGTAGAGCCAGTTTGTGCAAGGAGATAATTGATTATTTTTTGGTGGGGGCCCAAACAAACTAATCATCTGTGGCAGACCCTGTCGCTGAAATGATTGGTTTTTTAAAGTGTGCATGTCCTGTTTTAATAAGGGTGGGTGGGAGGGCCCAAGGACAATTCCATCTTGCACGTCTTTTCTTTGCCACATCATTCCAGTGGTGCTGCCCTATATGGGGTGCTGCCCCTCTGCCCTATCAGTCCAGGGGTGCTGCTGTACTTGATCCTAGGTTTAAATGAAAGCCTAGAGCAGAATATGAAAGAAGCTTCAACATCACAAACAGATTTGTAAAAACATAGCCGCAAAAGTGGAAATGGAAATTGTAATTTTGACGAAGTGTTTTCCAATGAGACCACATTTGTGGCCAATGTCAGTGTGACTCAGAAGAGACAGAATTATAATCCAGCGCAATTGACGGAGAGGTAAAAGAAAGATTTTCTCCAGAGCATTAGAGAGAGGTTCTTCTCAATTAATTCATGTTAGGGACTCACTCCAATTAGTCAACCTTAATTTTGATTTATTATTGATGTTCAACATATTGGGATTATTTATTTAGAAGATGCGCATTTGTTGTACATGGTTCTTTTCCTAAGGACTGCTTAGGGTTATTGCAAGACCTTGCGGTGTTAGAAGAACAGAGTTTCAGTGATCTTGCATAGCATCAGCTTTCCATTGCACTACAGCACTAGATGGGCCAGGAGCTCCTGTGAGGCACAAACAGTTACTGAATAAGGCCCAGTATGAAGTCTCATGGTCGCTTACAGCCAGGAAGATGTCTGGCTTGCCAGGCTGGGGAATGCTGTGGGCACAGAGGTTAGCATTGCTTCCTCCCACAGTCCTACTTATAGTATGAAATGATTTTCGACTGTAGAGTGGTAAGCTCCACTAGGGTAGGGGCTCAATAACAAAAAATTCACTGCACAGTCCTGCTTAGTTCTGTACCGAACCCACCCGCACTGAATTTGCCACATCCGGGGCTGCAGTGAAGGCCCAGGAGGGGCAGCTTTATTTAAAAATTAAATGTGAAAAAATAAACACAGGTATCCTCACATACGTGTAACTGGGACACACAGGTATGCTCACATGCATGTAACTAGGAGCTGTGAAAAATGAAAATAAGGCATCTGCCACAAAATGTGTAAATAAAAATGCAATTAATAAAATGGAAAAAAAGAAACCCATGAGATTTTCAAAAAATAAGTCTCCAGACTCCGTGGAGGGGAAAAATTCCAATCTTGATCCTGTGGTATACACCAGTTTATTAGCATCCCAGCATTAAATCCGAGATTATCGCATTTCCTGACAAGGGGGTACAAATTTAGAGGCTTTGGCCCCTAGTTTTTCAGTTTGTCCAGTAATGTGGTAATTATATATTTGCTAGGTTGAAGTCCTTTCCGTTTCACACCAATATAGGAGTGGAGGTCATAGCCAGTCTGTTGTTCCTGATTGCGTGTGCCTCTCTAATTTTTAATCACTTTGTTGACACTGTCCTCTTCCTCTTGCCCCTTCTCATAATGTAAAAAGTAATCAAAGAAGGAGATGGTATGTTTGTAGCTAGCTATGATTCGGAGAACTTGGCAAGCTTTTTCCAGGTGGACCACCTGTTGCTGAAATGATGGGTTTATTAAACTGTGCATGTCCTGTTTAAACAATATAACGGTGGGTGGGAGGGCCCAAGGACGATTCCATGTTATGTCTCTTTTTTTTCTTTTGCATGATGTGAGCTTTGGGATCTAGTTTTTAAAACTGCCATCCTGTCTGCCACTGCAGTGCCACTCCTAGATGGGCCACGTGTTTATGCCGCCCACTTGTGTCGCTTAGCAGCCTTAGTCATCCAGCTACTGTACCTCGGTGCAACCTTTTGGCCTAAAAACATTATTGTGAGGTGTTCAGAATAGACTGGAAATGAGTGGAAATGAATGTTTTTGAGGTTAATAATACAGTAGGATTAAAATTACCCCCAAATTCTGTGATTTTAGCTATTTTTATGTTTTTTTCAGAAAACATCCAGATCCAAAACCAAAACCCGAAAGGGTGGTTTTGGCAAAACCAATCCAGATCCAAAACACGAATGGAGATGCATATCCAAATCCAAAACACAAAACCCGAAAAGTGTCACATCTCTAGAAGAAACACATGCCCATGGCAATCCAGACATCTGTATTATTTTTATTATCATTATTATTACATTTGTTTCACAGAGCCGTACATACAGCAGAAATTAGCACTATACAGGGTACACAGAACTTAACATTACAAAACAGAAAAACTAAAACAGAGCACAGGCACCACAGTTCTCAGTACTCACTACAGTTGAGATGTAAGGAAGCAAAGGAGTAATCTACATACTACTAGGCACAGGCAACCATTGGAAGAGATAAACAGTAATGAGCGAGAGGAGATGCAGGTATAGACAGTTGCTGAGTAGGGAGAGCTGTAATTGAAGTGTAAGAGAAGAGGGCGGTGAGAACAGGAGAGAAGAAGGCCCTGCTCCAAGGAGCTTACAGTCTAGGGGAGGGGGGAGACAGACAGGTGACATGAGGCACAAGCAAGCGGAAGGTGGCCTGATGGCAGGAAGTAAGTGAGGCAGAGATGGCCAAGGCATGAGGCAGAGGGTTGGGAGAGTGGCATCGAAACTAGGGTACGCTTCGATGAACAGTTAAGTTTTCATTGCCCATTTGAATCTTTGTAAGGTCAGTTATAGTCTAATAGAGTGATGGAGCTCAATCCAGTGAAGGGAGGCAGTGCAGGCAAAATCTTTGCGCATGGGATGCAGTGACCAGGGTATAGGAGAGGCGAAGGTCATTGGCCGACCGGAGGACGGGAGGGCGTATGTAGGGAGACGAGGTTGGAGATGTAGGAAGCATAGGCGAAACTAAACTTTTGGTAATGGGTGGTCCCAGTTCCAACCCCAACCAGAACTCGTGCAAATGGCAGGCACCGCCTAATTGTGTAGCTATGCTTCGTTTACCACTCATTCCCAAAAGCCTTGTAAGTCCGATGACTTTTCAATGCTTACAGAACTTTTGTCCCCAAATCTCTTCTGTATCTCATCATCCTTTTGCTGACACATGATGCACCCAGGGCAAGATTAAAAATGAGCCCCCCTCCCAAAAAATCTCCCAAAGGAAATCATATGCACACGCCTTTGGTGCGTGCTGGGAAAATGGGCGTGACCACATACCAGAAGGGGCGTGGTCACTGAAAATGGGACATGTCAACATGGCACGCCACTTGTTTCTCGTCACACTGGGAACATTCATTTCAATTCCATATGCAATTTACTTATATGATGGTTTCTCACAACATGGAACTTCTGAAGAACTGTGGGGTCTATTTACTAAGCCTGGGATGGAGATAAAGTGGATAGAGATAAAGTACCAGCCAATCAGTTCCTAACTGCCATGTCACAGGCTTGGTTTGAAAAATGACAGTTAGAAGCTGGTTGGTTGAAAATTTATCTCCGTCCACTTTATCTCTATCCAAGTCTTAGTAAATAGACCCCTGTATCCTCTAAGGCAGACTGCATCTTCAGTTGGTATTTCATGTAGGAGATCTCATCATTCAGAAGATGCCTGTTTGTGTAGGAATATTAACAAGGTCAGCATCATATGACAGCGGTTCAACCAAACTATGTAACATCCTGCCCCCTGTGTCACATCCTGCTCCCTGCGTCTCTCAGCCACACCATCTCACCCTTGCATCTCTCAGCCACACCAACTTCCTCCTGCGTCTCTCAGCCACACCATTATCTCCCACTTGTGTCATCTCTCAGCACACCATACCCTTACCCCACCTTTGTCTCTCAGCACTCCACCACCTCCCCCTGCGTAGTCTTTCAGCACACAATCACCTCCCCCTGCGTCATCTCCCAGCATACCATCACCTTCCCCAGCGTCATCTCTCAGCACCAACCACTTACCCCCTACATCATCTCTCAGCCACACCATCATCTCCCCCTCGTGTCATCTCTCAGCACACCATCACCTCCCCACTACATTGTCTCTCAGCACACCATCACCTCCACCAGCATTGTCTCTCATCACACCATCACCTCCCCCAGCGTTGTCTCTCAGCACACCATCTCCTACCCCCTGCATTGACTCTCAGCACACCATCACCTCCCCCAGCGTCGTCTCTCAGCACAACATTACTTACCCCCTGTATCATCTCTCAGCACACCATCACCTCCCCCTGCAATGTCTCCAAGCACACCATTACCTACCCCCTGCATCATCTCTCAGCACACCACCACCTACTTCCTGCATTGTCTCTCAGAACACCAACACCTACCCCCTACATCATCTCAGCCACACCATCATCTCCCCCTCATGTTGTCTCTCAGCACACCATCCCCTTACCCCCCCCCATCGTCTCTCAGCACACCAGCACCTCACCCTGCAATTCTCTCAGTACACCATCACCTACTCCCTGCATTGTCCCTCAGCACACCATCACCTCCCCTGGAAAGTCTCTCAGCACACCATCACATTCTATGTCTCTGTGTGTCCCCCTTCATTCTATCTCTGTGTGTCTCTCCCCATCATTTGTGTCTCTCAATGTGTCTCCCCTCCTTCATTCTGTGTCTCTCAGTGTGCCCTCCTTCATTCTGTGTCTCTCTGTATGTATACCCCTTATTCTATGTCTCTCAGTGTGTGTCCCCATTCATTATGTGTCTATCAGTGTTTCTCTCCCCTTCTATGTCTCTTAGTGTCTCTCTCGCTCCCATTCTATGTCTCCCAATGTGTGTGTCCCCTTTTATGTCTCTCAGTGTGTCCACCCCTTATATTTCTCTCAGTGTGTGTCCCTTCTATGTCTGTCAGGGTCTCTCCCCTTCCCCATGTATCTCAATGTGTCTGTTCTAGCACTCTCCCCCCCCCTCCCTTCTAATAATATTACAGTGTCACCTCTCTTCTCCCCCTTTACCTCCTGGGAGTCAGGAGCCGGAGGGGTGAGGTGGCTGACAGCCAGGAGCTGAGGACCGGAAATCAGCAGGGTGAGGCGGCCAGGAGCTGAGGACAGGTAACTGGCGGGGTGAGGCAGCTGGAGCCAGGAGCCGGCAGCGTAAGGCAGAGGGCAACAGGCTGATCAAACAGGGAGCGTGACACATCGCGGTCATTCTCCCTTCCGCAAGAGCTGGTGCTGGGCAGGAGGACGGCAGCCAATGGTGGAGGGCAGGGGAGGACTGATGGTGGTCCGGAGGGTGGGCTTTGAAGGGTGAGAGTGCGGCGTGACATGTATTTAGCATTCAATTAGTTGCTAACATAGGGGGGGCCGAACCGGGGAGCTACAATGCGGCTATAGTCCTCCCGGTCAGTAAATGCATTCCTGACCGGGAGGACATAAATTAATAAATCATGGTTTCAGGCTAATGGCTGGTCCGGTGCACCCCCGAACCACCCCCCAGTTTTGCCTATGGTAGGAAGCAGCAGAGCTAGAGAGGGCCATATATGTGAGGACGAGGAGATTGTAGAAGATTCTGTAGGGGAATGGGTGCAAGTGCAGGTTTTGTCGAAGGGGAGTAGCAGATGTGGAGTGGCAGGAGAGGAAGACAAGTCTAGCTGTGGAGTTGAGTATAGATCAGAGTGGGACGAGATGGGAGCGTGGGAGGCCAATAAAGTGAATGTTGCAATAGTCAAGCCGCGAGATGACCAGTGAGTAGATAAATTTAGTCGAACTCTGGGAGAGGAATGGCCTGATGCAAGTGATTCTGCGTAGCTGGAACTGACAGGATTGAGCCAGAGATTGGACATGGAGGGCGAAGGAGAAGGAGGAGTCTTGAGTGATGCCCAGCAGCGGAGTTGAGGAATGGTGGAGACTCTGGATGGGGGAAAGATGTTCATTTTTGGTTATGTTGAGCTTCAGGGAGCACTCAGACATCCAGGAGGAGATGGCGGAGAGATAGCTGGATACCCGAGAGAGGACAGACGGGGAGATGTCAGGGGAGGAAAGGTATAGTTGCATATCATCAGCATAGAAGTGTTAGTAAAGGCCAAAGGAGCTTATGATAGCAACCATGGAAGAGGTGTACTAAGAGAAGAGAATGGTGCCAGGGACAGAACCTTGGGGGACACCAATGGGGGGGATGGAAGGGGAGGGGAGCCAGAGGCAGACACCGAGAAGGAGCGGTTAGCTCCTGTACTGAATATATTGTAAAGATCCATCTGTCAGAGAGCATAATTGCTTTTCTATTTTATACAATTACACAAGAGAAGGCTTTTAAAACTTTAAAAACATGTTCTGTTATGTGAATAAGCAGATACTGAGGGGTCTTTTTAATAAAAGCCTTGGAAAGTGGTAAAGTGGAAAGAGCTAAAGTTCCAAATAACCAGCGCCTCGCTGTTATTTTTCAAACACAACCTGTAACATGGTAGTTAGGAACTGATTGGCTGGTACTTTATCTCTCCCCAAGGCTTAGTACAGTAAATATACCGATGAGAATGACTAAAGGGGAGATGTACTAAGCAGTGATAAAAGTGGAGAAGCTAGCCAGTGGAGAAGTTGCCATGGCAACCAATCAGCACTGACGTAACAGTTATAATTTGCATTCTGTAAAAGTATACAGAGTAGCTGATTGGTTGCCATGGGAAAACTTCTTCACTGTCTGACTTTTCCACTTTTATCACAGCTTAGTACATGTTCCCACTAAGTGCTGATTACATGTTCTGGGTGTAAGAGATGTGCTATTCCTAGTCTGCATTCAGTATCGGCTCTTGCCACGGGCAAGCAGGCCCATGGCAACCAATCAGCAGCTTCCTTCAAAGCTGTTTGGTTGCTATGGGTAACTTCTCCGCTGGTCCTTTTCTCCACTCTTTCCATTGCTTCATGAATAGATCCCATAAATTGTACATACTGTAGGTGGACTCCACGTAATTACATGACAAATGTGGTGAATATTGGGGGTAATTCCAAGTTGATCGCAGCAGGAAATTTTTTAGCAGTTTGGCAAAACCATGTGCACTGCAGGGGAGGCAGATATAACATGTGCAGAGAGAGTTAGATTTGGGTGTGATGAGTTCAATCTGCAATCTAAATTGCAGTGTAAAAATAAAGCAGACAGTATTTACCCTGCACAGAAACAAAATAACCCACCCAAATCTAACTCTCTCTGCACATGTTATATATGCCCCCCCTGCAGTGCACATGGTTTTGCCCAACTGCTAAAAGATTTCCTGCTGCGATCAACTTGGAATTACCCCCATTGTCTTTATGGTCTGGGTTTCTTTTTATATTTGTAACAAACAAAAGAAATAAAAAAAATTACAATCCAGAATGTTTTGAATTGATTAATGGCAACAATTCACTAACACATCCGTTTTTAATCAATGATGAAAGAAGTTAAAATTCAAACAATATACCAAGGGGGTAAATGCTTTTTATAACCACTGTCATCTAATTGTCAGAAAATAGCAAATGACAGGATTATGGTTTTGTTATTTATCCTTTTTCTATTGCATACTTGTGATTTGAATTGGAGATTGTGCGCGGACCCTTGTGTTTTGGTTTTGGTTCTAATTTCAGCTTCACGTTTTGGTTTTGTTAAAGCACCCTCAAGTGTTTTGGTTTGGATTCGGATTTCGTTTGGCTTAAAGTCAAGAATCAAAATTGATAATCATTGATAAGAATTGATAAAAATTTATAAAAATCAGCTAAAATCATGTAAGTTTTGCAAACCAAAACCCACAATTCTGATTTAAAATTTGAATTCCGAACCGCGGGAAGATCCGTACCAGGACTCGGTTCGGATCGGATCTCCTCAGGAGAGCTGGACTTGATTTTGGTTCAAGTGGATTCGGTTTTCTGGAGAACCAAACAGCACATCTCTAGTGTAAGATAAGATAAGAAGATAAGAATAATTGATTGTCACTATAACATGAACATGTATAGCGAAATTACATACAGTTCTCTCATGTCATGTTAAAAAAAATACACCACAAATAAAATTAGCAAAGCTGAGAATTCAAGCTAACAATCACAGAAGGGAAGAAGCTATTCCTCAACCTGCTGGTGCGACATCCTAAACACCTGTAACGTCTCCCCGACAGCAGGAGGGAAAAAACACATTACAAGGATGACCCCTATCTTCAATCATCTTAATTGCCTTTGACAGACTCCTTGCAGTGAGTACATCCACCAACCTAGGCAAAGATTGGTCAATGATCCTCTCTGCAGATTTAATCACTTTATCCAAGGCAACAAGATCAGAACACTTAGCATAACCATACCACACCGTGATTGCATAGGTCAGCAAGCTCTCAATCATGCAGCGGTAAAAATTAACAAGCGTTAATTGCTGCTCGGAGCTTCCGTAAGAAGAAAAGACGTTGCTGGGCCTTCCCAACCACTGACGTGATATGCAGAAACCATGATAAGTCCTCAGTAAATTTAATCCTCAAGAATTTCACATCGGTAACCCTATCCACCTCCTCACCATTCAATATCAGCAGACGAATGCTGGTTTTCTTAGATTTCCTGAAGTCTATAACAACCTCCTTAGTTTTCTTACTGTTTAGCAACAGGTTATTTTTTACTCTCCACTCAGCGAGTCTTCTCACTTCCTCTCTGTAACTATTCTCATCTCCTCTAGTTATCAAACCCACTAAAGTGGTATCATCCGCAAACTTTATCACAGAGATCGTTTCCGAATTAGACTCACAGTCGGAGGTATACAAGGGGTATAAAAAAGGGCTTAAAACACAACCCTGCGGAACTCCTACATTTAATAGCAATTCCGAAGACAAGTCAGAGCCCAGTCTGACTGTCTGCGGACGATCCGTCAGGAAATCCAACAGCCAATTGCATATGGCCATGTCATTTCCGATCTCTAAAAGCTTGTTTATTAACACCGCTGGTACTACCGTGTTAAAGGCGGAACTGTAGTCCACAGATAACAGTCTAACATAAGAATCTCTATTTTCAAGGTGACAAAGTACCCTGTGAAGGACCATAAGAGCTGCGTCTTCAGTTGACCTGTTCGGCCGATAGGCAAACTGATTGGGGTCAAATCCCAATAGTATAACGCTTTTTAGATGGGTCAGAACAATTCTCTCAAAACATTTCATTATCAATGAAGTGAGAGCAATCGGCCTATAGTCGTTCAGACCAATGACCGACGCAGTCTTGGGAATTGGAACAATTATTGAAGTTTTAAAACACTGTGGGTCTGTATAGTGCTTCTTTGGAGCACACAGGTTTAAAGCTAGACAATTGGGATATTAAAACATTTTTCATAGAATTGTTTTTTATGTCATCTTTATTAAACTTGTATTTAATTTTCTACATGTTCTTTCTAACATTTTGTTGGCACATAGGGGTCTATTCATGAAGCAGTGAAAAGAGTGGAGAAGTGAGCCAGTGGAGAAGTTGCCCATGGCAACCAATCAGCTGCTCAATACAACTGTATATTATGCAAATTATAAATGTTACTTCAATGCTTATTGGTTGCCATGGGAAACTTCTCCACTGGCTCACTTCTCCACTTTTTTCACTGCTTCATGAATAGACCCCATAGAGGCTTATCCTGAGTCGGACGGATCCTTGTGCATGGACGCAAATTGTGAGTTTTAGCATATATAGCCAGGACCGGCTCTACCATTAGGCAGCTTTAGGCGGCTGCCTAGGGGCGCAAGTCACTGGAGGGCACCACTGAATTCATCTACCAAAAAATTGAAGGCTGTGTCTGTCTGCGGGTCAGTAATGAACTTACAGATGGGTTGTTGGAACACAATAAGGAGCATACAAATATATGTATGTGCGTATATATTTTTGTATATGCACATACAATGAAATGGACAGCAGGCATCCTGAATGTTAGTATGACGGTGAGGGTTAAGGTTAGGCTGCAGGGAGGGAGGGTTAGGGTAAGGTTAATTGATTTTATTCAAAATGTCGGTATTATTGTGGTTGGGATTCTGCTGTCGGTATTCTGACCAGCGGCATCCCGTACCCAGCCCTAATTAAATACCCACACCAGACCCCATATACAGTATTATACAGAATATAAAGAATAATATTTTATATTTTATTTTATAATATTATACAGTGTTTTAAAGTGAAATTACATTGTGAACAAAGTGACAAAATTTTGTGACTTGTGTACAATATATTTCATTACTTTAAAAGTCCTCGAGTGTTGTTCCTTTTCTCTGTATATATATATATATATATATATATATATAATGATGCAATTCATCCCAGCCCATCTAGTGGCGACCTGCATCTCCCCTCCGAGAGGTGTGTGTGGGGGGGGGATAGTTGCAGGTTAGGGGGCACTGGGCTGAAGATTTGCCTAGGGTGCAGAGAGTCCTTGCACCTGGCCTGTATAGAGCATGTACAGATGTGAATTTACACATCTTGCAAATGTCCATCCTATTCTGAGTCAGACAGAATTTGACTAGCTCTTTCTGTGAAATCAGATTTTTCGGGGGTGGCAACTGGGCGGCAACAATGCGTGCGCTCGGAACCGCCCTGTCTTATGGGAGTGTCATGGGTGTGTATCAAAAGCTCTGTGCAATACTGAGTCTTGTGTGTGGGGTAGGGAAGGCTGTTTCTGATGGATCTCTTGTACGTAGCATGGGGTGGGTGCAATTGCTGATACTAATGATAAGAGTTGCGCGGCTGATGAAAAAACAATGGGCTGCACAACTTCCCGCTTGCAGATGCAAGGACCCTCGCATTAACCCTACTGATGCTCACATTAGCATAAAGTAGTAAATGAGGCTTCCTCAGCTGCCCAGAACTACAGTACAACCACAGATTCAGCCCCATAGTAGGGAGTACAAGGATTCTATCCACTGTCTAGTCTACTTTTAGATGACGTTTTGTTATGTTGGAGGGAGCTTCTGTATTACATAATTATTCATGCTATACCAATGGGCCTATTCATCATTGGATGCCACGAGTTGTGGCAGTGGATAATGAAATACCAGAGCAATGCGGTATTGTTCCGCTGTGGGGATAGCTGCTTCAAAAATCAGCTGTCCTCACAATCCCTAATACAGCTACCAAAGTAGTGTGTTAAGTTAGGTATACACTATACAATTATCTGGCAGATAATCTGCCAGATCTAACTGGTTGGAATGAAAATGTGGTAATAGATTAGAGCAAATGACAACCGGCCATTTGCTCCCAAACACTGGAAAATGGACAAAAACTGTCGGTCATTCAAGTTGGTTAAGTTTGTGTTTAACTAATTTGTATGAATGACAGGTTTTGTCCATTTTCCAGTGTTTAGGAGCAAATGGTCGATTGTCATTTGCTCTCATCCATTACCAAATTTCCACATACGTCCTAGAGGATGCTGGGGACTCCAAAAGGACCATGGGATATAGACGGGATCCGCAGGAGACATGGGCACACCAAAAAGACTTTGACTGGGTGTGAACTGGCTCCTCCCTCCATGCCCCTCCTCCAGACCTCAGTTAGACTCTGTGCCCATGAGTGACTGGACACACACTAGGGGAGCTCTACTGAGTTTCTCTGGAAAAGACTTTTGTTAGGTTTTTTATTTTCAGGGAGACCTGCTGGCTACAGGCTCCCTGCATCGAGGGACTGAGGGGAGAGAAGTCAGACCTACTTCTTCTTAGTTAAGGGCTCTGCTTCTTAGGCTACTGGACACCATTAGCTCCAGAGGGTTCGATCACTTGGTTCGCCTAGCTGCTTGTTCCCGGAGCCGCGCCGTCACCCCCCTCACAGAAGCCAGAAGAAAGAAGCCGGGTGAGTATGAGAAGAACAGAAGACATCAGACGGCAGAAGACTTCAGTAATGGTACAGCGCAGCGGTAGCGCTGCACTCCATGCTCCCACACACTTCACCAACGGCACTTACAGGGTGCAGGGCGCTGTGGGGGGAGCGCCCTGGGCAGCAGTTACTGGGGTCATATTTAGCTGGCAAAAGGCATATTCGGTGCCCGGGCACTGTATATAATACCCTCGCCAGTATAAAAATTTCACATTTTAGCGGGACTACAGCGCACTGGGAAGGGGCAGGGCTTAGCCGCACAGCTCACCAGCGCAATTTTCTCTCTCCACAGTCGCTGCAGAGACGCTGGCCCGGACCTCCAAGGTCCTTCCAAGTAGAAGGGAGCAAAACGGGGGGGCACATGCAATTTGGTGCTTTTTATTATTATATGGCAGCGCTAACAACATATATTATTGCTTTGTAGTATATGGGCGCTGGGGTGTGAGCTGGCATACTCCCTCTGTGTTTCTCTCTCCAGGCTTCCCTGTGGGTCTGTCCCCTTGATTTGGCCAGTGTGAGTGTGGGTGTGTCGGTACTACGTGACGGCATGTCTGAGGCTGAGTGTTCCTCCCCGAAGGAAGTTACGGGGGGCGCAGAAAAGGATTTGGGAATGATTCTGTCGGCACAGCCGACTGCTGATTGGGTGACTATGTTGAGTACACTGAATGCAAATGTGGCGTTATTGTCTAAGAGGCTGGATATATCTGATTCTCAGACACAAGCATGGAGGAAATCCATGGAGGACGCTTTGGCTCAGGTACAGACCCCCTCAGGGTCACAAAAATGTTAATTTACCCAGATGGTAGATACAGATACCGACACGGGCTCTGATTCTGATGTCGATTTCAATGAGGCTACTTTACATCCAAGGGTAGTTAGGAGTATTCAGTACATGATTGTGGCTATTAAAGATGTTTTACATATCTCTGATGAACCTGCTGTTCCGGACACAAGGGTTTGCTTATTTAAAGGGAAAAAGTCTGAGGTGAAGTTTCCCACCTCTCATGAAATGAATGCTCTTTGTGAAAAGGCTTGGGAGTCGCCGGACAAAAGGTGGCAGATTCCCAAGAGAATTTTTATGGCATATCCGCTCCCCTCTGATGACAGGGAGAGATGGGAGTCGTCTCCAAATGTCGACAAGGCTCTATCCCGATTGTACAAGAAGGTGGCGCTTCCGTCCCCTGACACGGCTGCTCTCAAGGATCTGGCGGATCGCAAGCTGGAGACGACATTGAAGGCCATTTTTGTTAATACTGGTGCTTTGCTCAGACCTGCTGTGGCATCGGTATGGGTGAGTAGTGCTATTGCTAAGTGGGCTGATAATTTAGCTTCTGATATGGATACCCTTGATAAGGATAACATTCTTTTGACTCTTGGTTATATCAAGGACACTGCAGATTACCTAAAGGATGCGGCGAGGGATGTTGGCCTCTTGGGATCAAGAGCCAATGCCATGGCGGTCTCGGCCAGGAGGGCGCTGTGGATTCATCAATGGAATGCTGATGCCGACTCCAAGAAAAATATGGAAGCTCTCCCCTTTAAAGGTAGTGTCTTGTTTGGTGACGGCCTTGCTGGCCTGGTGTCTACCGCTACTGCGGGTAAGTCATCTTTTCTTCCTTATGTTCCCACACAACAGAAAAAGGCGCCCCATCAGCAGATGCAGTCCTTTCGGCCCAATAAATACAAAAGAGGAAAGGGCTCGTCCTTACTCGCTTCAAAGGGTAGAGGAAGGGGAAAGAAGTCGCCTGCAGTGTCAGGCACCCAGGACCAAAAGTCCTCCCCCGCCTCTACGAAGTCCACAGCATGACGCTGGGGCTCCCCTGTGGGAGTCCGTGCCGGTGGGGGGCCGTCTCCGATTCTTCAGTCAGGTCTGGTTTCAATCGGCCCTGGATCCTTGGGTTTTAGACATAGTGTCCCAAGGGTACAAACTGGAGTTTCAGGAGATGCCACCCCGCCTTTTTTTCAAGTCGGCCCTTCCAGTTTCTCTTCCAGAAAGAGTAGTAGTAAATGCTGCGATACAAAAGCTGTGTCAACAGAGGGTCGTTGTGCCGGTTCCCCCGTCCCAGCTGGGGGAAGGGTTCTATTCGAGCCTCTTTGTGGTGCCGAAGCCGGACGGCTCGGTCAGACCGATTCTGAACCTAAAATCCCTCAATCCATACTTGAAAACTTTCAAGTTCAAGATGGAATCTCTTCGAGCTGTGATTTCCAGCTTAGAAGGGGGGGATTTTATGGCGTCAGTCGACATAAAGGATGCCTACTTACACGTCCCGATATATACTCCTCATAAGGCCTTCCTGAGATTTGCGGTGCAGGATTGTTATTACCAATTTCAGACGTTGCCGTTTGGGCTTTCCACGTCCCTGAGGGTTTTCACCAAGGTTATGGCAGAAATGATGGTACTCCTTCGCAAGCAAGGGGTCACAATTATCCCGTACTTGGACGATCTCCTGATAAAAGCGAGGTCAAAGGAATAATTGCTAAAGAATGTGGAACTCTCCCTGTCGGTTCTGCGACATCACGGTTGGATTCTAAATTTTCCAAAGTCTCAGTTGATTCCGACAACTCAGCTGCCCTACCTGGGCATGATCCTAGACACGGAGCTACAGAGAGTGTTTCTTCTGGAGGACAAAGCTCTGGAAATACAGACCATAGTCAAGGAGCTTCTGAGACCGACAAGAGTGTCGATTCATCAATGCACTCGAGTGCTATGGAAGACGGTTGCGGCTTACGAAGCCATTCCGTTTGGCAGGTTTCATGCCCGGTTGTTTCTGTGGGATCTGCTGAACAAATGGTCCGGGTCTCACCTGCACATGCACCGGAAAATAACTCTATCTTCCAGGGCCAGGATTTCTCTCCTGTGGTGGCTGCAAGGCTCCCACCTTCTAGAGGGACGCCGATTCGGAATCCAGGACTAGGTCCTGTTGACCACAGATGCAAGTCTCCGAGGCTGGGGTGCAGTCACGCAGGGAAGAAGTTTCCAGGGAAAATGGTCAAGCCAGGAATCTTGTCTCCACATAAATGTTCTCGAGTTAAGAGCCATTTACAACGGCCTCCTGCAAGCGAAGAACCTTTTTCAGGGTCTCCCTCTCCTGATCCAGTCGGACAACATAACAGCGGTGGCGTACGTAAACCGCCAAGGTGGAACAAGGAGCAGGGCGGCAATGGCGGAAGCCACAAGAATTCTCCGCTGGGCGGAACAGCACGTGAGCGCTCTGTCAGCAGTCTTCCTCCCGGGCATGGACAACTAGGAAGCAGACTTCCTCAGCAGACACGATCTCCATCCAGGGGAGTGGGCTCTTCATCAAGAGGTATTTGCAGAAGTGACAAGGCGTTGGGGAATTCATCTGATAGACATGATGGCGTCTCGCCTCAACAAGAAGCTTCCGAAGTATTGTTCCAGGTCAAGGGACCCCCAAGCCTGTGCAGTGGACGCCCTGGTAACTCCGTGGGTGTTTCAGTCGGTGTATGTGTTCCCTCCGCTTCCTCTCATTCCAAAGGTGTTGAGGATCATAAGATGAACAAGGGTTCAGGCTATACTCGTCGCTCCAGATTGGCCATGGAGGGCCTAGTATCCGGTTCTTCAGGAATTACTAGTGGAAGATCCCTGGCCGCTTCCTCTAAGTGAGGACCTGTTACTGCAGGGGCCCTGCGGCCGTGTTTGACGGCGTGGAAGTTGAACGCCAAATCTTAGCTCGGAAGGGTATTCCCGGGGAGGTCATCCCCACTCTCCTTAAGGCTAGAAAGGAGGTCACGGCGAAACATTATCACCGTATTTGGAGAAAGTATGTGTCGTGGTGTGAAACAAAAGCAGCTCCTCCGGAGGAGTATCACTTGGGTCGTTTCCTCCATTTTTTGCAGGCAGGCGTGGATGCAGGCCTGAAATTGGGTTCCATCAAAGTACAGATTTCGGCTTTATCTATTTTCTTTCAAAAAGAATTGGCCGTCCTTCCTGAGGTTCAGACTTTCGTGAAGGGAGTGCTGCATATCCATCCTCCACTTGTGCCACCAGTGGTGCCGTGGGATCTTGAAGTGGTGTTGCAGTTTCTTATGTCTCACTGGTTTGAACCTTTGAGTAAGGTTGAGTTAAAGTTTCTCACTTGGAAAGTGGTCATGCTTTTGGCTTTGGCGTCTACCAGACGAGTGTCCGAATTGGCGGCTTTGTCTCACAAGAGCCCATATTTAATTTTTCATGTGGATAGAGCGGAATTGAGGACTCGTCAACAATTTCTGCCGAAGGTGGTTTCTTCGTTTCACATAAATCAGCCTATTGTGGTACCTGTTGCTACGGATGCTGTGGCAGTCCCAAAATCTCTTGATGTTGTAAGAGCTTTGAAAATTTATGTCGCCAGAACGGCTCTTATTAGGAAAAGAGAGGCTCTGTTTGTCCTGTATGCTTCAAACAAGATTGGAAATCCTGCTTCTAAGCAGACTATTGCACGCTGGATTTGTAATACGATTTAGCACGCTCATTCTTCGGCTGGGTTGCTGTTGCCGAAGTCAGTAAAGGCCCATTCTACCAGGAAGGTGGGCTCATCTTGGGCGGCTGCCCGAGGGGTCTCGGCACTTCAACTTTGCCGAGCAGCTACATGGTCGGGTTCAAACACTTTTGCTAAGTTCTACAAGTTTGATACCCTGGCTGATGAGGACCTTGTGTTTGCTCAATCGGTGCTGCAGAGTCGTCCGCACTCTCCCGCCCGGTCTGGAGCTTTGGTATAGACCCCATGGTCCTTTTGGAGTCCCCAGCATCCTCTAGAACGTAAGAGAAAATAGGATTTTAATACCTACTAGTAAATCCTTTTCTCCTAGTCCGTAGAGGATGCTGGGCGCCCATCCCAGTGCGGACAGTTCCATGCAGTTGTATTGATACTGGTTATTTTCGGTTACACGAGGTTTGTGTATCGGTTATATTCAGCTTGTTGCTGTTGTTTGTTCATACTGTTATCTGGTTTCCTGCTGACCTAGTTGTACGGTGTGCTTATGGTGTGGACTGATATGTTTCTTGCCCTTTGTTTCACAAAAATCCTTTCCTCGAAATGTCTGTCTCTCCTGGGCACAGTTCCTATAACTGAGGTCTGGCGGAGGGGCATGGAGGGAGGAGCCAGTTCACACCCAGTCAAAGTTTTTTTGGTGTGCCCATGACTCCTGCGGATCCCATCTATACCACATGGTCCTTTTGGAGTCCCCAGCATCCTCTACGGACTAGGAGAAAAGGATTTACTGGTAGGTATTAAAATCCTTTTTTCACATACGTCCTAGAGAATGCTGGGGTCCATTTCATGACCATGGGGTATAGACGGTTCCGCAGGAGCCATGGGCACTTTAAGACTTTTCAAGGGTGTGATTTGGCTCCTCCCTGTATGCCCCTCCTCCAGACCTCAGTTTTAGAAATGTGCCCAGGCAGACTGGATGCACTCCAGAGGAGCTCTACTGAGTTTCTCTGAAAAGACTTATGTTAGGTTTTTTATTTTCAGGGAGAACTGCTGGCAACAGTCTCCCTGCTTCGTGGGACTGAGGGGGCAGAAGTAGGAACCAACTTCCTATAGAGTTTCATGGCTCTGCTTCTGGCTGACTGGACACCATTAGCTCCTGAAGGGAACTGAACGCTAGCCGTGCCTAGATGCTCACTCCCACAGCATGCTGTCACCCCCCTCACAGAGCCAGAAGTCAGAAGAGAGGTGAGTGCCAGAAGACAGATCTGAAATCAAGAAAGTGACGGCTAAAGGTACTGCGCGGCTGGCGGGAGCGCAGCGCGCCATGTAGCCCACATATACACAGGCACTGCAGGGTGCAGGGCACGGGGGGGGCGCTATGGGCAGCATGAAACCTATGGAAACTGGCATAAATAAGGGGCATAAGTTGCTGAGGCACAGTCCTACCCCCGCCAGTATAAAAAATTACCTCATAAAAGCTGAGGAGAAACACACCATTGAAGAGTGGAGCTTCCTCCTCAGTCAGCCAGCACACTGCTCAGCGCCATTTTCTCTCTCAGGCTGCAGAGACAACGCTGGTCCTCCTCCACTACTGAACAAGTATCAGGGTGCAAAACAGGGGGGGCACAGTGAATTTGCTGCTACAGTATATAATTGTGTGATTAGCATTATAAAAGCGCTGCATGTCAGTGGGCATTTTGTGTTCACAGACATTGTGTTACTGGCACTGGGTTGTGAACTGGCAAATCCTATCTGTGTCCCTCTGACAGATTTTACTGTGGGTCTGTCCCCTATAAGTCCCGGAGTGTCTGTGGTGTGGTTGAGCACGTGCGTGACATGTCTGTGGCAGGGAATCTCTTCCTCTGTGCTAGACATGTTAGAGACACAGAGGTGTAATATGACACCAATAGCCTGACTGGGTGAAAGGTTACATGATAGTGTGAATCACTACTGAATCTCGTACAGAAAACTGAATATAATCTGTTGAAGATGTGATTTTTAATAGTTCTGCCTTTTATCCACAGGGACCCATCTGGGTCACATACAAATTTGCAAGTAGTACAAACTGATACCGACACGGACTCTGTTTCTTGTGTCGACACTAGTGATTACAGGGGAATAGGTCCTAAATTAGCAAAAAAGCATTCAAAACATGTTTTAGCTATAAAGGTGGTATTAGAAGTTACGAAGCCCTTTTACCACAATGTAATTTTCCCTCCACCTCAGGAACATTCTCTTGGAGGGAGTCTGATTTAACCTGAAAAGAAATTTCAGATTCCCAAAAGGAATTCAGGCAGCTTACCTTTTTCCAAAAGGTGGGAGTCACCCCACATTTTAGACAGAGCCCTGTCATAAAAGAGAAAAGGTGTTTCTCCCTGCACCTGGAATGGCTTCACTCAAGGAGCTGACAGGCGCAATTGAGTGAGGACATCTATTGATGTGGCCAATGGGACATTACTCAGGCCTACCATTGTCTGTGCATGGGTGAGTAGTGCTATTGAGAAGTGGTCAGAAAACTTGTCATTAGACATTGACACAATAGATGTAGACGAGATACTCCTAACGTTAGGTCATATCAAAGACGCTGCTGCGTACATACTAGAAACCATGAAATATATTGGTCTCTTGGGATAAAGAACCGCTACCATGGAAGTATTGGTTCGGAGGGCGTTGTGGATTTGCCAGTGTAATGATGATGCAGATTCCAAAAGAAACATGGAGGCTCTCCCGTATAAAGGTGAGGCCTTGTTTGGTGATGGGCTGGATGCGTTAGTCTCGGCGGCTACCGCAGGTAAGTCGACACTCTTGCCTTATGCTCCCACACCGGCGAAAAAGACACATCACTCTCACATGCAGTCCTTTCGGCCAACAAATACAAAAAGGCCAAAGGTTCAGCCTTTTTTGCAGGTAGGGGAATGGAGAAAGGAAAGAAATCCGCAGCATCTCCCAGATAGCAGGAGCAGAAGTCCACCCCTGCTTCTGCCAAATCTGCAGCATGACGCTGGGGCTCCCTTGCGGAAGTCCACTCGGGTGGGAGCACGTCTGAAACTTTTCAGCCAAATCTGGATTCAATCTGGCCTGGACCCATGGGTCTTACAAATAGTGTCCCATGGGTACAAACTAGAGTTTCAAGACGTCCCCCATGCCGATTTTTCAAATCGATCTTGCCAGCTTCTCTTCCAGAAAGAGAGGCAGTAACAACGGCAATTCAAAAATTATGTCAGGATCAGGTCATTGTCCTGGTACCCTTGTCACAGCAAGGAGAAGGTTTTTATTCAAGCCTCTTCGTAGTTCCGAAGCTGGACGGCTCAGTCAGACCGATTTTAAACCTGAAAAATCTAAATCTCTACCTGAAAAGGTTCAAGTTCAAGATGGAATCCCTGAGGGTAGTGATTTCCAGTCTGGAGGAGGGGGACTTCATGGTGTCAGTAGACATAAAGGATGCTTACTTGCATGTTCCCATTTATCCTCCTCACCAAGCTCATCTGAGATTCGCAGTACAGGATTGCCGTTACCAGTTCCAGACGTTGCCGTTCGGACTCTCCACGGCACCGAGGGTATTCACCAAGGTGATGGAGGAGATGATGGTCCTTCTTTGTCAAAATGGAGTCAATATAATCCTTATCTGGATGATCTCCTGATAAAAGCGAGATCCAGGGAACAGTTGGTGCAGAACATCGCACTCTCCCTGTCAATACTCCAACAACACGGTTGGATCATGAATTTTCCAAAGTCGCAGTTGGAACCGACGACAAGATTGTCCTTTTTAGGGATGATTCTGGACACAGAAGTATGGAGAGTATTTCTTCCAGTGGAAAAGGCTCTGGAAATCCAGAAAATGGTCAAACAAATGTTGAAACCAACAAGCGTGTTGATCCATCAATGCATTCGGTTGTTGGGGAAAATGGTAGCGGCCTACGAGGCCATACAGTTTGGCCGATTTCATGCCAGAGTATTCCAGTGAGACCTGTTGGACAAGTGGTCCGGATCCCACCTACACATGCACCGGAATAATCTTGTCCCCCAAAGCCAGGATTTCGCTCCTGTGGTGGCTACACAGTTCTCACCTACTAGAGGGACGCAGGTTTGGGATTCACGACTGGGTCCTAATAACCACGGATGCAAGTCTCCGAGGCTGGGGAGCTGTCACACAGCGGGAAAGCTTCCAAGGAAAATGGTCAAGTCAGGAAGCCTGCCTTCACATAAACGTTCTGGAATTGAGAGCCATTTACAATGGCCTTCTACAAGCGGTACATCTTCTTCAAGATCATCCCATGCAGATCCAGTTGGACAATGTAACAGCAGTCGCGTACATAAACAGGCAAGGCGGAACGAAAAGCAGAGCGGCAATGGCAGAGGTGACAAGGATTCTCCTCTGGGCAGAAAGACATGTAAGAGCTCTGTCAGCAATTTTAATTCTGGGAGTGGACAACTGGGAAGCAGACTTCCTCAGCAGACACGATCTTCATCCAGGAGAGTGGGGCCTCCACCAAGAAGTCTTCGCAGAGGTGACAAGTCTTTGGGGAGTTGCTCAAGTAGACATGATGGCATCTCGATTAAACAAGAAGCTTCAGAGATATTGTTCCAGGTCGAGAGACCCTCAAGCAATAACAGTGGATGCACTGGTGACCCAGCGGGTGTTTCGGTCGGTATATGTTTTCCCTCCACTTCCACTGATTCCAAAAGTTCTCAAAATAATAAAAAATAACAAGAATTAGAGCAATCTTCATTGCCCCAGACTGGCCAAAGAGGGCTTGGTATCCAAATCTTCAGGAGTTGCTCATAGAAAATCCTCGGCCTCTTCCTCCTCGAGAGGACCTACTACAGCAGGGGCCGTGTGTGTATCAAGACTTGCCGCGGCTACGTTTGATGGCATGGCTGTTGAGCGCCGGATCCTAGCCCGAAAGGGTATTCCCAAGGAAGTCATCCCCACACTTATTCAGGCCAGGAAAGGAGTAACGTCTAAACATTACCACCGTATTTGGAGAAAATATGTGTCTTGGTGTGAATCCAAGAAGGCTCCTACGGAAGAGTTTGAGTTGGGACGTTTTCTCCATTTTCTGCAGGCTGGTGTGGATGCGGGCCTTAGATTGGGGTCAATCAAGGTCCAGATTTCGGCCTTATCAGTTTTCTTTCAAAAACAATTGGCCTCCTTTCCAGAAGTTCAGACGTTCATGAAAGGGGTTCTGTACATCCAGACTCCATTTGTGCCTCCAGTGGCACCATGGGACCTTAACGTGGTGTTGCAGATCCTTCAATCAGATTGGTTTGAACCTCTGCAGGAGATAGAATTGAAGTTTTCTCACTTGGAAAGTGGTGATGCTTTTGGCCTTGGCATCTACAAGGCGGGTGTCTGAGTTGGGGGCCTTGTCTCACAAGAGCCCTTACCTGATCTTCCATGAAGATAGGGCAGAGTTAAGAACTCGTCAACAATTTCTTCCAAAGGTGGTTTCGTCCTTCCACATAAACCAACCTATTGTGGTGCCAGTAGCTACTGACACTTTCACTGAGTCACAGTCTCTAGATGTGGTTAGAGCTTTGAAGATTTATGTCGCAAGAACAGCTTGGTTACGGAAAACAGAGGCTCTGTTTGTCCTGTATACTCCCAGCAAGATTGGGTGTCCTGCTTCTAAGCAGACTATTGCGCGCTGGATCAGAGGTACGATTCAGCACGCTCATTCTACGGCTGGATTGCCGTTACCTACGTCGGTGAAGGACCATTCTACTAGGAAGGTAGGTTGCCCGGGGGGTCTCGGCATTGCAACTTTGCCGAGCAGCTACTTGGTCAGGGTCAAACACTTTTGCAAAATTTTATAAGTTTGACACTTTGGCCGATGAGGACCTCAAGTTTGGTCAATCGGTGCTGCAGGGTCATCCGCACTCTCCCGCCCATACTGGAGCTTTGGTATAAACCCCATGGTCATGAAATGGACCCCAGCATCCTCTAGGACGTATGAGAAAACAGGATTTTAATACCTACCGGGAAATCCTTTTCTCCTAGTCCGTAGAGGATGCTGGGCGCACGACCCAGTGCGTACTTTACCTACAGTTTGTTCACTATAGTTACACAAGTTGTGTTACATTTGTTTTCAGCATGTTGCTGTAAATGGTTCATGCCTGTTGGCGTGTGTTATGTTGAATGCCATGTTGTGCGGCATGGTTAAGGTGTGAGCTGGTATGTATCTCACCACTAGTATAAAAGTAAATCCTTTCCTCGAAATGTCCGTCTCCCTGGGCACAGTTCCTATAACTGAGGTCTGGAGGAGAGGCATAGAGGGAGGAGCCAGTTCACACCCTTAAAAATTCTTAAAGTGCCCATGGCTCCTGCGGAACCGTCTATACCCCATGGTCATGAAATGGATCCCAGCATCCTCTACGGACTAGGAGAAAAGGATTTACCGGTAGGTATTAAAATCCTGTTTTCATTCCAACCAGTCAGATCTGGCAGATTATCTGGCAGATAATTGTATAGTGTGTACCTAGCTTTACTGAGTACTTAGCACTGCCATGCCGGCCAACTGCGCATGTGCGTGTCTGGATCCCTCTTTGCAGCCCCAGACCTCCATTACCATAGAAAGGAGCAGGGGTCCCGGGGTTAACGCCATTTGAAGTTGGCGTTGGTTCCTCCAGGTAACTCCAAAGACTTTCAGTCTTCGGAGTTTGCTAAGTACTAGCCAGCCCATTTGTTCCTTAATTATAAATGTATTTATTTATTACCAGTTACTTATATAGCGCACACATATTCCGCAGCGCTTTACAGAGATATATTTGGCCATTCACATCAGTCCCTGCCCCAGTGGAGCTTACAATCTATATTTCCTATCACATGTTCACGCACACACATTCACACTAGGGTTAATTTTGTTGGGAGCCAATTAACCTACCAGTATATTTTTGGATTGTGGGAGGAAACCGGAGTACCCGGAGGAAACCCACGCAAGCACGGGGAGAATATACAAACTCCACACAGGGCCATGGTAGGAATTGAACCCATGACCTCAGTGCTGTGAGGCAGTAATGCTAACCATTACGCCATCCGGACTGCCCACAAATTGACTCTTTACTTAAAAAATGCAGAAAGGCATTTCCGCATGTGTAATGGGCTGGTTATAAATAGGCACCCAAATATGTTAAGGGAAGTGTGTTCTAAAGAAAATGTCAGCAGACCTCTGGCTGGCAGTGAAAGGGTTAAATACGTCTTTTAGCACTTTTTGAAAATGTTATTTAAGTTTCATGTTAATCCACTTGAAAGACATTCTATACCTCTGTACATGCTGATGAATCCCAAATGTATCCAACACTTGTGATTGTATGTGTAGCTATTTTCCCCTATGTTCTCTCCATTTCCACCTACACTATGATGATAGATCCCTTCTTAAACCAAAGATCCCAATGTTACTCCTGATTACACAGTACCGCTCTTCCTTAAGCCAATATTAAAGAGGACATTATCCAAAGATTTCTTTTCTTTTTCTTTTTTTCTTTTTTTTACCTTAGTAACCTCGGCCTGTGCTGCTGTTGGCTTGGAATGAATGTGTAAGTGAAGATTAATATCTGAAACTTGGCTATCCTAACTACACTGACAATCCCCTCTGGTGCTGCTATCACTCTCTACATCATTTGTGCCTGGCGCTGTCCCAGGCCAGGCTTTGACTGATTAGCCCAAAGTCTTAACTTTAACTTTTTATTCTGACCACTACATAAATACCTGAGACGCTGTCTGTCAGTTCCTGGTCTGGAGATGGTTATTCGCAACAGTTTCTTGAAGGTTTTGTGTTCCTGATAGTGGTGTGTAATTTGGTGCTTTAAATATTATCTAGGTTGTGGGTTACTATAATGTACTAGTATTTCTGTGCAAACAAACTTTCTTTAGCCAGTTGGCAATGTGAGACTGTTTGCCTAATTTATAATGAAACTACCGTATATATTTAATTTGCTGCTGGTCTCATTATTTATATTATATCGTATTTAGAACATTAACCCTACATGTCCTATCAGTCTGCCACAAAAGGAAACCTGGTTATTATTTATTTTAAAACTTGTGAAATGGCATAATGTGACATGTGAAATGGCATAATGTCAATATCATACAAGACTCAAGTAGAAAAGGTTTTACTTTGCGGCACATTAACAGTGATATTTATATTAAAAGCAAATTAGAAAACTTATGTGATGTGCGTGTTATTATTTCTTCATGAATATATACTGTATGTGTCTGTTAAAATACGGGTATACAGACCTTTTATATATATATGTACTTACAGTATATCATATCGTACTTATGACCATATTAATGTAGTGTTACGCAGTATGCATGAATGCAACCATATTGAACCTAAATGTTAGGTTCATGCAGACGTTATATTTTTAGTCCTTTAGTATCAATATCAGGTCGAGTTCCTATTAAAAATCCACCAGTGTTTTCAGCGGATTTTTATTATCCTGTTCGATGGTTATAACATTCTAAACAAGACTGGCAAGTATATTTCAAAGGGATCCGGTCTGAAGATCGACAGTATCTAGGTCAACAATGTTTAGGTCGACCACTATAGGTCAACAGTCACTAGGTCGACATGGATGGAAGGTCGACAGGGTTTCTAGGTCGACATGTGCTAGGTCGACAGGTCTAAAGGTCGACATGAGGTTTTTTTTTTTTTAAATCTTTTTTTGAATTTTATCATACTTAACGATCCACATGGATTACGATTGGAACGGTAATCTGTGCCGAGCGAAGCGGTAGCGGAGCGAAGGCACCATGCCCGAAGCATGGCGAGCGAAGCGAGCCATCCGAGGGGACGCGGTGCACTAATTTGGGATCCCGGTCACTCTACGAAGAAAACGACACCCAAAAAAAAATATCCTCATGTCGACCTTTAGACCTGTCGACCTAGCACATGTCAACCTAGAAACCCTGTCGACCTTCCATCCATGTCGACCTAGTGACTGTCTACCTATAGTGGTCGACCTAAACATTATCGACCTAGATACTGTCGATTTGATGAACCACACCCATTTCAAAATGAGAATGAAAGAAAGTAGGTAAAATACTGAATTGCTAATTACCACTGTTATTCAGGGGCCTAATCATCATCGTTGGCCTAATGGCCCCCAATGATGAAATATCCAACTTGCTGCAAGTTGCGGCTGTGAAAATGTATTCATCGCTCCAATGCGAGGATAGCTACTGTGCCCCCAAACAGTAACACTGCAGGGTGCCAGGTCTTGCCAGTGCGTACATGACCTGAGGTCACACATGCGCACAGCTGCAGGTCACTCACTGAGGAGTAGGTGGTGGGATCTGCTCAAATCCCTCTTCACATTCCTTCTTTCCATGGGAAGGAGTGGGGTGCCGGGTGATTAACACAGGCAAACGCCCAAGACTTTCAGTTTTCTGAGTTTGCTGACTTTTAGGTGGACCCTAATAATAAATGGGCCCAGGGTTGAACTGGCCCACAGGAAACCCCCGGGGGGCCCCACTAGCTGGTGCACCCCACCTTCTTCTGTAGGGTTCAGGTTCTAGTCTGTGCACTTGAATTATAGGGTACATATGTTACCTTATATCGCACAGGATTATGATGTATCTTCTATAGTGTATTGCTGTTATTAATATGGTACATTATCATGCATTCACTAGCAGTATTTACTATATTTATTTATCAAGAGGCCAGGACCATGCACACTCTAATGGTTAGGTAAACCAATGTGGTGGCTGGCCACACCCTCTCTGGAGACTGGTCACAACCCTAAACACGGGCCCCTACCACTGCATTCCCCTGGTGGGCCCCTCATGCCCCAGTCCGACACTGCATGGGCCTGTTACTAAAACATGCAGAAACTCACTATGCTCCGTGTCCTAACACCAGGATGACAGAAACGGGGCCGTCTTTTCATATGGGCTCAATGGGCTCTTGCCCAAGGGCCCCAGGAGTAAAAGGGCCCTAGGCTGATAGCGGAGGGTCTCCTCTTTCCAGGGGTACCAGATTTTTGAAAATCGGCCCTGGGGAACCGGAGATATCCGACTTCAATGCAGTGGTCCCCATCCAAGCCTGTTAATTGTTTTTCCCAGCCAGATATCTCGGGTTCTGTCTGACTTAGAGATTTTCTTAGGGTATACTCAAAAAACTGGGACTCTCCTCTTTCAGTTGACACTGGCAGCTTGTCTCTACTCTGCCCAGAACCAGAGATATCAGCCTTTCCAGCAGCTGGTCCCTGCTCCAACTCCACACGCCTAATATGTAGTTTTATATTTTTGTTGGTGGATTGCTCTGGTTCCTGAACTCTGATCCCCAAGTCCCCAGTACCTCCTGACAGGTGTCCGCAGTATCTCCTGACAGGTGTCCCCAGTACCTCCTGACAGGTGTCCGCAGTATCTCCTGACAGGTGTCCCCAGTACCTCCTGACAGGTGTCCCCAGTACCTCCTGAAAGGTGTCCCCAGTACCTCCTGAAAGGTGTCCTCAGTACCTCCTGACAGGTGTCCCCAGTACCTCCTCAAGGGTGTTCTCAGTACCTCCTGAAAGGTGTCCTCAGTACCTCCTGAAAGGTGGGACTCTCTAGTTTTTTTTTTATCCCATTAAAGCTAATAAATCTATTTCCAGGAACTGGAGATATCTGCAGTAAAGCAAGCTGCCCTGACCCCAAGAAAATTCTGAATATTAAGCCCACTCCACTATCCTCACCTCCCCTGCATATTAAACACCCCCTACCACCCTGGAAGTTATGTACCAGGGCCCTTTCATTCAGCACAATGTCCCCTTCTACAGTTTAGTGTTCTCCTTCCCGCCCCATTTGTGCAGTAAAGGAGTAACTAGCAGGAATAATTTCTCCAGGTCCTACACGCTGAGCAAAAGATCGAACCCCCTCTCCCCCCTGTGGAACATCAAAGCTGCCACTGAGAGCACCCCCCACCCCTACCACTGATGGGTGGGTAGGGGCCCCTGTGGATTTCTGTGCCCAGGGGCCTACACTGCTGTTAAGACGGCTCTGGACAGAAAATAAAACATTGCGGTTCTCTGTGCTCATCGACAGCAAAACAATAATCCATCGGTGGCTGACTTTAATTCCTGTCCTTCTATCACTATTGTGAAGCTGGGGGCTGTGTAGACTATCACTAATACGCACTTTCCTACCTTCTAACAAGCCACAGCGGCAGCACTCCACAACTCCACAAGCCTGCATACAGTACAATAAGTGGGCGGCACAGATTTCCGCTTACACATGTGGGAACCCACGTATTAGTTGACTGTATACTCGCAGTAAATCACGCTACCGCTGTTGCCTACGACTACAGCCATTACGCGTGTGAGAATCAGCACCTATGGTTTCTATAACAGGGGCCTCTGTCTCCTCCTTTCATTCCCTTTATATGTATGTCTGTCTCCTGTTGTTCTCTCATCCCCTTTGTATTCCAGAAGCAGGGGCATCTTCAGAGAGGAGGAGGCCCGTGTGCAGTCTACTTCTGGCTCCCCTCCTCTCTAGCTGGCAGCAATCTTGACTCTGGGAACTAGGGTCACTAGGGTACCCTAGCGCTGTCCAAAAGTCTAGAGCGTATGCACAGGATTTCGGGAAAATGTCTCGGCTGCCATTTTCCAAGTGATTTTCCAACTGCACATGTGTGAAACACCGGGAAAATGTCCACCACGCCATTTTCCCAGTGATTTCTGCAGCACTGCTGCTGCGTCGTGGGACTCCGGAGGGTAAGTATTCAAAAAAATTGGTGCAGGGTGTGCAATGTGGGGCCCCCTGATCACCAGGGGCCTGTGTGCATCACACACTGCACCCATTATAATACACCAGTGCCCAGAAGCACACTTAGAAAAGGCTTCCATCTGCCCAACATCTCCCAACCCCACCACACCCAATCCCTTTAACAGCAACTGTGCAGGGACTGATGCCATTTATGAAGAAAATATTATTATTAAAATAATATATATTTTAAATTAACAAAATAAATGCATTTATTTATTTATTTATTTATTTATTTATTTATTATTAATCCGTTACCACCATCCAGGGAAAACAGAAGAGTACTGCTGCAATACTTGTTAAATAGGCTTCCCCATGAAGAACTTGGAATCTCTCCCTGTTTGCTCCTGTATTTGGCAATTAAACAGATAAACATTTTAAGAGTAATTTGCCTTTAATTCTTGTACTTTGTAAAAATCCATCTGAACTTTATCTCTAGACGTCTGTTTTACTGGATGGATGCCTGGCTTCTTAACCACAGAGACTGACCCTATCTATCTGCTTCACTGATTATGACTGTGATTGGTGTTTTCCATCCTTAGTCTTCCTGAGTGTTCCTATAAATCACCTTTTATGTCTATGTCTTCAGCTGACTGTCACCTAATCAGCTCTTTAATATAAAATCTTTCTTTCATTAACTATTTGCTTTTTTTTGTCCAGCTGAGTTATCGCGCTGCAGATTTTTTCAGCCCCTGCTATTTGGACACAGAATTTGCATTTTTCAAATGCACAGCCATTTTTTCTGATGTTCTGTGATTTGTCCCATAGTCCCAGACAAAAAGGAGCATGTCAAATGGGTCTAGGCCAGTGGTCTCCAACCTTAATTGGGGTGTAAGCTACTTTCGGAAAACAAAACCTTTGAAGGAGCTACCCCCACCCCCCAATGCGCGTGCATTCCTGCGAAGGTGGGTGTGGACTGAAAAAGTGGGTGTGGCCTCACAACTACAAGTAATGCCCCCCCGCGTAGTGCCAGATACACAAATAATGCCCCTCAGCAGTGCCAGATACACAAATAATGCCCCCCAGCTGTGTTAGATACACAAATAATGCCCCCAGCAGTGCCAGATACACAAATAATGCCCCCCAGCAGTGCCAGATACAATTCCCACCGCAGCGCCAGATAAAATGCAACCTTCCCCCCCTGAAGTGTCCGATACAGTGCCCCACACAGTGCTAACCCTTGCTGGCTTCTTCTACTGCCGCCGGTGCTGCTCCTCCTGTATAAGGGATGGAAGGGGAGGAAAGCGCAGCGCGCACCTCTCCTGTGAAGTCCGGAGAGCGGCTACGGTGAGGGTGACAGACTCTCCGGCGGCGAGCATTCAAAATATGGTGGCAGTAAGTGAGCCAATCAGGTGCCGCCACTGCTGGCCCATGAGCTCTGATTGGCTGACGGCCAGCACCATATTAAAAATGAAGGGAGGAAGAGTGCCAGTCACTGCCCAAGCCCGTGCGCTCTGTGAGCTACCGAAAATACTACATCGAGCTACCGGTAGATCACTGGTCTAGGCTATGATGACATGGTTGTGATCTGGCCCCACCCCTCTTACAGGGGAGTGGACGGAATCCAGTAGAAAGTTCTATTTACCTGTGAGTTCGAGGAAATTCCCTAAAATTCTGGGCAAGGATGATTAAACTGGACCTGTCCCATGTACAGGAAAGGCAGCCAATCCCGGGATTCGGGATTGAAACAATCTAAGTCCCGGGATTCCCAGGATACGCAAGATAGAAATATACAAAGAGGCTGGTATGTGGATGAGGGAGTGGGCAGCCAGGAGACTCCAGATGTGCTAGTCCCAGTGTTCTCCCTCCTTGGTTCCCCGCTCACCTGGTGGTGTGGGGCATCAGGTGAGAGGAGGTGATGGAGGTTACGGTTTGTGTAAGGAGATGGCAGCTCCCACCGCAGTGAGGTCGGGTCCCATTATGCACATGTGCACCTTTATCCTGAAAAATGCTGGGATTAGCGCAAAATCCCAGGATCCTGCTCATCCTGATTCAGGGATTGGCTTTATCAGTTACTAGTAATACTGATGTGTCATATTTGAAATGCAAACAATAACATTATAACCAAGTTTAATAATGTCTTGACAATACCGAGGACAATGGGCTTTGATGCGCTGGCTCATTGGTAAAGTGTCTCTGGAAGTTATTGTTACATGTTAGAAATTATGATTAGGCATAGTGATGTCATCAGGCCATCCTTTAATGGAATTTTGGTAAAATTCCTCCAAAATTTTACAGGGAAATAAAATATGTTATGGTGCACAGATGCAATGTCTGCTTGCACCTATACCTGAGAATGGCAGTGCCGAAGTTTGTGCAGTTAGGCGATAATTTGCTATTGCTCATACACAAAAAGTCTGGGAAACTCTTAATGCACATGCGCAAACCAGTGCGTGCAATGGCATGCCCATTTCCCCATGACATCGCTATGACGTTAGTGGGTGTTGGCTGGGAGAGTACCTAAAGTAATCGGAAAAAGAGGAGGCATCATGAGTGTAAGATGGGAGTGTCACAAGTGTGTTTCAGCATGCGGCTGAAATTTCTTGGTGGGCATGCTTTGAGAAGGGAACAAGGAAGGCTGTGCGCCAGGCAAGGGCTGGTTGAGGAGTTGATGTTGCTTCCTATGGTTCTTCTATAATGAAGTGATCGGCTCCACCATAGGGCTTTCTCAGTCCATCGTATGGAAGATCACAAGTGGAAGGCTCAAGCTGAATCCAGCTCAGTAGCTCAACATTGCTCATTTTAATGTGCTTTCCTATGGATTGTGAGGGAAAACTGGCCATGTGAGGTGCTGGATTTCCAATGGTAGTTAGCAGGCAACTGTATACTGTTAAACCTACATTATCACCTAATTCCTAAACTTTACTGACATGCTCCTTTTTGTCTGGGACTATGGGTCAAACAGACAAACAATTGTAGTTGCTCGGTCATTCCTGGAGATAATTATGTAGCAGGTGCTGGAATGGGGGAGGGGTCACAGACAAACAGACAGAGAGGGGGGGTTTGCAAATCCCACCCCTACATTTTCCTTCAGCACTATGGGTCAAATCACAGAACATCAGGAAAAATGGCTGTGCAGAGCAGCCCTAGGGTCAACGATGGACTGCACCTGGGTAGGGTAAGAAGACAAAATCATGGATGTAATTAGCATGGGTGCAGTGTGTGCTTTGCACATGGGCCCCTGAGCCAAGGGGGGGAGACACAGCGCAGACAACATCTTCCACTATATGTGCATGAGCAGTAGACGCTAGCACAGTAATAGAGTCTTCTCTGCTCATGTGCCGACACGAGAGCCCCCCTTCTATATAGCACCTATGGAAACAACTTTTAAAACATTTACTAAACATAATTTTGTTTTATGAAACAAGACACAAGCTCAACAGTTATTTAGGCAAAATGGGATCTGTTGACAATAATATAATGCCAACAGGGCCGGCGACAGGGGGGGTCAAAGGGGACACCTGTACCGGGCCCCAAGGATAGGAGGGGCCCCAAGAATGCGCCACTTAGTGCCCGGCAGGGATGTGAGCTGTCTTGTCCAAATAGGGCAGAAAGCTGTAGGTGGTGTGGGCGCAGGAGCCTCTCACACAGTGACAGTGTGGTGCAAGTGTGTATCCGCTCTTCCGGGTCCAGCTATGTTGCAGGTAGTTACGGTCCGCTGGCCAGGATTCCTGTGGCGGCCTTTTCTAGTGGGGTGCGAGGGCAACAAGGTATCTGCTATGCGGTGTTCAGTTCTGGATACTGGGGAGTGCAGTGCAGGTGAGTATCGCCCCGGGGTAAGAGTGGATTGGTTATGTATATATATATATACATATATATATGGGCCTATATAAGGGGGCCCCTTAGATATCACTGTACCGGGCCTCAAGATTTCTGTTGCTTGCCCTGAACGCCAAGCTGTTGGGTAACTTTTCAATGTGAGGGCGGGCTGTATTAACATACATCGCCGCCCCTTGCAGCGATTTTGATCACATATGTACTAACATGTGCGATTAACATTGCAATGCGGTGACGGAGGCGACCTGCGATAATAGTGAGGTGGTGTGCGGGGGGTCTCCGTCCTACCCCTGGGTTCTCGACCTGCTCACCTGCCGGGAAGCAGGCAGCAGGCTGTCCCCGGCGTCCTCTCCTCCTCCCTGCAGTCGGAAGGACCTCCGGCTGTGTTGCTAGGGGGAGGAGGAGTTTAGCTTCTGAGATCAGGGCTGCCTGGAAGAAGGTATGCCGGGGGGACGGGGGTCGGTGTCTGCAGGGGGGCGGCAGAGACGGCGGGTTGCGGCAGCTGGCGTTAAGAAGCCCATAGCTTCTATAGGGTATCGCCATCCAAAGATGGCGATACCCTCAAGGACGAAAACGCAGCGAACGGGGGTTAGTACATACAAAAGTGTGATAAAACCCCTCAAAATGGGGGTTTTATCGCATTTTCCCTTTAGTACATAGAAACATAACATAGAAACATAGAATTTGACGGCAGATACGAATCACTTGGCCCATCTAGTCTGCCCCTTTTTTTATCCTTTAGGTAATCTCAACCCTTTTTGAACTTTAATTCTTTGTTAATTCTTTGTAAGGATATTCATATGCCCATCCCAATCATGTTTAAATTGCTCTACAGTCTTAGCCTCTATCAACTCTGATGGGAGGCTATTCCACTTATCCACTACCCTTTCTGTGAAGTAATTTTTCCTTAAATTTTCCCTGAAACTTCCTCCCCCAGTTTCAGTGTATGTCCTCGAGTTCTAATACTCCTCTTCCTTTGAAGAATGTTCCCCTCCTGAACTTTGTTAAAACCTTTGGTATATTTGAAAGTTTCTATCATGTCCCCCCTTTCCCTTCTCTCCTCCAAACTATACATGTTAAGATCTTTTAGCCTTTCCGGGTAAGTTTTGTGATGAAGGTCATGCACCATTTTAGTTGCCCTTCTTTGTACACTCTCTAATGTATTTATATCCTTCTGGAGATATGGTCTCCAGAACTGGACACAGTATTCCAGATGGGGCCGTACCAATGACCTATACAGTGGCATTATCACTTCTATTTTCCTGCTACTGATTCCTCTCCCTATGCAACCAAGCATCTGACTTGCCTTTCTCATTGCTGTGTTGCATTGCTTTCCTGCTTTTAAGTCACTTGAAATAGTGACTCCTAAATCCCTTTCCTCCTCAGTAGTTTCCATTATAGTACCCTTGATACTATATTGAGCCTTTGGGTTTTTGAGACCCAAGTGCATGATATTGCATTTTTTAGCATTAAACTGTAGTTGTCACGTTCTTGACCATTTTTCAAGCCTAGCTAGCTCATCAATCATTTGTTTTACCCCTCCTGGTGTGTCTAACCTGTTGCATATCTTTGTATCATCTGCAAAAAGGCATACTTTCCCTTCAATACCATTTGCAATGTCACCAACAAAGATATTAAAGAGAACTGGTCCGAGTACAGATCCCTGGGGTACTCCACTTGTAGCATTTCCCTCCATAGATTGCACTCCATTTACTACAACTGTCTGTTTCCTATCCTGCAACCAGGTTCTTATCCATTTAACTGTTTTATAATCCACCCCCACGCTTTCAAGTTTATTTAGCAGTCTGCGATGTGGGACAGTGTGAAATGCCTTACTAAAGTCTAAATATGCTACATCTACAGCTCCCCCTTGATCTATTATTTTCATTACAGAGTCAAAAAAGTCAATAAGATTTGTTTGGCATGATCTCCCACCAGTAAATCCATGCTGTTTTGGAACCTGTAAGTTGTTTGATTTAAGATATTCCACAACTCTTTCCTTTAATAGTTTTTCCATTACTTTCCCTACTACTGATGTAAGGCTTACTGGTCTGTAGTTACTTGCTTCTTCCTTGCTTCCGCTTTTGTACAGTGGAACTACATTCGCTCTTTTCCAGTCCTCTGGAATGGCACCTGTATTTAGTGACTGGTTAAATAATTCTGTTAATGGTGCCACCAGCACATCTTTTAGCTCTTTTAGTATCCTTGGGTGTATCCCATCTGGCCCCATTGATTTATCCACTTTTAGTTTTGAAAGTTCTGTTAGGACCTCCTCCTCTGTAAATGTAGTTTCATCTACCTTATTTTTATGAATGTCCTTGCAAGTTAACTGTGGCCCCTTCCCTTCTCCTTCTGTAGTAAATACTGAGCAAAAATAATTATTTAGGTGATCTGCTATTGCCTTGTCTCCCTCCACCAAATTCTCACTCTCTGTCTTAAGTCTTATTATTCCTCCATTTGACTTTCTCCTTTCATTTATATACTTTAAAAAAAGTTTTGCCCCCTTTAGCTACTGACTGGGCCATTGTCTCCTCAGCTTTTGCCTTGGCACGTCTGATCACTTTCTTAGCATCCTTCCGTCTGTCAAGATACACCTCTTTGTCATTATTATTTTGAGTCTGTTTGTATTTCCTAAAAGCCATCTTTTTTGCTTTCACACTAGTTGATACTTCTTTTGTGAACCACACTGGCTTCCTTTTCCTGGTGCTTTTCCTAACCCTTTTGATACAAAGGTCTGTTACCCTTAGTATTGCACTTTTCGGTTTTTCCCACCTCTCCTGCACCCCTTCCAAGTTCCACCAGTCCGCCAATGAATCACTTAAACATGTCCCCATTTTTGCAAAGTCAGCATTTATAAATCCAACACCTTTGTTTTTGTGTGACAGGAGTTGGATCCTGTCTTTTATACTAAACCATACTGCTTAATGATCACTGGATCCCAGGTGCTCACCCACATATATGTCAGATATCCTGTCACCATTTGTAAGAATTAAATCTAATATTGTGTCTTTGCGAGTGGGCTCCCTCACCAATTGCTTGAGAGATGCTCCCTGTAAGGAATTTAGAAATTTGCCACTTGTAGCTGAACTTGCAAAGGACCCCTCCCAATTTACATCAGATAAATTAAAGTCTCCCATGATTATGACTTCTCCCTTTAAAGCCATTTTTAGAGATGTCCAACAATAGGTTCCTGTCAAAATCCTGCCCCTGACCTGGTGGTCTATAGATCACCCCAATGCAAATAATGTCCTTCTCCCTGGTTTCTGTGGTGACCCAAAGGGCCTCAGTTTTGTCATCAATATTTTGTATTAAAGTAGCATTTATGCTTTTTTTCACATACATTGCTACCCCTCCTCCTATTCTTCCCATTCTATCCTTTCTAAATAAATAGTATCCTGGTATAGCTATGTCCCAGTCATGATTCTCATTGCACCATGACTCTGTAATTGCCACAATATCCAGGTTATCCCTTGTCATTATCGCAATTAGCTCTGGAATTTTGTCTCTTAAGCTCCTATCATTTGCACACATAGCTTTACAAATTTTGTTTTTGCATCTGTTATTAGCAGCCATGTCCAGACAGTACAAAATAAATGACAAATTTAAAGCTGAAATTACCTGTTTGGTGATGTTGCTCAGTGTTTGGTATTTGTTTTTTTTACTAATCAGGAATCACAATCTGTCCTTTACACCACGACTACACCTCACTAAATGTAAAGATATAGTACACATGACTACAAATGACCAAATGATCAAGGAGGTAAACACCAGACAGCATGCAGTAATAAACTGTTTCACTGAACAACTTCCCCACACATGCAATGCCAATTACAAGCAAATAAAAAACATACATGAGTTTGCATAAGCGAGAACTATAGTGAGCAGATTGGGGATGTCTTTTCTTAGTTTAAAAAGACAGCTAATATGCATAAGATGAATTACATACTTTTGAGGCATTAAGGCAGTCCTTATGTCATAGTTTTGGTGTGTTGTTGTTTCCCTTCTGTTTATCTTCGGTTTAACGCAGGTATAACGCTAATATTATAATAACACTTTTATGTCAGCACTTCTATGAAAGCACTACCAGCCGACGGCTACCAGCCTTATACTAGACTTTAAATAGGAACTATTGCCATGTGACTGAAATGATTGCAAACTCCTCCCATTACAATCCCCATTTAAAGCTAAGGCCATACATCCCACCCTGAGTCTCTTCCAGCTCATGTTTGTTGATTACTGCTCCATATACTGACATGACAAATGACTCCTTGTTACTGAAGTTGCTTTCATGGTCACTTGCCATACGGAGGAACCCTTAATTTATGATCTTATATTTCCTAAAATCTCTTATCAACCAAAGGATTCTGGAAGTGCCAAGGAAAACAATAGTTCCTAACACATTCCTTGCACTTCCTATGTAAGCAGCCTTAAATATGTTGTAGAAGTAAATAGAGTTAAGGGAAGCCGCAGAGGAAACCAAGTAAGTCCAAAAATAAGATGCTGGAATAGGAAGCTAAAAATAGACAGCAGTAAGTCTGTCCCGGGTCTCACTGCATTGTTGTATGCTAGGATCTCATTCCACAGTATTACACTGACACTATAACATTGTCTGTTGATGAAGTTGTCATTAAAGGGGACATGTCATTTTAACTCTACACGGTGCCCTATGATTGTCATATCTTAAACGTGACAGGTTCTTTTTATGGTTTTGCTCCACCATTCTTGTACTATTTAAAGGGGACATTTATATGTTTGTGTTAATTTATTCACTTATAAATTAATATCCAGTCCAACTCATCAGAATCATTTTATAGCCGAGGATCTTTCACAAGGTAATATCTGGTCTTGTTGAATAATAGAAAGAATATTCAAACAAATATGACGGAACATAAGTGACATTCAGGTAGATGTAAGAATAGCGCATTATCGTTCCTTAATTGTGTGGACCCACTTCTCCGCATTATTGCGGTGAAGCGGGTTCTCACATTGACAAAATATATTAACAAGCCAGCATCCATTATGGGAGTGCGTTATCTCACCTCTCCGGTGATACGCGACCTCCCACACCGGCCTTCTTTTTCAGCAGCAGCGCCATTAGTGCCGCGCCAGGGAGGCCAGCGCTTTTTTCGGTCTCTTCTCCGGCCAGCTCACTGGGCATGAGCAAGATCTCGCTATTATCGCAAGCTCTCCCATGCAGCCCGGAGAGAATTGTCCCTGGCTGTGGTGTATCGTGTAGATAGTAGCGCAGATAATGACAGGGGCGCATAGCACCCAAGTTATATAGCACACTTTGTCGCAGTACATGGGGAAGGGAAGAAGCGGTATCAGTGCACATAATGTGCGCTGATACTACTTATCCCCTTAAACACCATTTAATACATCTACTACAATATAACAGAAGAGTTGAGTATCATATGTCGACACCATAATGTGGATATGTTCAGAACGTCGACAGTACAATTTTAGCCTGAAACTAACCCTAACACTAATTGCATCCTAACCCAACCCTAAACTCTAATCCTAATTGAAACTCTATCCCTAATCTCGCTGGCATTGCTACAGGGTCTTGTGTTTTGTATGCATCATCCGGGTGCAGCACAGCAGTGTTTGAACAGCGTGCCCCTCAGACTCTGATGCCATGCATCTAACTATCCGTCCATCCCCCCAGGCTCCCCCACTGATTCCAGGCAATGTTGGGCAGCATTTGTGGGTGTGGTTGGTGTTGTGTTGTCCATCTCCCCATAATTTAGTTTTGGAATGGCCGTTGCCGTCCCTTCTGATTGTGGCTGTAAGTATGTTATAGCAACTTTCTCAGATCACTGGATTTGACAGTAAGGGGTGTCTACTCATTAGGCTCTGCAGAGTAGCTTTAGTATCCATCTTTCTGCAAGTTGCAGCTGTGGATACTAAAATACTGGAGTATTTTACATTGTACCGGTGTGGTGACAGCGGATCTGGAAATCAGTACTTTCGTAGCATTGAAACTGCCGACACTGACTGTGCAGTGTTAGTGCGCATGAACTGGGTGCACTCATGAGTGTGGCGCAGGGATGGACTGGAGCAGTACAAGGGTCCTGGCATAGTAGCGCTCGAAAGAGGACAAGGCAATGCCGCCGTGTTTCTGTATGTCGGGCGGCCATTCAGACCGCCAGGGGGGCAGTGCTGCTCAGCCTACCCTTCTCTCTGTGTGGCCGGACCAGCACATCAGGCCGTCGGCCCTACTGTCATTTGCCAGAAGTGCCAGATGGGCAGTTCGGCCCTGGTATGGAGATACCCAACAGGCTGCAAAGAGATCCATACTGGGGCAGAGGGAACCCATCAGAAACAGCAGAAGTCCAGGAACTGTCGTTATCTGAAGATGGCATCAGTACCTGCAGTCAAGTTTGGAAAATGTTGTTTTTCACGATGAATTTTGATTCTCCCCATACTAGTGTATGGCGACAGCACGCCACATCGGGCCTGACAGGTAACCAGCAGATATCTGTGGCTTCTCCTGTAATGAAAAACCCCTTTAAATCATTTCTACAAAAGTAGGTGAAAATTGTAATATTCACCTGCGTTTGTAGAAATGACAGGATAAGCAATAGGCCCCTAAGCGACAAATAGGCTGCATGTCATCTGTGATGCTAACATGGGTTAAATAATAGATATATCTAATGAAAAAATCTTAGACATGCTCAGAAATAAAAATGACAGATAAGAGATCTAATTTAAGTATACAGATGATTTTCAGTAATATATGTATATTTAATATCAACCACATTTTGGGTGTTTTAGAAGAGCGGGTCCCTTACTTGTGTTCTGTGTGTGGTTTTGGCTTGTGTGTGATTCACTAAATGGCTTTCTCATGCAGTTACTGTCTGGTGGACACCCACTCCTTGTTCTTGACAATCCGTCTGTTGTTACCAGCATTGTGTTGTTAATAATGCTCATTTTTAACTCTTGGTTGTGGTATAATATATACTATAATGGGGAAACAATTTAATGTTTTTTTAAAAATATAACAAAATGCCTTCTAAGACATTCACTAGTTTACTATTAAAATAATAAGCCTCAAAATTCAGCTTCCCCTGTCACGTTCCCAGGTGCATGTAGTACCTTGTAAGAGTTTGCTTTGGGTCCCAAAAATGTCTAATAACTCTCCTGCTTACATGTCTGTGTACAGGAAGAGCTGATGTTGATGCCTTGGAGTGGAATCAGAGGAGGGTCACTGACAACAGCTCCGCATCTGTTAATCAGTTGTGGGATTAGTACACAGGATAGCAGTTTGGTAACTGCTGGAGGGTACAGTCGTAGGGTCGCACCGCCACCAAGGTATATGGAAAATCCAAAGTAGGATTCTCCCATCACTGATCATTAAAGTGCTGCGCACACTATATAATGGGCTTTTACCGTTGCATTGCACAAGTGGGCACTTCATGGCCAAGGCTGACACTGCCTAGTAAACCAGGCAAATAGCACATCATAGATAAGTAAAATGTAAAACATTACATTTAATTATAACACAGTAAGCACCACCTATAGTAGCAAACTTTGCTTTCGTCAGAATTTTTGTTTTATACACCAGACAGTTATAACAAGCTGCACGTGTGTCCTATTCTTACATCATCCTTAAGCAACCGAACTTTAAAAAGTACTTTTGATGTGAAAAATACAAATATATGGGCTAATGGGATGGTATCGGGATCCCGGTGCTTGGGGTGCAGGCAGTCAAAAAACAGCGGCATCCCGAAGCTGGGGATCCCAACAACAAGGTGATAAGAACAGCAGCCCTAATCCTCAACCCTCCTAATCCTCCTTAACCGCAGCCTAACCTAACCTAACCCCCCACCCCCCCGCAGTCTAACCCTCCCCAGTGATCCCTAAGCCTAACCCCGCCCCCTCCCCGCAGCCTGAACCTAACCACTGAAGACGCACACTATTAACACACAGTTCCGATATTCACTTAACTTTTTTGCAACTGCGCATGGGTAAACATTTCTTAAGACACGTATGGCGCATTCATTACACAAGTTTACACACAAAGACGACGTAGCGTCGAGACTGTGTCAAAAATGTTATGAAAATGTAATGGGCATTCCTGGGCGGTGACTGGGAGTTGGGTAGTAATGTATGCAAACATGGTCTGTTTAGTGGGCGTATTATGGTAGTGTTGCGGTCCTTGCACATTCAGCCACACAGATGTACACAAGGGGAGGAGTTTGTAGCAGCATTTGCATAAAGCCACAGATGGGCGACCCACAATAGACGCTGTTGCATGTGCTTCTTTTTGTGACTCGGAATAAGGCCTGGGCACCTGGAGACACACACTTATACCTCCTTGAAAAAGGCTCTGCAGAGCCGAAATACGTCTAAGCCATACCGGCCACCAGGCACTACAGTCCACTACCGACACGCATATCATCACCCCGAATATCAGCTGTCCCAGCACAAGAGATGGAACAAATATGCCACTCATATTTGAACCATCCAAAGCACCAATTGCTACCAGTAGCACCTCTGGCTATTGGGTGAGCCAGACCCCACTAGCCTATGGGGTCACGCCAGGGGAAGAGCAACACTTCAGGCTGAGGAAGCACCGGGAGCTCAGAAGGGCTACAACAGCAGGCACAGCACTACAACTGCTTACCTACAGGTAGGTTATTTTTTCTGTATCCATACCAGTGCGTTTTTTTTTTTTGTATTTCACACAGCTGCATACACCCTGAAGTGATCTAGACACAACTTCAAGTCTGTCAGACCATAGGTCTACCAAGGAAAACGTGCGGGTCCAAAACAGTATTGTTAAAGGTGCTCACTACAGAATTAACCTTACCTCCACCCACAGTGCAAACCTCTTCTAAATGCATCAAAGAGTGGGAGTATCTATCTCCTCTGTTATTTCACACCATACTAACCCAGTGGCAAACGCAGGATTTCTACAGTGGGGTTTCCAAATGCAGTACACAATCTCCCACTCTGCGGAACATTGGAGCAATTGTGGGAGTCTGGGGGAGCGGTAAAAGAAAGACCCTGGACATTAATGTATACTGTATGGAATACAGTATTAATATTTAACACTGTAGATGGTCTATAGTATAGGCTGTATCACACATTTAAATAATACACATAAGTGGTCAGGAAAAAGATTAAACATACCATAATAAATAAATAAATAAATAAATACACAAACATAACAGAACAAGTCCTGCACTTTTTAAACACACATTCTCCCACCTCATGGTAAGGCTCCTGTCTATTCTTCCTGGTAGCTACTCTCTTGTCCAGTGTACTGATTGAGGATTCACACAGCAAACTTGGTAAAAGAAGATGCTCCCACTGAGCATGTGCAGCAACTCTGCTCTGTCCCTTAAACTGCATTATGTGGTGATAGCTCTAGTTATCGTATTATATACCATTGCTATTGTTTTCATAATTTGAGCCACTTGCCAAGAGGAGGGGGGTTTCTGGGTAACCGGACCCCCCCCCCCCCTGCGTTTGCCTATGTAACCACAGTGACAGTCATAGACTGCCACATAAAAGACAATAACCCAACACTCAAATATAACACCCTCAACCACTACCAGCAGATGCAATACCCCCACACCCCACTCCAGACAAACACACACACACACACACACACACACACACACACACACAAATATACCCCCAAGCAATATATACGCAGACTCAAAACAATAACGACAAAGAAGTATATCTTGCCAGACAAAAGGAGGCTAAGAAGGTGATCGGGCATGCAAAGGCAAAAGCTAAGGAGAAAATGGCCCAGTTAGTACATAAAGGGGGCAAAACTTTTTTCAAGTATATAAGTGAAAGGAGAAAATCAAATGGAGGAATAACAAGACTTAAGACAGAGAGTGAGTACTTATTGGAGGGAGACAAAGCAATAGTACAGTAGATCACCCGAATAGTTATTTTTGCTCAGTATTCACTACAGAAGGAGTAAGGATGGGTCCACAGTTAAGTTGACATTAATAAAAAAATAAGGTAGATGAAAGTACATTTACGGAGGAGAACAGAACAGAACTCTCAAAACTGAAAGCAAATAAAACAATGGGGCCTGGTTGCAGGGGATAGGAAACAGTTGTAGTAAATGGAGTGCATTCTAAGGAGGGTTACCAGTGGAGTACCACAGGGATCTGTACTTGGACCAGTGCTCTTTAATATCTATGTTGGTGACACTGCAAACATTATTGAAGGGAAGGTTTGCCTTTTTGTAGGTAACACAAAGACATGCAACAAGGTAGACACACTCGGAGGGGTAAAACAAATGACTGATGATCTACGCAGACTAAACGAATGGTCAACAGCGTGGTAACTACAGTTTATCAATAAAAAATGCAAAATCATGCACTTGGATCTCAAAAATCCAAAAGCTAAATGTAGTATCAAGGAAACTACTGAGGAGAAAAGGGATCTAGGAGTCACTATAATGTCCTTTTTGAAAAACAAGCTTAAGTAAGTAGGATTTGTTTCATTACCCTCAAGATATACTTTTAAACAAAAATTAAACAAATAGATTAGATAGGGTCGGATTATGGTGCACATGGGCATGGAGGAGAAAATTATCAAAGAGGAGTGGAGGAGGAGCTGTAACTGGTGCTGTGTGGGTGTGCCCAGTGTTGTGTGGGTGTGGCTAGTGCCATGTGGGCGTGTACACCCCTAAAGTATCAGCCCAAATGTATTCCTTAAATATGCAAAAAATGAAAAGTGCATCATTTTGTGTGGAGAATAGAAATAAAAAAATTTCCCTTATGATTTATGCCTGACCATGTGGCCATCTAGGCGGCTGATCATCATCATACTGTCATGATGGGCGTGATATACTGTATCTCGCCAACAGTCATATGATCAACATTATGTCGGCAAAAAAATGTTGGCATACCTCCCAACTGTCCCGACCTCCCTAATTGGTCACTGTCCTGCTGTCTCACCCACGGGCTGCAGTGTCCCACCCACGGGCGGGGGGGGGACAGATGGTAAAGGCAGTGATCACTGCTGCTCTGCTTTGCAAAGCTGCTGATGATCATCGAATAGATGCCGTGCGTATCAGTGCAGGGAGGGTTACCCTGGGGCTGCTCAGGGACTGCTGGGCACATCCCAAAATGACAAAAATGGGGGTCACAGCATTAGGCTCCACCCCTCCACCTGAGGCCCACCCCCTTTTCGGCCGCACACAACTCCCTACAGTCGAAAGTTGGGAGGTATATGTTGGTATTGTTGAAATGTTGATACTGTGCTTTCCATCTGTTTCTATCTCTATCCCTAACCCTAATGCTAAGCCAGCCTAACCCTAACAGTAACTCTAATGGCAACACTAACGCTATCCCTAATCCTTATGGAATGATGACATCATGACAGTGTCGACATTCCCAATGTCAACATTTGGCCAGAATTTGCTGACTACACTGTGATTGTATACATGCTGACTGCACACCGTCATGACTGGGGCTGTAGTCCCAGCTTTCTCCTTGCTAATCTGGCCTAGATTAGGAAAATAACACTGCAGACCTCATTTCGCAAAGGATGTGCACGTCTTATAGTCAACTGTAAGGAAAATAAAAATATATACATTGCACATTTATTAGCGAGCTGCTCAATCAGATTGTGATTTCACTCAGGTGCTAAAAGGGAGGGGTAATTCTGTGTAAGAAAAAACATTTTGTTATCCCTAATGCACACTGAGTGAAAAATACTACTATAATACATAATAATCAGATAATACAGAGATCTTAGTTGCGTATTTCTGCAGATATAGGGTTAAGCCCCCAGGCCGATCGGCAAGGCGTCTCCGTCACTGGGAGTCCCTAATACTAGGTATGGGTCTGGGGTGCAGGACCCCATCACGTCGGCACAGGTCGGCTACCCCAGGTCAGCACACAGGTGAAAATTAATAACGGTTAATAAGAAGCACATAAGTGCTATGTAAGTAATATTATCTGATTATTATGTAGTTTTATTTTTCACTCAGTGTGCATTAGGGATAACAAAATGTTTTTTCTTACACAAAAATATATACATGTATGCAAACTGAACCAGCGGCCCCTGAAATGAGTGCTAGGATTAATCTGGTTGTGAGTTGACAAAGAGTAAGAACCTCTGCTTTGAGCTGCTGTCGTTGATAAATGCAGAGTAGGCTTTTCTGCTGCCTGCCTCTTGACGTTATCAGAATTGGCTCTATACACACAGCAGCTTTGTGGATTTCATACTGTGATTTTCAGATGTTCAGAACAGTCTGTGCATGGCTGCCCTGGCATGGAAACTATCTTACAAACTCTGCTCTGCTCAGCAGCATTACACAGTCCCTCTCTGCCAAAGCTGTATCTGACAATGCTACAGCTACATAAGCAACATATCACTCAGTGCTGCACAACCAATGACTCAGTACAAGTTATTCCCTGGGCAGAAATACAAAAACTCTCACTCTTTCCATTGTTATGCCATGGAGTCACACTGGGCACACACCAGCCAATCCAGCTGATTTATCTGACACTTGGTAAGTGCATACACGCTTACCAATCGTCCTCCCAGGGTGTCGTGCCTGATGTCACAACTGGGCGGCCCTTTATGTGTCCACCCAGTTGAGATGTCAGTAACCGGTGGTCTCTGCAGCAAGTGTATGAGGCAGACCCGTTCACACAGCCAGATGCCATCAGCTCATGAAGAGAGGAGGAGGTCCGTGTCTCCATCTGGGCACCATCCTCTCTAGCCAGCAGAACAATAGGTACTAGGGTCACTAGGAGACCATAGCGCTGTCCCAGAGTCTAGTGCGCATGCGCAGTTCTCGTGGCCATTTTCCCAGTGATTTTCCGACTGCACAAACTGTATGTGAGACACCAGAAAAATAGCTGCCGCACCATTTTCCCAGTGGAATCTGCAGCACAGGGCTGCGGGGTGTGTAGTGTGTGCCCCCCTGGACTCCGGGGGCCCATGTGCACCACAAACAAGACACCCATTATGGGTAAGCCAGTGGCTGTACACAGCTGATGCAATATGTCTGTGAATGACGTTGTTCATGGACATATCTTGGGGGAACACACCTGCCAATGGGCTTGTGCAATATTGGGATGGTCTGGAGGAATGATTATAGGAATGGAGAAACACAAAGAGGAGACATATGCACAGACACAAAAAGGGCAGTTAGGCACAGACCATACAAAATTGGAGACAGAAGATTGTATACCAACAGGTAATGGATCGGGCGCTAGGGGTAGCTGCACCTCTAATGCTGCTGCTAATTATAGTGGGATAGTCACACCCAAATTGTAACAAAACACAAACTGTATGTGAGACACCAGAAAAATAGCTGCCGCACCATTTTCCCAGTGGAATCTGCAGCACAGGGCTGCGGGGTGTGTAGTGTGTGCCCCCCTGGACTCCGGGGGCCCATGTGCACCACAAACAAGACACCCATTATGGGTAAGCCAGTGGCTGTACACAGCTGATGCAATATGTCTGTGAATGACGTTGTTCATGGACATATCTTGGGGGAACACACCTGCCAATGGGCTTGTGCAATATTGGGATGGTCTGGAGGTATGATTATAGGAATGGAGAAACACAAAGAGGAGACATATGCACAGACACAAAAAGGGCAGTTAGGCACAGACCATACAAAATTGGAGACAGGGAGACAAACGGGGAGAAAGACAGGGATGGATAGGTGAAGCCATACACAAAGATGGCACTCGTAATGCAGACAATAAAACAATTGTTGGCAGAGTATATGGGATTGCCTGGTGCAGTGACATCAGTCCATACACTTAATGAACTAAAACAGTAATGCAGGTTTATTCAGTAAACACAGGTGACTCGGATGCAATATTGAAATAGATAATTGGCCCCCTTATATCATACACGTTAACACAGCAGTGGTAGCGGTACTTATCAGTCTGATTGTGTGGCTGCAGTGCCCCAGCAGCAGTTATCTCATGGTGGTAAGGGACAGAGGACTGCACAGCCATGCAGTCTGACTCCCGCTGTAGAGAAGATGCGGCACCCGGCTCTGCCGTAGCTCCGGAGCCGCAATACCTGCAAGGAACGCTGTAAGTCTCTGTTACTAAGCTCCGCTCCCGGTCTCAGCTCTGCACGCTTACACTTACTCTCTAAGATTGAGGATCAGAGCCTACATCGCATATATAGCTCCGCCTCCGGGAGACACTGGAACAAGGGGATTAACATTAGGGGATGTGCCCATAGGCTTCTATGTGGAACAGGAGACAGGCACAGAGCGCATCATATACGCATCATATACTAACACACCCCTCGCTTAAGACTGTCTCCGGTTGCATATTTTAAAGAACATTTTATCAAACAATTTTAATAAAGTCATTCCTGTAACCGAAAAACATAAATGTGAAGCAAAACAGTAAGAACAAATCAACATTAACCATATTCCAGTCCACATTCTGTCAGGAATGCATGTAACAAGTGTGATGGTAGTCCTTTTTACAACAAGTCGGCAATATTTTCTTCACTTGCAACATATTCCACATTTACTTGACTTGTTTTCCACCAACCCACAGATCAAGTGATGTCTTATAGCAGAGATTTTCAACCTGTTACAACTCGCGGCACACTGAACAAGATTTAAATATTGCCAAGGCACATTCATATATAATGGTGATGCATGGTGCAGTTGCGTGTCCTATGATGTCATGTTGCAGCTTCTCCATAGGTAACACCTGAGCCACATCTGAGAAAGCCAGAAGAGCCCAACACTGCCCGGGCCCAAAATTAGAACTGGCTCTGCAACCACTAAACCCACCAGTATTGATTGTTCCAGGGCCTCAGTTGCGGCAAAACACTGACGGGCCTGGCTGTGCTTCTATGGCAGTACACCTGGAGACTGCTTAGGGCACACTAGTGTGCCACGGCACAGTGGTTGAAAAACACTGTCTTATAGCAATGTGCTTTGATCGTCCATGATGCTTTGTGCTACAAGAAAGATCAATTGCTCTCTTGTTATCACAATTTATGTTGATGGTCTCACTCTTTTATCCAAAGCACTTCTTTCAAAGTTTCTGTGAGCGCCATGTACTCTGCCTCTGTTGTAGAAAGTGCCACTGTGGGTTGTCTACTTGCCCAGCGTACGCTGCGCCTGCTAGTGTAAAGAGGTATCCAGTATAAGAACGTCTGTCGTCTTCATCCGACCCCCAGTCGGCGTCACAGAATACTTTTAAGCTGGTATCTGTTAAACTTGTACCTTTGAGGTAACTTAGTATTCTCTTTACTGCAATCCAGTGTTGTCTCCCAGGATTATTTGCGAACTGGCTTGCCCGACTCACTGTATCTTTGATATCAGGTCGTTACCCAATACTTGCATACATTACACTACCAATAGCATTTTGATAAGGGACTTCTTGCATTTCCTCTATCTCCCCCTTGCTACTTGGTGACATGGCCTTGACCATCTTTGTACTTTTGTCAATAAGAGTACTTACTGTTTTTGCACCTGTCATTCCGTATTTGGTTATTATTTTCTCAATGTATGTTTGTTGGTCAATTGTGACAGTCCCTTCTTGCAGGTTTTGTACAATTTTCATACCTAATAGATGATTTGCATGGCCTAGATCTTTCAATTTGAATCTTTGTTTAAGCTGGTGCTTCACGTCAGTGATGTGATTTTCTTGACCTGCCAGAAGTAAATCATCCACATAGACAGCTATGATGAATAACTTTTTTTCTATAGTCTTATGGTATAGGCAGTGATCAGTCTCTGACCTAACAAAGTTCAATTGTAGAAGCACTGCGTTTAACTTTACATACCAGCAACGATCACTTTGCTTGAGGCCGTATAATGACTTCTTTAAGAGACAAACCTTCCCAGTTTGGAATATGTCCATATCATAGTGTTCAGGTGGCTCCATGCAAATTTCCTCAACTAACTTTCCATTCAGGAATGCAGAATAAAAGTCTAGCTGAGGTAACAGTAGATCATGTAGTGTAGCAATAGCAATCACTAACTTTAAGGTGCTATACCTTGCGACTGGTGAGTAGATCTCTCCGTAATCGATTCCATACTTTTGGGTGTATCCCTTGGCAACAAGGCAGGCTTTGTAATGAGCTACTGTCCCGTCTGCATTCAACTTTTTGCAGAAGACACACTTGTTCTTAATTGTTTTGCGGTCACTTGGTCTATCAACCATAGTCCATGTACTGTTATCATTTAGTGCTGACAGTTCTGTATCAATTGCTGACTTCCACTCTGTACAATCACTGCTTGAATTTGCTTCCTTTTTGTTTTGAGGTTCACAGTAAGCTATGTTTGCATACTCCTCACTGTGTTTCTTGGCTGTGACACCTTTGCTGCTCCTCATGGAACTTCTGTTCCCTGACTTGTTTGCTGCTTTGACACTCTCAGATTCAGACACCCTTTCTGCTGCCTGTACATTCAATAATACATTTTCTTGTTGCTCCACTGCTCCAGTTAGTGGTGCTGTCTCGTAGAATAGCACATCTCTGGATTTAAGAAGACGTTTATTTGTAACATCCTAAAGTCTGTATCTTTTGCTTTCATCACAGTATCCGAGCATTATACATTCTATGGATTTGGGATCTAGCTTTCTCCTTTTCTCTTTTGGTATTTATGCAAAAGCTTTGCTCCCGAAGATACAAAGATGACTGACACTTAGCTCTTTCCTGGACCACACCTCCAGTGGCAGTTTACATTTGACGGCCCCTGTAAGTGCACAATTCTTTAGGTATACTGCAGTAGATACTGCTTCTGTCCAAAACGTATTTTCCAGGCCAGCATCACTTAGCATAGTCCGTGCTCTTTCAACAATTGTGCGGTTTGCCCGCTCACACACACCATTCTGTTCAAGTGTGTAGCCAATTGTTAGCTGATGCTTTATGCCATATTTCTAAGGAATGCGGCTAATACTTTGTTATCATACTCTCCACTGTTGTTTGATCTCAGGATCTTTAGTTTCAGACCTGTCTAATTCTCCACCAGGTTTTTGTATTCCACAATTTTGCTGACAACTTCACTCTTTTCTTTAATGAAGTACACGTGTGTCATTCTTGTGGCGTCATCAATGAGAGTCATGAAATACCTGTAGCCACTGATTGATTCTTCCTCCATTGGACAACACACATCTGCATGCACTAGAGCAAGTGGTGTCTCTGCTCAACTAACTGACTTTGGAAATGGGTTGTGAGTTTGCTTGCCTTTTATGCAACTCTACCACATGGGTGGTCATTCTGAGTTGTTCGCTCTGTAATTTTCTTTGCATCGCAGCGATTTTCCGCTAATTGCGCATGCGCAATGTTCGCACTGCGACTGCGCCAAGTAAATTTGCTATGCAGTTAGGTATTTTACTCACGGCATTACGAGGTTTTTTCTTCGTTCTGGTGATCGTAATGTGATTGACAGGAAGTGGGTGTTTCTGGGCGGAAACTGTCCGTTTTATGGGAGTGTTTGAAAAAACGCTACCGTTTTTGGGAAAAACGCGGGCGTGGCTGGAGAAACGGAGGAGTGTCTGGGCGAACGCTGGGTGTGTTTGTGACGTCAAACCAGGAACGACAAGCACTGAACTGATCGCACTGGAAGAGTAAGTCTCGAGCTACTCAGAAACTGCACAGAGAAGTCTTTTCGTAATATTGCAAATCTTTTGTTAGCAAATTTGATAAGCTAAGATTCACTCCCAGTAGGCGGCGGCTTAGCGTGTGCAAAGCTGCTAAAAGCAGCTTGCGAGCAAACAACTCGGAATGACCACCATGGGTCTTTCAGCGTTGCTCACGGTGATCCCTGTTACCATTCCATCTAGCAGTTTCTGGTCGTTGTCATATCCCAGATGACCCAAGCGTTTGTGCCACAGCTCCATTGACTGTTTTTCATCAGTAGCCATCATTGCAGTACACTCCTCAGTGTCCAGGACATATAGTTGGTTGCACCAGGTTGCTGAAGCAATAACAGTCCCTATTTTATTCTGCACCATACATTTGCCCTTCTAAAATTTGGACTCTATAGCCTTTCTTCTCTAGGACGCTGATAGCAATGAGATTACGTCCTAAATCAGGCATGTACAACACATCTTGGATATCTGTAACAACTGTTTCACCTCCAATTCTTAAACGTACTGTGATTGTCCCAGCTTGTGATGCAGTAAGGACCTTATTTCCAATCCCTGTAACTGTAGTGGGTACACATGGTGTTAAAGAATTTAACCATTGCTTAGTGCAACTGAAAGGTCTAGTGGCCCCCGAGTCCATGTACCAGCAATCCTTCCTGTGACTGTCTGCTACATTCAGTGCTGACTCGTTTGGCTTGTCACGCTGCTTCTGCGCTCCACTCTAATTTCTCATTCTGCAATCTGAAGCTTTATGTCCTATCTTGTGACAGACGAAACATTTGAATTTGTGCTTTTTGGACTTTGTGCCCTTTGTGATCAAGACAGAACCCTCAGCTATGGTCTTGACAGAAATACGTTCTTGGAACTGCAGCAACTTGGCCCTTACAATCTCTATTGTGAGCTTAGACTCTAAAGCAACCACCAAAAAATAAAATTCTGATGTCAGATTCTGTAACATAGCCATTGCCACTTCTTCCTCATCCACCTGTGCCCCCACAGATGCCGATTGCTGAGCTAGCGACAATAACTTATCAATGTAATCATTCATGTCCTTGCAGGCACTCAGTTTCTTCCCATATAGCATGCATCTCAAACTTATCCTTCTCATTAGACCTTTATCTTCCTGTGCATTTTGCAGAGCTGTCCACATGTCCTTAGCTGACACTTTCCCACTGACTACTGAATAGACATGGTGCTAAACCTATTCTCCCAATGGCTCTGTCTACGTCTGAATTTGGACCTGCTACTGGGTCTATTGTGACCATCCACAACTTTTCCCGCTTAAGCTGCATCTCCATAGCAAATTTCCATGTAGCATAGGGCATAATTTAGAGTTGATCGCAGCAGCAAATGTGTTAGCAGTTGGACAAAGCAATGTGCACTGCGGGGGGGGGGGGGGGTGTAACATGTGCAGAGAGAGTAGATTTGGGTGGGGTGTGTTCAAACTGAATTCTAAATTGCAGTATAGAAATAAAGCAGCCAGTATTTACCCTGCACAGAAACAATATCACCCACCCAAATCTAACTCTCTCTGCACATGTTATATCTGCCCCCCTGCAGTGCACATGGTTTTGCCCAACTGCTAACAAATTTGCTGCTGCAATCAACTTTGTATTACCCCCAAAGTTCTCTGACCCTTTCATTTTAGCAAAGTTCATGCTGTGTCCTGTGCTACACACCCTTTCTGTACTTGTATAAAATGTCACTTTAAACTTTATCTGTGTGATTATTCAAAAGCACCCAGGGGTTATTCTTTAGGCACACACAGGTCTGGGGCGTGGGACTGGGCTAATAACCTTTTGGCAGAGTATATGGGATTTCCGGGTGCAGTGACGTCAGTCCACACACTTAATGAACTTAAACAGTAATGCAGGTTTATTCAGTAAACACACAGGTGACTCGGATGCAGTATTGAGATAGGTAATCGGCCCCCTTATATCATACAAGGTAACACAGCCGTGGTAGCGGTACTTATCAGTCTGATTGTGTGGCTGCGGTGCCCCAGCAGAAGTTATCTCCCGGTGGTAAGGGATAGAGGACTGCACAGCCATGCAGTCTGACTCCCGCTGTAGAGAAGATGTGGCGCCCGACTCTGCTGTAGCTCCGGATCCACGATACATGCAAGGAACGATGTTAGTCTTTGTTACTGAGCTCTGCTCCCAGTCTCAGCTCTGCAGGATCAGAGCATACATCAAATACATAGCTCCGCCTCCGGGAGACAATAGCACAAGAGGATTAACACTAGAGGATGCTCCCATAGACTTCTATGTGGAAGGAGACAAGCACAGAGCACATCATATACTAACAACAATGACGTAAGCAGCGGAGAAGTGCTCAGGAGCCACAAACCCAGTGTTGGAGGAGACCCCTGTGTAAACTAAGTTGTTGTACTGTATGCTGCCTCTATATGGCCGTCCTACTAGCAGAAGCTCTGCGGAGAGACACTGGTAGAAGTAGGCAGAGAGAGGGGAAGACAGGCAAAACGTGGGTAGAGATTATAGAGAGATAGAAAGATATCTGCAGAGAGGTGTGAAAAGGAGAGATACAGAGGCAGTGCAGAGAGGGTGGGAGAAACAGGCTGGAGTTACAGCATGGAGATGTACTGAAAAGTGGACATGCAGGAGCTTTGCAGGGGGAGAGACATGAAAGAACGTGCTGACAGGTAGGAGCTGCACAGAGAGAATTATAATAACGGCATAAATATACAAAGTGACATGTATCAAGATGCTGGGTGGTATAGACATGAGATGGACTGAGTAGAGGGTGATACATGAGAAAGGGTCTGGGGTTGTGGTAGGGATGGCCATCGACCATTGATGATCTCAAATCAGCAATAGTTTATGACCGATGCCTAATACTTTTGCTATTGATTGAGTAAAACCAGATGGTTTCCATCCATCAATGGCATCTGTACCCCCGATGGTTCTTTTTATTTTTTTACTACTTTGCTGGGACACAGACCATAGCCCCGCTCCAAAACATGTGAAGCCCCACCTCCAGGTTCTGATTGGCCCACAGGCCAGTCAGTAAAACAACAGCGATATTCATTGGTTTGTGTAATTATCGATGCTAATCCATTGAATAGTTTGTAGCCATGCTAAACATACCGATGGCTATCTCTAGGTTGTGGAGATAGGTTAGAGAGTTTTAAGGGATTGACTCCTCCAATCACAGGCCACTCTAGTCACCATGTGCAAAGCTCCTCTAATCAGAGCTCATCTCATGCTCCCCTGACCCCTTAGTTGAGTTTTACGGGCTACCTGACTCAGTAGTGAGAGCTGCAGGGGCCTCCTGTGCCACCTTCTGCAGTTTAACTGTTCCTGATTGCACACAGTGCACATGATTTCAACCATTAAAAGTTGAGCTAAAATCGATAAAAATTATTCTTATTCTTGCTGCTCCAGATGACTGAGAGATGAGTGTAAAACTGTAAGAACTGCATGCTCAGTACATCGGTTTTCTCGATAAGCAAACTGAAAGGGGTCGAATGTCCTGGGGATAAAGGACTTAATATGTTTCAATACGAGACGTTCGAAACATTTCATAATAAGAGAGTTCAGTGCAATGGGATGATAATCGTTACAGCATTTCGCTGGACCTTTCTTGGGAATAGGGACAATTGTGGTGTTCTTTAAACACATAGGGACACTACAATTTGTCAGAGAGAGATTAAATTATAAAGTCAGTATCCAGCTTTACTGATTAGCACATCCCCTAACGACCTTACCAGGGATCCCGTCTGGACCAGCAGATTTCTTTGAATCCACTTGTCGCAGCCAATCTAAAACTTCACATTCTGTAAGCACCAAGGTGGAATCATCAGAATGGCACCTCTTGCAGCATTACCATATAATCGTCCAGCCGATAGGAACAAAGACGCGGAATCAGGATCAGGTCCTATATAGTCTACAGTTATTTGTCCAAAGCTTTGACCGAAGCACAAGATAAAACACATTTTGAGCTGTAACTTGGCCAGAGTGTATTCCTATTTTAAGAAACTTTCCTTAACTTTTTACTTTTGTCCATAATATATCATCTGTAAGTGGTAAAAAGAAGCCCTATTCCTGTGTACAGGTTTCGAGAAAAGAAAAAACATACTTGAGAAAAAAAGATTCAGAAGGAAACCCGCTGTCAGATGGTGCAAGAGCTTCTCAAGTGGTGAAATCCTGTTTGCTGCAGACACAACAGAAAACAGGAAATATTTACTGCTCCTGCAGGTGTCAGGAAGTACCCTCAGAACAATCTGGTGACCTCAGCAGCCTAATGTGGGATGTGGAGAATGGGCAGGTGTTATTAATATTTCCTTATTGTGTGTTCTTTGGCTTCAGCGTGTCCTTTTTCTGCATTGTATAAAAGGTCATTTGATTTTCCCACAAAATCTATCAGCGGCGCTGTCGACAAAATATATTCTTCAGGCAAAGATTTATACACCGAGTGACACTTGTTCTTCCAGAACAATTTTTAATAACTTCCTCTGCATTTTTAGAAAGCTTGTATTTGTTATATATAAAATAAGTACAACTGTCTCATGTACCTTGTACTGTCCCTTCGTTAGTAGGAATAAGATGTGTATGTGTATGTGTATGTATATATATATATATATATATATATATATAGTATATACAGTATGCTGGATATTCATTAGTGTTCTGGCACTGACAATCAATATGTAGGCACAGGGTAAGCTTCGTAACCCCTCTATTGTTATTAAGCATTTCACAATACTTGCATGATGCCCATTTTCAGCAGTAGATGCATATATTACAGATCCCTGGGATTTACCAGAGTCTAAAGCAATTAATTCCAATCTCTGCAGTGGCCCTTACATTTCTGACTACAAAGTAGGCCAATAGGAACCAATGGGGACTGCTATCAGAATCGGAATGTTATCTGTATCGGAATGCTATCGGAATCAGAAATGTGAAGCTTTCTGGAGCATTGCCCTGATAGGTAATAGCAATTGAAGATGGCGTTTGCCTATAGCAGCCAATGGGTTTCTTACCACAGATCAGTGACGTGCGGTGAGGTGAGGCAGGTGAGGCAGAGCTTTTCCTGTCATACTAACTTATACGCCAGAGTTTTTACAATATATAAAGTATATGAAAAATACAAAGATTATATTAGAAATATCAGTCAAAACTCTGGCCTCACCTGCCTACTTTTTCCACACATATCTGATCAAAGCTCACCAAATTTCCAGCAGTATATACTGCTGCATCTGTGTATAATGCACACATGTATATACTGCTGCACCTGTGTATAATGCCCACATGTATATACTGCTGCACCTATGCATAATGCCCACATGTATATACTGCTGCACCTGTGTATAATGCCCACATATATATATTGCTGCACCTGTGTATAATGCCCACATGTATATATTGCTGCACCTGTGTATAATGCCCACATGTATATACTGCTGCACCTATGCATAATGCCCACATGTATATACTGCTGCACCTGTGTATAATGCCCACATGTGTATACTTCTGCACCAGTGTATAATGCTAACATGTATATACTGCTGCACATATGCATAATGCCCACATGTATATACTGCTGCACCTGTGTATAAGGCCCACATGTATATACTGCTGCACCTGTGTATCATGCCCACATGTATATACTGCTGCACCTCTGTATCATGCCCACATGTATATACTGCTCACATGTATATACTCACATGCATATACTCATATACTGCTCACATGTATATGCTCACATGTATATACTGCTGCACCTGTGTATAATGCCCACATGTATATACTGCTGCACCTGTGTATAATGCTCACATGTATATACTGCTGCACCTGTGTATAATGCCCACATGTATCTACTGCTGCACTTGTGTATAATGCCCACATGTATCTACTGCTGCACCTGTGTATAATGCTCACATGTATATACTGCTGCATCTGTGTATAATGCCCACATGTATCTACTGCTGCACCTGTGTATAATGCCCACATGTATATACTGCTGCACCTGTGTATAATGCCCACATGTATATACTGCTGCACCTGTGTATAATGCCCACATGTATATACTGCTGCACCTGTGTATAATGCCCACATGTATCTACTGCTGCACCTGTGTATAATGCTCACATGTATCTACTGCTGCACCTGTGTATAATGCCCACATGTATATACTGCTGCACCTGTGCATATTGCCCACGTGAATCCTTGAGCTCATATACAGTATTGTGTGTAAATCTGGCTCTGGTACTAGTCAGTGTCTCCTCAGCCATTTACATCACTGCACGTCTCTGCCACAGATTCTTTCAGAGACCTCTCCATCGCCCCCTACTGACGCATGTAAAGTACCCCTTTTTTCACCCCTTTCCCCATCCTGTAATTAATGTATTTTATTTAATCCCCCCCCCCCACATACGCATTGCAGCAAAGCATGTGTCAGGGGGGGCTGATGATCAGTCCATCCTGCTGCAGGTGATCTCTGCACATTTCTATTCCCATGGAAAACATACACCTCGGCCAATGTAAAAGAATGCGATTTGTAAACTCGCACAGAAGTAAAAAAACATAAATTGCAAAATAAATAGACCAGATTCAGGCCTGCAAGTTGTACAAAAGAATGCACAGATCAGTGAGATCCATGCATGCTTTTGTGTGTAAAAATTCAAAAAGAATAAAAAATCTGAAAAAAATGGCTCACTGGGATCTGTAATTCCCCTTTAAAAGACAATATTATTCTATTTTTTACACAAATGGACTATCAACTCGGCACCCACCTCCCAAGAGTGCTCGAGATAGCCCCAAGCTTCATCCAGGCCTTGGAGGGGGAATAGGGGGGGAGGGGGGTCCCCACTTCTCCATGAATTACTGGCTTGGCCTGACTAGTGAAGGGTGATGAATACTTCAGCCGCGAGTACCAATATAACCATGCCCCCCAGTTGTGGCTTTACTACAGCATCTGCTTCTTGGAAACACTTTAATATTATACCAAACTTATGTAGTGAACCAGATATAATATTGGAGCTTTTTTCAGTGAATCTTTTTGGACTCTTTTTTTTTTTTTTTTTAAGTTAGACAACAGAAGCAAATGTTTTATTGCTATCTACGTATTAGTGCAAATTTTGTAACTGTTACAGTCAGTAAATGTATATAAACGTGGTTTGTAAATATGCAGGTTATACATGATGCACATCCATACCTCCCAACATGACCCTCCCAAGGAGGGACACAATGCTCCGCTCCCGGACGCCTCCCTCAATCCACGACCGCCATCACCCGTGGCGAAACACCTTTCCTATCCATTAACCTGTTCAACACAGGTGCTGGCAATCACAAACCAAGAGAAAAGTCCAGAAGCCAGAAGCCGAGCACCCCGTCCCTCCCGGAGAGAGCCACGCCGGGAGGCATGCACATCTGTTAGTCATACCTGCCTTCCTGACCCCCCCCTCCCCCACGAGGGAGAAAACGCTTTGCCCCCGGACCCCCCCCCCCCCCCCCCCCCGGCAATGCACGACCGCCACCACCCGCGGCGAGCTAATCAATTGATAAGAAAGGTGCTTTTTTTTTAATTCTTTTTTTTGCGTGGTTAAACAGAGTGGGCAAACAATACATTGAGAAAAGGGACAAGCGGCCCAGAGAGCCAACGTCCAACAGAAACCACAATTTTAGAATAGACAGCAAAAATAATCAAAAATACAACATTAGTAATCCAGTATGAAACGTGGGAGGGGGGAGGGGGAGGAGGGAAAGGGAGGTAGGGGAGAGGGGAAACCACGATATAGTCCAATCACAATACATATCACGGAGATAGTGAGATCAGAAAAACGAGAGAGAAGGAGGGTAGGGGAGAGACGCGAGAGGACAAGAAGGAGAAAAAGAAATGGAGGGAAGAAGAAAAGAGAGAAGAAAAGAAGAGAGGAGTTGGAGAAGGAGCAGTAGGCAACGCCCATGGGTCTGCGGAAGGAGCTAGGAACAAGGGGGGGAGACGGCGGTCTGCGTTCAGCAGCGAGCCAGGGGGCCCACACCTGCTCAAAAACATGACCCCGGTCGTGGAGATAATATGTAATCCTCTCCATTGATGCAATATGCCAAATTTTGGTTTTAAGAGACGGGAGAGAGGGCGGAGAGGGGTTCTTCCAATTAAGAGCTATCAGTGATTTTGCCGCAATTAGAATATGTGTGATTAGTTTTTGGGAGAATTTATTAAGCATCGGGGGAGGGTAACACAGCAAAAAGATCCAGGGATCTTTCAGCACGGGGGAATCCAGAAGCGAGTTAAGGAGGGAGTGGACTAGATTCCAAAAGGAAGCGATGGATGGGCAGGTCCACCATATGTGTAGCATAGTGCCTCTAGACCCGTAGGTCCTCCAGCAGTTAGGGGAGGAAGACGGAAAGAGTTTGTTAAGTCTATCAGAGGTGTAGTACCAGCGTAGTAAATTTTGTAAGCCGTCTCCTTGAAGGCAGTAGCAATAGAGCATTTAGCAATCCCCAGTCTCATGTCCTCCCAGTCCTCGCTCTCTGGAGGGGGCCCAAGGTCACGCTCCCATGCGAGTTCGTGGGGCCGGGAGGAGGGGAGGGAATAACCCAGGAGAAGGGAGTAAAGTTGGGAGATTAGGCCTTTGGAGAGGTGAAGTATGCATAAACTTTCAAAGGAAGTGAGGACTCGGAGCAAAGCAGAGGAGGGCAGAGAAGCTAAGAAGTGTCGGATTTGTAGGAATTGAAAGGGATTAAGTGAGTGCGAGGGGGTCTTCTGTTGGAGGACAGGTAGGGACAACCATTGACCCTGATCACCAAAATCAGTCGGGAATTTGAAGCCCAGCGTTATCCAAGTACGGAATCTCGTAATCGAGAATCCGGGGGGAAACATAGGGTTCTGCCAGATAGGGGTCAAGGGTGAGGGGGTAGTGGTAAGACCCATCCTCAGAGAGTGGGAGTCCCAGATTTTAAGGTTAAATTTAATGGTGGGGAGGAGTTTGGAGGTTGGAGGCCGGGAAGTAGAGGGCAGACCCCATAAGGGGGTCAGGTTCGAAAGGTTGACGTGGGCTGCTTCAATATCCAACCAGGATACGGACCCCGGAGGAGCATAAGAGGTGACAATTTGGGAAAGATGGGAGGCTAGGTAATAGAGTCTGATATCAGGAAGACCTCTACCACCATCGGAGGTTGACCGTTTCAGGGTATTGGCAGCTATGCGGGGGGGTCTGTGGTTCCAGATAAAGCGCACAAGGGCTCGTTGGATAGTACGAAGGAAGGAGGCCGGGACTGCCACCGGGAGGGTCTTGAAAAGGTAGAGCCATTTGGGGACTATGTTCATTTTAACTGCTATGATCCTGCCCAGCCACAAATGAAAAGGCTGTTCCAAGACGCCAGGTCAGCGAGTGTTTTAGTGAGGAGAGGTGGAAAGTTTTCCCGGAAGAGAGAATCATAGCGGGAGGTCAAGTAAATCCCCAGATATTTGATCTTTGTAGGCTGCCATTTAAAATTGAAGTTGGCGCGAAGGGATTCAGCCTCTCGGTGGGGGACATAGAGCAGCATAGCCTCGGACTTGGAATAGTTGATCTTGTAGCCTGGTACAAGGCTATAAGAATGGAGGACTGAGAATAGATTTGGGAGCGAAATAAGGGGCTGGGTCAAGGAAAGTAGAACGTCATCTGCGAAGAGGGATATTTTAGGGTCGGTACAGCCTACTGGTATACCATGTATACCTGGATGAGCCCTAATTTGAGAGGCGAGTGGCTCAATAACAAGCGCGAATATCAACGGTGATAGAGGGCCCCTCTGAGGCGTACCATTCGATATGCGGACCGGGGCAGACGGGACACCATTAATTAAGACTGTGGCGGAGGGGGTGGAGTATAGTGCCAGAACACCAGTGAGGAAGTCCCCCGACAAGCCATAGGCCTCCAGGGCGGCTCTCAAAAAACTCCAGGAGATCCGGTCAAAAGCTTTTTCAGCATCCAGGGAGAGGATAATAGCGGGGGATCCCCCCGGAGTTCGAGATGTGTATCAAATCGATAGCTCGTCTGGTGTTATCCCTCGCCTGGCGGCCCGGAATAAACCCCACTTGGTCGTAGTGGACAAGGGAAGGGAGATATGGGTTAAGGCGATTGGCTAGGATTTTAGCAAAAATTTTGAGGTCCAGGTTCAGAAGAGATATAGGGCAGTAGCTAGCGCAGTTAAGGGTGTCCTTGCCCTCCTTAGGAATCACCACAATTCTGGCCTCTAACATCTCGGGAGGAAAAGAGTCGCCATGGATAATCTTATTAAACAGGGATTGGAGGTGTGGGGAAAGAAGATCGGAGAATATTTTGTAGTAAAGAGCTGTGAACCCATCTGGGCCAGGGGATTTACCGATCTTTTGCATGAGTATAGTCTGGGCAATTTCGTCCACCGAATCTCACTGTTAAGATGGTCCACGGCGTCCTGAGGCAATCTAGGCAGGTTAGAGGCTGAGAGAAAGTGAGAGACCAGGTCAGGGTGGGACGGGGAGGAGGGACCAGACGAGTAGGGTGACAGATTGTACAAGTCAGCATAGTAGGATTGAAAGGCAGCCCTAATGGCGGTAGGGTCATGAACTAACTGATTGAGAGGGTCTCTTATGGAAATAATATTAGTTTTGGCTCTTGCAGAGCGGAGTCGTGCCACCAGAATCTTGTCCGCCTTATCTCCTTTCTCATAAAAAGACTGGCGAAGCCATTTAAGACGTTTAGCCACCCGTCTGGAGAGAAGGAGATCGAGTTCGTTCAGACAAGACAGCTTGGTCGGAGGACGCATTGTGCTGGGTCTCAAGAGCGTGGAGTTTCATAGAGAGTCTGTTAAACTGGGTGGGAGACTGTTTCTTGGCTTTCGAAGCTAGGCTGATGATGTGCCCATGAAGGACTGCCTTGTGTGCCAGCCAGAGAGTAGACCTGGAAATGTCAGGGGAGTTGTTCAGGGTAAAATAGTCAGAAAGCTTATCCCGAAGATGGGAGCGTATCTCTGGGTTGTGAAGGAGGGAGTCGTTGAGGCGCCAAGTCATGGGGCGGGGGCGAGAGAGCAGGCCCGAGAGGTCGCAAGAGATAGGGGCATGGTCAGACCAGATCAATGGGTGTATATGGGCTGCGTGGAGATTCAAGGCAATTTCATGGCTGAGCAGGACCATATCGATACAGGAGTACGAGTTGTGAGGAGCAGAATAGAAGGTGTAGTCACGTGTTGAGGGATCTTTTATCCTCCAGGAGTCGTAGAGAAGCTGGGATCGCATGAGACGGAGGAGGGATTTAGAGCGGAGAGAGTCCGACGGGGAAGCTGAGGGCAGAGAGGGAGAGCGGTCTATATTTGGATTTAAAACGGAGTTAAAATCCCCGGCCAGTATGAGGTCGCCTTGTCGGACTTGAGTAAGGTTTAGCAAAGAACAGCTCTTGTCGTTGGTTAGGGGCATAGATGTTAGCTAATGTGCATAATTTGTTGTTAAGTTTCCCCACCAACACAAGAAACCGTCCGTCTTTATCAGCGTGGGAATCTAGAAGTTCAAAGGTGAGGTGACGGGCAAATAAGATCGCAACCCCCCGTTTTTTGGCCGAATGGTCACAGGCATGGAAAGAATCAGGGTATGGTTTACATTGCAGCGTAGGGTGGGAGTTATGTAGGAAATGAGTTTCCTGGAGGAAGACCAGGTCACCCCTAAGTAGTTTAAGGGAGGCAAAGAGCTTACCTCTCTTTTGAGGGCTATTCAGGCCCTTCACATTAAAGTAGAGTACCCGGAGACCCATGGGCAAGCAGCAAAGAGGTAGGCAGAATAGAGAGAGTGTAGAGTTCAGAAAATGGGGTAAGAAGAAAGAGAAATAGATGAGAAGGATACAAAGCGTGAGATAGCGTGGTCAGAAAGGAGGGAGGAAGGAAAGGAAACCGGAAGGGAAGGGAGGGCAGTTGGTCGTCCAACGGTAGAGGCCAGGACCGATGGTGCTGACAGGGGGAAGGGGTACTAGGTGTCGGGAGGGCACCTAAGTCAGCAAGGGGGCTCGAAGCCCTAAGGGGGCGCGGCATGGCATCCAGACGATGCATCACAAGCCGCGTAGCAATGGGTAAGAGGCAGACCCCCCCTGGAGGGATCTGAAGGGAAAAGCTGGAGAGAAAACAGGAATGAGGAACAGGTGGAGCGCCAGCTCCAGAGAGAAATGAAGGGAGAAAAGGAAAAGAAAGGGACAACAAGAAGACAAAATATCACACTGTAACAAGGGGTAACATCATAACGGTCGAGAATCGACTAAGGGATCGAGAAGGTAGAATATGGGAGATCTAAAGGTAAACAGCTCCCCGGCTAGGGAGTACGACCAGGAAAGGTCGACACAATCATAGGTATGGTACGTCAACTCAGAAAGCTAGAAGTCCATCAGGGAACCGGAGGTGGAGCCAGAGAGGCCGATGATGCCGGAACCGTGACCCACTCCGAACGGGGGGGCGGAAGTGGGTTCCGCTGTGTCCGTGGAGGCAGACGTGAAGCAGAAAGGTCCTGTTCGTCGGTGTGGATACCCAGCTTGGAGAGCAGCGATTGAGCCTCGGGTGGGTTTCTGGCTGTGAGTAGCTTCCTTTGATGCCAAACCAGGATACGGAATGGGAAGCCCCAGCGGTACTTAATATTGTGCTGGGAGAGCAGGGAAGTGATGGGCTTAAAGTCCCTACGTTTGGCTAGGGTGAGCGGGGATAAGTCCTGGAAGATCTGCAGGGAGATATTTTGGAAGGTCACAGACCCCAGCCGCTGGGCTTCTCTCATAACGGATTCTTTCGCAGTGAAGTAGTGCATTCGGAGAATGACGTCCCTGGGTTGGGAAGAGTCTTGGGAGCGAGGTCGGAGGGCTCGGTGTGCGCGGTCCTGGAGGAGATGGTCTTCGGGGGTGTCAGGTGACTGGTGGGCAAAGAGGCGTTTGAGGTAAAGATCAAGATGGGCCGCTTCAACTTCTTCAGGATTACCCCGGATCCTGAGATTATTTCTCCTCGCCCGATTGTCCTGGTCCTCATGCTCCTCCCGCAATTGGGCGACATCTTGGCGGAGTTGATGGAAGTCGGTCTCGACCGATTGTTGGAACGTCACCACCTCTTCCACTTGCCGCTCGAGTTAATCCGTTCTAGAGCCAATTTCGGCGATATCAGATTTCAGGGAGTGGAGAGCCTGGACCGAGGTCTTGACATCCCGCACCTCTTTAAGGAGGGAGAGAAAGTCCCTGCGGGTGAGGGGTGTGAGGTCTTCGTCATCAGGATCGGAGTCGGAGGGACCGTGGAGGTGTTCAGGAGCATCGGACCTGTTCTTGGCTGGAGTGCTCTTTTTAGTAAGGAATGGTGTGAGGTCAGATCCCTGCGATTTTTTGCCACCTCTGGGCATCTTGTACAGATGAGAGGGGGGGTAGACGGCAGAAAGGGGGTAGAGAAGGCGCTCCAGCAGTCCGGCTCAGGACCAGGCGGGGTTACTAGAGAGATGTCATGAGGCGGCCAGCAGGGCTGCGTGCCTGGGACAAGGCCGGGGAGCTTCGGCCAACAGAAAGGCCCACGAGGTCCCGGAGCGGAGTCAGACAACCAGAGGGCGCAGGAGATGAGCCGGTGTATCGTGTATATCCGCCCCTATCCAGGGTCTGCGGGGGAAGGCCCGGCCACGGACCAGCCAGTGACCGGGGCAGTAGCAAGCTCGTGTGGTAGGTTAGGGGTGTCAGGCCCCAGCAGTAGTAAGGGCCGTCACAAGAGCCGGGAGAAGCAGAGGCCCGCAGGGGGGGGCAGGAGTGTGCGGAGCCAGAGACAGTGCAGAGGCCCTGGGGGTAGTTGAAATGCGGGCTACGGAGGGTCACTGCAGGGGGGTCCCCAGCGCGGGGTCCCGGGCCGCGGGGGTGCTGAGGAGACACAGGCTGCCGGGGGGCTGGGGATGGCAACGCTGGGCTGCGGCAGCTGAGGGCCCACGTGGAGAGGTCAGGGAAGGAGGGTATGGATGTGCAGGATGCTAGCCAACGAATAGGAGAAAGCCGGTGGCACCTGTACAGAGCCGCAGTAGTCTTCCACGGCTAAATATGCCGCTCACCAGTGTCCCCCGTCACAGCTGCACCGTCAGGTCCCGGCTTCCGGAAACGGCAGAGGCCGGGGGTCCGGAGTGCAGTGGATGGCATCCTCCGGGCAGGTGGGGTGGCCGAGGAGAACCAGGGGATCTCGGGGGACCTGGACGGCAGACGGGGATCCAGCGGCTGAAGGGAGCACCGCCTCGCCGGGACCGGAAGTAGGAGCCGCGTCCCGATGGTTGCCAGCAGGAGAGGCCCCGGCTTCACCCCAACCCGCAGGCAGCAACCCGCACAGACACAGGAGGTGTCTGCCGGCTCCGCGGACCACACAGGTCGGAGCAGGGGGACCCCAACAGGGTGGGTGGTGAGTCGTGGGACACCCTAGGGGTGTGGAAAGGGCAGAGATAGGGGACCCGGCCAGGAGCTCCAGCTCCACATGTCCTGTCGGTTCAGCAGCCAGGCCACGCCCCCCTTGGACTCTTTTTTTAACTACCAGGTGTGCCATTATAAAGCATATATTTTGTAATAAATGAATGTGATGGTATACATTTAATAAATAATATCTATTTCCCCTTAGAAAGACTTGTGTGTGTGGTGGTTACTGTACTTCAGCCATATCAGCAGGGACAGATTGGGAACAAGAAGCGGCCCTGGAAAAATTTGTATTAGTGGCCCCACATGAGCAGCACCAGAGGTGTAAGGTCTAGCCATGGGCCATGGCAGCAGCATCCTTCCCCTAAGACTTTCCAGATAGTGGGCATGTCCAGCATCAAGGGGGAAGTTAAAAGGAAATAAAATTAATCATTTTGAGGATATTATATGATACACCTTTAGAATTTAGGAAACTATATCATTCTTTAGAAAAATATATTTTTTGACTTATTACACCAACCATATGCCAATCACCATTCACTCAATCCTATATGTCAGCAAGCAGGCAGACAGAGTATACACTAGACTAGATCATCTGCAATCACAGACTAAGTAGCAAAGTAATTTTCATATATTATGCAAATTATTTTGCAGCTTATTCATTATGTCTATAAATAGGACCACATGTCATCAAGCAAAACAGCTGGCCCACCGGGGAACTTTGTGCCTGGCAGGGCCCAGATACTTGTTGGGTAGTGTCGCCTAATTGTGGGAAGCAAAGCAACGCCCACTTAGAAAAAATCTAGAAAACAAAAGTACTTTAAGCATCAAGAAGAGGCTCTGCACGTTGGGTATTGGGGCGTGTGCTGGGCTGAGGAGAAGAGCTCCTGCTGCTGCCAGGCAAGAGGGGGGAGGAAGCAGCCATCCATTGCTATAGCGCCAGAGGGTCAATGTTCAACCAATGTGTGTCTGATAGCTGAGGCCTCCAGTGGGTATCTCAATACAAATCCCTGTGTGTACGCATACGTTTGCTTACATCGGTATGTATAAATTTGCATCTGCAGTGGCTGACATCTCTTAATCAGGCCTTTGTATTTAATTTACTGAAAGGGTCTGTTCTGTATACTATACCTACTCACTGAGAAACTGAATCCTCCGGATTGATTTTAATTAGAGATGTGCAGTGGGCACTTTTCGTGTTTTGGTTTTGGATCTGGATTCCCGCTCGTGTTTTGGGTCTGGGTTAGTTTTGCCAAAACCACCCTTTCGGGTTTTGGTTTTGGATCTGGATGATTTTTGAAAAAAACACAAAAACAGCTAAAATCTCAGAATTTGGGGGTAATTTTGATCCTACGGTATTATTAACCTCAATAACATTCATTTACACTAATTTCCAGTCTATTCTGAACACCTCACAATATTGTTTTTAGGCCAAAAGGTTGTGTTTTGTTCATATGTGTGTAAATCCAGTCATAAGGATACAGAGACATGTGAGTTCACTGCTGTGCTGTTTTATTCCATCACCAACTCCAGACACACTGCACACTGGACCGCCCACTTCCCAGCATCCCTCTGGTCCTAGGGACCATTACTGAAGATTCAGGCTTATACATATTAGTAAGGGAGTGTCTTCAAATATTAAGCATTCTAATGCACTAACATAACATCCTCTTTTCTTTAAAGATAACCCCTGTATGCGTCAGTGCAACAATTAACAACGTCATATTAAGAACATCATCTAACATGTTTCAATGAGTCTCTCAGGTCTGCGTATTTCCCTTTTGGGTCTTTCATACACAGTCAGTGTTTCATTGACCATGGTTTGTTCACCATTATCAGGATCATCATACATGTCAGACGAAGGGTATTCTTCTGGCATGTTGTCTTCATTATGGTTAGGTTGAGATCTTAAATCCACCCGATTTCTTCTTACTTCCGTTCCACGCTCTGTACGTATAGTATAAGATCTTGGTGCTACTCGTGTTTGCACAATACCTTTCTCGTGATCTCTGAGATGGACTTGGTCACCCGATTTTAGATCAGATAAGCTTTTTACTCGCCTGTCATGGAACAGTTTCTGTTTCGCCTGTTGATGTTCCTTACTCAGTCTGACCAATGCTGAGTTATGTGTATTAAGCAGTTCATCATGTATCGGGAGATTTGCTCTAATCCTCCTTCCCATCAGCATTTGTGCAGGAGAAAGTCCATTCTGTAAAGGTGTACTGCGGTAGATTAAAAGACTTTTGTAGAAATCTTCTTTACCTTCTTAAGCTTTTTTCATGAGACTCTTTACAGTTTTTAATGAACTTTCCACCAACACATATGAGCATGGATAGTGGGGACTTGACGTAATATGGACAAATTCCCACTCATCAGCAAATTGTCTAAATTCAGCACTGGAAAATTGAGGACCTTTGTCAGTGAACACTTCCATAGGAACACCATGCCTTGCAAAGATTGACTTCATGCAATTGATTACGGTTTTACTAGTAGTTGTATGTAGTGTCTTCACCTCAGGGTAGTTAGAGTAATAATCAGTCACGACAATGTATGTTTTCCCATTACAATCAAACAAATCTGCGCCAACTTTCTGGTACGATCTCTCTGGCACTGTGTGAGGACTTAGTGGCTTGACTTGTTGTTTCGGTCTATACATAAGACATAATTCACATGTAGCTGTAGTCTGTGCTAGGTCTTGGTTCATTCTTGGCCAATACATAACTTCACGTGCTCTCCGCTTACATTTTTCTTCTCCTAAGTGGCCTTCATGTATCTTGCACAGCATAGTTTTTCTTAGTCGTGCAGGTATGACAAACCTATTGCCTTTGTAAATAATTATTTATTTATTTATTAGCAGTTTCATATATACCGCAGCATATTCCGTTGCGTTTTACTATTAGAACAACAGTTATAGAACAAAACTGGGCAAAGACAGACAGACAGTAGGGGTAGGAAGGCCCTGCTCGCAAGCTTACAATCTAAAGGGAAATAGGCATTGATACACAAGGATAGATGCTACCTGTTACATAATGGTTCCCCAGATTGCTAGGTTCTTAATGGTTTGTATGATATGATCACCCAGCAATGTTGGAAGACAAAATGTGAGGTTATATGGACTGTACAGAGGGGATGTAACTGGATAGGGAAGCATTGAAGGTTATGTGTGTGGGTCTGAAATTTGGTAGGCTTGTCTGAAGAGGTGAGTTTTCAGGGAATGTTTAAAGGTTTGGAGACTAGAGGAGAGTCTTATTGTGCATGGGAGTGCATTCCACAGAGTGGGTGAAGCCCGGGTAAAGTCCTGTAATTTTGAGTGGGAACAGGTAATACATGTGGATGAGAGACGCAGATCTTGTGCAGAGCAGAGAGGTCTGGTAGGGAGATATTTTGAGATGAGTGAGGAGATGTATGATGGTGCAGTTTGGTTAATAGCCTTATATGTAAGTAAAAGTATTTTATATTTGACACGGTAGAATATCGGTAACCAATGTCCCTCCGACTGACAGAGCGGATCAGCAGATGAAGAACGTCTGGCAAGGAAGATTTGCCTCGCAGCTGCATTTAAAATGGATTGAAGTGGTGAGAGCCTATGTTTGGGAAGACCAGTAAGGAGACTATTACAATAATCAATGCGGGAGATGATGAGTGCATGGATTAGAGTTTTTGCAGTGTCTTGTGTGAGATAAGGGCGTATTTTGGATATGTTTTTAAGGTGCACATAACATGATTTAGAGACAGATTGAATGTGTCTTGCAAGAGACACTGGTAGAGAAGCTACGATCAAATTAACATAGGCTTCTATCTCTTCATCCATCAGACTTTTGGAACCTTCACTTTTGTCCACAGCACGAGAAAGTGTATCAGCAATGTACATGTATTTGCCGGGACAGTACAGCAAGTGTACATCATATTTCTGTAGTCTGATAAGCATTCGTTGAATTCTCATGGGACAGTCATGTAATGATTTAGTCATGATAGCTACCAATGTCTTGTGGTCAGTTTCCACTGTAAATGTTTGACCATACACAAACTGATGAAATCGCTCACATGCATATGTGATCGCTAGAAGTTTGTTTTCTATCTGAGCATACCTTGTTTCAGCACTTGTCAGTGCTCTTGATGCATAGATTACTGGTTGCCATGTATCCTCATGTTCTTGTAACAACACTGAGCCTAAGCCAAATTGCGATGCATCTGCTGAAATTCTTATTCTTTTCGCAGGATCAAAGAATTTTAGCACTGGTTGCTCTGTAATGATCTGTTTCAAGTTTTGCCAACTTTCTTCTTGTTCATGTGACCACATCCACTCGTTATCTTTGTCCAACAACCATCTAAGAGAGGCTGTTCATTCAGAGAGTTGAGAAATAAACTTTTCTAAGTAAATAATCATTCCTAGGAATCTTCTGACGTCGTCTTTGTTGTTAGGACGTTCCATGTTCACTATGGCTGATATTTTCCTTGGGTCTGGTTTTACACCTTGATCCGAGACCACGTCACCCATAAAGGTAAGTGGATTCACTTTCTTGACAAGTTCCATTACTTGTCTCAATCTAGAATCATGTTCTTCCTTTGTAGATCCCCAGACAATAATGTCATCCATTATTGTTTCAACACCTGGAATATGTTCAAAAATCATGTGTATCTTTTTGTGATATACTTCTGGAGCAGACAATATTCCATATGGTAGTCGAAGAAATCTGTATCGACCTTCTGGTGTATTAAATGTACAAAGCTTTGAGCTGGCCTCATCTAGCTTCATTTGCCAGAATCCTGAAGATGCGTCCAATTTACTGAACCATTTTGCTCCCGCAAATTGTGACATGATTTCATGTCTGGTTGGTAGTTTGAAATGTTCTCGTTTAATAGCTTTGTTTAAATCTCTGGGGTCTAGACATATTCTGAGTTGTCCATTTTTCTTTTCAACAATTACTAAGGAGCTTACCCATTCAGTAGGCTCATCAACTTTCTGTATCACACCCAAGGCTTCCATGCGATTTAACTCTTGTTTCAGTTTTTCTCTCAGCGCAAACGGCACTTTTCTACAGGGGTGTATCACTGAAGAAACTTGCGCGTCTATATTTATTTTATGCTCTCCAGGCAAACAACCTAGACCTTCAAACAAGTCTCTGTATTCTGTAAACATCGATTTGCAGTCATCATCTACTTGTGATGTCACCATAAAAACTTTCTTTAGCAAGCTTAGTTTCTCACAGGAACTTAATCCTAGAATCGGTTGCACATTTTTATCCACAATCAGTAGAGATGTTTTAAACTGTTGTCCCTTATATTTCAGTGTCACTAGGCATGTACCTTTCACAGAAATTTCCTCCCCAGTGTACCCTGTAACTTTCACTTTGGCTGGATGAATTTTAGGTTTTACTCTAAAAGTCTTATAGTCTTGAAATTATATTAAATTCACCTGCGCGCCAGTATCAAGCTTAAAGGGAATGCCAGTCTCGTTCACAGATAAAGGGACAATCCATTCTTTCTTATCTGCACTGCAAAGTTCAATGCAATCCACAAAGAATTCCTCTATTTGTTTAACAGCATGCACTTTGGTTGTTTCACTTTTCATTTTACAGCATTTGGCAAAGTGATTTAGTCTACCACATTTCATGCAGGTTTTACCATAAGCAGGGCACATTTTAGGATTGTGAGCATTTCCACATCTACTACAAATTTCCTTATTAGATTGTGGCTTAGACTGCTTCATTCTTGAGAATGGAGGTTTGCTTGGCTCTGTTTTCTGCACTACATGTACAGCACCATCAACTTCCTTGTGTAACTTTTTGGCTTGAAATCTAGTTATTTCTGCAGATCTGCACATAGTCACTGCCTTATCTAGTGTTAGGTCTTGCCCTCTCAGCAGTCTCTCTCTGAGTTCATTATCAGGTATTCCACAGACAATACGATCTCTAATCAGTGAATCCTTTAAATCACCAAACTCACAGGTTTTACTGAGTGATTGCAGCTCTGTAACATACTGATCAAATCCATCTCCAGACTTCTGATCACATGTAAAAAACTTATATCTTTCATATGTCACATTTTTCCTTGGCACAAAGTAATCTTCAAACTTTTGCATTATAGAAGATAGCACCATATTCTGCCCTTCATCAAACTGAAAACTATTATAAATGTCCAGCACATCCTCTCCTATCACATGGAGGAAAATGGATGCCTTAGTTTTGTCAGCCTCTGTATCAGCTCCACATGCAGCAAGATATATATTAAACCTTTGCTTAAATCTTTTCCAGTTTTCAGACAAGTTACCAGACATCAGCATGCCGGTTGGAGGAGCCAGTTTATCCATGGTTACTCACTGTTTGAAGAGAGTAGCACACAGCAGGCTTTGCAGATACTGAGTATCACAGCCTTACAGAATGCTGCAGGATTCTTTCACACTCTGAGAGCACTAGCAGTCCAAGTTAAACTTCTTCTGACACCATGTTTTGTTCATATGTTTGTAAATCCAGTCATAAGGACACAGAGACGTGAGTTCACTGCTGTTTTATTCCATCACCAACTCCAGACACACTGCACACTGGACCACCCACTTCCCAGCATCCCTCTGGTCCTAGGGACAATTACTGAAGATTCAGGCTTACACATATTAGTAAGGGAGTGTCTACAAATATTAAGCATTCTAATGCACTAACATAACAGGTTGCACTGAGGTCGCTAGATGACTAAGCAAAGCGACCCAAGTGGGCAGCACAAACACCTGGCCCATCTAGGAGTGGCACTGCAGTGTCAGACAGGATGACACTTTTAAAAACTAGGCCCCAAAGAGCACATCATGCAAAGAAGAAAAAGAAGTGCAATAAGGTAGCTGGATGACTAAGCTTAGCAACACAAGTGGGCGGCACAAACACCTGGCCCATCTAGGAGTGGCACTGCAGTTTCAGACAGGATGGCACTTTTAAAAACTAGGCTCCAAAGTGCACATAATGGAAAGAAAAAAATAAGAGGTGCAAGATGGAATTGTCCTTGGGCCCTCCCACCCAACCTTATGTTGTATAAACAGGACATTCACACTTTAACAAAATAATAATTTCAGTGACAGGTTCTGCCACATGATTGTGGCTGAAATTATTGGTTTATTTGGGCCCCCACAAAAAAAGAAGCAATTAACACCCCCACCAAAAAAGAAGCAATGAATCTCTCCTCGCACAAACTGGCTCTACAGAGGCAAGATGGCATCCTCATCCTCCAATTCCTCAGCCGTTTCAGTGTGTACATTCATCTCCTCACAGAGTATTAATTCGTCCCCACTGGAATCCACCATCAGTCCCTGTTTACTTTCTGGAGGCAATTGCTGGTAAATGTCTTCCTGGAGGATTTATAATTAATTTTGATGAACATCATCTTCTCCTCATTTTGTGGAAGTAACCTCCTATGCCGATCGTTGACAAGGTTACCGGCTGCACTAAACACTCGTTCGGAGTACACACTGGAGGAGGGGCAATTTAGGTAAAATAAAGCCAGTTTGTGCAAGGGCCTCCAAATTGCCTCTTTATCTTGCCAGTGTACATACGGACTGTCTGACATACCTACTTGGTGCTGTCACCGATATAATCCTCCACCATTCTTTCAATGGTGACAGCATCATATGCAGTGACAGTAGACAAGTCAGTAATTATTGGCAAATCCTTCAGTCCGGACCAGATGTCAACACTTGCTCCTGACTGCCCTGCATCACGGCCAGCGGGTGGGCTAGGAAAGTTTATCCTTTTCCTAGCAGGCCAGTTGCAGGAGAAAATGAAGGAAGAGCTGTTGACGGGTAACGTTCCGCTTGAGTTGACAATTTTCTCACCAGCAGGTCTTTGAACCTCTGCAGACTTGTGTCTGCTGGAAAGAGAGATACAACGTAGGCTTTAAACCTAGGATCGAGCACGGTGGCCAAAATGTAGTGCTCTGATTTCAACAGATTGACCACCCTTGAATCCTGGCATAGCAAGTGAAGGGCTCCATCCACAAGTCCCACATACTTAGCGGGATCGCTCTGTTTTAGCTCCTCCTTCAATTTCTACAGCTGCTTCTGCAAAAGCCTGATGAGGGGAACGACCTGGCTCAAGCTGGCAGTGTCTGAACTGACTTCATGTGTGCCAAGTTCGAAGGTTTGCAGAACCTTGCACAACATGGAAATCATTCTCCACTGCATTTGAGTCAGGTGCATTCCCCCTCCTTTGCCTATATCGTAGGAGGATGTATAGCCTTTTGGCCTTTTGCTGCTCCTCCATCCTCTGAAGCATATAGAGTGTTGAATTCCACCTCGTTATCACCTCTTGCTTCAGGTGATGGCAGGGCAGGTTCAGGAGTGTTTGCTGGCACTCCAGTCTTCGGCACGCAGTGCCTGAATGTCAAAAGTGGCCCCCAATTATCTCCTGCACGCCCCTGTCATTTGTCAAAAAATTCTGCACCACCAAATTAATTGTATGTGCAAAACATGGGCCGTGCTGGAATTTGCCCAGATGTAATGCACGCACAATATTGGTGGCGTTGGTCCGATATCAGAAATACCCAGGAGAGTCTAATTGGAGTAAGCCATTGTGCGATGATGTCCCTCAGTTTCCGTAAGAGGTTGTCTGTGGTGTGCCTCTTACGGAATCTGGTGATACACAGCGTAGCCTGCCTAGGAACGAGCTAGCATTTGTGAGATGCTGCTACTAGTGCCGCTGCTGTTGATGCTGCGGGAGGCAATACATCTACCCAGTGGGCTGTCACAGTCATGTAGTCCTTAGTTTAGCCTGCTCCACTTGTCCACATGTCCGTAGTTAAGTGGACACTGGGTACAACCGCATTTTTCAGGACACTGAGGACACTTTTCTTAATGTCCCTGACTGTACACTCCGGGAATCGCTTTCCTAATGAAGTGGAATCTAGACGGGATTTGGTACCGGGGACATAGTACGTCCATCAACTGTATAAATCCCACTGCATTAATGGCGGATACCGAACACACGTCTAAGACCAGCATAGTTGGCCTCAGTAATCTGCTTTGCAACAGGGTGACTGCTGTCATATTTTATCTTCCGCGCAAAGGACTGTTGGACAGTCAATTGCTTAGTTGAAGTAGAACAAGTGATCTTCCGACTTCCCCTCTGGGATGACGATCGACTCCTAGCAGCAACAACAGCAGCGGCAGCAGCAGCAGTAGGCGTACCACTCAAGGATCCTCTGGAGGAATCCCGGTTAGGAGAGGACTCATCAGTCATGCCAGTGACATGGCCGTTGGACTACTGACGTTCCTGACTGAGGAGGAAATTAACGTTGATGGAGTTGGTGGTGTGGCTTGCAGGTGCTTGGGTACAAGAGGAAGAAGGGATTTAGATGTCAGTGGACTGCTTACGCTCTTACCCAAAGTTTCTAAACTTGACAATGACTTCTGATGAATGCACTGCAGGTGACGTATAAGGGAGGATGTTCCTAGGTGGTTAATGTCCTACCCCTACTTACTACGGATTGACAAAGGCGACACACGGCTTGACACCTGTTGTCCTTATTTGTGGAGAAATATTTCCACACTGAAGAGGTGGCTTTTTTGGTATTTTGCCAAGGCATGATAATGGGCTTTCTCATCCCACGGACATAAACTGTCTCCACTGGAGCCTTATTCAAACAAACCACATCACCATCAGAATCCTCATTGTCAATGTCCTCCTCAGCGCCAGCTACACCTATATCCTCCTCATCCTGGTGACAGTGACATCCTCAATCTCAATATCAGCAACTGAACTGGCGGTGCTCTTCCCAGCACTTGCAGGGGATGTGCAAATGGTGGTAGGAGCCTCCTCTTTCCATACAGTCTTGGGAAGGTCAGGCCTAGACATTGCAACCGCAGACACACTTGGACTCTCCTTGGGGATTTGTGATATCTCTGAACGCACAGTTGTATTTTCCTGTGCTTTAACAAGCTTAATTTTTTTTTATTTTTCGAGAGGTTGGAGGGCTTCCATCCTCATGAGAAGCTGAGCCACCAGTCATGAACATAGGCCAAGGCCTTAGCCTTTCCTTGCCACTTCGTGTCGTGAATGGCATATTGCTAATTTTACGTTTCTCGTCAGATCATTTCTTTTTTTTCTGATTATTGATTTATGCTTCTTGGTTTTACATGCCCTCTATGACATTGGGCATCGGCCTTAGCAGACGACATTGATGGAATTGCATTGTCAATGTCATAACTGGTGACAGCAACAACTTCAGCACTAGTACTAGGAACTGGAAGTGGTTCCTGATCTTCCACTATTTTTTCCTCCAAATTGTTGTTCTCCATTTCACAAGACAGCACCCCTTTATTATTACAGCACACAGAACAGTGCCCCTTTATTTTCACAGCACCCCTGTATACTTACAGCACACAGGGACAGTGTAATGGTATTTGAACTGTAGCAGCACCCCTATATTTTACAGCCTTCAGCAATGTGCTTTTAGGGGCTTTTCGCACAGCAGGTGATCAGGTCTGAACTGCGCATGCACAGGTGCCGCAGTGCGCCGGCACATGCCAGAGATGCGATCGGCATCTCAGCCCAGCGATCGCCTTTGCCTGATTGACAGGCAGAGGCATTCACTGGGCGGGAGGGGGTGGGCCGGCGGTATTGGGCCACAGTTTTGGGGGTGCAGTCCGGGCAACGCAGGCGTGCCCAGACTGTGCGGGGACAGGACGCGGTGGCTGCGTGATGTCACACGCAGCCTCTGCGACCCAGAGAGTAATGGTAGCTCCCTGCCAGCGCGCAGGAGCTTCGTTGGTAGGGAGCTACTCTTCAGGCACAAAAGCATCGCCACCGTGCAATGCATTTGTACCTGTGCGGGGGGGGGCAGAGCCAGATATGCGGGGTGGACAAGCCCTGTGCTGGGCATCCCCCTGCATGTCTGTGAAAGTGATCGTGGATGTGCTAAATTTAGTACATCTGCAATCAAGTCTGAATTACCCCCCTAAATGTTTACCAACTACAATACAGGGCCAGTGTAATGTTATTTGAACAGCAGCAGCACCCCTATATTTTACAGCATACAGCAGTGTGCTTTTAATTTTTAATAACTGCGCCTCTGAATTTTTACAACATACAGTGCCAGCAGCACCCCTATATTTTACAATATACAGCATTGTGCTTTTAATTTTTAACAGCTGCACCCCTATATTTTACAGCATACAGCAGTGTGCTTTTAATGTTTAACAACTGTGCCTCTGAATTTTTACAACATACAGGGCCAGTGTAATGTTATTTGAACAGCAGCAGCACCCCTATATTTTACAGCATACAGCAGTGTGCTTTTAATGTTTAACAACTGCACGTCTGACTTTTTACAACATACAGGGCCAGCAGCACCCCCATATTTTACAGCATACAGGAGGACAGTGCCCCTGCACCCTGTACAACACAGTGACAGCCAGGACATGACGGCGACGCGCAGCTGTTTATATTGGATTCAAATCCCATGAGAATCCGACAGCGGGATGATGATGTTTTGCCTCATTCTGGTTTCCGAGTCTGGCAGGAAGTCCCGAGCTGGACTCGGATCTGGGCTCAGAGCATGAAGTTCAGTGGGGTTCGATTCTCAGGGAACTGAACCCGCTCATCTCTAATTTTAATGTAAGGCAACTGCTTCAGCAACAGAAAGTGTGAGAAACAAGGACAGTAGGGAAATATTTAATCTGATACAGACAAATTTATTTTCTCAATTTGGCCACCTCTGTATGTTCATATTAATAGTTTGTTAAATGTCAATTACACTGCCAAATTATTTATTTGAATGCTTAGACATTTTAATGCAAAATACAGACTGCCGAGTTTATAACATCAAAATGGTATTTAGAGCATACCTGTCATGATCCAGGTAATTCCTTATCAGTATTTACCTTCCAAATGCCTCTTGAGACTGTCCCAGCGTTCCAAGCCTGGATTCCATCTGCACTGTCTGCGTGCAGCACGCTGCATCTCATTGTTTCAAGTCTCTTCACTGGGATCCTGCTACTGTGGCCTTCACCGCCATTGTTACACATTCCTATAGTAATTCATTCCCCTTCTGTTCCTGTCTATGGGCGCAGCCATGATGGACTCTATCACATGTCACTATTCCACCAATCCTCAGTGCTGCTGAAGCCCAGGTATTATGGTCAGCCAATCTCTGCTGTCCATCTGGTATAAATAAGCTGTCTTCACACCCAGAAGGTTGTCAGTGCTTCAATTGTCTTCAGTGATTCCAGAGTGCAGTTCTCCCATGGACTTCCTCTGCTGTACAGCCTGACTCCCTGATTATTACACTCTGCAGTGTAACCCGACTCTCCAGTGATTAACCCTCTACAGTCTACCCTGATTCACCTGTGTCTGAACTCTGGCTTTCCAGCAGCCATTCTCCAGCTTCTTCTACAGCTCTCCAGCGATCCCTAGCATCATTCATGCTTCACCTGTGCTTCTAAGTACAATAGTGCATTTCTATGTGTGAACCCCAGCTTCACTCAAAGCTTACCAACGATCCCGAGCATCACTTTATGCTTCACCTGTGCTTCTAAGTACAATAGTGCATACCACTTATACTTCAGATTACTGGTCACAACCAGTAATATTTCAGACTCACCTGTTTTGTTTGGTTGCACATTATCTGACTTTTCATTTAATAAAAGCACTTAAAGATATTTCTGTTGTCGTGGTCACGCCTTCGGGCATTTGGTATACAGCTTCTACGTATGTCCAGAAGTCCTCACGCAAACCGATCCTGCCCGGCCCACTGCCTCCCACCAGAGAGCAATGACAAGTGGCCCGACCGGCTGAGCTGCTTGTCATTGCTCTGCACTGCAGTACCTCCAAGCTGCCAGCGGCGCCTCTCTCCCCTGCTCCTCCTGCTGCTGCATTGTAGCAGCCTCCTCCAGAGTCCCCAGTGACAACGGCTGTGTTCAGCCGAGAAGGGGGCGGGGCTACGTGCCGATGAAGGGGCGGGGCTACACGGAACCTCAGGGGGCGGAGCTACACGGGACAAGAGCCAGACTGCTACAGATCCATCCTTCCTGCCACTGCCAGCCAGATCAGTAAGTTAATGGGAAAAGTGAAAGAAAGTGTGTGTGTGTGTGTGTGTGTGTGTGTGTGTGTGTGCGCATGTGCGTGTGTGTGTGTGTGTGTGTGTGTGTGTGTGTGTGCGGGCAGTGGCGTCAGACTGTTTTTAGGTTTGGGGTAGAGATCTGTAGCTCTCGCTGTACCAACCTCTCCCGTGTTCTGTCACCATGTCACCCCCATGTTCTGTCACTATGTCACCCCCCCCGTGTTCTGTCACTGTGTCACCCCCCCGTGTTCTGTCACTGTCACCCCCCCCCCCGTGTTCTGTCACTATGTCACCCCCCCGTGTTCTGTCACTGTGTCACCCCCCCGTGTTCTGTCACTCCCCCGTGTTCTGTCACTATGTCACCCCCCCGTGTTCTGTCACTGTCACCCCCCCGTGTTCTGTCAGTCACAGTGTCACCTCCCCGTGTTCTGTCACTGTGTCACCTCCCCGTGTTCTGTCACTGTGTCACCTCCCCGTGTTCTGTCACTGTGTCACACCCCCCGTGTTCTGTCACTGTGTCACCTCCCCGTGTTCTGTCGCTGTCAACCCCACCATGTTCTGTCACCATGTCACACCCCCCGTGTTCTGTCACTGTCACCCCCACCATGTTCTGTCACCCCCTCTCCCCGTGTTCTTTCACTGTGTCACACCCCCCATGTTCTGTCACCGTGTCACACATCCGTGTTCTGTCACTGTCACACACATCCGTGTTCTGTCACTGTGTCACACCCCCCATGTTCTGTCACTGTCACCCCCCTCCCCGTGTTCTGTCACCGTGTCACCCCCACCATGTTCTGTCACTGTCACCCCCCTCCCCGTGTTCTTTCACTGTGTCACACCCCCCATGTTCTGTCACCGTGTCACACATTCGTGTTCTGTCACTGTCACCCCCCCTCCCCGTGTTATGTCACTGTGTCACCCCCACCATTTTCTGTCACTGTGTCACACACCCGTGTTTTGTCACTGTCACCCCCCCCCTCCCCGTGTTCTGTCACCGTGTCACCCCCACCGCGTTCTGTCACCGTGTCACACACCCGTGTTATGTCACTGTCACCCCCCCTCCCCGTGTTCTGTCACCGTGTCACCCCCCCATGTTCTGTCACCGTGTCCCCCCCACCGTGTTCTGTCACTCTGTCACCCCCACCGTGTTCTGTCACCGTGTCACCACCACCGTGTTCTGTCACTGTGTCACCCCCACCGTGTTCTGTCACCGTGTCACACCTTTCCCCAGGGGCCAAAAGACACTGGATACTTTGCTTGCTGCACAATAATTATCCTAAATAAAATGTTAATGTGTAAAAAGGCTCTCTACCTGCCGTAATGTGTGTAAAAGGGGCTCTACCTGGTGTAATGTGTGTAAGTGGCACTGTGTGGCGCAATTTGAATAATGGAGACTATTGTGCAGTCTAATATGAATCTGTATTATTTTTTGCCCACACCCCTTCCACATGAATCCACGTCCCTATATTTTTGGCAAGTGGGGCGAGCTGCTATTTTGTATGTGGCCCTCGGATACTGACAGGAAATGTCAAGTGGCCCCTCAGCTGAAATAATTGCCCACCCCTGTTCTAGCTATTATCTTCTAGAACAGTGGTGGCCAACCCGCAGTTCTTTCTCTGTCCGCATGCGGCTTGGTTCTCTGCTCTGGGTGCTCCCACCACCCTGCACATTGCTAGTGTAGCAGCGTTTCTAAGGGTGCCGGCTCTTGATCCAATTAGAGCTCAAAGACCGGCAGCTGCAGCTCCTGATTGGCTGCCGGACCGCAAGCTTTAATTGGCTCACGAACCGGCATCTGATACACACACACCACCACCGGAGACTATGGGGAATATGTATAGCTGGCACTGTGGGTCAAATGTGTACCTGGCACTATGGGGCATAAGTGTACCTGGCACTGTGGGGCATATGTGTATCTGGCACTGTGGGGCATATGTGTACCTGACACTGTGGGGGTATATGTATAGCTGGCACTGTGTGTGCATATATGTATCTGGCATTGTGAGAGCATATCTGCTACTGTAAGGGCATATGTGTACCTCACACTGTAGGGGCATATCTGGCACTGTGGGGCATATGTGTACCTGGCACTGTGGGGCATATGTGTATCTGGCACTGGAGGCATATGTGTATCTGGCACTGTGGGGCATATCTGTATATGGCACTGGGGGTATATGTGTATCTGGCACTGTGGGGCATATGTGTATCTGGCACTGGGGTCATATGAGTATCTGGCACTATGGGGCATATGTGTATCTAGCACTGAGGGCATATGTATATCTGGCGTTGGGAGCATATATATGTCTGGTACTGTGGGGCATATGTGTACCTGGCACTGTGGGGCATATGTGTATCTGGCACTGTGGGGCATATGTGTACCTGACACTGTGGGGGCATATGTATAGCTGGCACTGTGTGTGCATATATGTATCTGGCATTGTGAGAGCATATCTGCTACTGTAAGGGCATATGTGTACCTCACACTGTAGGGGCATATCTGGCACTGTGGGGCATATGTGTACCTGGCACTGTGGGGCATATGTGTATCTGGCACTGGAGGCATATGTGTATCTGGCACTGTGGGCATATCTGTATATGGCACTGGGGGTATATGTGTATCTGGCACTGTGGGGCATATGTGTATCTGGCACTGGGGGCATATGAGTATCTGGCACTATGGGGCATATGTGTATCTAGCACTGAGGGCATATGTATATCTGGCGTTGGGAGCATATATATGTCTGGTACTGTGGGGCTTATGTGTACCTGGCACTGTGGGGCATATGTGTATCTGGCACTGGGGGCATATGTGTACCTGGCACTGTGGGGCATATGTGTATCTGGCACTGTAGGGTATATGTGTACCTGGCACTGGGGGTATATGTATAGCTGGCACTGTGAGGCATATGTATAGCTGGCACTGTGTGGGCATATATGTATCTGGCACTGTGAGGGCATATCTGCCACTGTGGGGGCATATGTGTACCTGGCACTGTAGGGGCATATCTAGCACTGTGGGGACATATATGTATCTGACACTGTGGGGGCATATGGGTATCTGGCACTGGTGGCATATGTGTATCTGGCACTGTGGGGTATATGCATATCTGGCACTGTGGGGCATATGTGTATCTGGCACTGGGGGGGCATATGTGTATCTGGCACTGTAGGGGCATATGTGTATCTGGCACTGTGGGGGCATATGTGTATCTGGCACTGTGGGGGAGTATGTGTATCTGGCACTGGTGGGGCATATATGTATCTGGCACTGTGGGGGCATATGTGTATCTGGCACTGTGGGGCACATGTGTATTTGGCACTGCACTACTGGGGGCATATGTGTATCTGGCCCACCATATGTGTATCACGCCCCCACTGGGCCATTTATATATGTGGCACTGTACAAGACTAAAAATGAGTTTGTGACACAAGGTCATACTCAGAGGTGTATCTAGGGGTTCGATCACCCCTGGCAAAGTAAGGGACTGGAAATAGGGAAGGTGCGTGTAACTATGCGTGTTTGTGTGATATATATATATATATATATATATACATACACTCTCATGCCAGGCATTGGAGAGACATTACATATATATATATATATATATATATATATTTGTAGAGGCAGCACCTTTGCAGAGGCAGCACATTTGTAGAGGCAGAATCCTTCCCCTGGCAGTTTCTCACCCGCCCGGCAACAACCTGTAGCGACTGTAAGGCGCCGGGGTCCGGTGCAGCACTGCATTACAATAAAGAAACGCTGCATAAACTACAGCTCCCAGCAGACCTTGCTACTGTGATCTCCAGCAGCAAGGCCTGCTGGGAGCTGTAGTTTATGCAGCGTTTTCTTTATTGTAATGGGATGTGGCACTGGATTCCGGCACCTTACAGTGGCTCCCGCAGCTGCCTGCTGTGGTTGTTGCCGGGGCGGGTGAAGAACTGCCAGGGGAAGGGGGAACCAAGGTACTGCCTCTGCGAAGTGTATCTACCCCCTGGCTGCGGGTGACACCATCTGGTGGCGTTCTTCCTCAGCTGGTGCCCCTGGCAAGTGCCATCCTGGCCAAAGGTGTGCGCACAAAAATGGAGTGTGGCTTTGTGACACCCAGACCACGCCCCCATTTTTGCGTGCTCATGATAATGGCTCTTTTCCTTGACTCCAGATCTTTTCTGGCTCTTTGCCTCTGATTGGTTGGCCAACTCTGTTCCTGAAGGTGCTAGATAAATGGTAAGTAGAATATGACTGGTTGCTATGGGCAACATCTCCACTTCTAAAAACCTGCACTTTAGTAAATATAACCCTGAATGTCAGGGAGACTTCCTGAAATCTTCCTGATTCCCTGAAGAGTCTTACCCACATTACATAGCTGTTATATATTTGGAGAAAAAATAAATCAGTTATATATACATTCAAATGGGATCATCAGTGTTATTTCCCTGCGTTGGTTATAATACAGTAAGGCACTTTGATCCATATGGCTATATAGATTTTCTAGTAAGGTTTCTCATGACCACCCTATATGGAACCACATATGGAAAACACAATACGTGAGCAAGCCATGAAAAGTATCCATGTTTTGTCATCAACGAATGGATCATACTAAGCAATACCCGCAGCATTTGATTGATTGATTGATTGATTGATTGATTGATTGATAGCATTTTTTCTCCAATGTGCAATTTTGCCTCTCTTGACACAAGACCACTAATGTGTATGGCAATGTGACTAAGGCATTTTCGGGTAACAAAGCGCAAAAAAGAGTTGTACAGACCCTGGTGGCTGACTTGCTCGAGTCATCGGCTCCCTCCCCTTTAGTAAATCTGCCACTTGGAGGGTCTGCATGGTAGTGGCAGTGACTTCCCATTGGAAGCACTCCCTGCTAATCACAGACAGACAGTCCTAGGGGGAGGTGTTTTCTCACCCGGGAATTGCTATAAAGAGCGCTTCCCATGGGAAATCACTCTACTGCTATTTCCGCAGCACAAGCTGACTTCTAGAGGCTGCAGCCAATGCAGCCCTTAGAGGCCAGCCTGTCCTCTACCCTACCAGCGCTGGACTTAAGCCCTGCATCCCACTTTCGCCGGACATGAGCCCCACCTCTGGGTGACATCAGGCGTCAACCACCAGAAGGGAAGGGCCAGGGAGCCTAGAGGAGATCAACCAGCCGCCCCATCCCCATTCCGGCCAGACAGGTAAGGAATTGCCACTTGGTGTTTAAAATAAAAAAATCTTTGATTGCAGCTTTAACATATAAAGTTTATATTATTTCTTGAATAACAGTTAACCTATTTACATTAACAAGTATAAAATAAGAAAGGAGAAGATAACAAAATCCTAATGTAGAAAGCATTTATTTAAATACACATAAAAATGATATCAGATACAATAGCTAGACCAACTGTGTCCAACACTGTTATGTTAGGGCAAGTAGGCACTCATTAACAACGCGCTGCAGATGCATAGGAGAGCCGTAGAGCATCAGTTGTTGGAGGCAGAAGCCGCAATTGCAATGGACATAACACTTGTGCAAAATCGAGACAAAATAAACCCCTCAATTGATCCACCCAAACCTCCCCTGGATCATCCACAAACGCCAACTTTTGATTTCTGCAAATCCATACTGTACTACCAAAATCAGGGCACTAGTGGTGGCTTAAAGGAACATCTTACATTTAATGCCTAAGTTCTTAGTATCATGCAAGGTGACAAGAAAAAGACAGTCTTGTGGGGCTGAGCACTAGTGGTGGCTTATAATGGACATCCAACATTTAATGTCTTCATGGTATCATGTAAATGACAAGAAACAGACACTTTTGTGGGGCTGAGTGACTATCCTGCCCAGTGGCAGAAGGTAATATGTGCAAGTACCCTGTATAGGAAAGCAGCAGTCCTCCAGGAGTGGTTGGCCCTGCACAGGAGAGAACTCATCCCCCCTGTCATTTCATTACATAGTGATATACCCAAAGAAGAATCAGGTAAGTAACTGTAATAATGTATTTGCATAATGTTATATTTTTTTAGCTTGTTTTGTACTAATTTTTGCAGCAAGTGTGACTTACACAATATTTTTTTTCTTTTCTTTTTTTGGACACCGCTGTTCTAGACAATTGAAAATACCTTGAAAATTATCCAAAATAAAATTTTATATACCAACACATTTACATAACAAGACAAGTTGATTTTCAAGAACAAAGGTGTACATCTGGCTTGTGATTATTATTCCACAGTCTTCAATCATTTCTCCATTGTTATAAATTAACAGTGTCATTTTGGGAGTTGACTGCAATACATTCAGATCATTTGTGATATCCATTGCATTGTGTAACACATCTCCAGTCTGAAATCCACATGGAAGTTCTTAAACACCATAATGAAGAAGCAATCAGCGTGGGTTTAGCCATTTTATCCCAGGTGAGTGAGCTGTTTTGTCCTTCACTTCTTGCTTGACACTGTTTCCATCTCCAGAAGCCATTTCAAGATCTAAAATGAAGACATAGATGAAATTAATCAAATATATTTACAGTCAGGGGCGTCTTCAGAGAGAAGGAGGCCGGTGTGCAGTCTCCTTCTGTACCCCTGCTTTTTTAGCCGGAAGCACTCTTGACTCTGGGCACTAGGGTCACTAGGGGATCCTAGCGCTGCACCAGAGTCTAGTGCGCATGAGCAGGTCTCCAGGAAAATGGTGCGGCGGCCATTTTCCCAGTGATTTACTGATTGTGCATGCGCAAAACACCGGGAAAATGGCTGACGTGCCATTTTCCCAGTGATTTCTACACCACTGCTGCTGCGACACGGGACTCCAGAGGGTAAGTATTTAAAACAAATGGGTGCAGGGTGTGCTGTGTGGGCCCCCCCCTGGACCCTGGAAGCCTGTGTGCCCGTCTGCACCGCATATACTGCACCTATTATAAATATGCCAGTGTTTACAGTACTGTATATTGTATCTGAATATGCTTGTAACTGGGAACTCACATACAACATGTAAGGAATGCTGCATAATACCAAGAGCCCTTAAACATGGAGAAGAAATGTAACACAAAATAATCTTTAACATTTACAATGAACAATAAAATGTAGTTTCAATTAATGGTTTCTATGTAGTAGGTTAAAATGTAAATTCCAATATTATTGGTGCAATAAAAAAATAAATAAAAAGGCAATAATTATTGCAATCAATAATAAAAAATTATATAGTAAATAAATAATAATAAAAGTTTAATGTTTAGGGCACATATTTAAGGCTGTATTAGCCCTGTGGACTTTCTGTAGGTCCATTTAACTAGGTAAGATCACTACTGATTCTTAGACTAGTGGTAGCCATCAACCTTCATTGGTTAGCAACAATTGATGATTTACCAACGGGGCCAGACTGGCCATCTGGCTCTGCTTGGCGGGCATGCTCAGAGAGGGGGCATGCAGTGAGGGAGGCCATACCCCCATGACTAGAGATATTCTCCTGTGAGGAATGACCATGCCCCCTCTACGCCCTTGCAGCATGACCATGCCCCTTTAACCTTTTATGCATATGGACACAGGGATGCTGAGGCTACAGCCCCAGTCCATCGCCAATGATCAATGGTTTTGCCATGGATGGAGGAGATCCGATGGTTCTTAGCCAATTACAGCAATATTCTTTTACCCCCAGCACTGGGTGCACATGCATAACCTCCACCCCTTCCACAATTGGCCTACTACCCGCTGGATATAAAGCATAGATGGTTTCCTGCCATTGATGTGAACCAATGATGGCACCATCAATAGAAACCGTTGATGATAGACCATTAGATAGACATCCTGAGCTCAGACAATGTTTCCCTAATAAAGGTTCTTGATGGGAGGTGGCAATGAGACGTTTTCTGAGATTTTACCACATTCCTATATGTATCAAGCCCCAGACAGCAACATTTTCCAGAGCTTCTACCTGATAGGCAATGCCATCTATCAGAGCCTTAACTAGGTTGGAGCTGAAGCAGATGGCCTGTGGGGAAGCTACGATTTCTACTCATGCTGCTTATTCTATGCTCTGCAATGCTCCAGGCATAGTCTCATAGCGCTGGCACACTTTCTGCATGGGAGGCAAGGCCCTGCCCCATGCCTGGTAGGTGTGTCCCAGCGTCTATACCTCTGCCTCGTCCCTGTCACCAGATCCCAGCAGCAGCGGTGACCCGTAGCCTTGAACTGCAGCTCCCATCCATAGCTGCGGACCAGGTAGAAGAAGCGGTGGCACAAGTAGTTTGGTCTTCTATTTACTACTGTATGCCATAATAAGGGGCTTTACTGTGTGGCAAAACTTGTAAGGGGAACCACTAGGAGACGTAACGAGAATAAGGGTCATTGCTGTGGGGTGTAACATCAATAAATGGCACCACTGTGCGATGTCACATGAATAAGGTTACACTACTGTGTGGTGTCATTTAAATTGTTTGGCCACACCCCTTCCCTTGGAGACAATGCATAAATTATAGTAAACCTACATGCATATGGTGTTATTAAACAGCGCTATACCTGCAGCAAATGGAGGGCTGTATCTTATTCACAATGCAATGCTTGATCTAACTAGCCCCGAAGCTTCATACATCTCCCCCCGTGTGTGACCTGGATGGAGGAGAGCAGTGTTCAGTAGGAACACAGAGGAAGTGGTTATGCAATAAAATCCATAGGTGTACTTGTACTGTCATTATTATTTATTACAGGTGGCAGTGGGCTCTGTCTGTGGTTCTCCAAGTGCCAGAATGCCCTGGCAGCCATTAAATTAAGCATGGAAGGGCTAACTGGGACCTGTAGTGCACCAATAAATGACAATATTATTTCTGGGAGGGCAGCATTGTGGTTTTTTGTGGGCCTCACATTCCTAGGGGTTTCTGCCCTTTGCTGACTGGCTAGGGCACTGTGGTTAGTGGACCCTGCACTGTGTGTTTAAATGCTACAATGCTGGGGGGAGACCTTGTCCTTTGTGCCCTTGATTTTATTTTATTTTAGCAGCCTAGGCTTAAAGGCATACCTCCCAACTGTCCCGATTTTCGTGGGACAGTCCTGTTTTTTTGGGACTGTCCCGCTGTCCCACCCGCGGGCCGCAGTGTCCCGCGGTGGGGGCAGCTGGGAGGCTCCTGTCATCGCTGCTCTGCTTAGCGTCTATTCAGTGGAGACAGGAGGAGAGGGTGCATGCCAGCAGCTCACAGAGTGCTGGGCATGCCCCCTCAGTGACGAAAATGGGGGCGTGGATCGCAATCGCAGTCCCTCCTGTGAAGCCACGCCCCTTTTCAATAGGCCACGCCCATTTTCGGGAGCGCTCGGGGCTTTGCCGCGCATGTGTCCCTCTTTACATATTTAGAAAGTTGGGAGGTATGTTAAAGGCCTGGTCGTGGTTGACATAAAGCCTACCTTGCTGTTATACAAAACTCAGTTGTTTAAACTTTAAAACAGCAAGGCAGGCTTTATCTAGATAAATGTGGCGTTAAAAATGGACATAAACTCATACTTGCCTACTTTTGGAAAAGCATGTCAGGGAGATGTGACAGTAACACCTATCAGTGCGGACGTGTACTGCTACATCTGAGAGGCGTGTCATAAAAATGACTTACATCCATATGTAAATGAGCCCCAAACTTAGTAAGATCTTATGTTGAAGAAAAGGCACTGATATATTTCAGGATTTGTTTGTGTATTATGTTTTGCAAGAGGTTCCATATACTGTAAGTGGCCACGAGAAACCTTATTTAAAATGCATGTAGCCATAGGGATCATTGTGCCTTATAAGCAATGCAGGGAAATGGCACTGATGAGCCCATTTAAATGTATGTATCTCTGATTTCTTTTGTTTCCCCAGGAATGTAACATCTGCATAATAGGGATAAGGTGAAATCAGGGAGATTGTTGGTCTATTCAGGGAGTGAGGGAGATTGCTACTATTTCAGGGAGTCTCCTGCAGAATGAGGGAGGGTAGGCAACTATGCATAAACTACAGTGGTGTACTGTACTATACTGTACTGTACTTGCCTTATCTGTCATCCTTTTCCGATGGACAGTGGTAAAGACATCTTTCCTACTGAGGAATTACAACATTGCTGAATCTATTTCCTCTACTTTTGTACACTGATGTCATAGACATTACTTAGACAAATGACAACAAAACAGGCAGGATACAGATTTGGAAAAATGAAGATAACCAGCCCAAAAAACTTCTCTGGTATAATAAAAAGTATATTTGGATAAAAAAAAATGTTAAACCAAAGTAATGAATGAACTTTAAAGTGTTGTCCTGCATGAGCTCCTGGTTGTACCAACTGCATTTGTCATACTGTATGTGATAGAAAACTGGGAAGCAGCTACTCAGTAAAAATAAAAAAATTATATTTATTGATTGTAAGTGCCAGATACTTACAATCTACAACTTACTCAGCAAATTACTATCATATAATATTAACAATAAAAGACATCAAAATATAAAGCATACTGTACATATTTGCTTTCACTGTAACAGTATGCTTTTTTTTTTTCAACATACCTGTATCTTCATTTATAGAAATTCGAATGCATTTTTCTTTTCTGATTAATGGCTAAATATTCCATACTTACCTACTTTACATGACTCCTCTACGGGAGAAGCCCAGAGAGGAGACGCTTCTGCAGATTTCGGAGGGTGGACCTGGGTGATTGCATAATACGCCCCAAAATTACACAAATGGTATCATTTAGCCCCGCCCCCTCCATATGCCACCAGGATTCCCCAGTTAATGTTCCCGCCCTGGGAGTCTCCTGCAACTTCTGGGAGAGTAGGCAGGTATGAAATATTCTCTGTAACGCGCTGCAGACTATGTATGAGCTATACAGTACAAATAACTATTAATACAATAAATAAATCTCTAATTGGTGTGCCATTGTTCTGCAACCCCACATGTAGTAGACTTACCAGGATTAGAATGAGGCCTTAGTTTGTTGGCAGGCTTTGCTCCAGTGAATTGGAAAAATGGAAATTTCAAACATTTTCCGGTAACACGATCACATATTCCGGATGGACAATTACAAATTCCTCTGCAGTCCATCCCATGGGTCCCATACGGACATTCTAAAACACAAAATGAAAAACAAAATGCTATTAAAACTATTAAAGGAAGCAGTAATAGTGGATATATACAGTATGTATAGTATCATTACCTTAAGGGGGGTACACACGTAGAAATTTCTCCCAGAGATGTGTGCTGAGCCGCGATCTACATCTCTAGACGCTCAGCACACAGCACAATGTGTGCTGAGTGAGAAGGGTGGGGAGGGGGGATGCTCACTTCACCCAGCGGTGAAGTGAGTCATCTGACTAGATCTGGCCTGCATGCTGCTGTCGCCGAAACCCCTACACACAGGCCCGGCGCTTACCGCTCAGCAAAGGGATGCAGTGCAGGTAGGCGCCAGGGGGGAGAGGCGCTCTCCCTGCTCTGCATTCCAGTGCTGAGTTCCCCTGCTAATGCTGGCTGCTGCGCCTTTCACACTCTGACAGGCAGCGGCGCCGGCATCATGAAGCATCTTTCCCCCCTCCCCTGTTACAGACTCACCGCAGTGTGCTGGCCGGGTCTAAAGGGGGCGGAGCTACACGGGGATAAGGGGCGGAGCTACACGGGGATAGGGGCGGAGCTACACGGGACCAAGCTGCAGTTGCAACACAAGAGGACGAGTTACCAGGCTTCTTTATGTAAGTGGCTGGAAAGTGTGTGTGAGTGTATATGTATGCAGTGTGTGTGTGTGTGTGTGTGTGTGTGTGTGTGTGTGTGTGTGTGTGTGTGTGTGTGTGTATGTGTGACTGTGTGTAATGTATGTACAGTATGTACGTGTTGTATGTGTATGTGTGGTATATGTGTGCAGCATAATGTGTGTAAGCATCACCGCTTCAGAGAGGGCGTTGCATCTTGTATAAGCGTCACTGGAACAGGGGGCGTTACGTGTGCAAGTGTCACTGGTACAGGGGGGGCGTTACGTGTATAAGCGTCACTGGTACAGGGGGCGTTACGTGTGCAAGTGTCACTGGTACAGTGGGGCGTTACGTGTATAAGCGTCACTGGTACAGGGGGGCGTTACGTGTGCAAGTGTCACTGGTACGGGGGCATTACGTGTGTAAGCGTCACTGGTACAGCGGGCGTTACATGTGTAAGCGTCACTGGTACAGGGGGCGTTACTTGTGTAAGCGTCACTGATACAGGGGGCGTTGCATGTGTAAGCGTCACTGGTAGAGGGGGCATTACGTGTGTAAGCGTCACTGGTACAGGGGGTGCTGCGTGTGTAAGCGGCACTGGTACAGGGGGGAGTTACGTGTGTAAGCATCACTGGTACAGGGGATGCTGCATGTGTAAGCAGCACTGGTACAGGGGGTGCTGCGTGTGTAAGCGTCACTGGTACAGGGGATGCTGCATGTGTAAGCAGCACTGGTACAGGGGGTGCTGCGTGTGTAAGCGTCACTGGTACAGGGGGGCGTTACGTGTGTAAGCGTCACTGGTACAGGGATGCTGCGTGTGTAAGCAGCACTGGTACAGGGGGTGCTGCGTGTGTAAGCGGCACTGGTACAGGGGGGCGTTACGTGTGTAAGCATCACTGGTACAGGGGGCTTTACGTGTGTAAGCGTCACTGGTACAGGGGGCTTTACGTGTGTAAGCGTCACTGGTACAGGGGGCGTTATGCGTGTAAGCGTCACTGGTACAGGCGGCGTTACGTGTCTAAGCGGCACTGGTACAGAGGGCATTACGTCTGTAAGCGTCACTGGTACAGGGGGCATTACGTGTGCAAGCGTCACTGGTACAGGGGACATTACATGTGTAAGCGTCACTGGTACAGCGGGTGCTGCATGTGTAAGCGTCACTGGTATAGGGGGCGTTACGTGTCTAAGCGTGGCTGGTACAGGGGCCGTTACGTGTGTAAGCGTCGCTGGTACAGGGGACGTTACGTGTGTAAGCGTCACTGGTACAGAGGGTGCTGCGTGTGTAAGCGTCACTGGTACAGGGGGCGTTAAGTGTGTAAGCATCACTGCGTCTTGTATAGTATCACTGGTACAGGGGACGTTACGTGTGTAAGCATCACTACTGCAGGGGGCGTTACGTGTGTAAGCATCACTGCGTCTTGTATAGCATCACTGGTACAGGGGACGTTACGTGTGTAAGCATCACTACTGCAGGGGGCGTTACGTGTGTAAGCATCACTGCGTCTTGTATAAGCATCACTGGTACAGGGGGCGTTACGTGTGTAAGCATCACTACTGCAGGGGGATTACGTGTGTAAGCATCACTGCGTCTTGTATAAGCATCACTACTGCAGGGGGCGTTACGTGTGTAAGTCCCACTACTACAGGGAGCATTATGTGTACAAGCATTATGGTGGTCATTCCGAGTTGTTCACTCGTTGCCGATTTTCGCTATGCTGCGATTTGTTGCTAACTGCGCATGCGCATGTTACGCAGAGCGCATGCGTATGGTTATTTAACACAAAACTTAGTAGATTTGCTGGTGTTCGAGCGACGATTTTCAGTCGCACTGCTGATCGGTAAATGATTGACAAGAAAGGGGCGTTTCTGGGTGGTAACTGAGCGTTTTCCGGGAGTGTGCTAAAAAACGCAGGCATGTCGGAAAAACGCGGTAGTGTCTGGAGAAATGGGGGAGTGGCTGGCCAAACGCAGGGCGTGTTTGTGACGTCAAACCAGGAACTAAACGGACTGAGCTGATCGCAATCTGTGAGTAGGTCTGGAGCTACTCAGAAACTGCAAATAATTATTTAGTAGCAGTGTTGCTAATCTTTTGTTTGCAATTCTGCTAATCTTTCGTTCGCAATTCTGCTATGCTAAGATACACTCCCAGAGGGCGACGGCCTAGCGTGTGCAATGCTGCTAAAAGCAGCTAGCGAGCGAACAACTCGGAATGAGGGCCTATGTGCGCTGTCCCTTTGTAAAGTATGGGAGGGCGCAAATTTATAGTTTGCAGGGGGGCGCCAAACACCCTAGCACCGGCCCTGCCTACACACAGAGCGATGTGTGCTTAATTTCTAAGCAATCTAGTTATAATGCTTAAAAATTAAGCACACATCGCTATGTGTGTACCCCCCTTAACACTATGGGGAGTTTTAAGGGGGAAAAAGAGCAAGTAACTGTGTGCACTTTGGTAAAACCATTCTGCAGCTGGGGGCAGACATAAAATGTACAAGGACATTTAGATTTGCGAGGGGACTTTCCAAACTGAAATCTAAATTACAGTGTAACAATAAAGCTGTCCAGTAATTTTCAGCTACATGCAAGAACAGACAGTATTTACCCTGCATGCAAAAATAATAAATGTGCTTGCACCCCTTGCCTTGCAGAATGGTTTGTCCCAGATTATTAACCACAGTTTAGCATCTGCTCAGGAATAAGAGCCTGTATTATTCTAAAAGAAAAGAATGCAATTTTATATCTGTCAGGGGAGCTGGTGCTTAACCTACATATGATTTATTTGTAACATGAATCAACAATGTGATTCATTTATAGATGTTTTGCAGGAATGAGTAGGGAAGGACAGAGGTATGGAAATAATTAAAAAGACAAATTCTTGGAACTGAGCATCACATTAGGCAACTGCCCCCATTCTTTGTTCCTTGATTGTACTAGGAGACTGTCACTGTGAGTCCTGATAAGGATATGATAGTGCTAAACCAGAGGTTCTCAAATGCAGACCTCAAGACACCCAATGATCCAGGTTTTAAGTTTATCCATGCTTAGTCACAGGTGACTTAATTAACACCTCAGTCAGTTAGATTTAACCATGTGTGCTGAATCATGGATATACATAAAACCTGGACCGTTGAGGTGCCTTAAGGACCGCATTTGAGAACCTTTGTGCTAAACATAAAAGTAATCATCTACCTTTTTCTAAAACATTTACCTTATTAAATGAGAATATTCTATCAAGTAGCATAATAATAATAATAATAATAATAATAATAATAATTTAGTAGCTTCATTAAAATGATTAATACCCCTATAAAACAGATGAATATATACCAATACAATAGACATACAGTACATTACTTACAATGCAAAGGTTTTTTTTTAGAAGCAGTGTGTGTATTAGGTATATTTTTGCAGGCATTACCTTTGTTTTCTTTTTTTTCTGAAGTGATGATAATATCTATCTATCTATCTATCTATCTATCTATCTATCTATCTATCTATCTATCTATCTAGATCTTTAGATATATCTTTATATCTAGACATATAGATATATCTGTCTATCTAGATATAAAGATACATCTATCCAAATAGATTTATCTATCTATCTATCTATCTATCTATCTATCTATCTATCTATCTATCTATCTATCTATCTATCTATCTATCTATCATCTCCATCTCAAATCTATCTATTCTTATGATCTCACTCTCTCTGTACTATACTAAAATAATTGAATTAATATATGTGGGTGCATGTGTGCGTGTGTGTGTGTGCGTGTGTGTGTGTGTGTTGCGTGTGTTGCGTGTGTGTGTGTGTGTGTGTGTGTGTGTGTGTGTGTGTGTGTGTGACTGATGATATCTCTGATTAAACAAGTTTTAATTGTCCCTGTAGATACCATTTCCTTACAACTCATGAACTGTGCTCAGATCATCTAAAGGTGAGTACACACTGGCTGATATATCGGCCGTTCTCTTGAATGGCCGATATATTGCGGGTCCGTCGGCCAGTGTGTACAGGCGATACGTCTGTGAACTCCGTCGTTCACAGGCGTATCGCGTCGGCCCCGCAGCACAGCCGACGGCTAATATATCTACCAATATATTGGCACGTCGCTGTGTGTGTACGGGCAGTCGGCCAACCACCAGTACACATGCTGCGGCAGCTGGCGGTGATTGACAGCTGAACTGGGCGGGCATGTGTACACGCCCGCCCAGTTCATGAAGTCAGTCCCCGATGGATCGGGCAGTGTGTATGCTCAACACACTGCCCGATCCGTCCATAGATATATCTGCCGATCAATTGATCTGCAGATATATCTACCAGTGTGTACCCACCTTAAGTATTATCTCAGATGTGAAACAAGTGCATGTCCTTTATAGCTATATTACCCTAACTACAGTAAAGGCCCGTACACACTGGTCGATAAATCGGCCGTTCTCTTGAACGGCTGATATATCGCGGGACTGTCGGCCAGTGTGTACGGCCGATACGTCTGTGAACTCCGTCGTTCACAGACGTATCGCGTCGGCCGCGCAGCACAGCCGACGGCCAATATATCTACCGATATATTGGCGCGTCGCTGTGTGTGTACGGGGCGGTCGGCCGACCGCCCGTACACATGCTGCAGCGGCCGGCGGTGATTGACAGCTGAACTGGGCGGGCATGTGTACACGCCCGCCCAGTTCATGATGTCAGTCCCTGACGGCTCGGGCAGTGTGTATGCACAGCACACTGCCCGGTTCGTCCATAGATATATCTGCAGATCAATTGATCTGCAGATATATCTACTAGTGTTTACCCACCTTAACACACAGTAGTCACTGCTAAACTGTTTGCATATCCAGTAAGCATAAATGTAAGTATTTTTAAGGCTGCATAAAGCTGTATATAATACTGTTTCTAATATCTGTAATGTTTCTAAGTATTTTTGGGGCTGATTCTAAGTTGGAAGTTTTGTGTAATGTTCTCCAGATATAGAGAGTACAAAAACTCTGATTTATATCAGACATTTGGCACATTGTAAATTTTTTACACTATTGGGGCAATTCAATTCTGAGAAAAGTTGGGTCGCGATGTGCGGTGGCCCATGTCGCCAATACGTACGGTAGCCCAACATCACTTATTTTACTGTACACCCTATGGCGGAGCGATATAAAGTGAGTGGTGATGCGGCTGACATCATTGGACGACACTTCACTCCAAACTATCTGACAGTGCCATGGACCTGATTGAGTTACATGAGTTACAGGTGTGGTTCTAAAGGCTTTCACTCAGGCATTAACCGGAACAAAATGAATTCATGAGTAATAAAATACCTAATGCACTGAGTATAAGGAACACTACAATCACTAGAAAAAAGTTAACAAGTAAATAACCAGCTATGCAATTAAAATTAAAAAAAATAGAATAACCAGAAAAAATAATAATAGCACCAAAATAACCATCAATGAAGATTAAAGTAAGTGATAAAATAACCCCCAAAAGTAAATTCTAAGAAATTACATTACTATAGCGTCAACAAAAAAATAAAGAAAACATATATAGCAGTACGGAACGGGTATTTTTATTACCTCGGCAGGTACCAAATTCATCTCCAAAATCATCCTCTTCTGTAAAAAACTGACATTTCAGCCCAGGTCCACATTTAACTCCATCCATGCCAGACACAGTCCGGTAACAAGTTTCACCAGCAACTGCGGCGCAGACCCTGCAACATCCACAGTCGTCCAGCACAGTCCTCTTGCACCTTATGGCGTTTTTGCATTCATTGCTGTCGCAGCGTTCTGGACAGTCCACGGCATAGCGAGCATTCCATGTGCTGCCAAGGTGCATGTTAATCAGGAGAGAGGCTACAAAGATGCTGCACTTCATATCTGCAGAGAGAATGGACTTTGTATGTCTGCGCTCAGAGCTTTGCTGTCAGCCTCTTGCTTAGGACAGGAATGAATCCAGAGAAGTAGCTGAGCATCAACCTACAAATTGAGCAGCTTTATACATTGTCTTCCCACAGGCTTGTCAGTCGTCAGCTTCCTCAATCCGGCAGTGCTATTATCCTACTGCCAGCCTCCCTTGTTTTACTTCGTAAGATCCAGGATGGAGGTTGGATTAGCAAACTGCTGCCATCCAGAAACTGAGAAGCCTGAGCTGATGTCATTTGTTATGTTTAGATAGTTGTTCTCCTGCAAGAACACATAAAAATACATATATCCGTGTGAAATAGTCAAGGAGGCGTGTGGGGAAAGAAATGAGGAAAAGTAACTTTGTTATCAGGGATGACACTTTCTAAACGCACACATATGCTGCTGAGGAGGGCACGGACGATATTATACATCTGGAAATTATAAGAAAGCCTTCAACTTTCAAGAGCTTAAAATATTCTTCCATAACTGTCATTATCCCACGGCCCAGGTTCCACGTCCCGATAGCAGAGCATTAAGTCATTAAAAAAATGTATAATATACTTTAAGGCTGTCACATGCGAGGCAGAACTCTGGGAGGCAACGGAGTCAGCTGCCGCCGGGCTCCTGCTTTGAAGGGGGGCACCTCTCCTCTTGTTCCGTGTGTTCAGCGACATTAATCAATTAAGTTAATTGACAGCAGCCGGTATCTCTTCCGTAGCCGACTTCCCCACTAGTCACTACACCTTACAAATCACACCCTCTTTATTATAGATACACTGCAGCAGACAACTTACTGATGAAGCTGTTTGCCCCTATAAAGGAAACATGAACATTCTAACAAAATGAAGTTATTTCTCTGACAATTACAATTAACTTCATATACTGTAGTTAGAATTCTCATACTTCCTATGCAAGAGTAGATATCCCCATCAGTAAGGTGCATGTTTCCAGTATAATAGGTTGTGGGTTCTAATCCTGGATATGACACTTGAAAACTAATTGTCAGAGAAATAATCAGCATTGTGAGTGACTGAGCAGATCTATGTAGTGTGTGGCTGGACCCCTACATAGACCTGCCTAGTTGCAACGGTTTTGTAGTAGCTTCATATAGTTAGAATCTGCAGGCTTGCTATGCAGGAGCAAATATATATATATATACATATATGTACACACACACACACACACACACACACACACACACACGCAGTATATATATATATATATATATATATATATATATAGGGGGGCACCAATATTTTTCTGGCCTCCGGGCGACTGGGACAAACTTACGCCACTGGTCACATGTTTGTATGTGCAGGCCTGGAGTAATATAAGCAATACAATACTGAACCAATGAGGGTTATTATCACTAAGTGTACAGTGCAGAAATAAAGCTGGTGTGTAAGCATTCTGAAAACACGGGATACAAAAGTCAACAATGAACGAGGAATGGATAACGCACTGCTGTGAAAATGTCCAGAAACAGGTGATGATGCTGGTTTGTAGGATGTCCAGTGTAAGAGCACTGATGCAGGTTTTCACTATAGCACTGGAACAGAATAAAGCAATACCGGAGCAGGTTTTCCAGATAGCACTGGAGCAGAATGAAGCACACCCGGAACAGGTTTGCCAGATAGCACTGGAGTAGATACTCAGTGTTACACTGGGGTATGAAGGGTCCATCGGGGGAATGCAGTAGTAGGGTTCCATGTTTAGAGGCGTGGCCAGTCTCCAGGGAGGTGCGGTTAGCCGCCACATTGGTTTGATTAAGCATTAGAGAGTGCATGGGCTGGGCCCCTTGATAAATATATATAGTAAATACTGCTAGTGCATACATGATAATGCACCAGATTAATAACAGAAAATATACCATTGTCCTGTGCAGTATAAGGTAACATGTATTATGTATAATTGAAGTGCCCAGCCTGGAACCTGATCCTTAGAGGATGAGGTGGGCTCCCAGACAATGTGGCCCACTGGGCCAACCCTGTAGATACTGAACCAGGAGACCAGAGCACACCAGATGAAGCACAGGAATCTGACATGAGGAGTCTGATACAATGATCTGGCCCAAAAAGTACTGTGGAACAGGTTTATCCTTAGCATGGACTTTGTCACTGTTTTAGATGTTCCTGACACTTCTTCTTTTTCCTCACCATAGCAGAGAGGCAAATGGTTTCCCCAAACTCAGTAATTGACACAATATAAAGTTATAGTTACATTATTAGACAGGAACTATTCAATAGTTTCTGGGTTTTCTTCAGCAAAAAGTTAGAAATACACACTTCACAAGCTATAGCGCAGTGTCATAAACTTATGCAACCCTTTAAATATATCACATACAGTATATAAATCACAATGCCAACTCTCATGAAATGTTACCTCCAAGTACTAAGTTAACAATTACAAATAACTAATTCTCTGCTACAGAATCTCTAGGAGTATATAGACTAGACTTATGACAGGATTATCCAGGTCTGTGCTTACTCCAGAGTGTGCGGGCCAGAGGCGGAACTACCGGCAGTGCAGGCAGTGCACTGCACTGGGGCCCGCCTCTGTCCAGGGGCCCAAGCATGTAATGAGTCAAACTGACTCATTACATGCCGCTGTGCGCTGCAGGCAACCGCTGCCCGCAGCGCACAGCCGCCCGGAGATAGGAGCTGAGCAGCGGTACAGACGGGGGAAGGAGGAGGGAGCCGGAGGACGGAGCCGCAGCAGCGCTTTGTTACTGGTGGAGGCGCTGCTGCTGCTGCTCCTCTGCTTCCCTATAGGCTGTCTTCCGAGAACAGCCTATAGGGAAGCAGAGGGGCAGCAGCAGCAGCGCCTCCACCAGTAACAAAGCGCTGCTGCGGCTCCGTCCTCCGGCTCCCTCCTCCTCATTCTCTACTGCCCGGGAATCGTCGTCTGACGCAGCTGCACCGAGGAGCCTGAGGGTAAGTATAATTCTTCTTTCTTTCTTTCTTTCTTTCTTTCTTTCTTTCTTTCTTTCTTTCTTTCTTTCTTTCTTTCTTTCTTTCTTTCTTTTTCTTTCCTTCTTTCTTTCTTGTGCCTGCCTGCCGCAATGTGTAAAAAGGGGGGACTACCTGCCGCAATGTGTAAAAAGGGGGGACTGCCTGCCGCAATGTGTAAAAAGGGGGGACTACCTGCCGCAATGTGTAAAAAGGGGGGACTGCCTGCCGCAATGTGTAAAAAGGGGGGACTGCCTGCCGCACTGTGTAAAAAGGGGGGACTGCCTGCCGCAATGTGTAAAAAGGGGGGACTACCTGCCGCAATGTGTAAAAAGGGGGGACTGCCTGCCACTATGTGTAAAAAGGGGAATCTGCCTGCCGTAATGTGTAAAAATGGGGACGCTGTCTGCTGTAATGTGTAACAAGGGCACGCTGTCTGCCGTAATGTGTAAAAAGGGCACGCTGTCTGCCGTAATGTGTAACAAGGGCACGCGGTCTGCCGTTATGTGTAAAAAGGGGTAATCTGCCCGACGCTATGTGTAAAAATGGGGAATCTGCCTGCCGTAATGTGTAAAAAAGGGGGGCTGCCTGACGCTATGTGTAAAAATGGGGAATCTGCCTGCTGCTATGTGTAAAAAGGAGGAATCTGCCTGCCGTAATGTGTAAAAATGGGGACGCTGTCTGCCGTAATGTGTAACAAGGGCACGCTGTCTGCCGTAATGTGTAACAAGGGCACGCTGTCTACCGTAATGTGTAAAAAGGGCACGCTGTCTGCCGTAATGTGTAACAAGGGCACGCGGTCTGCCGTTATGTGTAAAAAGGGCACGCTGTCTGCCGTTATGTGTAAAAAGGGCACGCTGTCTGCTGTAATGTGTAAAAAGAGGAATCTGTTCGCTGTAAGGTGTAAAAGGGTTTCTACCTGGTGTAGTGGTGCTACTGTGCGGCGTAATTTGAATAATGGAGACTACTGTGTTGGTATTATTTTGTGGCCACACCCCTTCCCCACGAAGCCACGCCACTATGTATTTTTGCGCGCGCCTACGGCGCGCACTGCCCCCGGGGTGGACTTGGATGGGGGGGGGCCCCAAAGCATTTTGTCGCACCTGGGCCCACCGCTTGCTTGTTCCGCCACTGGTGCGGGCTGCCGCTGTCTGTGTGTTGCTCTGAGTACGAATTCCTGTCTATCTCCCTGTATACTGCAAGGTTACATGTGCAACAACCTTTAGATAATTCCTGACACAGTTTAACTGTAATATAAGCTGCTGAAAGCATCTTGATAATTGTAAGCTTTACAAGTGTCTGAATACTGTCATCAATGAGAATAGTTTATTGAGGAATATATGTGTGTATATATATACAGTATATATATATATATATATAAAACACACAGGGGGTGGGGGATATAGCGACCAATGGTGTCTTAGAGAAATTCAATAAAAGTAAGTAGATCTAAAAATATATATAATATGATAAAAGAATAATCAAAATGAGTAGATCTAATAAATTTATTAACACATTAAACAAAAATAAAAAAAATGGATTAACAGCTATAATAAAATTTGAGCAGCAAATCTCCTTAAAAAATGGGATAAAAACAGTATACACAATATACTATAATACCAGTTAAAATATGTAAAAAGATTTTAGCTTAACTTGGTATGAGGTCACCTGGCAGTGACCTCATACCAAGTTAAGCTAAAATCTTTTTACATATTTTAACTGGTATTATATTATATTGTGTATACTGTTTTTATCCCATTTTTTAAGGAGATTTGCTGCTCAAATTTTATTATAGCTGTTAATCCATTTTTTCTTTTTGTTGAATGTGTTAATAAATTAATTAGATCTACTAATTTTGAATATTCTTTTATCATATTATATATATTTTTAGATCTACTTACTTTTATTGAATCTCTCTAAGACACCATTGGTCGCTATATCCCCCACCCCCCTGTGTGTTATTATTCTCTTTGTAACCCCTCCCAACTTAGTGGCACTAATGGTAATGGGGTTGTACTATACTGTAGACTATGTGTGCCTCCACCCAAGCGTTATGGATATTATAGGCTTGCTTGGGAAAGCCAAGAAAGGGTATATATCAATATACTTTACTCAGTAATAACTTATTACCTACATTTACCACCGCTTGTTTTTTTCTTTTCTTCCAGATCCCTTAATGACGTGTTCATTCGGAGTTCGGTAGTCCTGGTAAGTATTTATTGTTCAGCAATACAGTGCATTTTCACAACAGCAGAATTTACATTTTATTTAAATGTTATACCGTTACCAACACTAACACTCTATAAATATTAATATGTTAATGTATACTAATTCCTATACACTTCCTCCTGCATGCATTACAAAAAAAATCAACATAACTGGTTAGGTAGAAAAATTGATAAGGTAATTAGTCTTAAGACTTATTGTATTACCTAGTGTAATACTATCGCTAATCAATTACTCCAGTCTCTGTGTCTCTCTGGGTGGAGTAATTGAGGTAACACGTTGGTGCACAGTTGGGGCCCAGTGTACAGTGATGATAGTTGGGCCACGCTTGGCCAATGATGGGATCCTGTGGATAATACCAGTCTAGAATTATATATATATATATATATGTATATATATTCTCCTCCTAGGTGTGTCACTCAATTCCACGGCAAGGGGTTTGATCACTTACTACGGTTGCTTCCCCAGAGTTCCACTCTACCTTCCCTATTTTCCTGACAGAGATGAGTTCAATAGGTAGAGGGGAGGTGAAAGGTGTGGTGACTCCCTCTACTGTCACTGAGTGGATATTTATCTCGGTAATTTCTCTGTCACTGGAGGGGATATTTATCCTGGTAGAGGGGTATAGTTGTGGTCTATCGGCACTTGTGTAAAAGCGATACCCCGTACCTGCTATGCAACATCTCCAGGTTCACCTGGCTGGGCAGTGCTGCGCGTCCCTATAGCCTCTCATCCATACGCACTTACAGCCCGTTATCAAAGTTCCTCCTCAGTTCCCATCGCTGTGTAGGGGGTATTATTTAGTGAAAACCATGTAAATCACATAAAGCTCTTGAATTTACCTTCCTGGTCCTTGCTGTTCTGGCTGTATTATGGACCTACGTGCGGCTGTTAGTAGGCAGGCTTACTGGTCCCCAAAAGGGTAGTCCCTTTCCTCTTGCTCCTCTGACTGTGCTGCACTATGTATTTGAAGGCTGTAATTATATATAGGATTACTGACCCCCCCTCAAGAGGGTAGTCCCTTTGTCTTGCTCCTATTGCGGTGCTGCCCTTTATGTCCCTTATTGGGCAAGTATCAGATAGGGGCGTTTCACAATATAGGCAGCGCTATAATAGCAGTGGGCATCGCTCCCCACGTATGTCCCTTATTGGGCAAGTATCAGATAGGGGCGTTTCACAATATAGGCAGCGCTATAACAGCAGTGGGCATCGCTCCCCCCGTACCTGCAGCATCATTAGCAGCTCTGGTTACAGCTGGGGTTATTTCCGTCACAACAGCTCATCGCCCGCCTGCCTCCGTTCATCAGTCTCCGGGAGATGGATCAGGTTAGCGGTATCCGTGGCTCCCCTAGCTCAGCTCTCTGGCCTCCTCCTCCGCCAGTCACTCAGCTCCCTTCAGCTGGCCGCATATAGCCTTCCACCCCGTCTCTCTCCGTCTGCATCACCGCTCCGGCTCTCCTCTTCCCGGGGGTAACGGTCTCTAACTGACATTATCCTTGTGCGCTGCTTGAAGTCCTCCCCCGCATGCGATCACACTTTTTACAGCACGAGGGGATTCTGGACTAGTCTCTCTATCCCCGCTCGTGTCAATTTACTCATATAATCCCCTAGTTCAATACCCATAGGGATATATCGTCCTCCAGCATCCCCCATATATATTATATACTTAAAATAGTTACACTTTTATTACGATATGCATATTATAAACAATTCATATATTTACATGTAGCATACCAGGTATATCTATTCATAGGGTCCTTGCCTATTTGGAAATATCTTCTCTTCACCCCAGTGAGCATAGATAATAGGGTGTTACACTCTCCCTCTGGTGAGTACACTTAGATTTGAAGTGGACATCACCATCTATACAAGTGCTCTATGGTTTCAACTAACAATGACATGGGGTAAAGTATACCCGAAATATGGCCATGACAATACCACGTGAGGATGCAATACCAATGGAACTTCGGTTGGGGTTCCCAACTGCTCGTAGGTGAGTATTCTAGGGGGTTTACGAACTCTTTGCGGTCTAGGGGACATAGATACCTGAGTAGGGACATTCCCTATCTCTCCCCCAGCTTCTTCCATTACATATGAATCTTCGTCGGTTCCCCAACTACCATCATCCACAATGCCCCCATCATCTCGTCCCCAACTCTGGACGGGTCCCCGCTCCTCAGATACTACATCCATGGGTGGTTCAGGTGCTATCCTCTCATCCGTTGTCTCCTGATAGTAAAATCCCATGGGATAATCCTCCAGCTTCGCATCCTCCTCCTCTCCTTCATCATAGATATTCACGGGATTCGGCTTAGTACTTTTACTAGTCTTCTCTCCTTGTGTCCGAGGATTTCCCATTCCCTCCCATCGGATATCTTGTGAGATAGGAAGCAAGTGCTGTCGATGGTAAGTTACCCTTGGTCCCTGCCCATTGACCGGTATGAGCTGGTAGGCAGGAATATTCGGCAACTGCTTCACTACCATATACGGTTCAGATCTCCATCGATTATGCAGTTTCTGTTTTCTAGGCACTCCTAAAGCCCGAATTAACACTCGATCCCCTGGCATTAAACGGTGCTCCTTGACATGACTATCAAATTGAGCTTTATTCCTTTCTCCCGCCGCCTTCTGAGCTAGCTGATAGGCCTCATTCAGATGCTGCCTGAGTTGTTTCACATACTGAGTGTGAGACGAAGCAGATGAGGTGTTAATCCGGGTTCCCATACAGACATCTATAGGTAATCGCGCCTCTCGTCCAAACATAAGGTAATAAGGGGTAAATCCTGCAGCCTCATTCCGAGTGCAGTTATATGCATGGACCAAGGGAGATACATAACGTCGCCACTGTGGTTTCTTTTCCACTCCCAACGTTCCTAACATGTTCAATAAGGTCCGATTGAACCGCTCGGGCTGTGGGTCTCCTTGCGGGTGATATGGTGAAGTACGGGATTTCTGGATACCACAGCACTGACATAATTCCCGAATTAAACGACTCTCGAACTCTCTTCCCTGATCGGAGTGTATTCTTGCGGGTAAACCGTAGTGTATGAAGAATTTTTCCCACAGAGTCTTGGCAACGGTCACAGCTCTTTGATTCACGGTTATTTAGGCCTGGGCATATCGGGTAAAGTGGTCAGTGACCACTAATATATGGCTGTCCTGGCCCCCTGAGCCTTCAAGTGTCAAAAAGTCAATGCAGATTAAATCCATTGGTCCACTACTGGTAATATTTACTAATGGTGCAGTCCGGGGAGGCAATGTTTTCCTAAGAATGCAACTTCCGCAGGTTCGGCAGAATTGTTCGATGTCCCGATTCATGAAAGGCCAGAAGAATCGGTCAGCCGCTAATCCCTGTGTTTTGTCATAGCCTAGATGACCGTGTTGGTCATGCAGCGATTCCAACACCAACTGCTTATATTTGGTGGGCAGTATTATCTGTGATTTAAGATTTCCATCATTCTTATAGGTTGCTCGATATAATATCCCTTTCTTCACCCTCAGCTTCTTACGTTGTCGTAACAATACCATCGCCTCTCTAGACAATTGTGCTCGAATTATACAGTGTTTTGGATCCTCCATGAGTCGTAGCACCGGGATGATATCTGGGTCATTCCGTTGCTCTTGCGACAGCTGCATCCGCGTTATCACCCCTACTCTTTCCATAGCCGCCCGTCCCAACCAGCAGTAAGAGGAAGGGATGGCTAATTCTGACGCCCCAGTTGCAAGTATGGCAGCCGTCTCACTGTGCCTATTGCTACTGATATGATGACATAATCCTTTTACTGGAGCCGCCGGCACTTCAACCCATTCCTCTGCGGTACCACACCCTTCATCATGAGGCATTCGCGATAACGCATCCGCATCTTGATTGTTAGCTCCAGGTCGGTATTTAATCATGAAGTCATAGTTGGTTAATGCAGCCAACCACCTATGACCGGTTGCGTCTAATTTAGCTGAAGTCTGGATATACGTCAGTGGGTTGTTATCTGTTTGGACTGTGAAATGGACGCCGTAGAGATAATCATGGAACTTTTCAATTATTGTCCATTTCAAAGCCAGGAATTCCAGTTTATGTACCGGATAATTTTTCTCACTGACTGAAAGCCCTCGGCTGACGTACGCAATGGGCCGTAACCGTTGTTCTTATTTCTGGTATAGAACTCCTCCCATACCTTCGAACGATGCATCAATATGCACTTCATAAGGGAGATCAGACTGAGCATATGCTAACACTGGAGACCGGGTGAGTTGATCTTTCAAAGCAATAAACGATTCCTCACACTGAGCAGTCCCCCGGGGCCCGAAAGATTCTTTAGGTTTGTAGTAATGAGTTCCTACTTCTGGTCTAATATGGGAGCTCTTAGTACTAGGCGGATACCCTTTGGTCAAGTCCGTTAAAGGTTTAGCGATTTTAGAGTACAGTGGTACAAATTTCCGGTAGTATCCGCAAAAACCTAAAAAGGACCTTAACTCTTTAAGGTTGTCTGGCCTAGGCCAGTTCTTCACAGTAGCCACCTTATCTGGGTCCGTAGCTATGCCATGCCGGCTCACAATGTGCCCCAAATACTTGACCGAGGATATACACAGTTTGCATTTTTCCATGGACAGCTTCAATCCCCTAGCCTGCAGTCTTTCCAGTACTTTAAGTAACCGTCTATTGTGCTCCTCCAGGTCCTTCCCAAATACGATGATGTCATCGAGGTATACCAACACTTCGCGGTAGCACATGTCACCGACAGTTTTCTCCATAGTTCTCTGAAACGTAGCCAGGGCCCCTCTTATGCCTTGCGGCATTTTCAAGAACTCAAAGAACCCGATGGGACAGATGAATGCTGTTTTTGCTCTGTCCTCCGCACTCATCGGGATCTGATAATACCCGCAGCGCAGGTCAAGGACAGAGAACCACTGACTTCCCTGGAGGCAATCTAATGCCTCATCCACTCTCGGCACCGTGTACTGATCGGGCACCGTCCTACTGTTCAGAGTCCTATAGTCTAACCTGATCTCTCCATTTTTCTTACGAGCGACTACAATGGGGGAAGCATATTGACTCTCCGAATCGGCAATTACATTATTTTCCAGAAGATTACGTAGATGCACCCTTACATCGTCGAAATCGGCAGGGGCCAATCTTCGGGATCTCTCCCGGAAGGGAGTGTCATTATTCAATTTGATGTGATGCTCCACTCCCGAGGCGGTCCCTAGATCCCAATCGCTCTTAGAAAACATATTCTCCATCACCTTAAGCTGTTCTATTACATATGTCATAATTGCTGCAAGGAGGAGTTGATATACCAAGTAAGTGCCGGCCGGCCAGAGACAGCCACCCACATGTAAAGGATTCGACATCTCACCTGCAATCCATTATACGGTGGACTCCGGATAAGGCTATTTTTTGAAGCGATAGCCGGGAGAGGTATTCAAGTACATGTAAAGCTGTCAATTAATACAGAAACTATCCATCTTATGGCTCTGAAGAGCGGGGACTTTGAATAAGTTAAAGCTGGTAATAACATCTAACACCAGTTAAAAATATACGGAGAAACTCCGTGAAGAGACGGTATTACAAAGTGTATATGCAAAGAACCGCTATTTGAAGGAGGCTCGTTAAAAAGCTATACTGGCACTAAGTTACAAATATCAGCTACTAGTCTTAAGGACTGCAAGGCAAATGTTACAATTGTGATAATAGGGCCTTACGAGATTGTTCAGGTTAAGTGTATAGCTGCACGCTATTATATATAGTTGGGATTGTGCAATATTCTCTGGCTGGTAATATAAGATAGTAATATGGTATGAAATATGGTATGAATTATAAGAACCATATATTTTAATTATATCTAGTGAGAAATACTGTGTACTTGAATTTTTTATATAGGTTATTAAAAGCATTATTTTAATGTGACTGTGCCAGCGCTGTCCTTGTATTTTTTGTATGTCGTTGTTCAGGCTGTGAACCTAGCCTTTTGGACATAGCAGCAGGCGTGCTTATTACAACAAATAGCGCCGGATTTTGTGTATATATCCCTTTGTTCTATTAACCGCTGCCTACTTTTGTCATCAATGTCGCTTCCCTCAAAACAGCTCTCAAGCTTGCTCTGTATCGATATGTCGTCAGAATCATGAATTGCTTCATCAGCACCCCTCACAACATGACTTCCAATTACAGGATACTCATAGTTACTCCTTTCAGGGGAAGTATTTAGTACGACTTTATTCTCTCTCTCTTGCTTCTCGCACCATCGCATGAGATGGCGGAACATATTGGTGTTAGTTCCCACAATGGCAGCGAGTTGGCCGTTGTCCCCCGGCGAATCTGGACACACCAATGCGACCAGTTGAACAGTTTCATTTGGAGTAATCAGTCCGGGGTCAAAGGTAATTTGAGTAATGAAATAGCCCAAGTACGGATACTTCTGCTCACTCAATCCCCAAATAGTAAGACCACATAGAGGTTGAATGGGTACATCGGGCAAATGGTTCTTATACCAAGTCTCAAACACGATGGACACTTGTGATCCACTATCCATCAGTACTGTGCCGTCATGTCCATTTATCATGGCCTTCACCAGGGGAGCATGCCCCATTAGCGTCTCAGGGATGGTTGAAGACCATTGGGCACTGCCCATTGCTAAAACATTTATTTTTGGGGAGCCTGTGAGGGGGTCACAGCACTCCCGTTGGGGTTTTCCCACTGAGCCCCTCTCCTCCGACAAGATTCCTGCTGACTTTCCCGTCCTTCCAGCCTCCCACTTGGACATTCAAAGGACCGATGTCCAGGTTGTCCGCAACTATAACAAATAATGGGAGCTCGACTTCCACTTCCACGACTCCTCCCTCTCTTCCCACCAGGTGGCCAGTAGGACCTAGATGTAGTATTGGCCTGTAGGGCAATTAACTGATCTATTTTCTTGTTTTGCTCTTCGAGCAATTTGAACAATTGATCTTCAAGAAGTGGAGGAGCCGGAGTAGGTAGTACCACCTTTACCTTCTTGATAGTTTTTTCTCGAGTTTCAATTTGTACCTCCTCTAACTTTACTTCCTTTACTAAGTCAGTTAAGGTAGGTGGGGGACCCGAAGCCATGGTACATCGAAGGCGCTGGGCAACAGGGTGGTTAGTCAACGCCCCTTTTAACACTTGCTTCCTACGGCTCTCATTGACACCCTCAGGAGCTATACCACCTTTATCCACAATTTTATAGATCAATCTATCCACCCGGTATATGTAGTGAGTCAAAGTCTCCCCGGGTTCTTGATACGTATGAGTCAGTCGTGCCATTAGGCCCCCCACATCCTCAATAGTGCCAAATGAAAAATCCAGCGCTTCGATATAGTCTTTCAGGGTAGCTGATGCTGTACTTCGCCTTGTGGCCTGTATAACCCCCATAGCGGGTCCCCGAAGACTCTCCACTATGCGCTGTTTTTTTATGTGCTCTGGACATTGCCATTCCTCCGAGTGTTGAATAGCTGCTTCTCGCCAGTTGTCATATGTCTCTTCTCCAGCCGGCACTGGAGTAATTCCGGAAAATATTCTCAAACGACGATATCCACCTTCATAGTGCCATCGTTCTAATTGGCTAACCATCTTGTCTACTGCTGTTTCAACTCCGGTTCCGGTAGCCTCATCTTTGGTCACAGTGGGTTCCTTCTCGTTACTGGTAGTGCAGAGAAACCCCCCAGATATTGTGCCCCTGATACCAGCGTCCCCCCCAGAGGTAGTCTCTTCATCGCCGCGGTCTCCTCCTTCAGGCCACAGAACCTGTACTTTCTGTCCTATGCCCCCTTCCAGTACCATCATACTTGGGATTAATGTCGAATACAATGGGTTTCGGTTGCTAATCAATACCGCATAGGTATCACCATACTGCCCTTTCCATCGGTCGACAATGCAGGGCTGGTCGATACCATATAAACTCCCCACCAATTTAAGAATTACTTCATCACTGCGGTCTGACAGATTTCCCCTTAATCCAAAACTGCAAAGGGGTTCCACCCCCTTCTCTATACACCATCGATATACCGCAGCAACTGTTACTTCCTCCATGATCCCTATTATACAGTCCTATAACCAGAATAAGCCACTCCCCTAAGGATCTCAGCAGTGCCTCCAATGTAACTCCTCCCAACTTAGTGGCACTAATGGTAATGGGGTTGTACTATACTGTAGACTATGTGTGCCTCCACCCAAGCGTTATGGATATTATAGGCTTGCTTGGGAAAGCCAAGAAAGGGTATATATCAATACACTTTACTCAGTAATAACTTATTACCTACATTTACCACCGCTTGTTTTTTACTTTTCTTCCAGATCCCTTAATGACGTGTTCGTTCGGAGTTTGGTAGTCCTGGTAAGTATTTATTGTTCAGCAATACAGTGCATTTTCACACCAGCAGAATTTACACTTTATTTAAATGTTATACCGTTACCAACACTAACACTCTATAAATATTAATATGTTAATGTATACTAATTCCTATACACTTCCTCCTGCATGCATTACAAAAAAAATCAACATAACTGGTTAGGTAGAAAAATTGATAAGGTAATTAGTCTTAAGACTTTTTGTATTACCTAGTGTAATACTATCGCTAATCAATTACTCCAGTCTCTGTGTCTCTCTGGGTGGAGTAATTGAGGTAACACATCGGTGCACAGTTGGGGCCCAGTGTACAGTGATGATAGTTGGGCCACGCTTGGCCAATGATGGGATCCTGTGGATAATACCAGTCTAGAATTATATATATATATATGTATATATATTCTCCTCCTAGGTGTGTCACTCAATTCCACGGCAAGGGGTTTGATCACTTACTACGGTTGCTTCCCCAGAGTTCCACTCTACCTTCCCTATTTTCCTGACAGAGATGAGTTCAATAGGTAGAGGGGAGGTGAAAGGTGCGGTGACTCCCTCTACTGTCACTGAGTGGATATTTATCTCGGTAATTTCTCTGTCACTGGAGGGAATATTTATCCTGGTAGAGGGGTATAGTTGTGGTCTATCAGCACTTGTGTAAAAGCGATACCCCGTACCTGCTATGCAACATCTCCAGGTTCACCTGGCTGGGCAGTGCTGCGCGTCCCTATAGCCTCTCATCCATACGCACTTACAGCCCGTTATCAAAGTTCCTCCTCAGTTCCCATCGCTGTGTAGGGGGTATTATTTAGTGAAAACCATGTAAATCACATAAAGCTCTTGAATTTACCTTCCTGGTCCTTGCTGTTCTGGCTGTATTATGGACCTACGTGCGGCTATTAGTAGGCAGGCTTACTGGTCCCCAAAAGGGTAGTCCCTTTCCTCTTGCTCCTCTGACTGTGCTGCACTATGTATTTGAAGGCTGTAATTATATATAGGATTACTGACCCCCCCTCAAGAGGGTAGTCCCTTTGTCTTGCTCCTATTGCGGTGCTGCCCTTTATGTCCCTTATTGGGCAAGTATCAGATAGGGGCGTTTCACAATATAGGCAGCGCTATAACAGCAGTGGGCATCGCTCCCCCCGTACCTGCAGCATCATTAGCAGCTCTGGTTACAGCTGGGGTTATTTCCGTCACAACAGCTCATCGCCCGCCTGCCTCCGTTCATCAGTCTCCGGGAGATGGATCAGGTTAGCGGTATCCGTGGCTCCCCTAGCTCAGCTCTCTGGCCTCCTCCTCCACCAGTCACTCAGCTCCCTTCAGCTGGCCGCATATAGCCTTCCACCCCATCTCTCTCCGTCTGCATCACCGCTCCGGCTCTCCTCTTCCCGGGGGGTAACGGTCTCTAACTGACATTATCCTTGTGCGCTGCTTGAAGTCCTCCCCCGCATGCGATCACACTTTTTACAGCACGAGGGGATTCTGGACTAGTCTCTCTATCCCCGCTCGTGTCAATTTACTCATATAATCCCCTAGTTCAATACCCATAGGGATATATCGTCCTCCAGCATCCCCCATATATATTATATACTTAAAATAGTTACACTTTTATTACGATATGCATATTATAAACAATTCATATATTTACACGTAGCGTACCAGGTATATCTATTCATAGGGTCCTTGCCTATTTGGAAATATCTTCTCTTCACCCCAGTGAGCATAGATAATAGAGTGTTACATCTTGCTACAGGGAACCACCATCCCTGTTTTTGGGGGACAGCTGACGCCCTGTATTAACCCTTAGGGAGTGTCATTTATTTTGGACATATTTATACCTTTGGTTCTTAAATTGCTGTTGTTGTACACAAGTGGCGCAATAATCTCTTTTCTATTCTATATATATATATATATATATATATATAGTCCAGCAAAGACTCGGCACTCCCATTACCAAACAGACCTTGGTCCGGTGCCCTCATAACTGCATTGCAGCAGTGCATATAAAGTTCTCATCAGCGGCACACAGGACACAATCACAGAAGCCTTAAATGATCATCCCGCTGTCGGATTCTCGCGAGACTCGGATTCTATATAAGGAGCCGCGCGTCGCCGCCATTTTCACACGTGCATTGAGATTGATAGGGAGAGGACGTGGCTGGCGTCCTCTCCGTTATAGTAGAACACAGAGTGACTTAGTTAGTTATAATTGTGGGGAGGATTGGGGACGGGGAGCAGCTGTTAGGGAGTACAGTGCAGGGTTTTGATTATACCACCAGTGAGTTTAATCCTTTGTTTCTCTGCCTGAAAAAAACGCTCCGACCACCATATCTGTGCTCACTCAGTGTGCTGCACTGCTGCATGATATATCTGTGCTGAGTGCACTGCTCTGCTCACACTGCCTAATTGTGGGGACTGGGGAGCAGTTATAGCAGGAGTACAGTGCACAGTTTTGCTGACAGTGACCACAAGTCCAGTATACGTTTGTCTGCCCTAAAAACACTCCTGTGTTTTTTGTTTTTTTCTTCATACTAGTTTAGCAGTCTGCTGACAGTGTCCACCAGGTCCGTTATACAGTATATTATATATATAAGCAGCAGTACGGTAGGCCACGGCTGTACCTACCTCTGTGTCGTCAGTGCACTCGTCGTCCATAAGTAATATAATACTATACTATCCATCCATCTACATTGTATACCTGTGTTGTTGTTTTTTTCTTCATACTAGTTTAGCAGTCTGCTGACAGTGTCCACCAGGTCCGTTATACAGTATATTATATATATAAGCAGCAGTACGGTAGGCCACGGCTGTACCTACCTCTGTGTCGTCAGTCACTCGTCGTCCATAAGTAATATAATACTATACTATCCATCCATCTACATTGTATACCTGTGGTGTTTTTTTTTTCTTCATACTAGTTTAGCAGTCTGCTGACAGTGTCCACCAGGTCCGTTATACAGTATATTATATATATAAGCAGCAGTACGGTAGGCCACGGCTGTACCTACCTCTGTGTCGTCAGTGCACTCGTCGTCCATAAGTAATATAATACTATACAATCCATCCATCTACATTGTATACCTGTGTTGTTGTTTTTTTCTTCATACTAGTTTAGCAGTCTGCTGACAGTGTCCACCAGGTCCGTTATACAGTATATTATATATATAAGCAGCAGTACGGTAGGCCACGGCTGTACCTACCTCTGTGTCGTCAGTCACTCGTCGTCCATAAGTAATATAATACTATACTATCCATCCATCTACATTGTATACCTGTGGTGTTTTTTTTTTCTTCATACTAGTTTAGCAGTCTGCTGACAGTGTCCACCAGGTCCGTTATACAGTATATTATATATATAAGCAGCAGTACGGTAGGCCACGGCTGTACCTACCTCTGTGTCGTCAGTGCACTCGTCGTCCATAAGTAATATAATACTATACTATCCATCCATCTACATTGTATACCTGTGTTGTTGTTTTTTTCTTCATACTAGTTTAGCAGTCTGCTGAGAGTGTCCACCATGTCCGTTATACAGTATATTATATATATAAGCAGCAGTACGGTAGGCCACGGCTGTACCTACCTCTGTGTCGTCACTCGTCGTCCATAAGTAATATAATACTATACTATCCATCCATCTACATTGTATACCTGTGGTGTTTTTTTTTTCTTCATACTAGTTTAGCAGTCTGCTGACAGTGTCCACCAGGTCCGTTATACAGTATATTATATATATAAGCAGCACTATGGTAGGCCACGGCTGTACCTACCTCTGTGTCGTCACTCGTCGTCCATAAGTAATATAATACTATACTATCCATCCATCTACATTGTATACCTGTGGTGTTTTTTTTTTCTTCATCCTAGTTTAGCAGTCTGCTGACAGTGTCCACCAGGTCCGTTTATACAGTATATTATATATATAAGCAGCAGTACGGTAGGCCACGGCTGTACCTACCTCTGTGTCGTCAGTCACTCGTCGTTCATAAGTAATATAATACTATACTATCCATCCATCTACATTGTATACCTGTGGTGTTTTTTTTTTCTTCATACTAGTTTAGCAGTCTGCTGACAGTGTCCACCAGGTCCGTTATACAGTATATTATATATATAAGCAGCAGTACGGTAGGCCACGGCTGTACCTACCTCTGTGTCGTCAGTGCACTCGTCGTCCATAAGTAATATAATACTATACTATCCATCCATCTACATTGTATACCTGTGTTGTTGTTTTTTTTCTTCATACTAGTTTAGCAGTCTGCTGACAGTGTCCACCAGGTCCGTTATACAGTATATTATATATATAAGCAGCAGTACGGTAGGCCACGGCTGTACCTACCTCTGTGTCGTCACTCGTCGTCCATAAGTAATATAATACTATACTATCCATCCATCTACATTGTATACCTGTGTTGTTGTTTTTTTTCTTCATACTAGTTTAGCAGTCTGCTGACAGTGTCCACCAGGTCCGTTATACAGTATATTATATATATATAAGCAGTACGGTAGGCCACGGCTGTACCTACCTCTGTGTCGTCAGTGCACTCGTCGTCCATAAGTAATATAATACTATACTATCCATCCATCTACATTGTATACCTGTGTAGTTTTTTTTTCCTTCATACTAGTTTAGCAGTCTGCTGACAGTGTCCACCAGGTCCGTTATACAGTATATTATATATATAAGCAGCAGTACGGTAGGCCACGGCTGTACCTACCTCTGTGTCGTCACTCATCGTCCATAAGTAATATAATACTATACTATCCACCCATCTACATTGTATACCTGTGGTGGCTTTTAGTTGTGCGCAAAATATGGAGAACAAAAATGTGGAGGTTAAAAAAATAGGGAAAGATCAAGATCCATTTCCACCTCGTGCTGAAGCTGCTACCACTAGTCATGGCCGAGACGATGAAATGCCATCAACGTCGTCTGCCAAGGCCGATGCCCAATGTCATAGTACAGAGCATGTAAAATCCAAAACACAAAAGATCAGTAAAAAAATGACCCAAAAATCAAAATTAAAAGCGTCTGAGGAGAAGCGTAAACTTGCCAATATGCCATTTACGACACGGAGTGGCAAGGAACGGCTGAGGCCCTGGCCTATGTTCATGGCTAGTGGTTCAGCTTCACATGAGGATGGAAGCACTCATCCTCTCGCTAGAAAAAAGAAAAGACTTGCGGCAAAAGCACAGCAAAGAACTGTGCGTTCTTCGAAATCACAAATCCCAAAGGAGAGTCCAATTGTGTCGGTTGCGATGCCTGACCTTCCCAACACTGGACGGGAAGAGCTTGCGCCTTCCACCATTTGCACGCCCCCTGCAAGTGTTGAAAGGAGCACCCGCAGTCCAGTTCCTGATAGTGAAATTGAAGATGTCAGTGTTGAAGTACACCAGGATGAGGATATGGGTGTTGCTGGCGCTGGGGAGGAAATTGACAAGGAGGATTCTGATGGTGAGGTGGTTTGTTTAAGTCAGGCACCCGGGGAGACACCTGTTGTCCGTGGGAGGAATATGGCCATTGACATGCCTGGTGACAATACCAAAAAAATCAGCTCTTCAGTGTGGAAGTATTTCAACAGAAATGCGGACAACAGGTGTCAAGCCGTGTGTTGCCTTTGTCAAGCTGTAATAAGTAGGGGTAAGGACGTTAACCACCTCGGAACATCCTCCCTTATACGTCACCTGCAGCGCATTCATAATAAGTCAGTGACAAGTTCAAAAACTTTGGGCGACAGCGGAAGCAGTCCACTGACCAGTAAATCCCTTCCACTTGTAACCAAGCTCGCGCAAACCACACCACCAACTCCCTCAGTGTCAATTTCCTGCTTACCCAGGAAAGCCAATAGTCCTGCAGGCCATGTCACTGGCAAGTCTGACGAGTCCTCTCCTGCCTGGGATTCCTCCGATGCATCCTTGAGTGTAATGCCTACTGCTGCTGGCGCTGCTGTTGTTGCTGCTGGGAGTCGATCGTCATCCCAGAGGGGAAGTCGGAAGACCACTTGTACTACTTCCAGTAAGCAATTGACTGTCCAACAGTCCTTTGCGAGGAAGATGAAATATCACAGCAGTCATCCTGTTGCAAAGCGGATAACTGAGGCCTTGACAACTATGTTGGTGTTAGACGTGCGTCCGGTATCCGCCGTTAGTTCACAGGGAACTAGACAATTTCTTGAGGTATTGTGCCCCCGTTACCAAATACCATCTAGGTTCCACTTCTCTAGGCAGGCGATACCGAGAATGTACACGGACGTCAGAAAAAGGGTCACCAGTGTCCTAAAAAATGCAGTTGTACCCAATGTCCACTTAACCACGGACATGTGGACAAGTGGAGCAGGGCAGACTCAGGACTACATGACTGTGACAGCCCACTGGGTAGATGTATTGCCTCCCGCTGCAAGAACAGCAGCGGCGGCACCAGTAGCAGCATCTCGCAAACGCTAACTCGTTCCTAGGCAGGCTACGCTTTGTATCACCGCTTTCCAGAATAGGCACACAGCTGAAAACCTCTTACGGCAACTGAGGAAGATCATCGCAGAATGGCTTACCCCAATTGGACTCTCCTGGGGATTTGTGACATCGGACAACGCCAGCAATATTGTGAGTGCATTACATCTGGGCAAATTCCAGCACGTCCCATGTTTTGCACATACCTTGAATTTGGTGGTGCAGAATTATTTAAAAAACGACAGGGGCATGCAAGAGATGCTGTCGGTGGCCAGAAGAATTGCGGGCCACTTTCGGCGTACAGGCACCGCGTACAGAAGACAGGAGCACCACCAAAAACACCTGAACCTGCCCTGCCATCATCTGAAGCAAGAGGTGGTAACGAGGTGGAATTCAACCCTCTTTATGCTTCAGAGGATGGAGGAGCAGCAAAAGGCCATTCAAGCCTATACATCTGGCCACGATATAGGCAAAGGAGGTGGAATGCACCTGTCTCAAGCGCAGTGGAGAATGATTTCAACGTTGTGCAAGGTTCTGCAACCTTTTGAACTTGCCACACGTGAAGTCAGTTCAGACACTGCCAGCCTGAGTCAGGTCATTCCCCTCATCAGGCTTTTGCAGAAGAAGCTGGAGGCATTGAAGGAGGAGCTAAAAAAGAGCGATTCCGCTAGGCATGTGGGACCTGTGGATGGAGCCCTTCATTCGCTTAACCAGGATTCACGTGTGGTCAATCTGTTGAAATCAGAGCACTACATTTTGGCCACCGTGCTTGATCCTAGATTTAAAACCTACCTTGGATCTCTCTTTACGGCAGACACAAGTCTGCAGAGGTTCAAAGACCTGCTGGTGACAAAATTGTCAAGTCAAGCGGAACGCGACCCGTCAACATCTCCTCCTTCACATTCTCCCGCAACTGGGGGTGCGAGGAAAAGGCTACGAATTCTGAGCCCACCCACTGGCGGTGATGCAGGGCAGTCTGGAGCGACTGCTGATGCTGACATCTGGTCCGGACTGAAGGACCTGCCAACGATTACTGACAAGTCGTCTACTGTTACTGCATATGATTCTCTCACCATTGAAAGAATGGTGGAGGATTATATGAGTGACTGCATCCAAGTAGGCACGTCAGACAGTCCGTACGTATACTGGCAGGAAAAAGAGGCAATTTGGAGGCCCTTGCACAAACTGGCTTTATTCTACCTAAGTTGCCCTCCCTCCAGTGTGTACTCCGAAAGAGTGTTTAGTGTTGCCGCTCACCTTGTCAGCAATCGGCGTACGAGGTTACTTCCAGAAAATGTGGAGAAGATGATGTTCATTAAAATGAATTATAATCAATTCCTCCATGGAGACATTCACCAGCAGCAATTGCCTCCAGAAAGTACACGGGGACCTGAGATGGTGGATTCCAGTGGGGACGAATTAATAATCTGTGAGGAGGGGGATGTACACAGTGAAAGGGGTGATGAATTGGACGATGATGATGAGGTGGACATCTTGCCTCTGTAGAGCCAGTTTGTGCAAGGAGAGATTGATTGCTTCTTTTTTGGTGGGGGCCCAAACCAACCAGTCATTTCAGTCACAGTCGTGTGGCAGACCCTGTCGCTGAAATGATGGGTTGGTTAAAGTGTGCATGTCCTGTTTATACAACATAAGGGTGGGTGGGAGGGCCCAAGGACAATTCCATCTTGCACCTCTTTTTTCTTTCATTTTTCTTTGCGTCATGTGCTGTTTTTTGAGTATTTTTTGGAAGGGCCATCCTGCGTGACACTGCAGTGCCACTCCTAGATGGGCCAGGTGTTTGTGTCGGCCACTAGGGTCGCTTAGCTTACTCACACAGCTACCTCATTGCGCCTCTTTTTTTCTTTGCGTCATGTGCTGTTTGGGGAGTATTTTTTGGAAGGGCCATCCTGCCTGACACTGCAGTGCCACTCCTAGATGGGCCAGGTGTTTGTGTCGGCCACTAGGGTCGCTTAGCTTACTCACACAGCTACCTCATTGCGCCTCTTTTTTTCTTTGCGTCATGTGTTGTTTGGGGAGTATTTTTTGGAAGGGCCATCCTGCCTGACACTGCAGTGCCACTCCTAGATGGGCCAGGTGTTTGTGTCGGCCACTAGGGTCGCTTAGCTTACTTACACAGCTACCTCATTGCGCCTCTTTTTTTCATTGCGTCATGTGTTGTTTGGGGAGTATTTTTTGGAAGGGCCATCCTGCCTGACACTGCAGTGCCACTCCTAGATGGGCCAGGTGTTTGTGTCGGCCACTAGGGTCGCTTAGCTTACTCACACAGCTACCTCATTGCGCCTCTTTTTTTCTTTGCGTCATGTGCTGTTTGGGGAGTATTTTTTGGAAGGGCCATCCTGCCTGACACTGCAGTGCAACTCCTAGATGGGCCAGGTGTTTGTGTCGGCCACTAGGGTCGCTTAGCTTACTCACACAGCTACCTCATTGCGCCTCTTTTTTTTCTTTGCGTCATGTGCTGTTTGGGGAGTATTTTTTGGAAGGGCCATCCTACCTGACACTGCAGTGCCACTCCTAGATGGGCCAGGTGTTTGTGTCGGCCACTAGGGTCGCTTAGCTTACTCACACAGCTACCTCATTGCGCCTCTTTTTTTCTTTGCGTCATGTGCTGTTTGGGGAGTATTTTTTGTAAGGGCCATCCTGCCTGACACTGCAGTGCCACTCCTAGATGGGCCAGGTGTTTGTGTCGGCCACTTGTGTCGCTTAGCTTAGCCATCCAGCGACCTCGGTGCAAATTTTAGGACTAAAATTAATATTGTCAGGTGTGAGGTGTTCAGAATAGACTGGAAATGAGTGTAAATTATGGTTATTGAGGTTAATAATACTATGGGATCAAAATGACCCCCAAATTCAATGATTTAAGCTGTTTTTTAGGGTTTTTTGAAAAAAACACCCGAATCCAAAACACACCCGAATCCGACAAAAAAAAATCGGTGAGGTTTTGCCAAAACGCGTTCGAACCCAAAACACGGCCGCGGAACCGAACCCAAAACCAAAACACAAAACCCGAAAAATTTCCGGTGCACATCACTAATATATATATATATATACAAACAGAGAACCCAGCACTCACCCAAGTAAGCTCACTTATCCTCAACACTTCAATAAATAAATTGGCTGTGGATTGGCCAAGCACAGAAGCCTGCAAACTGATCGTCAAGGTACCCCACCTCCTTGCAGGTCCTACACTATCACAGAGTTTTAAAACCTGACTACTGTTTCCCACATCATCTGCCTGCCAGATTTAATGTGCACCTGCCGCACACTTTATGGATTTTAAAGGTCCACTAGTCACCTTGAACTGGCCAATAGATTGCTAAGAAACAGCTGAGACAGGTTCAGGATAATAGAGTCCACATTGGGGTGCATGAGAAAGCTAGTGGCCACGGTTAATAAGCATTAACCATAGATCCATAGATTAACCCCGTTGTATACACAAATAGAAAACCACAGCACTCACCACCCCAGGAGTGGGGCACACCAATGCACTTACCACTCACAGGGTGGGGTGCATGTAACACAGCACTCGCCACCCCAGAAGCCACTGTACTTATCACCAAAACTCTGTGATGGTGTAGGACCTGCATGAAGGTGGGGTACTTTGGCGATCAGTTTGCAGGCTTCTGTGCATTGGCCAATCCACTAACAAAACCCTCATCATTTATTTATTGAAGTGTTGAGGATAAGTGAGCTTACTTCGGTGAGGGCTGGGTTCTCTGTTTGTATGTATTTGAGTGAAGTGGTCATGGGCTACATGCACCCCACCCTATGGGTGGTAAGCAGTGGTGTAACTAGAAATTTTTCTCCAAAATATTCTTTGGCACCCCCCCCCCCCCCCCCCCCCCATAATTGGCACTAGTAAAGGGACAAACATGCGCGCGCCAAAGGTGCGCGCCTCCAAAAAGGGGGTGTGGTTTCATTTTAAATGGGTGTGGCTTCGTATAAAGGGGCGTGGCATTGCAGGAAAAGACTACCTTATACCCCAGTTTTGCAACCTGCACGCCCAGACGTTGGCCACCACAGGAAAGAAAAATAATCCTGATTCATGCACCTTACATTATTTGTCATTTTTCCTCCTTATAGTAATGCCCAGTATACATTATGCCACATACTGCAAAGGCCCTCAGACATTATGCCACACACAATAATGCACATGACACAATATGCATACACTGTAATGCCCCCGACACATTATGCCACACACCGTAATGCCTGTGACACATTATGACAGAAATCGCAATGCCCGTTATACATTATGCTACACACTGCAATGCCCCTGATACATTATAGCACATACAATGTCTGTAACACAGTATGACACACACCACAATGATCCTGAGACATTATACCACATACCACAATGCCCGTGATATAGTATACAACACACCGTAATGCCTGACACATTATGACACACACCGCAATGTCCGTGATACATTATGCCACACATCGTAATGCCCATTATACATTAAGTTCTACAGTAAGGCTTCTAATTACTTTTAAATTACCTGCTCGTTGCCAGGGGTTTCATGCTCTTGGTTCCATGCACGGTGCCAGGGATTTTCATGCTCAGGGTGTCATGCTCGTTGCCAGGGGTTTCATGCACTGGGTGTCATGCTCGTTGCTAGGGGGTAGTGCTTGTTGCTAGGGCCGTGCTCCCAGTGCCACATATGCCCCCAGTGCCAGATATTCCCCCACAGTGCCAGGTACATGCCCCCAGTGCCAAATATACCCCCCCAGTGCCACATATGCCCCCAGTGCGAGATATTCCCCCACAGTGCCAGGTACATGCCCACAGTGCCAAATATAACCCCCCCCCAGTGCCACATATGCCCCCAGTGCCAGATATCCCCCCCCCAGTGCCACATATGCCCCCAGTGCCAGATATTCCCCCACAGTGCCAGGTATATGCCCACAGTCCCAGATATTCCCCCACAGTGCCAGGTACATGCGCCCAGTGCCAAATATACCCCCCCCCCCCAGTGCCACATATGCCCCCAGTGCCAGATATTCCCCCACAGTGCCACATATGCCCCCTCAGTGCCTGCTCCCCTCAGTGCCAGATATTCCCCCACAGTGCCAGGTATATGCCCCCAGTGCCAGATATTCCCCCACAGTGCCACATATGCCCCCTCAGTGCCTGCTTCCCCCAGTGCCAGATATTCCCCCACAGTGCCAGGTATATGCCCCCAGTGCCAGATATTCCCCCACAGTGCCACATATGCCCCCTCAGTGCCTGCTCCCCCCAGTGCCAGATATTCCCCCACAGTGCCAGGTATATGCCCCCAGTCCCAGATATTCCCCCACAGTGCCAGGTACATGCCCCCAGTGCCAAATATACCCCCCCCCCAGTGCCACATATGCCCCCAGTGCCAGATATTCCCCCACAGTGCCACATATGCCCCCTCAGTGCCTGCTCCCCTCAGTGCCAGATATTCCCCCATAGTGCCAGGTATATGCCCCCAGTGCCAGATATTCCCCCACAGTGCCACATATGCCCCCTCAGTACCTGCTCGCCCCCAGTGCCAGACATTCCCCCCCAGTGCCAGGTATATGCCCCCAGTGCCAGATATTCCCCCACAGTGCCACATATGCCCCCTCAGTGCCTGCTCCCCCCAGTGCCAGATATTCCCCCACAGTGCCAGGTATATGCCCCCATTGCCAGATATCCCCCCCCCCAGTGCCAGATATTCCCCTACAGTGCCAGGTATATGCCCCCAGTGCCAGATATTCCCCCACAGTGCCACATATGCCCTCCTCAGTGCCTGCTCCCCCCCCCCTAGTGCCAGATATTCCCCCACAGTGCCAGGTATATGCCCCCAGTGCCAGATATTCACCCCCCAGTGCCAGATATTCCCCCACAGTGCCAGGTATATGCCCCCAGTGCCAGATATTCCCCCACAGTGCCACATATGCCCTCCTCAGTGCCTGCTTCTCCCCCCCCAGTGCCAGATATTCCCCCACAGTGCCAGGTATATGCCCCCATTGCCAGATATCCCCCCCCCCAGTGCCATATATTCTCCCCCAGTGCCAGGTATATGCCCCCAGTGCCAGATATTCCCCCACAGTGCCACATATGCCCTCCTCAGTGCCTGCTCCCCCCCCCCCAGTGCCAAATATTCCCCCCCAGTGCCAGGTATATGCCCCCATTGCCAGATATCCCCCCCCCCAGTGCCAGATATTCCCCCACAGTGCCAGGTATATGCCCCCAGTGCCAGATATTCCCCCACGGTGCCACATATGCCCTCCTCAGTGCCTGCTTTCCCCCCCCCCCCAGTGCCAGATATTCCCCCACAGTGCCAGGTATATGCCCCCATTGCCAGATATTCCCCCCCAGTGCCAGACATTCCCCCCCAGTGCCAGGTATATGCCCCCAGTGCCAGAAATTCCCCCACAGTGCCACATATGCCCTCCTCAGTGCCTGCTTCCCCCCCCCCCCCCCAGTGCCAGATATTCCCCCACAGTGCCAGGTATATGCCCCCATTGCCAGATATTCCCCCCCAGTGCCAGGTATATGCCCCCAGTGCCAGATATTCCCCCACAGTGCCACATATGCCCTCCTCAGTGCCTGCTTCCCCTCCCCCCCAGTGCCAGATATTCCCCCACAGTGCCAGGTATATGCCCCCATTGCCAGATATTCCCCCCCAGTGCCAGAAATTCCCCCCCAGTGCCAGGTATATGCCCCCCGCTCCTTTGTGTTGGAGGGACACGGAGCGCATAGCGCGCCTCTCCCGTGTCCCTCCTGGCTCTCCGGCCGGTCTAATAAAGGAAGTACCGGTACGTGAGCCAATCAGAGCTCACGAACGGCACTTCCTTTATTAGACCGGCCGGAGAGCCAGGAGGGACATGGGAGAGGCGCGCGATGTGCCCTCCGTGTCCCTCCAACACAGCAGTGGAGGGAAGGAGACCGCAGATTGACATGCGGACGCTCGTCCACATGTCAATCTGTGCTAAGTCAGTGGCGCCCCCGCAGCCCCTCGCCCCCAAGCCACCGCGAGGACTGCGGGGGCAGTAGTTATGCCACTGGTGGTAAGTGCAGTTGTGTACACGCTTCTGGGGTGGCGAGTGCTGTGTTACATGTACCCCACCCTATGAGTGGTAAGTGCATTGGAGTGCCTCGCTCCTGGGGTGGTGAGTGCTGTGGTTTTCTTTTTGTGTATATATATATAGAGAGAGAGAGAGAGAGCAGATGTTCTTTCTCTGTCACTTTATCTCACAACCCATTAAGTTAATTCTCGGTATAATTCTTATACATTATAGGCTCAGATTATTAAGTCTCTATGCAGGAGTTTAAACATGACTCTGTACTGCAGCCTGAAACAGTGAGCTTCATTTCAGCTGCACTCACTGACTCTTCACTTTCTTTAACTGCAACTCAACACTACTTTCAGGCTGTCAGCCCATGGAAGCCAGGCCTGTTATCTGTGCAAGTCTCTCCATGGTCCACCTCCACTTGCACAGCCACCTTCCTGGTTCTGCCTTGATGTGTTGTCAGCTGCATGGCCATAATGATGCCACAGAATTCTCTACCTCACACAGTCCTGGTCTCCATCATGCTGCAGTAGTCACACACAGCTGTCCTGCCAGCCAGCACTTTAGCAGTGCAGCCCCTGTTTCTCAAAAATGATCACCGTAGCCTTCAGTGCTGACCAACTATCACTAGATTTCAGCTGTCCCTCGCCTCACCACCTGACACTGGTCATGTGACATGATCCTGACCTCCTGAGCAGCCGCCAAGGCTGCTGCGATCCATCCATCTGTGCAATCACATGTACTGTAGACAACTTCGTAGTGTCAGGGGTTATACCATGCATAACGGGGTATCACATAAGTAAGGCAGTCACAGGTGCAACCCATAGCTGCTTGCTGGATACCAAGGGAATATGGAACCAGACTGCCTGAAACATGACCAAGTAGCAGCACTGGAGAGAGCTGCACCACTGGTGGGACAGCAGTACTGCAGCAGATCAAGACAATGGAGTTTGTACCGGCGGATCTTGTTTGTTTTAGACATGTGTGTTATGGCCCCATTGTTTACCATGCCTGCTACTTTGCTTGTGTTGCTTAGAGGCTGATTCGGAGTCATTAGCAAAGTGGCTGTAGTTGTGGGCTGCCACGGAAGCCTGATTTATTGCCTTATGATCATTCGCAAAACTATAAGGCTAATGTGGGGTCCATGTGTCTACAAGCATAAATCCATGCCGTCCACTTATTTTACACCAGCCGCTGCAACCAACAACATTGGCCCCAGGAAAAGAAGAAGAGATCCAACAGAAACTGGATTCCCTTCCCCATACACACCATGACATGACATACCTGCCCATGACACTCCCACAAGTCAATGGTGGTTTGGAATCCTTGCATTGCTGCTGATCAGTTCCCACCCCCGAAATGTCGAAATTTATGGATGTGAGATGATCAATGCATTGAATAAACTAAATAGGCTCATACAAAAGACACAACATAACTTTTATGGTGGGAAATGCCCCAGTACTATTATTTTTTGCCAAACCTTGTTACATTTAGCCATAAACCAACATGTCACCTCAAAATTCTCCATATACTAAAAGGTATCATTGCTAAGCAACACAAGTGCAATTGAAACAATCATATTCTTATTTAAACTGAACTTTTTGAACTAAACTATACCTAATACCCAAACACAAATCTTAAATTAACCCCAATACTCTAACCCCTAACCCTAACTGGCAGACTGGATGGGCCATGTGGTTCTTATCTGTCATCAAATTCTATGTTTCTATGCTACTTGATCAGATGAAACAACTCTATTTGTTATTTCTGAAATCATTGTCACCAACAAGAATTAAAATGATTTGAGGACCCAGGAAATTACCATGTCAGGACCAGATTGCCTGAATGACATCATCCTTTATCAAACTTTTCTACAACTCTTAAACTATAAAACCTTGACCCATAATTCTCCGCTGTTCTCCTATAAAGCCATGTTCTATTTTTATGTCTATAGAACTTTTTACTAATACACAGTATTTTTTAGGTTTGGTGCACGTCCATATATAAATTTTGTTTTTTTCTGGTAACAGATCTTTTAACACTTGGTCCTTTTTTATTATTTCTCAGTGATTATTGAACATTATAGACTCTTAAATGTACTAAAGATTGATTTTGATCAATTTTAAAAGGTTCTAATGAATCAACCTCAATGCTATTTTTCAGGGTCTAAACAACATGTAAAAAATCAACTGTTTTTACAGTAAATGTGCATTTTAGACCCTGACACACAACATTGATGTTGCTTGATTAAAATTTATTTCAAACTCATCAAAATTAGGGCCTAATTCAGACCTGATCTCAGCAGCCAACTTTTTCTCTAATAGGCAAAACCATGTGCAGGGCAGGTGGGGCAGATATAACATGTGCAGAGAGAGTTAGATTTGGGGCCCTCATTCCGAATTGTTCGCTCGCTAGCTGCTTTTAGCAGCATTGCACACGCTAGGCCGCCGACCTCTGGGAGTGTATCTTAGCTTAGCAGAATTGCGAACAAAAGATTAGCAGAATTGCGAATAGACAATTCTTAGCAGTTTCTGGGGGTCATTCCGAGTTGTTCGCTCGTTGCCAATTTTCGCAACGGAGCTATTAAGGCAAAAATGCGCATGCGCATGGTACGCAGTGCGCATGCGCTAAGTATTTTAGCACAAAACTTAGTAGATTTACTCACGTCCGAACGAAGAATTTTAATCGTTGAAGTGATCGGAGTGTGATCGACAGGAAGTGGGTGTTTCTGGGCGGAAACTGACCGTTTTCTGGGAGTGTGCGGAAAAACGCAGGCGTGCCAGGATAAAACGCGGGAGTGTCTGGAGAAACGGGGGAGTGGCTTGCCGAACGCAGGGCGTGTTTGTGACGTCAAACCAGGAACGAAATAGGCTGAGCTGATCGCAGTGTAGGAGTAAGTCTCAAGCTACTCAGAAACTGCTAAGAATTTTCTATTCGCAATTCTGCTAATCTTTTGTTCGCAATTCTGCTAAGCTAAGATACACTCCGAGGGCGACGGCCTAGCATGTGCAATGCTGCTAAAAGCAGCTAGCGATCGAACAACTCAGAATGAGGGCCTCTGAGTAGCTCGAGACTTACTCATACACTGCGATCAGCTCAGCCCGTTTCGTTCCTGGTTTGACGTCACAAACACGCCCTGCGTTCGGCCAGCCACTCCCCCGTTTCTCCAGACACTCCCGCGTTTTATCCTGGCACGCCTGCGTTTTTCCGCACACTCCCAGAAAATGGTCAGTTTCCGCCCAGAAACTAGAGATGTGCACTTGAAATTTTTCGGGTTTTGTGTTTTGGTTTTGGGTTCGGTTCCGCGGCCGTGTTTTGGGTTCGACCGCGTTTTGGCAAAACCTCACTGAATTTTTTTTGTCGGATTCGGGTGTGTTTTGGATTCGGGTGTTTTTTTCAAAAAACACTAAAAAACAGCTTAAATCATAGAATTTGGGGGTCATTTTGATCCCAAAGTATTATTAACCTCAAAAACCATAATTTCCACTCATTTTCAGTCTATTCTGAACACCTCACACCTCACAATATTATTTTTAGTCCTAAAATTTGCACCGAGGTCGCTGGATGACTAAGCTAAGCGACCCTAGTGGCCGACACAAACACCTGGCCCATCTAGGAGTGGCACTGCAGTGTCACGCAGGATGGCCCTTCCAAAAAACACTCCCCAAACAGCACATGACGCAAAGAAAAAAAGAGGCGCAATGAGGTAGCTGTGTGAGTAAGCTAAGCGACCCTAGTGGCCGACACAAACACCTGGCCCATCTAGGAGTGTCACTGCAGTGTCACGCAGGATGGCCCTTCCAAAAAACACTCCCCAAACAGCACATGACGCAAAGAAAAAAAGAGGCGCAATGAGGTAGCTGTGTGAGTAAGATAAGCGACCCTAGTGGCCGACACAAACACCTGGCCCATCTAGGAGTGGCACTGCAGTGTCACGCAGGATGGCACTTCAAAAAAATACTCCCCAAACAGCACATGACGCAAAGAAAAATGAAAGAAAAAAGAGGTGCAAGATGGAATTGTCCTTGGGCCCTCCCACCCACCCTTATGTTGTATAAACAGGACATGCACACTTTAACCAACCCATCATTTCAGTGACAGGGTCTGCCACACGACTGTGACTGAAATGACGGGTTGGTTTGGACCCCCACCAAAAAAGAAGCAATTAATCTCTCCTTGCACAAACTGGCTCTACAGAGGCAAGATGTCCACCTCATCATCATCCTCCGATATATCACCGTGTACATCCCCCTCCTCACAGATTATCAATTCGTCCCCACTGGAATCCACCATCTCAGCTCCCTGTGTACTTTGTGGAGGCAATTGCTGCTGGTCAATGTCTCCACGGAGGAATTGATTATAATTCATTTTAATGAACATCATCTTCTCCACATTTTCTGGAAGTAACCTCGTACGCCGATTGCTGACAAGGTGAGCGGCGGCACTAAACACTCTTTCGGAGTACACACTTGTGGGAGGGCAACTTAGGTAGAATAAAGCCAGTTTGTGCAAGGGCCTCCAAATTGCCTCTTTTTCCTGCCAGTATAAGTACGGACTGTCTGACGTGCCTACTTGGATGCGGTCACTCATATAATCCTCCACCATTCTTTCAATGGGGAGAGAATCATATGCAGTGCCAGTAGACGACATGTCCGTAATCGTTGGCAGGTCCTTCAGTCCGGACCAGATGTCAGCATCAGCAGTCGCTCCAGACTGCCCTGCATCACCGCCAGCGGGTGGGCTCGGAATTCTGAGCCTTTTCCTCGCACCCCCAGTTGCGGGAGAATGTGAAGGAGGAGATGTTGACAGGTCGCGTTCCGCTTGACTTGACAATTTTCTCACCAGCAGGTCTTTGAACCCCAGCAGACTTGTGTGTGCCGGAAAGAGAGATCCAAGGTAGGTTTTAAATCTAGGATCGAGCACGGTGGCCAAAATGTAGTGCTCTGATTTCAACAGATTGACCACCCGTGAATCCTTGTTAAGCGAATTAAGGGCTCCATCCACAAGTCCCACATGCCTAGCGGAATCGCTCTGTGTTAGCTCCTCCTTCAATGTCTCCAGCTTCTTCTGCAAAAGCCTGATGAGGGGAATGACCTGACTCAGGCTGGCAGTGTCTGAACTGACTTCACGTGTGGCAAGTTCAAAGGGCAGCAGAACCTTGCACAACGTTGAAATCATTCTCCACTGCGCTTGAGACAGGTGCATTCCACCTCCTATATCGTGCTCAATTGTATAGGCTTGAATGGCCTTTTGCTGCTCCTCCAACCTCTGAAGCATATATAGGGTTGAATTCCACCTCGTTACCACTTCTTGCTTCAGATGATGGCAGGGCAGGTTCAGGCATTTTTGGTGGTGCTCCAGTCTTCTGTACGTGGTGCCTGTACGCCGAAAGTGTCCCGCAATTCTTCTGGCCACCGACAGCATCTCTTGCACGCCCCTGTCGTTTTTTAAATAATTCTGCACCACCAAATTCAAGGTATGTGCAAAACATGGGACGTGCTGGAATTTGCCCATATTTAATGCACACACAATATTGCTGGCGTTGTCCGATGCCACAAATCCACAGGAGAGTCCAATTGGGGTAAGCCATTCCGCGATGATCTTCCTCAGTTGCCGTAAGAGGTTTTCAGCTGTGTGCGTATTCTGGAAACCGGTGATACAAAGCGTAGCCTGCCTAGGAAAGAGTTGGCGTTTGCGAGATGCTGCTACTGGTGCCGCCGCTGCTGTTCTTGCGGCGGGAGTCCATACATCTACCCAGTGGGCTGTCACAGTCATATAGTCCTGACCCTGCCCTGCTCCACTTGTCCACATGTCCGTGGTTAAGTGGACATTGGGTACAACTGCATTTTTTAGGACACTGGTGAGTCTTTTTCTGACGTCCGTGTACATTCTCGGTATCGCCTGCCTAGAGAAGTGGAACCTAGATGGTATTTGGTAACAGGGGCACACTACCTCAAGAAATTGTCTAGTTCCCTGTGAACTAACGGCGGATACCGGACGCACGTCTAACACCAACATAGTTGTCAAGGCCTTAGTTATCCGCTTTGCAACAGGATGACTGCTGTGATATTTCATCTTCCTCGCAAAGGACTGTTGGACAGTCAATTGCTTGGTGGAAGTAGTAAAAGTGGGCTTACGACTTCCCCTCTGGGATGACCATCGACTCCCAGCAGCAACAACAGCAGCGCCAGCAGCAGTAGGCGTTACACGCAAGGATGCATCGGAGGAATCCCAGGCAGGAGAGGACTCGTCAGAATTGCCAGTGACATGGCCTGCAGGACTATTGGCATTCCTGGGGAAGGAGGAAATTGACACTGAGGGAGTTGGTGGGGTGGTTTGCGTGAGCTTGGTTACAAGAGGAAGGGATTTACTGGTCAGTGGACTGCTTCCGCTGTCGCCCAAAGTTTTTGAACTTGTCACTGACTTATTATGAATGCGCTGCAGGTGACGTATAAGGGAGGATGTTCCGAGGTGGTTAACGTCCTTACCCCTACTTATTACAGCTTGACAAAGGCAACACACGGCTTGACAAATGTTGTCCGCATTTCTGTTGAAATACTTCCACACCGAAGAGCTGATTTTTTTGGTATTTTCACCAGGCATGTCAATGGCCATATTCCTCCCACGGACAACAGGTGTCTCCCCGGGTGCCTGACTTAAACAAACCACCTCACCATCAGAATCCTCCTTGTCAATTTCCTCCCCAGCGCCAGCAACACCCATATCCTCCTCATCCTGGTGTACTTCAACACTGACATCTTCAATCTGACTATCAGGAACTGGACTGCGGGTGCTCCTTCCAGCACTTGCAGGGGGCGTGCAAACGGTGGAAGGCGCATGCTCTTCACGTCCAGTGTTGGGAAGGTCAGGCATCGCAACCGACACAATTGGACTCTCCTTGTGGATTTGGGATTTCGAAGAACGCACAGTTCTTTGCTGTGCTTTTGCCAGCTTGAGTCTTTTCATTTTTCTAGCGAGAGGCTGAGTGCTTCCATCCTCATGTGAAGCTGAACCACTAGCCATGAACATAGGCCAGGGCCTCAGCCGTTCCTTGCCACTCCGTGTGGTAAATGGCATATTGGCAAGTTTACGCTTCTCCTCCGACAATTTTATTTTAGATTTTTGAGTCCTTTTTTTACTGATATTTGGTGTTTTGGATTTTACATGCTCTGTACTATGACATTGGGCATCGGCCTTGGCAGACGATGTTGCTGGCATTTCATCGTCTCGGCCATGACTAGTGGCAGCAGCTTCAGCACGAGGTGGAAGTCGATCTTGATCTTTCCCTATTTTTGGAACCTCAACATTTTTGTTCTCCATATTTTAATAGGCACAACTAAAAGGCACCTCAGGTAAACAATGGAGATGGATGGATACTAGTATACTTATGGATGACGAGCGACTGCCGACACAGAGGTAGCTACAGCCGTGGACTACCGTACTGTGTCTGCTGCTAATATAGACTGGATGATAATGAGATAAAATTAAAATATATATATATATCACACTAGTACTGCAGCCGGACAGGTATATATTATGTAATGACGGACCTGCTGGACACTGTCTGTCAGACTCAGCACTGCAGACTCCTAAAGTAAGCTACTAGGATCAAGAAGATAGAAAAAAAAAAACCACGGGTAGGTGGTATACAATTATGGATGGACGAGCGACTGCCGACACAGAGGTAGCTACAGCCGTGGACTACCGTACTGTGTCTGCTGCTAATATAGACTGGATGATAATGAGATAAAATTAAAATATATATATATATATCACACTAGTACTGCAGCCGGACAGGTATATATTATGTAATGACGGACCTGCTGGACACTGTCTGTCAGCACTGCAGACTCCTAAAGTAAGCTACTAGTATCAAGAAGATAGAAAAAAAAAAAACCACGGGTAGGTGGTATACAATTATGGATGGACGAGCGACTGCCGACACAGAGGTAGCTACAGCCGTGGACTACCGTACTGTGTCTGCTGCTAATATAGACTGGATGATAATGAGATAAAATTAAAATATATATATATATCACACTAGTACTGCAGCCGGACAGGTATATATTATGTAATGACGGACCTGCTGGACACTGTCTGTCAGACTCAGCACTGCAGACTCCTAAAGTAAGCTACTAGTATCAAGAAGATAGAAGAAAAAAAAACCACGGGTAGGTGGTATACAATTATGGATGGACGAGCGACTGCCGACACAGAGGTAGCTACAGCCGTGGACTACCGTACTGTGTCTGCTGCTAATATAGACTGGATGATAATGAGATAAAATTAAAATATATATATATATCACACTAGTACTGCAGCCGGACAGGTATATATTATGTAATGACGGACCTGCTGGACACTGTCTGTCAGACTCAGCACTGCAGACTCCTAAAGTAAGCTACTAGTATCAAGAAGATAGAAAAAAAAAACCACGGGTAGGTGGTATACAATTATGGATGGACGAGCGACTGCCGACACAGAGGTAGCTACAGCCGTGGACTACCGTACTGTGTCTGCTGCTAATATAGACTGGATGATAATGAGATAAAATTAAAATATATATATATCACACTAGTACTGCAGCCGGACAGGTATATATTATGTAATGACGGACCTGCTGGACACTGTCTGCAGAATGCATTTATAAAAACACCACACGACGAGTGTTTAACTTTTTCAGGCAGACAATCACAATATACTGGTGGTCAGCAGACAATCACAATACTGGTGGTCAGTGGTCACTGGTCAGTCACACTGGCAGTGGCACTCTGGCAGCAAAAGTGTGCACTGTACTTAAAATATGTACTCCTGCTATAACTGCTCCCCAGTCTCCCCCACAATTAAGCTGTGTGAGCAGTGAGCACTCAGCACAGTCAGATAATGATATACAGTATTACATATGATGCAGCACACTGGGCTGAACACAGATATGGTATGTGACTGTGTCACACTGTGTATCGTTTTTTTTCAGGCAGAGAACGGATTAATTAAACTGGTGGTCACTGGTCACACTATCAGCAGCAAGTAGTACTCCTCCTAATAATATGCTCCCCAAAATTTGTGTCTCTCTCTAGTACTCTAGTCTAAACGGAGAGGACGCCAGCCACGTCCTCTCCCTATCAATCTCAATGCACGTGTGAAAATGGCTCCTTATATAGAATACGAGTCTCGCGATAGAATACGAGCCTCGCGAGAATCCGACAGCGGGATGATGACGTTCGGGCGCGCTCGGGTTAACCGAGCAAGGCGGGAAGATCCGAGTCGCTCGGCCCCGTGTAAAAAAACCTGAAGTTCGGGCGGGTTCGGATTCCGAGGAACCGAACCCGCTCATCTCTACCAGAAACACCCACTTCCCGTCAATCACACTCCGATCACTTCAACGATGGAAATTCTTCGTTCAGACGTGAGTAAATCTACTAAGTTTTGTGCTAAAATACTTAGCGCATGCGCACTGCGTACCATGCGCATGCGCATTTTCGCCTTAATTGCTCTGTTGCGAAAATCGGCAACGATCGAACAACTCAGAATGACTCCCTGGGTGGGGTGTGTTCAAACTGAAATCTAAATCGCAGTGTAAAAATAAAGCAGCCAGTATTTACCTTGCACAGAAACAAAACAACATTCCCAAATCTATCTCTGCCTCCATGCAGTGCACATGGTTTTGCCCATTAGAGAAATATTTTGCTGCTGCTACCAGGTCTGTATTAGGCCCTGCCTTGATCTTTAGTAAATTTACTCATTAGTCCCCAAATTTTGTGTTTTTATTTTATTTTTTAAAACCTTTCTGTATTTTCACTTTAGTTTGTTATCTTTTTCTGAGAGATCTCCATTATAGCCATTTAAAAAAAAAAAACGATTATACATTTAATTTATTTTGCTTTTTGAACAATTCCTTTTTACATGTTTAAACTGGCTTATATTACTTGTTTTCTTGATTAATATTCGGTGAATATAGTTGTTGCAAACGGTAGATTTTTTTTTCATTTGGTAAATTTTTCCTGAGTTAATATATACCGCTATATTCAAGAAATGAATGTTGTGTTTACTAATATCATAAATCAATAGAAAATTTTAATAAATTCTAACAAAAAGCTACCAAATCTCTCTTTTCCCCCCTCAAAATAAAAAATATATTGTCAATTAAATTGCGCCACAGCACCATGGGGGTCATTACGATTTGATCGTAGCTGTGCTAAATTCAGCACAGCTGCGATCATCTCCCCTGACATGCGGGGGGACGCTCAGCACAGGGCTAGTCTGCCCTGCATGTCAGTGCCGCCCCCCCACCACCCACCCACACACACACAAATACAAAAGCATCGCACGATGCTTTTGTATTTCAGGAGTAACTCACGGCCAACGCAGCTCCTGCGGCTGGCTGTGAGTTGTTTGTCGCTGCCACTGGCCGCAGCGGCTGCGTGAGACATCACGCAGCCGCCGTGGTCCGGCCATGCCTGCTTTGGCCGGACTGCGCCTCCTAAAAGGTGGCTTAACGCCGCCGTTCAGCCCCCTCCCGCCCAGCAACCGCCTCTGTCTCAGAGGCAATCGCTAGGCAGCGACGACTGCCATGCGCCGGCCCACTGTGGTGCCGGCGCATGCGCGGTTCCGACCCGATCGCTGTGCTGCGACAAACTGCAGCGAGCGATCGGGTCGGAATGACCCCCCATATCGGGTGTGGATCACTAGATCTACATGGAAAAGATAGTCAATAGGTTGACCCCAAATGGTCGACATGCAAAAGGTCAACAGGGTTAAAAGGATGACATAGAAAAGGTAGACAGTAGAAAAGTTTGGCCTTTTGAACCTGTTAACTTTAAGCACTGTCTACCTTTTACATGTCAATCTTTTGACTATGTCGACCATTTGACCATATCCACCTTTTGCATATTGACCATATGGGGTCAACCTATTGACTGTCGACCTAATTACTGTCGATCTCTAGTCCGGAACCCCACCAGGCCCACCCCCACCTTACACTGGGGCCAAATAGGAAGATGCTCCCAGTATGTCATGTAAATATTGACTTAACTGACAGTGAATCTGGTGCCTGGACAACTGCAGAAAAAAATGGCAGTTAAAATAAATTGTTCTGTAAAATGAATTGGATACTATCTTTTAGGAATTGTTGTAATTTAACAAATAAACTTAACTTTTTTTTTTCAAGAAGAAATCTATTGCTGCAAGCCCTTTTGATTCTTCAATTATTGTATACAATGTTTTAACATCTTCAGATACAAGATAACACTGTTCATCACTGTTCATTTATATCTTGTATTTTGTTTACAAAAAAATCCTGTGTCTTTCAAATAAGAGGGATTAATAGAAACAAATGAATGCAAAACATTTTCTAAAAAAGTTTACAACTTTCTTGAAATACTGTTAAACCCGGCAATAATGGGTCTCCCAGACACTTTTTTTTTTTTTTTTTTAATCTTTATGAATTTTTGAAGTTGATGGATATTTTATATTAAGATAATTATATTTTTCTATAGTACTAACTTCATCCTTCAATGCCTTATTTATGAGCACATCAAAGTGTGTTTTGGGTTCATTGTACAGTAAAATTGCCGATGGGATGCTGCTGCACATGTGCATAATAACTCAGAGGGCAGTACGGATGGTGTAATGGTTAGCCTTACTGTCTCACAGCATTGAGGTCATGGGTTTGATTCCCACCATGGCCCTAACTGTGTGGAGTTTGTATATTTTCCCTGTGCTGTCTGGGTTTCCTCTGGGTACTCAGGGAACTTGAAAGAGTTCAAAGGCGAGCTACTAAACTGATTAAAGGGTTAGAGTCACTGGAGTATGAGGAAAGGCAGGGCCGGTGCTAGGGTGTCCGGCGCCCTCCTGCAAACAATAAATTTGCGCCCTCCCTCCAATATGGAATAAAGGGACAGTGCTCGCCAAAGGGGTGTGGTCTCACATGGAAGGGGCGTGGCCACATAATAGTATCCCCAATTCAAATTACGCCACACAGTATCACAATCGTATTCACATTATACCACACGTAGTGCCTGATTCATATTGCACCCGATAGTTGCGTACCTAATTCACATTACGATACACAGTAGTGCTCCTTATACACAATACCCACAGTAGTGTCCCTTATACAAATAACACCCGCAGTAGTAGTGCCACACAAAATGCCCACAATAATAGTGTGCCTGATACACAATGCTCACAGTAGTCGTGCCACACAGAATGCCCACAGCAGTAGTGCCACACATAACGCCCACAGTAGTCGTGCCACACAAAACGCCCACTGCAGTAGTGCCACACAGAACGCCCACAGTAGTCGTGCCACACCGAGCGCCCACAGTAGTCATGCCACACAGAATGCCTACAATAGTCGTGCCACAAATAACGCCCACAGTAGTCGTGCCACACAGAGCACCCACAGTAGTCGTGACACACAGAGCGCCCACAGTAGTCGTGCCACACAGAGCGCCCACAGTAGTCATGCCACACTGAGCGCCCACAGTAGTTGTGCCACACCGAGCGCCCACAGTAGTCATGCCACAAATAACACCCACAGTAGTCGTGCCACAAATAACGCCCACAGTAGTCGTGACACACAGAGTGCCCACAGTAGTCGTGACACACAGAGTGCCCACAGCAGTAGTGCCCGACAGAGCACCCACAGTAGACGTGCCACACATAATGCCCATAGCAGTAGTGATCCACAAAGCACCCCCACAGTACTAGTGCCACACAACGTCCACAGTAGTCATGCCACACATAATGTCCACAGTACTAGTGCCACACAGAATGCCCACAGAAGTAGAGCAACAATTAATGAACCTTACACTTAAGTAAACCGGAGGGGAGATAGAGGTGGTGTGTGGTGCATACCGCACACAGATCCGTGGAGAGTGCTGCCGGCGCCCTGCCTGAAGTGCAGTGGGGAGGAGGGAGGGAGCCGTAGGGACCAAGCCGGAGCCGCGCTTCACGCTGCTGAGCTGGAGAGCACCGGCTCTGTGCGGGAGAGTGCTGCCGGCGCCGCTGCCTAAAGTGCAGTGGGCACTGGGGAGGAGGGCAGGGCCGAAAGCAGGAGTATTGTCACCTGGGGTAAGCCATTAACTTGTTGCCCGCCCTCCCCACCCTCATTTAAGTGTGTGTGTATATGTGTGTATAAACTCCACGAGGGCAAAGGGGATAGCTAGGCATTTTCACTCTTTTTACTTGTATTTTTTATTTATTTGGGCTACGAATAAAGATAAAATAAAACCTCTGTTATATCATCTGAGGTGGATCGCACCTGGGAGCCTGACACGGATGCTTCCCGGGTGCGACCCGCCTCAGGCCCTTTTCCCACCGCCGATTCCAACTTGGCATATTGCCGGGTTGGTGACATTGCCTGTGACGCAGCAGGGTTGGCACTTTGAGATCACATGATCTCCAAACGCTGCCTGTACATACACTGTGAACAGGAGCCGGGTTGCATCGACCCGGCTCCCGTTTGCACAGCACAGTTTTCCGGGTTGAACCCGTGTTCAACCCTGCAAGCTACCTGGAGTTGGAATACCAGGTCAATCGACCTGGATTATTCCAACTGGGCCCTTTTACACCAACCAGCAACATGGGTTATGCACGCTCATGTCCAATAACCTGTGTTCCTAGCTGGGGTATACAATAATAACCCATACATTGATACATACATGAAATCACACACCTATACAAATACATGTTGTCACACACCTAAAAACATACACGCACACATACATTCTCTCACATACATACATACATATAATCAGTATCACACACCTGTATAAGTACATATATAGTGACACATATACATACAGTGACATACCAGAACACATACAGCTATGTAGTCACACACCTATTCACATACAGTCACACACAAGCAAACATTTATACACACATATAGCAGTCACACACACATACAGTGCCCTTCCCTGAGTCATACTCACTGTTTTGGCCATGCTGCTGCTCACATTCCCTCCATTCTCCCATGCTGCTGGCAACAAGGCACGGTAGATGCTAGAATCAAGTGGGCTAAGGGCATACTTGCCTACCTGACCCTCTCCATGAGGGAGAAAATGCTCTGTTCCTGGACTTTCCTGGTAATGTATGATTGCCATCACCTGTGGTGAAACACCTTTCTTATCAATTAACTAGCTCACCACAGGTGATGGCGATCATACATTACCAGGAAAGTCCAGGAACAGAGCATTTTCTCCCTCATGGAAAGGGTCAGGTAGGCAAGTATGGCTAAGGGACCTTTTCCGTCTGGGGGAGGAGTCACAACACAAGGGGGAGGAGCAAGGCAAGCTGGATAGTTCCTCTACTATCCACGCCACCAACTATTACCTTTAGTAATCTAAAATCGAGCCCGAAGCGTGGCGAACGAAGCGAGCCCGCGAGGGTCCTTTTTGGGTACCCTGTTCGCCCATAGCTCCTCCCCCTGGTGACGTGTCTCCTCCCCTAGATACGTCAGAAGGTCCCTTCTCCCACTCCGAAATAGAATCAACCAACAAGGCACAGTGTAGTACAGTGCCGTCTAGCCCTGCCCCCTTTTCGGACCTCAAGTATCTTCTTAGTTTAGAGTGCACTGTCATGATTAATGGCATTGGGGGGAAGAGGGGGGTGGGGAAAGGCTAGGGTAACTTGTCCCCTACCTCTGCCCCCTCAATCCTGTTCAGCTGATCACTGCAAAGATGAAACTGAAAGTAAACTACAGCTCCCCGCAGCAAGGGCTGCTGGGAGATGTAGTTTATGTTCAGTTTCATCTCGACGGCTGCTGCATAGGGAGGGGAGCCGTCTCCTATCAGGCGCCCAGGTGACGTGCCCCCCAAGCCACGGCCATGAGGAGGTGGTGGAAACTGGGGGGAGGGAGCCGGAGCCACACTTCACGTTGCCTGCGTCTGTCATACATTGCGACAGACGCAGCGGCAACCAGGAGCCAGCAGCAACAGCAGAGCGGGGAGAGCGCCTCTTCCGACCAGCGCCTCCCTGCTTTGCAGGAGCTGCTGAGCGGTTAGCGCCGGCTCGGAGGAAAGGCTTACTAGGTTAAATATGTATACACTAGAAAAGAGGCGAGTTAGAGGAGACATTATTAATATCTTCAAATATGTAAAGGGACATTACAAGGAGCTAGCAGGGGATTTATTTATTATAAGAACTCTGTATAGGACATATAGAGGAGAGAAAATTCTGTACTCAACGCAGGAAAGGGTTCTTCACAGTAAGGGCAATAAAGATTTGGAACTACCTGCCAGAGAAGATGATAATGGCGGACTATGTAAATGCATTTAAAAACGGATTGGACAAATTTCTAACTGAAAAAAGTATCCAAGCCTATAGCATTTAATATATTGACATGAAATATTATAGTTGCTAATTGGTACTAAACCAGTACTTCAGCAGGTACATTGTAATGTACACAGCTTAATACAGAATACAGGTTGAACCCGATGGGCATTTTGCCTCTTTTCAATCTCATTAACTATGTTACGATGTTACGATGTTACTATGTACTCCGGTTTCCTCCCACAATCCAAAAATATTCTGGTAGGCTAATTGGCTCCCAACAAAAAGAAAATTAACCATAGCATGAATGAGTGTGTGTGTACATGTGGTAGGGAATATTGGGGGTCATTCTGAGTTGATCGCTCACTAGCAGTTTTTAGCAGCCGTGCAAATGCATAGTCGCCGCCCACGGGGGAGTGTATTTTCGCTTTGCAGGAGTGCATACGCTTGTACAGCAGAGCGCCTGCAAACACATTTTGTGCAAAACATGACCAGCTCTGTAGTTACTTATCCTGTGCGATGATTGCTGCGACGAGTGACACGGTAATGATGTCAAATACCCGCCCAGCAAACGGCTGGCCACGCCTGCGTTTTTCCTACCACTCCCAGAAAACGGTCAGTTGACACCCAGAAATGCCCTCTTCCTGTCAATCTCCTTGCGATCGGCTGTGCAACTGAAAGCATCGCTAGAACCTGTGCAAAACCACGATCCTCTTTGTACCCGTACATCGCGCATGTGCATTGTGCATGCGCAGATTAGCCGTTTTTTTTACTGATCGCTACGCAGTGAACAACGGCAGCTAGCGATCAACTCGGAATGACCCCCATAGATTGTAAGCTCCACTGGGGCAGGGACTGATGTGATTGGCCAAATATTCTCTGTAAAGTGCAACGGAATATGTGTGCGCTATAAAAGAATTTAAAAAATAATAATAAATAACTTCCTGCAGGTGAGCCTGGTGTTCTGGCATGGATCAATCAATGATATTTTCTTTGTTTAGGAATGAGATTGAAATCTTCTTTTAACCTTTTGCTACCATTTAAATCGGAATGCTTTAACAAAGACTCAATAATCAATAATCTTTTAGGCATATTTATATAAGTAGAAAAAGTTTCTGTGGAAATTAAAAATCCATAGAAAACCCACAGATTCCAAACCTTATATCAATATTTTCAGTTATTGCCACCAAACTTGAGATCCCCTTTGACCAATATAAAAGGTTAAGGAGAAATTGTTCCCAGATATCAGTGTTGAATACACAAATAGATGACATGTGCAGGGGATTTTAAGGCATTGGTTACAAAATGAAGACTATAGAGGAAGCAAATAGAAAAATATATTTAAAAAAAGGAAGGTACTTAGAGAAGACAACATATTACAGACACATTTACCAGAAGAAGAAAAAATGTGTACAAAAGTGCACTATCCCTTAAGAAACAAATTCATAAGAAGTTACTAAATAGAGGAAAAAATAGACAGTATTCATTTGAAAGGTTCCCACAGATGTGGTATGTGTCTATCAATACATAACCTTCAAAGAAAAATTATAGAATTTTTGGAAAATGGTCCAGAGACCCAAAATGCATCACCTGTCACTCAAGAAATGTAATTTATGCTCCGCAATGCAAATGTGGGCTATTCTGTATCAGTAAAACTACCAGACTGCTCAAAACTCGCAAGTCAGAACTCAACATACAGTACCTACCAGACTGCTCAAAACGCAACATAAGAAAATGCCTTCCCACCCATTCAGTCTCATCCCATCAAAATTGTATTGAGAGAAATATAATAGAAATGATATACAGTAGGTCTCTGGGAGCGAACCAACAATGGGCCTAAATCAGACCCGATTGCTGACTTTTTCGCACAGCAGCCGATCAGGTCTGAACTGCGCATGTGCCGGTGCCGGCAGGCAGAGGCGATCGCCTGACAGGAGAGGGTGGGCCAGCGACGTTTGGCCACCATTTTAGGTGTGTTGTCCGGGCAACACAGGCGTGCCCGTACCATGCAGGAGGTGGGCCACGGTGGCTACGTGACGTCACATGCAACCGCTGGGACCCGGACAGCGACAAGTAACTCCCTGCCAGCGCGCAGGAGCTGCGCTGGTAGGGAGCTACTTTTCAAGTACAAAAGCATCGCCACCATGTGATGCATTTTGTACTTGTGCGGCGGGGTAGGGCCTGACATGCGGGGCGGACTAGTCCTGTGCTGGGCGTCTCCCCGCATGTCAGGGAAGCTGATCGTAGATGTGCTAAATTTAGCACATCTACGATCAGGTCTGAATTAGGCCCAATACGGTATCTTCTTTTTTGATACATTACTGTTAGGTTGTTACAATGTGTTAATTAAATAGATACATTAAGCTGTAAGATCATGGCAGCTGTCTGAGTGTAATATTCATTTTTTTATGTATTTTTTAAAAAATGGTGTATTAAATTAGTGTTGATCTGTGTTTAAAATAAAATAAACATACTGTATATGTGTTTTTTATTTCGTGTGCGCTGTGACAGTTCTTTTATCTCATGTCAACAGCAGCAAGGGAATAAAAAATAAAAAATTTAATAATTTCTGATCGGACATTTGGACACTTTTTATGCTGATTGTATTGAGAGAAAGATAAAAAAAATTGGAGATATCCAACACGTATACAATGTATGAAGGAATAAAGATTTGTTTAATCGTTTAATAAAGCAAAGATGAAATGGGTTTATAATTTGAAGACCCTTGTTCTTATAGTCTAAATGGGAGCTTTGAGCCTAAATGTTTTTTGTTTAGTACTTTTTATTGTTATTATGCACATGTCTGGATTTGTGTAGTTCTGAATATAGCTTTTAATGTATGTTATTATTATTTTTTCCATGCTCTCTGATTCTTTGATGGACTCTCAACAACAAAAAGAGAAGATATAGTAGAACGCAAGGTTCATACAAATCAGAGTTCCTTCAGAATTATGGAACTCATTACAAACCATAACCCTTAGCAGATGAACGTTTAAGAGAAAGAAAGCATAACGGAAGTTTTGTCTAACCAACTTCCGTGAAGTGGAATGCTTAATGAACCACCATTCATTAAGGTGGAACATCACTTCCGTTTTTCTTATTTGAGATGCATGGAAGTTTCTAACAAATTATTATCTAATTTCTGTGTTTGGAGGATAAATAGAGCCTGAATAGAGCACACTCCATTTCGATTTCATGACTAATAGAAATCAAAATGCGACAACAGCAGGAATTCAGTCGGCGGTGCATTCATACTGACGACAGGAGAAAGTAATCTGGTTGCAGCATAGTGTCAGTGACTTTGTGTTCCATATGAAGTGCCCTGCTTTGAATAACATCTGCTATTCTAATTGTCTAAGGAGTCCTTTTTCTATAATATTATGTGCTTTTATTATTTCAATCTTTATCTGTATTATAGATAATGGGGGTAATTCCAAGTTGATCGCAGCCGGACATTTTTTAGCAGTTGGGCAAAACCATGTGCACTGCAGGGGAGGCAGATATAACATTTGCAGAGAGAGTTAGATTTGGGTGGGTTATTTTGTTTTTGTGCAGGGTAAATACTGGCTGCTTTATTTTTACACTGCAATTTAGATTGCAGATTAAACACACCACACCCAAATCTAACTCTCTCTGCACATGTTATATCTGCCTCCCCTGCAGTGCACATGGTTTTGCCCAACTGCTAAAACATGTCCTGCTGCGATCAACTTGGAATTACCCCCAATGTGCAATTGTGTTGCACAAAGAGCGTTCATTCTTTTTCATATGCTGCAATTGCTGTTGGTGACATGGAGCCTTGAGTAATATCTTTAGGGGATGAGGAGCGATTACTTGTTCATCTTCTGTTAGGCAGAATGTGTTAAATGGACACATGGAAGTGACTTTATTATTATTATTATTATTATTATTATTAATATCCTTTTTTTATATGGCGCCACAAGGGTTCCGCAGTGCCCAATTACAGAGTACATAAACAAATAATCATAACAGGAAAACAGCAACTTACAGTAGAAGACAATATAGGACAAGTACAGTGTAAATAAACATAGCTATGTACATCAGCAGATGACACTGGAATAAGTATCAGGTGGCAGAAGACTGCTGGATTTGGTGCAGTTAAAGATTATTAAAGTAAGAAAAAGGATAAGCACATGAGGGAAGAGGGCCCTGCTCGTGAGAGCTTACATTCTAAAGGGGAGGGTTAGACAGACAGGGGTGACACAGATGGGGTACATAGAGAAAGTGGAACAGAGGGTTAGGATGAGATTTGGCTGGGTTTGGTGAAGAAGTGGGTCTTGAGAGCCCATTTGAAGTTTTGTAGAGAGGTGGAGAGTCTGAGGGGGAGAGGTAGGGAATTCCAGAGAAAGGGAGCAGCATGTGAAAAATTTTGGTGGTAGGAGTGGGAGGAAATATTCCGTAGGCAGGAGAGTCAGCAGAAATTAGCAGAGCGAAGAGGATGGGTGGTAGCAGTGTCGGACTGACGCATGAAGGGGCCACCGGGGGAATGCAGTGGTAGGGGCTCATGATTGGAGGTGTGGTCAGCCTCCAAAGGGGGTGTGGCCAGCCACCACAGAGGTTTGGCTAACCATTAGAGAGTACCTGGTCTGGACTCCTTGATAATTTATATAGTAATTAATGCTAGTGCATGCATGATAATGTGTCAGATTAATGACAGAAATGTACTGTAGAGACTACATCATAATCCTGTGCAGTATAAGGTAACATATGTATAATATATAATTCAAGTGCACAGTCTAGAACCTGATCCCTAGAGGAGGAGGGCCCCCCAGGCAGTGGGGCCTACCGGTTGTTTCCCATGAACCCCTGTGGGCCAGTCCGAGCCTGGGTGGGAGTGTAAATGGAGATAAGGTCAGAGATGTAGATGGGAGAGGAGTGGGTGAGGGCTTTGTAAGTGAGTGTACGAAGCTAGAAATGGATTCTGAAAGGGAAGGGAAGCCAGTGAAGGTCTTATAAGAGAAGAGAGGTGGACATAGTGCGTTTGGTGAGGAAAATGAGCTGGGCAGCAGCATTGAGGATAGATTGGAATGGAGAAAGGTATTTGTCAGGAATGCCAGTCAGGAGGAGATTACAGTAGTCCAGTCTGGAGATGACCAGTGAGTAGATAAGGGTCTTAGTAGCATCATGGGTCAGAAAGGGTCTTATCCTGGAAATATTTTTAGATGAAAAATGGCAGGTTTATGAGAGGTGCTGAATGTGTGGCTTGAAGGAGAGGGAGGAGTCAAGTATTACTTCAAGACAGCACACTTGGGGGCTAGAGGAGATAGTAGTGCCATCAATAGATAATGAGATTGTGGAAGGTGAGGTTATGCGGGAGGGAAGGAAGATGATCAGCTCGGTCTTAGACATGTTAAGTTTAAGAAAGCGCTGGGACATCCAAACAGAGATAGCAGAGAGACAGTTGGAGATATGAGTGTGGAGAGGAGGGGAGAGGTCCGGAGAGGACAGATAGATTTGAGTGTCATCAGCATACAGATGATATTGGAAATCAAAAGAGCTAATGAGCTTACCTAGTGAAGATTTACAGAGAGAGAAAAGAAGGGGACCAAGGACAGAACCTTGGGGTACACCTACAGTTAGTGGAAGTGAGGGGGAGGTGGAGTCATGAGAGGAGACAGAGAATGAACGGTCAGAGAGGTAGGAAGACAGCCAAGAGAGGACAGTATCATGCAGACCAATGGAGTGAAGGATTTGCAGTAGGAGAGGGTGGTCCACAGTGTCAAAGCAGCAGAGAGTTCAAGAAAAATAAGTAGAGAGTAGTGGCCCCTAGATTTGGCAGTATGGAGGTCATTGCAGACTTTTGTGAGGGCAGTTTCAGTGGAGCGGAGAGGATTGAATGAGTCAAGCAGTGAGTGTGAGGAAAGAAAGGAAGTAAGGCGGTTGCAGAAAATACGCTCAAGAAGTTTGGAGGGAAAAGGGAGAAGAGAGATGGGTTGGTAGTTAGAGTGTTTGGATCAAGGGTAGGTTTTTAAATAATAGGAGAGATGAGTGCATGCTTGAAGGCAGAGGGGACAGTGCCTGATGAGATGGAGAGATTGAGAATGTGGAAAAGATGAGAACAGGCAGAAGGAGGAGGAGGCGGGAGGGGATAGGATCAAGTGGAGATGTGGTGAGGGGAGAGGAACGAATGAGGGCCATGACTTCCTCACCAGAAGCATAGGAGTAAGATGTCAGAGTTGGTGAGAGGGATGGGGTGGGGTTGTAAGGGATGGAAGAAGGCTGGTTGCTGCTGGTCTGGTGTGATGTGATGTCCTGACATATGGAGTCAATTTTGGATGTGAAGTAAGTGGCAAAGTCAAGAGCAGAGAGTGAGGAGGGTAGATGGGAAAGCAAAGAGATATAGGTTAAAGGAGAGCAGGTGGTGGTCAGAGAGGGGAAATAGAAAAATCAGAAAAATTGCAATGGTGAGTGAAGACCAGATCCAGTGAGCTCCCATTTACATGGGAGGGTGAGGAGGTCCACTAGGAGAGACCAAGTGAAGAGGTGAGTTTAAGGAGATTAGAGGCAGGGGATTGTGTGGGGATATCGATAGGGATGTTGAAATTGCCTAAGATAATGGAGAGAATGTCAGAAGAGAGGAAGTGAGAAAGCCAGGAAGCAAAGTACTACTTCTAGTACTACTGGTGCTGGTGGAATAGTCTCACCTTTACAGAGGATGACAGACTTCTAATGATCATTCTTTAGGGATGCATTCGCATGTCGGAGTGCTGGCTTTCATGTGACCAATGCCAGAATACCGACACCACTCAGGAGACTGGCACTGGAACACCAACATCTGACATCCTGAAGGTAAGTATTGGGGTTCGGATTAGGCCAGAGGGAGAGGGGTTAGAGATAGGCACTGGGGGGGTTGGTTAGCCCTAGCTGGTACCCCCTGAGATTTAGCCCTAGTCTCCACCCATGGAGGGTTAGCCCTAGTCTCCAACCCAAGTGGGTTAGCCCTAGCCACCACCTCCGAAGAATTAGGATAGGGGAGGGTTAAAATACTTACCCCCTCCGATGTCGGGATCTTCAGTGTCAGGATGCCGCTGTTGGTCATGTGATCACCGGCATCCCGATCACCATTACTTCATACTGAACCCATTCTTTATGTATGCACACTATATGGAGGGGGACAAGTGGTGATTTCACCTTACTTCCCTATCAGCTTCTGTGAAGAAGTTCCACACATTCTTTTCATTAAAAAGAACCACATGGTGGACTCATTTGTATATATCAGTATCATGCTATGATTATTTTTATTCTTATTACCCAATATTCTACATATCCAATTAGGGAAGTATGGTGCCTCCCAAACCCAAATTACCTGCAAAAATGATAAAAATAATATAAAAGAGATACTTATGACACAAAATATGTGTCATAAATATCTTCTTTGTATTATTTTAATCATTAATGACAGGGGAGGCACTGACTGCACGTCCCTGGATATAACACCAACCTCCCAGGGAGAATAAATCATCTAAACTACAAAACTGTCTTCATGGCATCCTTTTCAATATTTCTTGCTATCATAAACTGTAGTTAGGTGTGTTTTGGTGTTTTTTAATTGACACTTTGTGTAAGTCTATTAATGCATAGGTTCTCAAACTCGGTCCTCAGAACCCCAAAGGAGCTCATGTTTTTCAGGTCTCCTCACAGAGTAACAAGCTAAAGAATTAGCTCCACCTGTAAATCCTTTAAAATATGTCAGTGATTGGGGGCGTGGCTAAGAGGGAAATGGAGTAGCTGCTCTGAACGGGCACTCTCCACCTCCTATATCAGGGACACATATCCTGAGGCACCTCCCTGAGTCCTAACTCACGCTTCTGGTGAGGGAAGGTACCAGGACCCCTGGAGGATCGAAATCGCTGACTACGGAGCGGTGTGTGCCCGGTTTTCCATGCTTTACCTCCTGACTCCGGGATCTCCAAAATGGCGCTGTGACTTCCGGTCCCAGCCCTGCATCCTGTCTCTGCGAGTAGCTGCGGCTTCCCTGTGGTGCCACATCCCCGCTGCTGACCTTCCGGGACACTGACTGCGACTATATCCTGGGGCATGGTGGCACGTTGCTGTGGAGCGCTAGCCACCGCTGTGGTATAGATTGGTGAGTCTGACCCCATTTCCTGAAGGCACGCACCGGAGCCTTGGGAGACTTGGGAGGCTCAGCTCCATGGGACACCTGCTGAATGCAGGCAGGGAGTGGCGGGCGGCCATTTTGCCAGTGGAACTATACTAAGTCCTGTGTCAGCTCTACTCACAGGGCTATTTGTGTGCTCATAAACTGCTCTCTATAGCTCTCTTACTGATTTCATATACCAACGCCACAGCAGCTATTGTATAGCACAAGTTAATTTACTGATCATTTGTTCTGGACTAGTCCTGTGCGATATCTCCTTTCCAAAGTCTCTGGCCCTCTATCCTGGAGGAAGAACAGTGTGCTCTGTTTATGCATGGTTTCTATTTATAACCAGGATCATTTGCTTATAGTGGCTGTTGCTGTTTTACTGTGATGGAAGTTTTCTATTGGTAGTGCATATCGCTCCCCTGTTACTGGTGCCTTGCTGCTTTGCCTGCTCTATATTGCCTCAATATACCTAATCATGGTGAACCATGACAACAAATCTGCTGCGGCCTAGCTTGAACAGTTTGCGCGCACTGCGGGAAGGAATGCTGCAACGCCAGACAGAGATGGAGATACCCTTCCTCCGGCCTCCTCTAACCCGTCCTCTCCTTCGGCTGAAGCTGTGGATGATGTCTTACAGAGGGTGCTGGAGGCTCTAGCGGCTAGCGAGTCTCACCTCGTCGATAAAATAGGTCAAGTTCAAGCAGACTTAACCATAATACATCACAATTTTCAAAGAGTCAGGGAATGGGTTGGTGAGGTCGAAACCCGATCTTCAACTTTAGAGGACAATGTCTCTCCGATGAGTTCCCATTTAACCTCAATGGATATTCATCTATCTGATATTAAAAGTAAAATGCTGGATATGGAGGGGAGACTTAGGAGGAATAATATTAATTTTGTAGGATTACAAAAGGAGGAAGGCACTGACCCGGAAAAATTCCTTGAGAACTGGCTAACAAAATCCTTCAGTGCTGATTCTTTTACGCCCTTTTTTACCATTGAAAGGGCTCACAGGATTCCTTTCCAACCTCTTCCCGCAGGTGCACCACCGCATTCCCTCATTGCAAAATTTCTCCACTACCGTGACCGGGACGCTGTACTGAACCTGGTACGCACTAAAAGCCCTTTTTTGTGGAACGGCTCCAAAATCTCAGCATTTCCAGACTTTGCACTGGCGGTGCAGAAGGACCGTGCACAATTTATCCCGATTAAGAAATGTCTTTGAGAACTTAACTTACAATACGCAATGCTATTTCTTTCTAGGCTTCGGGTTGTGGCTGAGAGAGAGACAAAATTCTTTGCCACACCTCGTGAAGCTGCCCTTTGGCTGGTTCGCTGGGCTCCGGCTAGGAGGGCTCTTGTGGCTGATCCTTGATAATTGTTCTTTACCTTGTTTTGCTTATTTTTGAAAACTTTAATGTCGTTGAGCTATGGTATACAGGTTATATTATGTGGATACCGTAACAGGATACTTCTCCCAATTAATATTATCCTGGAAGGCTCGGGGTGATGTCCTCTTACTTTACTTGGTTGATGGTGGGAGACCTGCACCTTGTCTTCTAGTCATAGTATTTATTGCCTCTTCATGTTAGTTTTATTCTAATTTGTTTGGGGAAACATTTTCAGGAATAGGTATGCCACAGTTTGGTCAGGTATACAGGGTGAGGGGTTGGGGTGGGTGGGCTTTTAGTACATTGTTGTTTTTTCTGTTTTTTTTATTTTGATATATATGGTGTGATCTACTTGGATACTTTTGGAGTCTGCATATATTGACTGTATAGGATACCTGGGACTGATCTTATATACTATGCTATGTTGACGCATGGCCTCTAACCAACCAGTCTGGGAACGTCTGAGGGCTAAATGATAAGGTTAAAAGATCCCTCGTAATCAGGCACTTTAAACAATATAATGCGGATATTATATGCCTTATGGAGACTCACCTGGTCGGAGCAAAGGTTTTGGCTCTCAAAAAACCATGGTTTGGTTGGGCTTACCACTCCACTGATACGACTCATTCTCGGGGTGTGTCGATTCTGGTGCGAAGATCAGACCCATTTATCCTTGATCAGGTAAAAATAGACCAGTGGGGCAGGTATGTTTTTTTGAAATGCCAGGTATATTCGATGTCTTTGTTTTACATTCCGCCTCCTTTTTCTTCAGATGTTCTTAAAAAAGCAGCGGATTTTATGGCACTTTACCCTAATGTTCCTATTATATGTATTGGTGACTTCAACAATGTTATTGATCCTGTTTTGGATAGAGTTAGAATGTCCTCTACTGCTCCTACTATACATTGAGGTGACTTTGCGCTGTTGTTAGAGAGCTTGGGCCTGATAGATATATGGAGAGCTCGCTACCCAGACACACGTCAGTATTCTTGCTTCTCCACTACATATTCGTCCTTCTCCAGAATAGACCTAGCCTTAACTACTAAATGTTTATTACCAAAGATTATGAATGGTCATAATGTCACCAGGGGTATCTCGGATCATTCACCAATGGTATTCTATTTGGATGTGGGAGATAGCAGAGGTCAAATATTTTGGAGGTTCAACCCCTTTTGGCTGACGCAACTGGGCACTGGAGCGGAGCTGGAGGAACTGTGGAGAGACTTCTTGGAGTTAAATGAGGGCTCAGCGTCCATTTCTATACTGTGGGACACTTTTAAAGCATACTTACGTGGCACGCTAATTAAAGCAGAGGCAACCTTAAAATCTGACTATAAGCGACAGGAGCAGGTATTGGAGGTATCATGTAGTACATTGGAACTCCAATATCTTACTGATAGTCTTGACTCAGTCTTGGATGGTCAATTCCAATGCGTTTCACTGTCTGTTTGGCAGCTTTATCAAAGGACCTTTGATAAAGCTGCCAAACAGACAGTGAAACACGTTAGGTTGCCAGCCTATGACCAGGACGTCGCCAGGCCAGTAATTGGGACCATCTGCAGCGGTCCATGGAATTGACCATCCATTGCTTTCCATAAATCTGGACATTCATGTTTGGGATGACCCATAGTGGTCTTTAGAGCTCTAACCCATTCAACATTCATCCATCCGGACACCTATCTAGAATCCGTTAGTGTGGACGTTTAATAAAAGGGGAGAACCACCATTTACATTGGCGTAGGACAGAATCACCATCACCTCGCTAGGTGGAATACCCGGCTATCTTTCCACTTGGGATCTGGTAATTATAAACTGGTTATCCGTGCATGGTCACTGCATGTTAAAGCATTGGAACATTCACATTCATTGCTTGGCCTTTATAGAGTCCATGGAGAACTACTTTGGTCATAATACTGGCATTGAGGCTTATTTTATTTGTATTTGAGTCCATTTTTTATTTTATGTGTATGTGTTTATGGTATTTTAACATCATTCATTAAATTTGTATATTGGTATGAATATTAGCACCTGGTAGCGCTGTTTTTATCTTTTTTGCTTTGCCACATGTGGTGACTGACTATCACCCTATTTTAACAGCTGCTTAAGAAATCAGCTCTGTTAAAGCGCCCAGAAAAAATATACTAATTTATTAGTATATTTTTAAAGTATTTATGTACGGAAATCAACCTACCTAAATCTCACTTTTAGCGATATCTCGAGCTTCGTCATGCCTGCTCATCTCAGTTTGGTACTGCACCACCTCCTCTCCAGAAATCTCCTGTTCTTTCGCTTTTAGTGTCCATTGGACACTCTAAGGCCATTTCTGCTCTTTACTCTGCTCTGCTTGGTGCCCATCACTCTGGAACTCTCCCTAGCCTTAAATCCAAAAGGGAGGCTGACTTGGTACCTATCTCCTTCGACAATTGGGAAGAAGCCCTGGGGGCTTCTCAAACAACTACCACCTCTGCTCGCTTTCAACAAATACATTTGTTTATACTAGAGAAGAGCGGGTTCGGTTCCTCGGGGTCCGAGCCCCCCCCCCCCCCCCCCCGAACCTCACCCATTTTACACGGTTCCGAGGCAGCCTCGGATCTTCCCGCCTTGCTCGGTTAACCAGAACGCGCCCAAATGTCATCATCCCGCTGTCGGATTCTTGCAAGATTCGGATTCTATATAAGGAGCCGCACGTCACCACCATTTTCACTCGTGCTTTGGAGATTGAACGGAGAGGACGTGGCAGCGTTCTCTCCCTGAAAAGCTCCGTAATCTATGCTCAGTGTGCTGAAAATATCTGTGCTCAGTGTGCTGCAAATAATCTGTGCTCATACTGCTTGTCAGGACACACATGTGTCACAGTTACACCGCTCTGTACTGAATTATATACAATAATTTTAAATCATTTTCTATAGCTTCTATACTGCTTGTCAGGACACACATGTGTCACAGTTACACCGCTCTGTACTGAATTATATACAATCATTTTAAATAATTTTTTATAGCTTCTATACTGCTTGTCAGGACACACATGTGTCACAGTTACACCACTCTGTACTGAATTATATACAATCATTTTAAATCATTTTCTATAGCTTCTATACTGCTTGTCAGGACATACATGTGTCACAGTTACACCGCTCTGTACTGATATATACAATAATTTTAAATCATTTTTTATAGCTTCTATACTGCTTGTCAGGACACACATGTGTCACAGTTACACCGCTCTGTACTGAATTATATACAATAATTTTAAATAATTTTCTATAGCTTCTATACTGCTTGTCAGGACACACATGTGTCACAGTTACACCGCTCTGTACTACTTCTGATATACAGTAATATATATACTTTTCTATAGCTTCTATACTGCTTGTCAGGACACACATGTGTCACAGTTACACTGCTCTGTACTGATATATATACAATAATATATATACTTTTCTATAGCTTCTAGTATTACAGTGCAGCATTTTGGTGACCAACAGTATACATATATAGTACAGTACAGTAGGCCATTGCTATTGATATATTACTGGCATATAATTCCACACATTAAAAAATAGAGGACAAAAATGTGGAGGGTAAAACAGAGAAAGATCAAGATCCACTTCCACCTCGTGCTGAAGCTGCTGCCACTAGTCATGGCCGAGACAATGAAATGCCATCAACGTCGTCTGTTAAGGCTGATGCCCAATGTCATAGTAGAGAGCATGTAAAATCCAAAAAACAATAGTTCAGTAAAATTACCCAAAAATCTAAATTAAAAATGTCTGAGGAGAAGCGTAAACTTGCCAATATGCCATTTACGACACGGAGTGGCAAGGAACGGCTGAGGCCCTGTCCTATGTTCATGGCTAGTGGTTCAGCTTCCCATGAGGATGGAAGCACTCATCCTCCCACTAGAAAAATGAAAAGACTTAAGCTGGAAAAAGCACAGCAAAGAACTGTACGTTCTTTTAAATCACAAATCCCTAAGGAGAGTCCAATTGTGTCGGTTGCGATGCCTGACCTTCCCAACACTGGATGGGAAGAGGTGGCGCCTTCCACCATTTGCACGCCCCCTGCAAGTGCTGGAAGAAGCACCCACAGTCCAGTTCCTGATAGTCAAATTGAAGATGTCACTGTGAAGTACACCAGGATGAGGATATGGGTGTTGCTGGCACAGAGGAGGAAACTGACAAGGAGGATTCTGATGGTGAGGTGGTTTGTTTAAGTCAGGCACCCAGGGAGTCACCTGTTGTCCGTGGGACGAATATGGCCATTGACATGCCCGGTCAAATTACAAAAAAAATCACCTCTTCGGTGTGGAATTATTTCAACAGAAATGCGGACAACAGGTGTCAAGCTGTGTGTTGCCTTTGTCAAGCTGTAATAAGTAGGGGTAAGGACGTTAACCACCTAGGAACATCCTCCCTTATACGTCACCTGGAGCGCATTCATCAGAAGTCATTAACAAGTTCAAAAACTTTGGGTGACAGCGGAAGCAGTCCACTGACAACTAAATCCTTCCTCTTGTACCCTAGCTCTTGCAAACCACACCACCGACTCCCTCAGTGTCAATTTCCTCCTTAGACAGGAACGCCAATAGTCCTGCAGGCCATGTCACTGGCAAGTCTGATGAGTCCTCTCCTAACTGGGATTCCTCCGATGGATCCTTGAGTGGAACGCCTACTGCTGCTGGCGCTGCTGTTGTTGCTGCTGGGAGTCGATCGTCATCCCAGAGGGGAAGTCGGAAGACCACTTGTACTACTTCCAGTAAGCAATTGACTATCTAACAGTCCTTTGCGAGGAAGATGAAATATCACAGCAGTCATCCTGCTGCAAAGCGGATAATTCAGGTCTTGGCAGCTGTGGTGGTGTTAAACGTGTGTCCGGGATCCACCGTTAATTCACAGGGAATTAGAGAATTGATTGAGGTACTGTGTCCCCAGTACCGAATACCATCTAGGTTCCATTTCTCTAGGCAGGCGATACCGAGAATGTACACAGACGTCAGAAAAAGAGTCACCAGTGTCCTAAAAAATGCAGTTGTACCCAATGTCCACTTAACCACGGACATGTGGACAAGTGGAGCAGGGCAGACTCAGGACTATATGACTGTGACAGCCCACTGGGTAGATGTATTGCCTCCTGCAGCAAGAACAGCAGTGGCAGCACCAGTAGAAGAATCTCGCAAATGCCAACTCGTTCCTAGGCAGGCTACGCTTTGTATCACCGCTTTCCATAAGAGGCACACAGCTGACAACCTCTTACAGAAACTGAGGAACATCATCGCACAATGGCTTACCCCAATTGGACTCTCCTAGGGATTTGTGACATCAGACAACGCCACCAATATTGTGCGTGCATTACATCTGGGCAAATTCCAGCACGTCCCATATTTTGCACATACATTGAATTTGGTGGTGCAGAATTTTTTTTAAAAATGACAGGGGTGTGCAAGAGATGCTGTCAGTGGCCCGAAGAATTGCGGGCCACTTTCGGCATTCAGCCACCGCGTGCCGAAGACTGGAGCACCAGCAAACACTCCTGAACCTGCCCCGCCATCATCTGAAGCAAGAGGTGGTAACGAGGTGGAATTCAACTCTCTATATGCTTCAGATGATGGAGGAGCAGCAAAAGGCCATTCAAGCCTATACATCTGCCTACGATATAGGCAAAGAGGGGGAATGCACCTGACTCAAGCGCAGTGGAGAATGATTTCAACGTTGTGCAAGGTTCTGCAACCCTTTGAACTTGCCACACGTGAAGTCAGTTCAGACACTGCCAGCCTGAGTCAGGTCATTCCCCTCATCAGGCTTTTGCAGAAGCAGCTGGAGAGATTGAAGGAGGAGCTAAAACGGAGCTATTCCGCTAGGCATGTGGGACTTGTGGATGGAGCCCTTAATTCGTTTAACCAGGATTCACGGGTGGTCAATCTGTTGAAATCAGAGCACTACATTTTGGCCACCGTGCTCGATCCTAGGTTTAAAGCCTACGTTGTATCTCTCTTTCCGGCAGACACAAGTCTGCAGAGCAAGAAAAGTAACCCAGACGCGCTGTCACAGCTGCCAGTAGGGATTGTCAGTCCCTGGAAAATGTTTTAAAAAGAAAGTATGAACTGGCGCTATATGTTTCTCCAATGATAATAAATGAATGTGGATCAATTTCAATAAAATAACATATAATTTATTACCTAAACATCACATGCTAAAAAAATCAAGAGCATAAAATGCAAATGTGAACATGAAGTTAAGGGCATATATGGAGCTGAGAATAAATTGGTAATGGCTGCTTTTGAGTGTCCATAGAGGATCCCGGACTGAAAACAATATGCAGAGTTCCCTGGGAAAAATAAATTGAACACAGCTGGTGTTACCCGTGACGACGGAGACTTCTAGAGGTTTGAGGATTGCCAGCAAGCAAGCTGTGCCGTTTATGCAGACACTTGGTCTCTCCAATCGGTGCTGTATGAATGAAGTCCCTCAGAGTTCAATTGGTAGATTTTGAAAGTCCATATCTGGATCCGTTTTAAGAATGGTGCACTTGTAGTAGTAGCAGCTTGAACACTTAACGCGTTTCCCTAGGCTCGGTCACCTAGCTTCATCAGAAGTACAAGTCTGCAGAGGTGCAAAGACCTGCTGGTGAGACACTTGTCAACTCAAGCGGAACGTGACCCGTCAATAGCTCCTCCTTCACATTCTCCCGCAACTTGGGCTGCGAGGAAAAAGGTAAGAATTCCGAGCCCACCCGCTGGCGGTGATGCAGGGCAGTCAGGAGCGAGTGCTGACATCTGGTCCGGACTGAAGGACCTGCCAATGATTACTGACATGTCGTCTACTGTCACTGCATATGATTCTGTCACCATTGAAAGAATGGTGGAGGATTTTATGAGTGACCGCATCAAAGTAGGCACGTCAGACAATCCGTACGTATACTGGCAGGAAAAAGAGGCAATTTGGAGGCCCTTGCACAAACTGGATTTATTTTACCTAAGTTGCCCCCCCCCCCCATCCAGTGTGTACTCCGAAAGAGTGTTTAGTGCAGCCGCTCACCTTGTCAGCAATCGGCGTACGAGGTTACCAGCAATTGCCTCCAGAAAGTACACAGGGACCTGAGATAGTGGATTCCAGTGGGGACGAATTAATAATCTGTGAGGAGGGGGATGTACACAGTGAAAGGGGTGAGGAATCGGTCGATGAGGAGGAGGTGGACATCTTGGCTCTGTAGAGCCAGTTTGTGCAAGAAGAGATTGATTGCTTCTTTTTTGGTGGGAGCCCAAACCAACCAGTCATTTCAGCCACAGTCGTGTGGCAGACCCTGTCACTGAATTGATGGGTTTGTTAAAGTGTGCATGTCCTGTTTATACAACATAAGGGTGGGTGGGAGGGTCCAAGTACAATTCCATTTTGCACCTCTTTTTTATTTTATTAATCTCTGCATCATGTGATGTTTGGGGCTAATTTTTTAAAGTGCCATCCTGTTTGACACTGCAGTGCCACTCCTAGATGGGCCAGGTGTTTGTGCCGGCCACTTGGGTCACTTAGCTTAGCCATCCAGCGACCTTGGTGCACCTCTTTTTTTCTTTGCATCATGTGCTGTTTGAGGACTATTTTTTTAAGTGCCATCCTGTCTGACACTGTAGTGCAACTCCTAGATGGGCCAGGTGTTTGTGTCGGCCACTTGTGTCACTTAGCTTAGCCATCCAGCGACCTTAGTGCACCTCTTTTTTTCTTTGCATCATGTGCTGTTTGGGGACTATTTTTTTAAGTGCCATCCTGTCTGACACTGCAGTGCCACTCCTAGATGGGCCAGGTGTTTGTGTCGGCCACTTGGGTCGCTTAGCTTAGTCATCCAGCGACCTCGGTGCAAATTTTAGGACTAAAAATAATATTGTGAGGTGTGAGGTGTTCAGAATAGACTGGAAATGAGTGGAAATTATGGTTATTGAGGTTAATAATACTATGGGATCAAAATTACCCCCAAATTCTATGATTTAAGCTGTTTTTGAGGGGGTTTTGAAAAAAAAACACCCGAATCCAAAACACACCCGAATCCGACAAAAAAATTTCCGTGAGGTTTTGCCAAAACGCGTCCGAATCCAAAACACGACCGCGGAACCAAATCCAAAACCAAAACACAAACCCGAAAAATGTCCGGTGCACATCTCTAGTTTATACTACATCATGTATATATCACTCCTACTCACTTATCTAGAATAGGAGGGCGGGGTGACTGCAGGTGCCCGAAGTGTGTCTCCTTAGATGGCACTTTTTGGCACTTGTTGTGGTCTTGTCCTGTAGTGAATGCCTTTTGGCAAGATGTGATAAAGATAATAATCTCTACAGGTATACTATCGGACGTTATTACGCCCACTGTGTGTATTCTTGCTGTAATAGATGAAGAAATATTGGATGTACACTCTAGACGATATATTCTTATTTTATGTGCTCTTGCTGAGGTGCTGATAGTGCAATCTTGGATGGCGCATACCGGCCCTAATGTTAGCATATGGATTCCCCTGATGAACTTGGTAGTATCTCATGAGAAGGTTGAATACATCTCTAGGAAAGCCCCTGATAAATTTTATAACATATGGGACAGATCTCTCCCCGTTTAGTCAGGGCCTTCCTATATCTGCTGTGTAATATTACTTGGTTATCATGCTAAATGTGCTGGTGCACAGTATACTATATAATATATGCAGCTCCAAATTACTCTTAATGATGACACACTTTGACTCTGTTTGTCATTTGACTCTGTTTGTCTCTTGTCTCTGTATCTCATATTGGTACGATGGCCCTCATTCCAATTTTATAGCCCCAAGCAACTTTTTGCTGCTGGTGCGATCAACTAATCTCCGCCTCACACAAAACAAGACCAGCCCTGGACATACTTACCCTGTGCGACGGGTCCAGCGATTATAGTCACGGCTTTGACGTCAGACATCCACGCTCCCCGAAAACAGCTTCAAACGGTCAGTTGACACCCCGGAAAGCCTTCCTGCTGTCGATCTTCTTGCGGTCGCCGCTGCGACCACTTTCTTCACTGTCAGCGTCGTTGCCCGGCGACGGATGCTGCCGGGCAACGATGCATGTGCGCAATGCGCACACAGCACATGCGCATTCCAGACCAGATCGCACTGCTGCAAAGAAGTGCAGCGTGCGATCGGGTTGGAATGAGGGCCGATATCTCTTATAACGAATTACGAATGGTGTAATTTCTAGAGCGTTGGCCTTAGCTTTATTCACTAAACACCCACTGACACCGCTACTTTATACACTACCAAAGATACACAAGAGCCTTATAGTACCACCGGGCCATCCGATTATTAGTGCCCGGGGCTCTTTATTTCATTCTTTATCTATATATCTTGATTATATACTACAACCCTGTATATTAGGCCATCCCAGCCATATACTGGATAGCACTTCATTTTTGAACAAATTGGCCAACATAAAATTATTACATACTGATGCTTTTCTTTGCAGCATTGATATATCGAGCTTATATACGGTCATCCCAAATAGGGAAGGATTGCTTGCCACTCGTTCCTTAATTACTAACAACATTATGTATAATGGGCCTGAAATTGACTTTGTGGTGAATGCTTGGAAATGATTCTAACCAGGAATTATTTTCTTTATGATAAAAATTATTATTTACAGCTATCCGGGTGTGCGATGGGGGCTTCAGTAGCCCCCTCGTAAGCTAATGCTTATATGTATTTCACAGAGCAAGAAATATTTTATACAGAACCTTTGATTGCAGAACAAATAGCCTTTTATGCAAGATATCTGGATGATATATTTGTAATAAGGACAGGTACTAAGGATGCTTTTGAAACATTCATTCACAAGCCCTATCAAACTAACGTACACTATTGATTCCAACAAGGTTAATTTCCTAGATGTATGTATCAGTTTAGATCATGGGCAGTGTCGTACTGGGGTATGAAGGGCCCACCGGGGGGAATGCAGTTATAGGGGCCCATATTTAGGGGTGTGACCAGCCTACAATGGGGGTGTGGCCAGCCTCCACAGAGGCTTGAAATGCACAATAATCTTGTGCAGTGTAATGCAACATATCTACAATGTATAATACAAGTGCACAGTCTGGAACCTGATCCTTAGAGGAGGAGGAGGGCCCTCAGGCAGTGGGACCCACCGGTGGTTTCCCCTGTACCCCTGTGGGCCAGTCCGACCTTGATCATGGGATGATCAGTACTGATTTATTTAGCAAACCGACAGATAGGAATACATTCCTTCATGCACGCAGTTCTCATCCTAAATCTTTGAAGTACGGACTTCCGTACTCACAATTCATTCGAGCAATCAGGATATGTAGTGATAGAGAACAAGCTATGCTACACATTGACAATATGATTGCCAAATTCTTACATAGGGGCTATACATTATCCAATCTCAAACAGGCTAAAGAACGAGCACTTATGTTACCATGTGATCAACTATTAACCAAAGCACCAAAGAAAACCAAATTGAAGTGTATACCCTGGGTTAATCATTTCAACAGAGCTAGTGGTACCATTAAGAAAATTACTACCAATTTATGGCCAATTGTAAGCTCAGACCCTGACTTAAATTTAAAAGACAGGAGCATTATGTCATGTTACACTCGGGGCCGCAATATCCGGGACTGCCTGGTCCATACGGATATTAGCGACCAGGGTGACACAGAACATAAACAATATTCTCTCTACTAAGAAAGGTTGTTTTAAGTGTCTTGGCTGTGTGACTTGCAGTTATTTGGTACCGGGCAATTCATTTTTTAATCCCCGTAGTGGGAAAAAGTATGAGATCCGTCACAGAGTAACTTGCACCACAAGGTTTATTATATATATGATCACATGTCCCTGTGGACTTAGTTATGTAGGAAAGACTGATAGAACATACGTGAACAGTTGGCCGGGCACCGTATGTCTATCCGTGCAGCCATTGAAAATGGCAGGAGTGATCAACTAGTTGCCAGACACTTTTTTCAAGCAGGCCATAATTTGGCCTCTTTGAGGTATAAAATAATAGAGCATATTCCAGAAACACGTAGAGGTGGTGATCGCTCTGCTAAATTACTTAGATGTGAATCCAAATGGATATTTAGATTAGGAACACTATCTCCTAAAGGACTCAAAGAATATATTGGCCTTCATTGTTTCCGGGGTAGGGGTCCTGGGGTGCACACCGGTAATGAGAGGTGTGACCCTGCGGAGACCTTTCAGTAGAACTGCATACAAAGAAAAAGGTTGCAGGTGCACAATTCAAACATTACCAATCTATTAATAATAATCATTGCAATAAAAATAGGATTTTAATTAGAGATGAGCGGGTTCGGTTTCTCTGAATCCGAACCCGCCCGAACTTCATGGTTTTTTTCACGGGTCCGAGCAGACTCGGATCCTCCCGCCTTGCTCGGTTAACCCGAGCGCGCCCGAACGTCATCATGACGCTGTCGGATTCTCGCGAGACTCGGATTCTATATAAGGAGCCGCGCGTCGCCGCCATTTTCACACGTGCATTGAGATTGATAGTGAGAGGACGTGGCTGGCGTCCTCTCCATTTAGATTATAAGAGAGAGAGATTTACTGGAGCTTAGGACTAGGAGGAGTACTGTAGAAGTGTAGAGAGTGCAGAGAGTTTACTAGTGAGTGACCACCAGACAGTGCAGTTTATTTAATATATCCGTTCTCTGCCTGAAAAAAGCGATACACACAGTGACTCAGTCACATACCATATCTGTGTGTACTGCTCAGGCTCAGCCCAGTGTGCTGCATCATCTATATATATTATATATCTGTCTGACTGCTCAGCTCACACAGCTTATAATTGTGGGGGAGACTGGGGAGCACTGCAGTGCCAGTTATAGGTTATAGCAGGAGCCAGGAGTACATAATATTATATAGTGAGTGACCACCAGACAGTGCAGTTTATTTATATATCCGTTCTCTGCCTGAAAAAAGCGATACACACAGTGACTCAGTCACATACCATATCTGTGTGCACTGCTCAGGCTCAGCCCAGTGTGCTGCATCATCTATATATATTATATATCTGTCTGACTGCTCAGCTCACACAGCTTATAATTGTGGGGGAGACTGGGGAGCACTGCAGTGCCAGTTATAGGTTATAGCAGGAGCCAGGAGTACATAATATTATATTAAAATTAAACAGTGCACACTTTTGCTGCAGGAGTGCCACTGCCAGTGTGACTGACCAGTGACCTGACCACACTGACCACCAGTATAGTTAGTAGTATACTTATATTGTGATTGCCTGAAAAAGTTAAACACTCGTCGTGTGACTTCACTTGTGTGTTGTTGTTTTTTTTATTCTATAAAAATAAAACTCATTCTGCTGACAGACAGTGTCCAGCAGGTCCGTCATTATATAATATATAATATATACCTGTCCGGCTGCAGTAGTGATATATATATATTTTTTATATCATTTATCATCCAGTCGCAGCAGACACAGTACGGTAGTTCACGGCTGTGGCTACCTCTGTGTCTGCACTCGGCAGGCAGTCCGTCCATAATTGTATACCACCTAACCGTGGTTTTTTTTTCTTCTTTATACATACATACTACTACGACATCTCTTTATCAACCAGTCTATATTAGCAGCAGACACAGTACTGTTATGAGCCACGGCTGTGGCTCATTCCTGTTTTGCATTTTGGTTCTGTATTTTATGTTATACTTCTGTTTATGTTCCCCGTGGGTATCATGGGGTGCTCGGAGCTCACCCTTAAGGAGGGGATACTGTTATGAACCACAGGTAGTGGTTCATTTCTATTTTATGTTTATTAAGTTGTCTTGCATGCCAGGATTTCCTGTTGCTCTGTTTTAGTATGCTCTTGTCTGCTGCCGCTGGTTAGTCTGTGTAATTGCAGCTTGTTCCATGTGTTCAGCCTCACCTGGCTGCTAATTGCATCTTGTCAGCTGGAATCATGCAATAGGCCAGCTGCTCTGGATTATTAATTAGGCCTCTCTGTTATATGCTGGCTGATTGCAGTTCACAGACGCTGGTGATATTTCTGGGTTTTCAGTCTGCTTGAGTTCTGAGCTTGGTTCCTGCTAGTTCCTGAGCTTCCTGTTTGCCTGTGTCTGCTGCAGAGAGTTCCCAGTCCCGGTCTTTTCGGTTGTTCCTGTCCTCAGAGATCCTGTACTCGGAAGTTACCATCTGTTCCTGGAGTCTGACCGAGCACCTTTAACATCTGGTGGTGTTCGTGAGTCGCGGCGCAGCCGTGTGTTGCGGCTTGTCCGCTTCTGTTTATTATTTTGTTTAATTGTGTTCTGGAGCTTTGCGGAGGATTCCGCTTCCACAGATCCACTCTGGTGTCCGGCGGTGCCGGATAGGAGTGTCGGATCAGTGGATCCTTGGTTGTCCTTTTTCCTGGCGGCTAGTCCGCACATACCTTTTGATTTAGTTAGCTTGTAACCCCTGGCCTGGTTGCTTAGTCAGAGGGCCCCTTGTTATCACCCTGTCTCGGACTTCCCCTTGTCTCCCATTAAGACCTGCGGGGGCATCGGGGTTGGGCAGACATAATCCGCCCTTCGAACGCGGCTGCCATGGGCTCAAGCAACCATAGTCTCGCAGGGGATTTCTGATAACACGGGCGAGACAACGGAGTTAGGGCGCCAGGGGTTACTAGGCTATCCAGCTCCCACAACCAGCTTATTTTCCTGTACTCAGATCCCTGCCATAAGATCTCCTCCGGTCTGGAGTACAGGAATCATAACAAGTACAGTACGGTAGTTCACGGCTGTGGCTACCTCTGTGTCTGCACTCGGCAGGCAGTCCGTCCATAATTGTATACCACCTAACCTTTTTCTTTGCATCATGTGCTGATTGGGGAGGGTTTTTTGGAAGGGACATCCTGCGTGACACTGCAGTGCCACTCCTAAATGGGCCCGGTGTTTGTGTCGGCCACTAGGGTCGCTAATCTTACTCACACAGTCAGCTACCTCATTGCGCCTCTTTTTTTCTTTGCGTCATGTGCTGTTTGGGGAGGGTTTTTTGGAAGGGACATCCTGCGTGACACTGCAGTGCCACTCCTAGATGGGCCCGGTGTTTGTGTCGGCCACTAGGGTCGCTAATCTTACTCACACAGCTACCTCATTGCGCCTCTTTTTTTCTTTGCGTCATGTGCTGTTTGGGGAGGGTTTTTTGGAAGGGACATCCTGCGTGACACTGCAGTGCCACTCCTAGATGGGCCCGGTGTTTGTGTCGGCCACTAGGGTCGCTAATCTTACTCACACAGCTACCTCATTGCGCCTCTTTTTTTCTTTGCGTCATGTGCTGTTTGGGGAGGGTTTTTTGGAAGGGACATCCTGCGTGACACTGCAGTGCCACTCCTAGATGGGCCCGGTGTTTGTGTCGGCCACTAGGGTCGCTAATCTTACTCACACAGCTACCTCATTGCGCCTCTTTTTTTCTTTGCGTCATGTGCTGTTTGGGGAGGGTTTTTTGGAAGGGCCATCCTGCGTGACACTGCAGTGCCACTCCTAGATGGGCCCGGTGTTTGTGTCGGCCACTAGGGTCGCTAATCTTACTCACACAGCTACCTCATTGCGCCTCTTTTTTTCTTTGCGTCATGTGCTGTTTGGGGAGGGTTTTTTGGAAGGGACATCCTGCGTGACACTGCAGTGCCACTCCTAGATGGGCCCGGTGTTTGTGTCGGCCACTAGGGTCGCTTATCTTACTCACACAGCGACCTCGGTGCAAATTTTAGGACTAAATAATATTGTGAGGTGTGAGGTATTCAGAATAGACTGAAAATGAGTGTAAATTATGGTTTTTGAGGTTAATAATACTTTGGGATCAAAATGACCCCCAAATTCTATGATTTAAGCTGTTTTTTAGTGTTTTTTTGAAAAAAACACCCGAATCCAAAACACACCCGAATCCGACAAAAAAAATTCGGTGAGGTTTTGCCAAAACGCGTTCGAACCCAAAACACGGCCGCGGAACCGAACCCAAAACCAAAACATAAAACCCGAAAAATTACAGGCGCTCATCTCTAATTTTAATACCTACCGGTAAATCCTTTTCTCCTAGTCTGTAGAGGATGCTGGGGACTCCAAAAGGACCATGGGGTATACACGGGATCCACAGGAGCTTGGGCACACTAAAAAGACTTTGACTGGGTGTTAACTGGCTCCTCCCTCTATGCCCCTCCCCCAGACCTCAGTTATAGGAACTGTGCCCAGGAGAGACGGACATTTCGAGGAAAGGATTTTTGTTAAACTAAGGGCAAGAAACATACCAGCCCACACCACAAACATACCATACAACTGGAGTAGCATAAAACCAGATAACTATGAACTAACAACAGCAACAAGCTGAACATAACTGATACACAACGCACGTGTAACCGAAAATAACCATTATCAACCTAACTGCAAGGAATAGTCCGCACTGGGATGGGCGCCCAGCATCCTCTACGGACTAGGAGAAAAGGATTTACCGGTAGGTATTAAAATCCTATTTTCTCTTACGTCCTAGAGGATGCTGGGGACTCCAAAAGGACCATGGGGGTCTATACCAAAGCTCCAGACCGGGCGGGAGAGTGCGGACGACTCTGCAGCACCGATTGAGCAAACATGAGGTCGTTCATCAGCCAGGGTATCAAACTTGTAGAACTTAGTAAAAGTGTTTGAACCCGACCACGTAGCTGCTCGGCAAAGTTGAAGTGCCGAGACCCCTCGGGCAGCCGCCCAAGATGAGCCCACTTTCCTGGTAGAATGGGCCTTTACTGATTTCGGCAACGGTAGCCCAGCCGAAGAATGAGCTTGCTGAATCGTATTACAAATCCAGCGTGCAATAGTTTGCTTAGAAGCAGGATTTCCAATCTTGTTGGAAGCATACAGGACAAACAGAGCCTCTGTCTTGCTAGTAAGAGCCGTCCTGGCGACGTAAATTTTCAAAGCTCTTACAACATCAAGAGATTTTGGGACCGCCACAGCATCCGTAGCCACAGGCACCACAATAGGTTGGTTAATGTGAAATGAAGAAACCACCTTCGCCAGAAATTGTTGACGAGTCCGCAATTCCGCTCTATCCGAATGGAAGATCAAATATGGGCTCTTGTGAGACAAGGCCGCCAACTCAGACACTCGCCTGGCAGACGCCAGAGCCAAAAGCATGACCACTTTCCAAGTGAGAAACTTTAACTCAACCTTACGCAAAGGCTCAAACCAGTGAGACATAAGAAACTGCAACACCACTTCAAGATCCCACGGCGCCACGGGTGGCACAAATGGAGGATGGATATGCAGCACTCCCTTCACGAAAGTCTGAACCTCAGGAAGGACGGCCCATTCCTTTTGAAAGAAAATAGATAAGGCTGAAATCTGCACTTTGATGGAACCCAATTTCAGGCCTGCATCCACGCCTGCCTGCAAAAAATGGAGGAAACGACCCAAGTGAAACTCCTCCGCAGGAGCTGCTTTGGATTCACACCACGACACATATTTTCTCCAAATACAGTGATAATGTTTCGCCGTGACCTCCTTCCTAGCCTTAAGGAGAGTGGAGATGACTTCCCCGGGAATACCCTTCCGAGCTAAAATCTGGCGCTCAACTTCCACGCCGTAAAACGCAGCCGCGGTAAGTCCGGAAACAGGCAGGGCCCCTGCAGTAACAGGTCCTCTCTTAGAGGAAGCGGCCAGGGATCTTCCACTAGTAATTTCTGAAGATCCGGATACCAGGCCATCCATGGCCAATCTGGAGCGATGAGTATTGCCTGAACCCTTGTTCGTCTTACAATCCTCAGCACCTTTGGAATGAGAGGAAGCGGAGGGAAAACATACACCGACTGAAACACCCACGGAGTTACCAGGGCATCCACCGCACAGGCTTGGGGGTCCCTTGACCTGGAACAATACCTTGGAAGCTTCTTGTTGAGGCGAGATGCCATCATGTCTATCAGAGGAGTTCCCCAACGCCTTGTCACTTCTGCAAATACTTCTTGATGAAGAGCCCACTCTCCTAGATGGAGATTGTGTCTGCTGAGAAAGTCTGCTTCCCAGTTGTCCACACCCGGGAGGAAGACTGCTGACAGAGCGCTCACGTGCTGTTCCGCCCAGCGGAGAATTCTTGTGGCCTCCGCCATTGCAGCCCTGCTCCTTGTTCCGCCTTGGCGGTTTACTTACGCCACCGCTGTCATGTTGTCCGACTGGATCAGGACAGGAAGACCCTGAAGAAAACTCTTCGCTTGCAGGAGGCCATTGTAAATGGCTCTTAACTCGAGAACATTTATGTGGAGAGAAGATTCCTGGCTTGACCATTTTCCCTGGAAACTTCTTCCCTGCGCGACTGCGCCCCAGCCTCGGAGACTTGCATCTGTGGTCAGCAGGACCCAGTCCTGGTTTCCGAAACGGCGTCCCTCTAGAAGTGAGAGCCTTGCAGCCACCACAGGAGAGAGATCCTGGCCCTGGAAGATAGACTTATTTTCCGGTGCATGTGTAGGTGAGACCCGGACCATTTGTCCAGCAGGTCCCACTGAAACACCCTGGCATGAAACCTGCCAAACAGAATGGCCTCGTAAGCCGCCACCATCTTCCCTAGCACTCGAGTGCATTGATGAATCGACACTCTTGTCGGTCTCAAAAGCTCCTTGACCATGGTCTGTATTTCTAGAGCTTTGTCCTCCAGAAGAAACACTCTCTGAAGCTTCGTGTCTAGGATCATGCCCAGGAAGGGCAGCCGAGTCGTCGGAATTAACTGAGACTTTGGCAAATTTAAAATCCAACCGCGATGTTGCAGAACCGTCAGGGAGAGTGCCACATTCTTTAACAATTGTTCCTTTGACCTCGCCTTTATCAGGAGATCGTCCAAGTTCGGGATAATTGTGACCCCTTGCTTGCGAAGGAGTACCATCATTTCTGCCATAACCTTGGTGAAAACCCTCGTGGCCATGGAAAGCCCAAACGGCAACGTCTGAAATTGGTAATGACAATCCTGCACTGCAAATCTCAGGAAGGCCTGATGCGGAGGATAAATCGGGACATGTAAGTAGGTATCCTTTATGTCGACTGACGCCATAAAATCCCCCCCCTTCTAGGCTGGAGATCACAGCTCGAAGAGATTCCATCTTGAACTTGAAAGTTATCAAGTATGGATTGAGGGATTTTAGGTTCAGAATCGGTCTGACCGAACCGTCCGGCTTCGGTACGACAAAGAGGCTCGAATAGAATCCTTCCCCCTGCTGGGACGGGGGAACGGGAACAATGACCCTCTGTTGACACAACTTTTGTATTGCAGCATTTACTACTTCTCTTTCTGGAAGAGAAACTGGCAAGGCCGATATGAAAAAGCGGCGGGGGGGGCATCTCCTGAAACTCCAGCTTGTACCCTTGGGACACTATGTCTAAGACCCAAGGATCCAGGGCTGATTGAAACCAGACCTGACTGAAGATTCGGAGACAGCCCCCCACCGGCACGGACTCCCGCAGGGGAGCCCCAGCGTCATGCGGTGGACTTGGTAGAAGCGGGGGAGGACTTTTGGTCCTGGGTGCCTGATCCCGCAGGCAACTTCTTTCCCCTTCCTCTACCCTTTAAAGCGAGGAAAGACGAGCCCTTACCTCGTTTGTATTTATTAGGCCGAAAGGACTGCATCTGTTGATGGGGCCCCTTTTTCTGTTGAGTGGGAACATAAGGAAGAAAAGATGACTTACCCGCAGTAGCGGTAGACACCAGGTCAGCCAGGCCGTCACCAAACCAGACACTACCTTTGAAGGGGAGAGCTTCCATATTTTTCTTGGAGTCGGCATCAGTATTCCATTGATGGATCCACAGCGCCCTCCTGGCCGAGACCGCCATGGCATTGGCTCTTGATCCCAAGAGGCCAACATCTCATGCCGCATCCTTTAGGTAATCTGCAGCGTCCTTGATATAACCAAGAGTCAAAAGAATATTATCTTTATCAAGGGTATCCATATCAGAAGCTAAATTATCAGCCCATTTAGCAATAGCACTACTCACCCATACCGACGCCACAGCAGGTCTGAGCAATGCACCAGTATTAACGAAAATGGCCTTCAAAGACGTCTCCAGCTTGCGATCCGCCGGATCCTTGAGAGCAGCCGTGTCAGGGGACGGAAGCGCCACCTTCTTGGACAAACGGGATAGAGCCTTGTGGACATTTGGAGACGACTCACATTTTTCCCTGTCATCAGAGGGGAAAGGATACGCCATAAAAATTCTCTTGGGAATCTGCCACCTCTTGTCCGGCGACTCCCAAGCTTTTTCACAAAGAGCATTCATTTCATGAGAGGGGGGAAACTTTACCTCAGGTATTTTCCCTTTAAAGAGGCAAAACCTTGTTTCATGAATAGTAGGTTTGTCAGAGATATTTAAAACATCTTTAATAGCCACAATCATGTACTGAATACTCTTAACTACCCTTGGGTGTAAAGTAGCCTCATTAAAATCGACATCGGAATCCGAGTCCGTGTCGGCATCTGTATCTACCATCTGGGTAAATGAACGTTTTTGTGAACCTGAGGGGGTCTGCACCTGAGCCAGAGCATCTTCCATGGATTTTCTCCATGTTTGAGTCTGAGAATCAGATTTATCAAGCCTCTTAGACAATAAAGCCACATTAGCATTAAGTGTACTTAACATAGCAACCCAATCAGCAGTCGGCTGTGCCGACAGAACCATCTCCAGCTCCTTTTCTGCGCCCCCAGTAACTTCCTCCGGGGAGGAACACTCAGCCTCAGACATGCCGACACGTAGTACTGACACCCCCACACTCACACTGGCCAAATAAAGGGGACAGCCTACAGGGAAGCCTGGAGAGAGAAACACAGAGGGAGTATGCCAGCTCACACCCCAGCGCCTATATACTACACAAGTATAATATATATCAGTAGCGCTGTAATAATAAGAAAAGCACCAAATTATCTGTGCCCCCCCACCCCCCGTTTTGCTCCCTTTTACTTGTGAGGAGCATGGAGGACCCGGGCCAGCGTCTCTGCAGTGGCTGTGGAGAGAAGAAAATGGCGCTGGTGAGCTGTGCGGCTAAGCCCCGCCCCCTTCCCGGCGCGCTTCAGTCCCGCTCAAATTTGAAAAATGTATACTGGCGGGGGTATTATATATACGGTGCCCAGGCACTGAATATGCCTTTAGTCAGTGTATATGACCCCAGTAACTGCTGCCCAGGGCGCTCCCCCCCAGCACCCTGTGAGTGCCGTTGGTGAAGTGTGTGGGAGCATGGAGCGCAGCGCTACCGCTGCGCTGTACCTCACTGAAGTCTTCTGCCGTCTGAAGTCTTCGGTTCTTCTAATACTCACCCGGCTTCTGTCTTCTGGCTTCTGTGAGGAGGGGGGGTGACGGCGCGGCTCCGGGAACAAGCAGCTAGGCGAACCAAGTGATCGAACCCTCTGGAGCTAATGGTGTCCAGTAGCCTAAGAAGCAGAGCCTTTAACTAAGAAGACGTAGGTCTGACTTCTCTCCCCTCAGTCCCTCGATGCAGGGAGCCTGTAGCCAGCAGGTCTTCCTGAAAATAAAAAACCTAACAAAAGTCTTTCTAGAGAAACTCAGTAGAGCTCCCTAGTGTGTGTTCAGTCACTCCTCGGCACAAAGCGAGAAGTAATGAGGTGAGAGATAAAGTAGTGAGGTAAAGCAAGAGAGTCCTGCACAAATGTATATTGGATTATCAGATGGGGGTGCATTTCCGGGGTGTGGGTCCCCCTGGACTGTTGCGGCTGTTTTGCCTCAGGAGCAACACATATTAACACTTATTTTCATATTTACTTTCATCCCTATCGTGTGTTTTGTTTCAGTGTAATTCATTTCCTACCTTCACTTTTCACTACTTTACCTCTAACTACTTTACCTCTCACTACTTTATCTCTCGCCTCATTACTTCTCACTAATTTACCCCTGCTCTTTTCAGCAGCCTCTCTCACTAACCTATTTTCACTTTTTCACTATATTTTTTCACTTTTGTGTTGCCCTGGGGTCACTCAGCTGCTTCATTTTAGGATTTGTACCCCCCAAAATGTTAGGGACTTGCCCGACTAATGAGGTTACCTGGACGCGGTGGGCAAGCCGTTACTTATGGCCATAACTATGCGAAAGACCTCGCTCAAACTCCTTCACTGTTTCCTATAGATCTGTTCATTTTTATGCATTGTCTTTATGTATTTTTTATACATTTGCTTATTGTTTATTAATTCATCTGTGCTGACATTATGTAAAGTGTAACTTCTTTGTTACAATATATGCTGAATTTGTGATTCCTTTGCAATATTTATTATCATGTAACAATTTATTACCATGTAACACTGTGTTATATATTTCTCATTATGATACTTCTACTATTTATTTTATGTACTCCATGTCTTCATAGGAATTTCAGCTGCTTTTCCTCTATTTGCTAAGTGTTATGGGTTTCCATGGCTCCGGTCAGTTGGTGATGATGTCATCTGTGGGCGTCTGATCCTAAGATCCGGTAACCGTGTTTGCACGTGGGATGGTGAGGGTATAAAAGGGTGAGTGTGTTTTGTATTTTTTATCCTGATGACGGGTTTTACAATAAACTGGAAACGTTGATAAATATACCTGTACCTTTACTACATTTATTTCTGAGTGTCACCGCATCTGATTGCTGTATGTGGACTCTGCAAGTGAGTACCTACGGAGGGCACCAGCAAGTATACACAGACTTATCGGTGTGCTTCCTGCATGCATCTGTGTATATATAAATATATATATATATATATATATATATATATATATATATACTGTATATACATACAGTCCCAGCTGCACACAAAATAGTCCAAAGGTTAGCAGTGCAGGGTACAGAAATATTTCGGAATATAAAAAAGCAGAACCATCACATCCAAATAATTCAATGCAGAAAAAAATCTTTATATAGTGTTTTCAGCAGCAATAAACAAAGTGCAAGTGCAAAACCAGCAAAAGGATGGAAATACACCGCAGATTCTCATCATAGTTTCAATGTAGAGTATAATCACATCCTAAGCAAATGTCAGCTTTATATGTGTGTGTATATGTATGCAGAGGCGTCACTAGGGTTAGTGTCACCCAGAGTGGTAACTCATTATGTCACCCCCCATGGACCTCCTCCCGTATCACACCACATGGAATCCTTATTAATGTCATAATTCAGTAGGCAGTCAATTGACCGTCGGACAGGATCCCAGTGGTCAATATTGATAAAGCTGAATATTTATCTTACTTAAAACCCTCTAAAAGGTGAGAGAACACAGTACGCTATTGATGTATGGTATACCGTAAGGGTACGCACGTTGCGTAACAATCGCTTAGCCGTAGTCGAGACGCTCGAGCGTCACGTTCGCTCACGGCCAAGAGATCACAGGCAGGCACGCTATAGGCTGCCGACTAACGTAATGATATGTTACTAGCGTAGCGGACGCTTGGGACCACGAGGAGATCACAAGCGGCGCTGACGCTCACAATGTTAAGCCTTTATAACTATACCATAAACAATGTATTTATGCAATAAACCTTGGTGCAGTGATAGGGTGTAAATGTAACACAGTGTAACCTTATTAACTTGAAAGCTGTACGAGCGTCTCCGACGCTCTGAGAATACTTAGAAATATAATGAATACACAGATACCGGTCTTAGGTTCTAACACCTTATATGAACGTTCTATTTGCAAAAGAATAATACAATACAAGTCATACACTACCAAAATAACATTGACCACCTAACCAGATAACTACACATGAAATACAATAACAGTACAATAACACTTAAGAGAAAGAGAGAGAAAGAGGAGAAGAGAGAGAGAGAGAGATATGGCTCACAATAACAATAAAGGCAATATGGTTGCGGAGAAACTTACGCTCAAGGGAAACAATCGCATGCGCCTCTGGATATCCAGCTCCCGATTATCAGTGGTGAGAACCGTTGAAGAGAATAGAGAGCTGGCCCAGGTCGGCTTGTCCTTTTATACCCTACACATAATACAGTACAATGGTCCCTATATTCTTATTGTTCATTGGACACAGGAATTCGTCTTCGCATTATAACAAAAGGTCATAGGTTGATTCATACAGGTGGGCTGTGACTATTTCCAACTGCTCAGGTGGGTGGGAAACTAGGTTTCCCGCCGCATGGATAATAAAGTGCAAATAATAGCAAATGTCCATAAACTTCTTATGTCCATAACTATTCGCACGAGCGATTAATCCGCTCCAAACCAACACCGGAATATTGCTAATTAAATACTCTTCCGATGGATACTAAACACCACTGTGTAACCCCTGTCTGACCCTTCGTATCAAACAAAGAGGGATCTCTTTGTCTATGAACATGCTACATTAACTAAACTTTCAGATTCTATCAAAGGGACCATAACCTACAAAATACATTATATAGTTAAAATATGTTACGAACGAGTCGCCCGCTAGATGCACATAAACTTTACCGTAAATGCGCACACCGTAGGTTAATTTCCTAGATGTATGTATCAGTTTAGATCATGGGCAGTGTCGTACTGGGGTATGAAGGGCCCACCGGGGGGAATGCAGTTATAGGGGCCCATATTTAGGGGTGTGACCAGCCTACAATGGGGGTGTGGCCAGCCTCCACAGAGGCTTGAAATGCACAATAATCTTGTGCAGTGTAATGCAACATATCTACAATGTATAATACAAGTGCACAGTCTGGAACCTGATCCTTAGAGGAGGAGGAGGGCCCTCAGGCAGTGGGACCCACCGGTGGTTTCCCCTGTACCCCTGTGGGCCAGTCCGACCTTGATCATGGGGTGATCAGTACTGATTTATTTTGCAAACCGACAGATAGGAATACATTCCTTCATGCACGCAGTTCTCATCCTAAATCTTTGAAGTACGGACTTCCGTACTCACAATTCATTCGAGCAATCAGGATATGTAGTGATAGAGAACAAGCTATGCTACACATTGACAATATGATTGCCAAATTCTTACATAGGGGCTATACATTATCCAATCTCAAACAGGCTAAAGAACGAGCACTTATGTTACCATGTGATCAACTATTAACCAAAGCACCAAAGAAAACCAAATTGAAGTGTATACCCTGGGTTAATCATTTCAACAGAGCTAGTGGTACCATTAAGAAAATTACTACCAATTTATGGCCAATTGTAAGCTCAGACCCTGACTTAAATTTAAAAGACAGGAGCATTATGTCATGTTACACTCGGGGCCGCAATATCCGGGACTGCCTGGTCCATACGGATATTAGCGACCAGGGTGACACAGAACATAAACAATATTCTCTCTACTAAGAAAGGTTGTTTTAAGTGTCTTGGCTGTGTGACTTGCAGTTATTTGGTACCGGGCAATTCATTTTTTAATCCCCGTAGTGGGAAAAAGTATGAGATCCGTCACAGAGTAACTTGCACCACAAGGTTTATTATATATATGATCACATGTCCCTGTGGACTTAGTTATGTAGGAAAGACTGATAGAACATACGTGAACAGTTGGCCGGGCACCGTATGTCTATCCGTGCAGCCATTGAAAATGGCAGGAGTGATCAACTAGTTGCCAGACACTTTTTTCAAGCAGGCCATAATTTGGCCTCTTTGAGGTATAAAATAATAGAGCATATTCCAGAAACACGTAGAGGTGGTGATCGCTCTGCTAAATTACTTAGATGTGAATCCAAATGGATATTTAGATTAGGAACACTATCTCCTAAAGGACTCAAAGAATATATTGGCCTTCATTGTTTCCGGGGTAGGGGTCCTGGGGTGCACACCGGTAATGAGAGGTGTGACCCTGCGGAGACCTTTCAGTAGAACTGCATACAAAGAAAAAGGTTGCAGGTGCACAATTCAAACATTACCAATCTATTAATAATAATCATTGCAATAAAAATAGGATTTTAATACCTACCGGTAAATCCTTTTCTCCTAGTCCGTAGAGGATGCTGGGGACTCCAAAAGGACCATGGGGTATACACGGGATCCACAGGAGCTTGGGCACACTAAAAAGACTTTGACTGGGTGTTAACTGGCTCCTCCCTCTATGCCCCTCCCCCAGACCTCAGTTATAGGAACTGTGCCCAGGAGAGACGGACATTTCGAGGAAAGGATTTTTGTTAAACTAAGGGCAAGAAACATACCAGCCCACACCACAAACATACCATTCAACTGGAGTAGCATAAAACCAGATAACTATGAACTAACAACAGCAACAAGCTGAACATAACTGATACACAACGCACGTGTAACCGAAAATAACCATTATCAACCTAACTGCAAGGAATAGTCCGCACTGGGATGGGCGCCCAGCATCCTCTACGGACTAGGAGAAAAGGATTTACCGGTAGGTATTAAAATCCTATTTTCTCTTACGTCCTAGAGGATGCTGGGGACTCCAAAAGGACCATGGGGGTCTATACCAAAGCTCCAGACCGGGCGGGAGAGTGCGGACGACTCTGCAGCACCGATTGAGCAAACATGAGGTCGTTCATCAGCCAGGGTATCAAACTTGTAGAACTTAGTAAAAGTGTTTGAACCAGACCACGTAGCTGCTCGGCAAAGTTGAAGTGCCGAGACCCCTCGGGCAGCCGCCCAAGATGAGCCCACTTTCCTGGTAGAATGGGCCTTTACTGATTTCGGCAACGGTAGCCCAGCCGAAGAATGAGCTTGCTGAATCGTATTACAAATCCAGCGTGCAATAGTTTGCTTAGAAGCAGGATTTCCAATCTTGTTGGAAGCATACAGGACAAACAGAGCCTCTGTCTTGCTAGTAAGAGCCGTCCTGGCGACGTAAATTTTCAAAGCTCTTACAACATCAAGAGATTTTGGGACCGCCACAGCATCCGTAGCCACAGGCACCACAATAGGTTGGTTAATGTGAAATGAAGAAACCACCTTCGCCAGAAATTGTTGACGAGTCCGCAATTCCGCTCTATCCGAATGGAAGATCAAATATGGGCTCTTGTGAGACAAGGCCACCAACTCAGACACTCGCCTGGCAGACGCCAGAGCCAAAAGCATGACCACTTTCCAAGTGAGAAACTTTAACTCAACCTTACGCAAAGGCTCAAACCAGTGAGACATAAGAAACTGCAACACCACTTCAAGATCCCACGGCGCCACGGGTGGCACAAATGGAGGATGGATATGCAGCACTCCCTTCACGAAAGTCTGATCCTCAGGAAGGACGGCCCATTCCTTTTGAAAGAAAATAGATAAGGCTGAAATCTGCACTTTGATGGAACCCAATTTCAGGCCTGCATCCACGCCTGCCTGCAAAAAATGGAGGAAACGACCCAAGTGAAACTCCTCCGCAGGAGCTGCTTTGGATTCACACCACGACACATATTTTCTCCAAATACAGTGATAATGTTTCGCCGTGACCTCCTTCCTAGCCTTAAGGAGAGTGGAGATGACTTCCCCGGGAATACCCTTCCGAGCTAAAATCTGGCGCTCAACTTCCACGCCGTAAAACGCAGCCGCGGTAAGTCCGGAAACAGGCAGGGCCCCTGCAGTAACAGGTCCTCTCTTAGAGGAAGCGGCCAGGGATCTTCCACTAGTAATTTCTGAAGATCCGGATACCAGGCCATCCATGGCCAATCTGGAGCGATGAGTATTGCCTGAACCCTTGTTCGTCTTACAATCCTCAGCACCTTTGGAATGAGAGGAAGCGGAGGGAAAACATACACCGACTGAAACACCCACGGAGTTACCAGGGCATCCACCGCACAGGCTTGGGGGTCCCTTGACCTGGAACAATACCTTGGAAGCTTCTTGTTGAGGCGAGATGCCATCATGTCTATCAGAGGAGTTCCCCAACGCCTTGTCACTTCTGCAAATACTTCTTGATGAAGAGCCCACTCTCCTAGATGGAGATTGTGTCTGCTGAGAAAGTCTGCTTCCCAGTTGTCCACACCCGGGAGGAAGACTGCTGACAGAGCGCTCACGTGCTGTTCCGCCCAGCGGAGAATTCTTGTGGCCTCCGCCATTGCAGCCCTGCTCCTTGTTCCGCCTTGGCGGTTTACTTACGCCACCGCTGTCATGTTGTCCGACTGGATCAGGACAGGAAGACCCTGAAGAAAACTCTTCGCTTGCAGGAGGCCATTGTAAATGGCTCTTAACTCGAGAACATTTATGTGGAGAGAAGATTCCTGGCTTGACCATTTTCCCTGGAAACTTCTTCCCTGCGCGACTGCGCCCCAGCCTCGGAGACTTGCATCTGTGGTCAGCAGGACCCAGTCCTGGTTTCCGAAACGGCGTCCCTCTAGAAGTGAGAGCCTTGCAGCCACCACAGGAGAGAGATCCTGGCCCTGGAAGATAGACTTATTTTCCAGTGCATGTGTAGGTGAGACCCGGACCATTTGTCCAGCAGGTCCCACTGAAACACCCTGGCATGAAACCTGCCAAACAGAATGGCCTCGTAAGCCGCCACCATCTTCCCTAGCACTCGAGTGCATTGATGAATCGACACTCTTGTCGGTCTCAAAAGCTCCTTGACCATGGTCTGTATTTCTAGAGCTTTGTCCTCCAGAAGAAACACTCTCTGAAGCTTCGTGTCTAGGATCATGCCCAGGAAGGGCAGCCGAGTCGTCGGAATTAACTGAGACTTTGGCAAATTTAAAATCCAACCGCGATGTTGCAGAACCGTCAGGGAGAGTTCCACATTCTTTAACAATTGTTCCTTTGACCTCGCCTTTATCAGGAGATCGTCCAAGTTCGGGATAATTGTGACCCCTTGCTTGCGAAGGAGTACCATCATTTCTGCCATAACCTTGGTGAAAACCCTCGTGGCCATGGAAAGCCCAAACGGCAACGTCTGAAATTGGTAATGACAATCCTGCACTGCAAATCTCAGGAAGGCCTGATGCGGAGGATAAATCGGGACATGTAAGTAGGTATCCTTTATGTCGACTGACGCCATAAAATCCCCCCCCTTCTAGGCTGGAGATCACAGCTCGAAGAGATTCCATCTTGAACTTGAAAGTTTTCAAGTATGGATTGAGGGATTTTAGGTTCAGAATCGGTCTGACCGAACCGTCCGGCTTCGGTACGACAAAGAGGCTCGAATAGAATCCTTCCCCCTGCTGGGACGGGGGAACGGGAACAATGACCCTCTGTTGACACAACTTTTGTATTGCAGCATTTACTACTTCTCTTTCTGGAAGAGAAACTGGCAAGGCCGATATGAAAAAGCGGCGGGGGGGGCATCTCCTGAAACTCCAGCTTGTACCCTTGGGACACTATGTCTAAGACCCAAGGATCCAGGGCTGATTGAAACCAGACCTGACTGAAGATTCGGAGACAGCCCCCCACCGGCACGGACTCCCGCAGGGGAGCCCCAGCGTCATGCGGTGGACTTGGTAGAAGCGGGGGAGGAGTTTTGGTCCTGGGTGCCTGATCCCGCAGGCAACTTCTTTCCCCTTCCTCTACCCTTTAAAGCGAGGAAGGACGAGCCCTTACCTCGTTTGTATTTATTAGGCCGAAAGGACTGCATCTGTTGATGGGGCCCCTTTTTCTGTTGAGTGGGAACATAAGGAAGAAAAGATGACTTACCCGCAGTAGCGGTAGACACCAGGTCAGCCAGGCCGTCACCAAACCAGACACTACCTTTGAAGGGGAGAGCTTCCATATTTTTCTTGGAGTCGGCATCAGTATTCCATTGATGGATCCACAGCGCCCTCCTGGCCGAGACCGCCATGGCATTGGCTCTTGATCCCAAGAGGCCAACATCTCATGCCGCATCCTTTAGGTAATCTGCAGCGTCCTTGATATAACCAAGAGTCAAAAGAATATTATCTTTATCAAGGGTATCCATATCAGAAGCTAAATTATCAGCCCATTTAGCAATAGCACTACTCACCCATACCGACGCCACAGCAGGTCTGAGCAATGCACCAGTATTAACGAAAATGGCCTTCAAAGACGTCTCCAGCTTGCGATCCGCCGGATCCTTGAGAGCAGCCGTGTCAGGGGACGGAAGCGCCACCTTCTTGGACAAACGGGATAGAGCCTTGTGGACATTTGGAGACGACTCACATTTTTCCCTGTCATCAGAGGGGAAAGGATACGCCATAAAAATTCTCTTGGGAATCTGCCACCTCTTGTCCGGCGACTCCCAAGCTTTTTCACAAAGAGCATTCATTTCATGAGAGGGGGGAAACTTTACCTCAGGTATTTTCCCTTTAAAGAGGCAAAACCTTGTTTCATGAATAGTAGGTTTGTCAGAGATATTTAAAACATCTTTAATAGCCACAATCATGTACTGAATACTCTTAACTACCCTTGGGTGTAAAGTAGCCTCATTAAAATCGACATCGGAATCCGAGTCCGTGTCGGCATCTGTATCTACCATCTGGGTAAATGAACGTTTTTGTGAACCTGAGGGGGTCTGCACCTGAGCCAGAGCATCTTCCATGGATTTTCTCCATGTTTGAGTCTGAGAATCAGATTTATCAAGCCTCTTAGACAATAAAGCCACATTAGCATTAAGTGTACTTAACATAGCAACCCAATCAGCAGTCGGCTGTGACGACAGAACCATCTCCAGCTCCTTTTCTGCGCCCCCAGTAACTTCCTCCGGGGAGGAACACTCAGCCTCAGACATGCCGACACGTAGTACTGACACCCCCACACTCACACTGGCCAAATAAAGGGGACAGCCTACAGGGAAGCCTGGAGAGAGAAACACAGAGGGAGTATGCCAGCTCACACCCCAGCGCCTATATACTACACAAGTATAATATATATCAGTAGCGCTGTAATAATAAGAAAAGCACCAAATTATCTGTGCCCCCCCACCCCCCACCCCCCGTTTTGCTCCCTTTTACTTGTGAGGAGCATGGAGGACCCGTGCCAGCGTCTCTGCAGTGGCTGTGGAGAGAAGAAAATGGCGCTGGTGACCTGTGCGGCTAAGCCCCGCCCCTTCCCGGCGCGCTTCAGTCCCGCTCAAATTTGAAAAATGTATACTGGCGGGGGTATTATATATACGGTGCCCAGGCACTGAATATGCCTTTAGTCAGTGTATATGACCCCAGTAACTGCTGCCCAGGGCGCTCCCCCCCAGCACCCTGCACCCTGTGAGTGCCGTTGGTGAAGTGTGTGGGAGCATGGAGCGCAGCGCTACCGCTGCGCTGTACCTCACTGAAGTCTTCTGCCGTCTGAAGTCTTCGGTTCTTCTAATACTCACCCGGCTTCTGTCTTCTGGCTTCTGTGAGGAGGGGGGGTGACGGCGCGGCTCCGGGAACAAGCAGCTAGGCGAACCAAGTGATCGAACCCTCTGGAGCTAATGGTGTCCAGTAGCCTAAGAAGCAGAGCCTTTAACTAAGAAGACGTAGGTCTGACTTCTCTCCCCTCAGTCCCTCGATGCAGGGAGCCTGTAGCCAGCAGGTCTCCCTGAAAATAAAAAACCTAACAAAAGTCTTTCTAGAGAAACTCAGTAGAGCTCCCTAGTGTGTGTTCAGTCACTCCTCGGCACAAAGTGAGAAGTAATGAGGTGAGAGATAAAGTAGTGAGAGGTAAAGCAAGAGAGTCCTGCACAAATGTATATTGGATTATCAGATGGGGGTGCATTTCCGGGGTGTGGGTCCCCCTGGACTGTTGCGGCTGTTTTGCCTCAGGAGCAACACATATTAACACTTATTTTCATATTTACTTTCATCCCTATCGTGTGTTTTGTTTCAGTGTAATTCATTTCCTACCTTCACTTTTCACTACTTTACCTCTAACTACTTTACCTCTCACTACTTTATCTCTCGCCTCATTACTTCTCACTAATTTACCCCTGCTCTTTTCAGCAGCCTCTCTCACTAACCTATTTTCACTTTTTCACTATATTTTTTCACTTTTGTGTTGCCCTGGGGTCACTCAGCTGCTTCATTTTAGGATTTGTACCCCCCAAAATGTTAGGGACTTGCCCGACTAATGAGGTCACCTGGACGCGGTGGGCAAGCCGTTACTTATGGCCATAACTATGCGAAAGACCTCGCTCAAACTCCTTCACTGTTTCCTATAGATCTGTTCATTTTTATGCATTGTCTTTATGTATTTTTTATACATTTGCTTATTGTTTATTAATTCATCTGTGCTGACATTATGTAAAGTGTAACTTCTTTGTTACAATATATGCTGAATTTGTGATTCCTTTGCAATATTTATTATCATGTAACAATTTATTACCATGTAACACTGTGTTATATATTTCTCATTATGATACTTCTACTATTTATTTTATGTACTCCATGTCTTCATAGGAATTTCAGCTGCTTTTCCTCTATTTGCTAAGTGTTATGGGTTTCCATGGCTCCGGTCAGTTGGTGATGATGTCATCTGTGGGCGTCTGATCCTAAGATCCGGTAACCGTGTTTGCACGTGGGATGGTGAGGGTATAAAAGGGTGAGTGTGTTTTGTATTTTTTATCCTGATGACGGGTTTTACAATAAACTGGAAACGTTGATAAATATACCTGTACCTTTACTACATTTATTTCTGAGTGTCACCGCATCTGATTGCTGTATGTGGACTCTGCAAGTGAGTACCTACGGAGGGCACCAGCAAGTATACACAGACTTATCGGTGTGCTTCCTGCATGCATCTGTGTATATATAAATATATATATATATATATATATATATAATATATATATATATATATATATATATATATACTGTATATACATACAGTCCCAGCTGCACACAAAATAGTCCAAAGGTTAGCAGTGCAGGGTACAGAAATATTTCGGAATATAAAAAAGCAGAACCATCACATCCAAATAATTCAATGCAGAAAAAAATCTTTATATAGTGTTTTCAGCAGCAATAAACAAAGTGCAAGTGCAAAACCAGCAAAAGGATGGAAATACACCGCAGATTCTCATCATAGTTTCAATGTAGAGTATAATCACATCCTAAGCAAATGTCAGCTTTATATGTGTGTGTATATGTATGCAGAGGCGTCACTAGGGTTAGTGTCACCCAGAGTGGTAACTCATTATGTCACCCCCCATGGACCTCCTCCCGTATCACACCACATGGAATCCTTATTAATGTCATAATTCAGTAGGCAGTCAATTGACCGTCGGACAGGATCCCAGTGGTCAATATTGATAAAGCTGAATATTTATCTTACTTAAAACCCTCTAAAAGGTGAAAGAACACAGTACGCTATTGATGTATGGTATACCGTAAGGGTACGCACGTTGCGTAACAATCGCTTAGCCGTAGTCGAGACGCTCGAGCGTCACGTTCGCTCACGGCCAAGAGATCACCGGCAGGCACGCTATAGGCTGCCGACTAACGTAATGATATGTTACTAGCGTAGCGGACGCTTGGGACCACGAGGAGATCACAAGCGGCGCTGACGCTCACAATGTTAAGCCTTTATAACTATACCATAAACAATGTATTTATGCAATAAACCTTGGTGCAGTGATAGGGTGTAAATGTAACACAGTGTAACCTTATTAACTTGAAAGCTGTACGAGCGTCTCCGACGCTCTGAGAATACTTAGAAATATAATGAATACACAGATACCGGTCTTAGGTTCTAACACCTTATATGAACGTTCTATTTGCAAAAGAATAATACAATACAAGTCATACACTACCAAAATAACATTGACCACCTAACCAGATAACTACACATGAAATACAATAACAGTACAATAACACTTAAGAGAAAGAGAGAGAAAGAGGAGAAGAGAGAGAGAGAGAGAGAGAGATATGGCTCACAATAACAATAAAGGCAATATGGTTGCGGAGAAACTTACGCTCAAGGGAAACAATCGCATGCGCCTCTGGATATCCAGCTCCCGATTATCAGTGGTGAGAACCGTTGAAGAGAATAGAGAGCTGGCCCAGGTCGGCTTGTCCTTTTATACCCTACACATAATACAGTACAATGGTCCCTATATTCTTATTGTTCATTGGACACAGGAATTCGTCTTCGCATTATAACAAAAGGTCATAGGTTGATTCATACAGGTGGGCTGTGACTATTTCCAACTGCTCAGGTGGGTGGGAAACTAGGTTTCCCGCCGCATGGATAATAAAGTGCAAATAATAGCAAATGTCCATAAACTTCTTATGTCCATAACTATTCGCACGAGCGATTAATCCTCTCCAAACCAACACCGGAATATTGCTAATTAAATACTCTTCCGATGGATACTAAACACCACTGTGTAACCCCTGTCTGACCCTTCGTATCAAACAAAGAGGGATCTCTTTGTCTATGAACATGCTACATTAACTAAACTTTCAGATTCTATCAAAGGGACCATAACCTACAAAATACATTATATAGTTAAAATATGTTACGAACGAGTCGCCCGCTAGACGCACATAAACTTTACCGTAAATGCGCACACCGTGCGCCTGCGGGTGCCCGCAGCGGCGAGTATGCGCACGCACGGCAGGGCTCATGAACGTGCAACAGGCACTCGCATGAGGTGCAAATATGGCAGTGTGTAGCGTGATATTTTTCTGACTTTGACAGTCCACCCTTTGGCAGTCACCAATAACAGCCACTTTCTAAAACATTTCAAAAAGAGAAAAATATATGTCATGTGAAAATATTTCTATGGTTGGGTAGGGGAGGAGAGGAGAAGGTGAGAAAAGGGTATGACCTAGTGAGATAGCAGAAGCATGTGTGTATGAGTCCATGTTTGGAGGGTCATGTATCATCGTGCCGTACGTGTTTTAGATCAAGCTTCGAGGTATTGCGAAGTATACATTTGAATTCCTTCTTATCCCGTGGTACGGGTCTGTGGATGGGCTGTCAAACTTTACCGAGCTCTTTTCGGCTTTTAGTTGCAACAAAATGGGGGAGCACATTTTAGTTGATGATACATGAATGGGGGAATATGTGAATGCTGATATCTGTGCCTATATTCCCTATCGACTATGTGTGTCATTACCTGAAGGTTGTAGAGATGAAGATAAAGAACACTTATGGTAAATGCATTGATAAACTATGCGAGTTTAATATACATTTGCCGATTGAGGTCTTGTCTTGTCTTGATGTACATGTTGACTGTAGTCTCTTTGTGCTTTTGCTAATAAACGTAAGCCAAGCTTTATCAATGTCCATAGACTTACAAAAAGTGTTGGGCTAGTGTAAAATTAAAAGTACTAGGGACATGGGGGGTCTATGGCATAGTCCATCAGTTGTCTGTGTAAAAGGTTGTCAAACTTCTTCTTTAATCCATCTGTTGTCTGCATACAAGGTCGTCAAATTCCTCTTCCAAGTGGGTCTTTTTACCTTGGAGGAAAACGAGAAACAGGTGAAAGAAACGGACCGTGGAATCACATTTTCATCACAACATTCGTTGGGTCATAAATCACATCAGTCGTTGTTATTACAGTATCTTCACTCCTTAAACTCATCACTCGGGCGCTACGTTTACACTTTGTTAAAGCCTGAACGCATCTAAATATCAAACCAATCGATATGACAACACCCAGGATACATAGAAGAAACTTCCCTACATCCATTATGACTCCTTGAGCCCATTCTCCTAAACCAGAGAACCAATTTCGCGGGTTCAACCATGACACCCAACTGGTCAGCTCATTACCCACAGCGGCAAGGGTGAGATTGTGTTTCCTTCGGAACTCCCATTTTAATTGGAGAATGTCGTCCATCTTTTGGTCTATGACCTCGACCGGGTCCTCGGTGCTGTTTGTGATATACGTGCAGCACTTTATTCCATACTGAGTTGCTAGGGTGACACAATACCCACCCGTCACAGCTGTGAGATAATTGAGAATCATCCTATGCTGAACCAGTTCTGTTTTATAAGCTTGGAGCTCCCTTCCAGTATACCTGAATGTGTCATCATACATTTCAGTGATATTGTCTAATAAATTTGCAAGCGCAGATATATATTTATAATTTATCACTCCTCTGGCGGTACGGGTGATATCTAACGCGATTAGGAATTGAATCCCGGTGGATTCACTGATCAGGTCAGAGGCCGGATGCTCTGTTCTCTCTATTAGATGACGTATAACGATGTGCTCGTAATGAGTATGAGTATAAGGAGCTTGGGCACTGCGGTGAATATCCTTCATTTTAGTATGTGATACAGTCATTACCTCAGGCAGTACTTTTCCAATATAACACAACCCTTCTGAGTTTGGGGCAAGCCACTTATACGCCTTCCTCCCGCATATGAAATATGCATCATTGGGGAGAACATATGGGACTGAATATGTCATTACCATGTTACACATTTTCCATGTGAACTCTCCTAACCCTAATTCTCCCATCTGTTTAATACACGTATCAGTTTGTATGATATGTGCACAGTATCCTGGTGATACCTCTCCAACCCTCATGGTCCTACTTCCTAGGGTATACCTATATCGGAAATATTTTCCACTACCGGCTATGTGGCGTATAAGTTCGGTATCTGTTGGCATTCTATCGGCTCTGTATGAAAAGGTCATGGTTTGGTTATTCCATGACACTTCCCAATTTCCCGGCTTTCGGGGATTGGAAATGTTAAAACATACTAGGGATCTATCCACATGATATTGGTGGAGCTTCAAACTAGGAGGACTGGAGATATTAAACCTCCTGTCCACCGGCCTCCCACCACTTAGCTCAAGTACCTCCCCTATAGTTAAAGGGAAGGGCACTAATCCTGATTTGCTATGGCCTTGAGGTACTTGAGAGCATACCCAACAATCTGTCTGATTTAACACTTTACCCACTAAGGAGTGATAGTCACTTAATGGATGCCGGTCCATGTGGATATTAAAACTGGATTGGCATTTCTGATACACCCATCCTCAACTACACTGTCACAGAGCCTACAGATACAGTTCTCTTCAGCTAGCAATCCTTCACAATTTCTTCTATTGTCAATGCTACCAGATCGTTTTCTGATACTCGCCTTTACTCGGTGATTATGTTGTTCTTGGAAATCTACGCCTCCATCTCTGTCATCAGAACCCATTCCAGAACCTCTCTCGACCTCCATGGTACTCTCGCCGAAACAGACTGCTCTGGTCAACATCATGGTCAACAGGAAAATCCGGATCACAGTCTCTTGGGGCAAGTCCATCTTATAGGAGGAAATGGAGAAGAATGAGAAGGGGGAAAGAAATAATTGAGGGAGATGGGATGGGAAGTGGAGAAAAACAATAAAAGGGAACAGGGGATCAACAACTGCCTCTGATCTTATTATTTTCAATGCTCAGGTGCCGTCTCAGTCCTCCTGAAACAGACACTCCAGTGATACAACTTCCTCCACCGTCTGTTCTTTATCACGGGACCTCTCTGGATCAGCAACCTTCTTACAATGGGACGAATGAACCCAAGTCTCTCTCTCGGCAACCTTCAATGCTGTCGTGCTAATCAATAAGACTTGGTATGGTCCGTCCCATCTGTTAATAAGGCAACCTGAGCGTAGAAAATTCCATATCATTACATAATCCCCAGGTTCAATGTCATGACAATTACTATCTGGCAAATCAGGAATCACTAACTTCAGATTATCATTTTGATTCCTTAGCTGTTTACTCATGTTAACCAGGTATTTTACAGTCACTTCATTGTTACACTTCAAATCATCCTGAGGGTTAATCATAACATGCGGTTGTCGACCAAACAAGATTTCAAAGGGGGACAGATTAAGAGGGGACCTGGGAGTGGTTCTGATGCTGTATAGTACAATGGGTAAAGCTTCTGGCCATGTCAATCCTGTTTCTGCCATAACTTTGCTCAGTTTATTTTTAATAGTGCTGTTCACTCTTTCCACCTTCGCACTCGCCTGGGGGCGATATAGAGTGTGCAGCTTACTATCAATTCACATCAACTTACACATTCCTTGAAAGACATCACCTGTAAAATGGGTACCCCTATCACTTTCAATTATTCTAGGGATACCATATCTACACACAAATTCCTGCACAATTTTCTTAGCAGTAAACATAGCGGTATTTGTGGCCGCCGGAAATGCTTCGACCCAATTTGAAAACACATCTATACAAACAAGTACATATTTCAAATTTCGACAAGGGGGTAATTGTATAAAATCAATCTGTATTACCTGAAAAGGGCCGCTTGTAGGTGGGATATGGGATGGTTCTGTTGGTATTGCCTTTCCGATGTTCTTCCTCAAGCAGGTAAGGCATGACATTGCTCTCTTACCTGCATGGGATGAGAATCCTGGGGCGCACCAATATGCTCTTACCAACTTGCACATTCCTTCCTTGCCCAGATGAGTCAGCCCATGTGCTGCTTCAGCTAAACATGGAAGATATGTTCTGGGGGCCACTGGTTTACCCTGTCCATCTGTCCAGAGTCCTGAGGACTCCTGGCCATATCCTTTTGACCTCCAAACTGCCTTTTCCTGTGTGGAACACAAATTTTGCATTTCACACAACTTCTGTGTGTTGATGGTATACCATCAATTGTGTGGTGTCTGTCTGTCTGGGGGTACCAGCTGCTAACTTAGCAGCTTCGTCTGCTCGGCTGTTACCAAGTGATACTGGGTCTTGGCTATATGTATGTGCTTTACACTTGATAACAGCCACTCTGTCGGGTTCCTGTATCGCTGTTAGAAGTCTTTTGATGTGAGCTGCATGCGCTATCGGTGTACCAGCTGCCGTCATGAAATTTCTGAGGCGCCATAGGGCTCCGAAATCATGGACTACCCCGAAGGCGTATCTAGAATCGGTGTAGATATTGGCTGACTTTCCCTTAGCCAATTCACATGCTCTGGTTAGGGCAACCAGTTCAGCAACCTGGGCTGAGTGAGGTGGGCCTAGCGGTTCTGCTTCTATGGTGCCTTGGTCATCTACGACTGCGTATCCAGTACACAAGTCTCCCGAGTCCGTCTGTCTGTGACAACTACCGTCAGTGTAGAAAGTAAAATCTACATCTTCCAGTGGGTTGTCACTGATGTCAGGTCTTGCCGTGAAATTTTGGGTCAAATATTCCATACAATCATGTGTGTCATCCCTTGTATTAAATCCTCCTTCCCCATCACTCTCGTCCTCCACCCTTTGTGCCTGTCTAGGCACACCTGGGAGATATGTTGCAGGATTTAATGCACTGATCTCCTTATGGTGATGTTTACGGGGGCCATTAATGCCAATTCCCATCTTGTAAACCGCCCTGATGAGACGTGCCTGGTTTGGGCAGAATTCAGCAAGGCTGACACAGCATGTGGTGTATGAATTGTGAGGTTGTGTCCTAGCACTACATCTTCGCTTTTTGTGACTAGCAATGCTATTGCAGCGACACTTCGCAAGCATGTAGGGAGGGATCGCGCTACCGTATCTAGCTGAGCGCTGTAGTATGCTACCGGCCTGCTGGTATCACCGTGCTTTTGGGTTAGGACGCCTGCCGCGCAACCAGCACTTTCTGTTCCGTACAGCTCAAAGGGTTTCCCATAGTCTGGCATACCTAATGCTGGCGCCTGCGTTAGGCACTGTTTGAGTCTCTCAAATGCCATCTCGGATTCGTCTGTATGCGAAATCCGATCAGGTTTGTTTGATGAAACCATCTCCTGCAAAGGTAATGCTAGAATGGAAAACCCTGGGATCCAGTTACGGCAATACCCACACATTCCTAAAAAACGTTCTGATCTGTTGCTGGGTTTGTGGCAGAGTCATGTCTCTAATTGCTTGAATTCTATCAGCGGTCAGGTGTCTCAGTCCTTGTGTTAGACAGTGTCCCAGATATTTTACTTTAGGCTGGCATAATTGCAACTTGTCTTTGGAAACCTTGTGTCCTGTGTCTGAAAGATGAAACAGGAGCTGTTTCGTATCCTTCAGGGACGCTTCCAGTGAATCTGAACACAGTAGTAAATCGTCCACATACTGTATCAATATTGATCCACTCTCTGGTTGGAAAGACTGTAAACAATCATGCAAAGCTTGTGAAAATATACTTGGACTGTCTATGAAACCTTGTGGTAATCGAGTCCATGTGTATTGGACTCCTCTGTATGTAAATGCAAACAAATATTGGCTGTCAGGATGCAGGGGTACCGAAAAGAAGGCGGAGCAGAGGTCAATAACAGTGAAAAATTTCGCAGTGGGAGGGATCTGCATAAGGATGACAGCTGGATTTGGCACTACGGGGAATTGACTCTCAACTATTTTGTTAATCCCCCTTAGATCCTGTACTAGCCTGTAACCCCTCCCCCCACTCTTTTTCACAGGGAAGATGGGACTATTGGCAGTGCTGTATGTTCTTACCAGAATGCCCTGTTGTAGCAAGCGCTCTATTACGGGGTATACTCCTAATTCCACCTCTGGCTTCAGAGGGTATTGTGGGATTTTTGGAGCTATCCTACCATCTTTTACTTGCACAACTACTGGAGCTACGTTTGCCATTAATCCAGTGTCTTGTCCATCTTTTGTGCACAGTGACTCTGGTATTTGGGATGTCATTTCTTCTACCTGGGATGGATTCCTATTTATCATAACAGTATGTGACATTAATTTTGATGGGGAGTCTAACATGTCTCGCACTTCCTGAGCGTGATTCTCTGGTATGTCTAAGAATACACCTTCAGGAGTGCAATAAATGACGCACCCCATTTTACACAATAAATCTCTTCCCAGGAGATTAGTCGGTGCCGATGCTGCCAGCAAGAAGGAATGCTTGGAATGCAAAGGCCCTATCGTAATCTCTGCTGGTTTGCTAACAGGGTAGTGCTGGACTACTCCCGTTACTCCCATGGCTGGAATTGTCTTACCAGTGGTTCTCATGCCCACTGTCGAATTTATCACTGATTTGGCCGCCCCCGTATCTACAAGGAAATTTAATGATTTACCAGCTACATCAATTGTGACCCCGGGTTCACTTCCAAGGCTTGCAATCAATTTCACTGGCTGCAGATTACAGGTATGGCCACACCCCTATTGGGTATGGTGACCTCCCTGAATCGCGCTGGCAGCAACTACTTGAGAAGGGGGTAAATGGGAACTACCAGAGACTTGCCAGTCTCTTTTTGGGGGATACCTTTTTGTTTCCCCTGCATGTGGCTCGTGACTCCGTCTCTGCGGTCCCTGATCCCAATTTCGTGTGTCATGTCGTTGTCTAGGGGGTTGATATGATTTTTGTGTGTTTTTCACTTTACAGTCTCGTGCAAAATGTCCCTCTCTATGACAGGAATAACAAGTTACCACATTTGACTTACCCACAGGGTTTGGAGATTTATACAAAGGTTGCCTTGTGGTCAGGGCCTGTATACTTACTGCCATTAACTTATCACTTTGTGACTCTCTGTGTCTGGTGATATTGCGATCATGATCAACAGCGGCCTCTCTCAAAGTAGCCACCGACAGACCTCGCCAACATGGTTGCGTGGTCTGTACCCTTGTCTTTAATGCTTCTTTTAAACCATCCATTAGCACAGATACTGCTACTTCTCTATGATTTACATTTGTCTTAATATCTTCAATGCCTGTGTATTTAGCCATTTCTAGTAGTGCCCTATGAAAATACTCAGCAGCTGTTTCTGACTCTTTTTGTTTTATGGAGAAAATTTTGTTCCATTTAACTACAGCTGGAAAATACTCTTTTAACTGTAAATTTATCCTCTTTACATTGTCTTGGTTGTACACATCCGTAAGGGGTACATCCTCATCTAATTTACAGTCAGCTAAGAATTGTGCTGAGTCGACATTGGAGGGTAAACATGCCCTCAGCAATATCTGCCAGTCTTTGTTATTGGGCTCTACCGTATTCCCTAGGTCTCTAATGTATTTCTGACTAGCAACTAGATCTTTTCTAGGGTCAGGGAATTCAGACACTATTGCTCTTAATTCCATTCGGGAAAATGGGCAGTGCATGGCAATGTTTCTGACAGGAGTGACTCCTGAAGTGTCCGTTTTCCCATTTGGCACTGCTATTACCCTAACGGGATTAAGTTTAATAACATCATTCTGAGTAGATTCTACAGCCTGTGGTGATATGGTTTCAGCGTAGTGTATGGTGCCGTACTTACCCGTTGATACGACCTCACCTGTCCCTCCGCTAGGGGCCTTTGATACTAATCTCGGGGGTTGGGACGTGCCTACTGCTGTTTCTGATATGGTGGCTGCTAGAGAGAGCGCCGATATTGTTGCCGATTCGTCCTCTTGATCACACTCCTGGGGAAAGTTTAAAACAGGGTACAACTTGCACGGGTTAATACTTGCATTACTCATCTTATTCATATTATCCTTAACATTTATACAGTTACTAAGTGCCTGTTTATTACACATTAGTGCGTCATTCTCCGCAACCAACTTCTCTCCCGTTATGTAAGGTGGCGGTGGTGCCGTAGCTATCAGTTTCCTGATGGGGTTAGATCCCGCTGCCTGAGCCAATCCTCTCTGTATTTCACCCTCCTGTTGCCATAACTGTAAATAATCATAATGTTTGATCCGTCTCTTTGCTGATTTAATGAGACATATCCTTCTCCTTAGATTTAGTAACACATCTGGGCTAAAGCTGCCTACTCTTGGGAACTTCTCCCCGTCATGTACAGTCATTCTTTCCCATTCATCACATAAAACCTCTGTGTGTGAACCGTATTTTTCACACATTACATACCTTGCCGACCCGATTGGTCGGTTTACTGAATCAACCCGAACCGAGGTTGATCGCCCCCTACCTGAACAACTGGCCCCCATAACTTGCAGGTGTTGCTTTCACTACCTCTGACCTTAATCAGGGTCTTCAGCGAACCCTTACAAAAACCAAGATGTTCAAGATAGGCCGACGGTGGCGGTTTACCGAGTACCCCACTCACTCGCCCACGCCGACCAATATGCCCACACACTGCCTTAGCGCTGGCGTACTCGACCTAGGGCCCCTATGAACCTTTATTTACTGGAACATGTGATTGTGTGCTCCGCAGAGCATTGACCCTTTCCAGTAACTATTAGTTGTTGGATAGTCCTTGAGTGACCAGCGAACCTCCCTTAAAATAAAAAAAAATTCACAAATCACGTTAAAATGTACAAATAGCGTTTATGACCCCTCTAGCGTACGCAAATGGTACTGGGTCAAATTACTAACTAATGCACACAATTACGTGCGGTACAATCGTTCGGCACATAAGCAACTAATCTTATGTGCGGAGCGACCAGTGGAATCGAAAATTGCGGCTGCGAATTCCTTCAGCCAGAGCTTTAATGGCCTATATGGGTTCTGCACCAACCCCCTGGGTTGTGCTCTTTTCTCTATAGCGGACTTCTTAGTCTGCTGTACCTGGACCTCCTGGTCTGTTCCGGACCTCCTGGTCTGTGCTACAGTAGACCTCCTGGTCTGCTATACTCTAATGCTCAAATTTATGTTTAACAAGGGATGCCTCCCCAGCCACCATGCACGTCACTTACATGTATGTACCTCACGAGAACTCGACTTCTTGTGGTTCAACCCAAAAATTGTAAAAACATATATATACCAACACTCACTCACCACATGTACACTTTACTTTTGTTTCTATTTCTGCGCAGAAATTTCTTTCCTTTAGACCAGATGAGTCTTAAATTTAGAGAAGGATCTATTAGTTTAAATTTCGGACACTAAAATTGACTTGCGCTATTTATCGCGTTGCCACCTTTTCGCCTGTTAAAAATACTATCATGTGTTTTGAATTATGTGGGCGTACCCGGACGCTCCGTTGCGTAATATACGCTGCGTGCGTTGGCCTTTACGTTGCGTACACTAGTCTAACCCTTTTGTTAGAAACACGTGTATGCCAGCCAGATATGTCCACAGAAATACAATTAACACGTTTATCAATGTCTTTAACTGTAATCATCTACCGAGCACCACCCAGGTCTTTCCTTGTATCTTAGGCAAAGCTGTGTGCGTGCTTTACAAATTACCCCTTAATGTATTACTTTTACTCTTTAACTTCTAATAGCAACAAATCTTTCTTAGCACGTTATTAATTGTGAAATGGCAAACAGGAGAGTGATATGTGAAAATACACGAATGAAAAGAAATGCTGATATATGCGTGCGTGCGTACGCAAGACAGAAATAAACAGTTTTAAAAGACACTAGCGTATTGTTCTTACCTCCGGTTCCGGATTCCTTCAGCACCCTTTACTAAGCGAAGCAGATGCTTATCCAGTCAGCACTACGAGGAATATGACCTCCCGCCCTTTGCTGATGGATAATGTCTGCTGAAATTACCTAGTGCAGATATGTGAAGGACGGACGAGCAGCCAATTGATAAAGCTGAATATTTATCTTACTTAAAACCCTCTAAAAGGTGAAAGAACACAGTACGCTATTGACGTATGGTATACCGTAAGGGTACGCACGTTGCGTAACAATCGCTTAGCCGTAGTCGAGACGCTCGAGCGTCACGTTCGCTCACGGCCAAGAGATCACAGGCAGGCACGCTATAGGCTGCCGACTAACGTAATGATATGTTACTAGCGTAGCGGACGCTTGGGACCACGAGGAGATCACAAGCGGCGCTGACGCTCACAATGTTAAGCCTTTATAACTATACCATAAACAATGTATTTATGCAATAAACCTTGGTGCAGTGATAGGGTGTAAATGTAACACAGTGTAACCTTATTAACTTGAAAGCTGTACGAGCGTCTCCGACGCTCTGAGAATACTTAGAAATATAATGAATACACAGATACCGGTCTTAGGTTCTAACACCTTATATGAACGTTCTATTTGCAAAAGAATAATACAATACAAGTCATACACTACCAAAATAACATTGACCACCTAACCAGATAACTACACATGAAATACAATAACAGTACAATAACACTTAAGAGAAAGAGGAGAAGAGAGAGAGAGAGATATGGCTCACAATAACAATAAAGGCAATATGGTTGCGGAGAAACTTACGCTCAAGGGAAACAATCGCATGCGCCTCTGGATATCCAGCTCCCGATTATCAGTGGTGAGAACCGTTGAAGAGAATAGAGAGCTGGCCCAGGTCGGCTTGTCCTTTTATACCCTACACATAATACAGTACAATGGTCCCTATATTCTTATTGTTCATTGGACACAGGAATTCGTCTTCGCATTATAACAAAAGGTCATAGGTTGATTCATACAGGTGGGCTGTGACTATTTCCAACTGCTCAGGTGGGTGGGAAACTAGGTTTCCCGCCGCATGGATAATAAAGTGCAAATAATAGCAAATGTCCATAAACTTCTTATGTCCATAACTATTCGCACGAGCGATTAATCCGCTCCAAACCAACACCGGAATATTGCTAATTAAATACTCTTCCGATGGATACTAAACACCACTGTGTAACCCCTGTCTGACCCTTCGTATCAAACAAAGAGGGATCTCTTTGTCTATGAACATGCTACATTAACTAAACTTTCAGATTCTATCAAAGGGACCATAATCTACAAAATACATTATATAGTTAAAATATGTTACGAACGAGTCGCCCGCTAGACGCACATAAACTTTACCGTAAATGCGCACACCGTGCGCCTGCGGGTGCCCGCAGCGGCGAGTATGCGCACGCACGGCAGGGCTCATGAACGTGCAACAGGCACTCGCATGAGGTGCAAATATGGCAGTGTGTAGCGTGATATTTTTCTGACTTTGACAATATACCGATGGCGGAATCCCATCACCCGCTGCAATACCGGCTGGTTTCCCCACTTGGGTGGTGGTCCACGTAACCACCCGAGGGGGAAGGCCCGAAGCATGGTGATCACAGCGAGCTCGCGATGGGACATGCTGCGCTCGACACCGGTATCACGGCTGTTGAGCTCTTGGCGTCGGTCTCCTGATCGCGGGGATTTCTTACTGATCCCCATAATTCCTGTATATCACTGAATGCAATGGCAATAGCAGTGACATAAAACAGCTAACAAAATTAACATTATACAGTACCTTTATATCCTTGGTATCCCAAGGAAAAGGCATGACCACACAATAGAACCCCCAATTCAAATTACAGTACGCGGCAGCACAACCTTATTCACATTACACTGCACATGGTGTCACTTATACACGTTACATCACACAGTAGTACCCCTTATACATGTTCTGCTGCACAATAGTACCGAAGGTGGCAGGTGGTGACTGAGGAGTCAATAGGTGACAGAGAGCTAGAGGGTGACAGGGAGAAGGTGACAGAGAGTCAGTGGATGATGGGAGTTGCAGGCAGGTAGAGGCAGTGGGTGACTGGGTAGTCAGTGGGTGAGAGGAAGAGGAAGATGGAAGGCAGAGGGTAACAGCGAGAGAGTCTGTGTGTGATGAAGAGGCAGGTAGTGACAGGTAGAGATGAAAGGAAGAGGCAGTGAGTGACAAGGGAAAGGCAGTGGGGGAAATCGGGAAGCAGAGGGTGACAGGCAGTGGCATAGGGTGACAGTGGTAGACAGCGAGAGGCATAGGGTAACAGGGGAAGGCAGACGGTGACAGCGGAGGCAGTGGCAAACGCAGGATTTCTAGAGGGGGGTTTCCAATGCAATCAACAATCTTCCACTCTGCGGAACATTAGAGCAAGTATGGGAGTCTGGGAGAGTGGTAGAAGAACCTGGTAATGACCGTGGATATTAATGTAAACAATAACATTGGTCTTTCTATACACTGGATACTGTATGGAATACAGTATTAACATCTAACATAATAGTATAGGCTGTAGCAAACATATTTAAATAATACATAGATGCACAAACATAATAGAACCAGTACTGCACTTCCAAAGCATACCTTCTCCCACCTCATGGTAAGGCTCCTGTCTCTTCTTCCTGGTAGCTACACTTTGGTCCAGTGCACTGGTTGAGGACTCAGATTCACACATGACAAACTAGGTAAAATAAGCTGCTACCACTGGGCATATGCAGCAGCTCTGCTCTGTCCCTTAAACTGCATGTTGTGGCAGCAGCTCTAGTAATCGTATTATATACTATTGCTATTGTCACAATTTGAGCCACTGGCCAAGGGGAGGGGGGTTTCTGGGCAACCGGAACCCCCCCTGCGTTTGCCTATGCGAGGGGTGACAGTGAGAAACAAAGGATGATAGGGAGAGGCAGTGGGCAACTGGGGAAAGGTAGTGGGTGACTGGGGAGAGACTGTGGGTGACAATGACAGTGTTTTCACCAGAATATGTTTGAATCTGGCAGCATTATGAAGTACAGTAGGTGGGAAGAGAAGCAGGGTGGGGAGGGGTGGACCTGATGTCTGTGGTGGCACCAGGTCTCAGGGGTCCCTGGGGCCATGTTTGCCTTCACAAATATTATTGGGCTCTCAGGGGGCCGCAGGATGCGTGTGTGAGTGTGAGCAGGAACACAATCTGCTGCTGTGGCTGGGGACAGAGCGGGACTCCCTCCAGCGGCTACACTGGTAGGGCAGATGCAGGAGAGGAGATGATTTACAATACTAGTGATGCTTACTTCTGCGTCCGGGTCCTCATCGCTTCAGTTTCATCATTTCATCACTTTCACAGTGCTGGTGAGCCACCGACAGAGCGTCTCAGTGTGCAGGCAGGGCAGTTCTTCACTTAGCCACGATCATACCACTCAGGAGGCAGAGAGGAGGAGCTGGGGAGTGGTAAGAGGGGAGGTCCCCATTCTCTCTCCTCCTGACCTCCGTGACTCCGTCCTCCTAACCCAGGGTCCACACCGCTCACGGGAGGCTGGCTGACAGACTGGCAGCCACAGCGCAATGAATCGGATTGTCATTGACCGGCACAAGTTCCGCCACTAGGGTCATTTTGGTGTCACTCCATTTAAGGGTGACACTCGGGTGCGGGCCGCACCCCCCGCACACCCCTCTTGACGCCACTGTATGTATGTATGTGCGTATAGTCAGTGTTGGACTGGGGCATGTAGTGCCCACCGGGGGAATGCAGTGGTGGGGCCCATGTTTAGGGGTGTGGCCAGTCCACGGAGGGGGTGTGACCTGCCACCTCATTGGTTTGACTAACCATTAGAGAGTGCAACATCTGGGCCTCTTCATAAATATATACAGTATATTAAGCTGCTGCATGCATGATAATGTACCAGATTAATAACAGCAATGCTCTGTAGAAAATATACCATAGTCCAGTATAAGGTAACATATGTATAATGTATAATTCAAGTGTACAGTCTGGAACCTGATCCTTAAAGCAGGAGGTGGGCCCCCAGGCAGTGGGGCCCACCGGTGGTTTCCCCTGTGGGCCAGTCCAAGCCTGCGTATAGTCAATATGCTGGCTGTCGAGATCCCGGCGTTCAGGAGATCACCGCCAGAATCCCGACAGCGCGCATTTTCCCGACAAACGGAATCCCGGCACCTGCCCGATATTCACACTCGGTTGGTTGGTCCACACCACCCATTGAGTGAGAACAGAACATGTTGCGACCCACTGTGCTGGATGCGTTGTGAGCGAAGTGAGCCCGCGAGGGGACTCGCTGCCGGGATTGCGTCAGTTGAGACGCTGCTGTTGGTATAGTGACAGCCGGCATCCCAACTGCCAGGATATCATATGTATCCCGTATATATGTAAGTGTACATATATGTATGTATATTATATACATGTAGGTGTGTGTGTGTGTGTGTGTGTGTGTGTGTGTGTGTGTGTGTGTGTGTGTGTTGTGTATATATAGGTAGATAGATAGATAGATAGCCTGTATATAACTTGTGGATCTATATACACATGTTTAATTGGCCAGTTATATACTGGTTCACCTTAGTCTCAACCCCCATGCTTGGCTCCACCCTCTCCCCCAAACCCCCCCACCACCACCACCACCCTTCATATCCTGACGTTTATCCCTGTGTGCACCTGCTAGGTGACCTGGGAAACATAGACTGATGGGGTCCCGAGAGACGAGTTTGAGAACCACTGTATTAATACAATACATATTCTAATGTAACGCATACTGTACATTAGCCAGCACTTTAGAAATTGCTACACTCTCAGTCAGCAATGAATGATGTACACACTCCCTCTAGAGGTTACTGTGGTGTATAACTCATTTGGGAAAGACACAATCTAACAGTCTAGCAATGACAGAGCACTAAAACACAATGGAAAACCAATGTATGTAAAGGTAATATTCATGTAGTCCATGTGCTCCCAGGAGCCTGTGGATTATTTTTTATAATAGGGATTTGTGACACATGACATGACTCTGATTGGAAGGATATAATTACTTTGCAGTACTTGCTCACTATTCACATAAGTGAAAAAAAAATCAGTGTAAACATGCCTAATGGGTAATGTCCGTCCCCACACCCTCAATCAAAGGTTCCCAAACTCGATCCTCCAGGCACCCTTATTGGTTGGAAGTATGTCCATGCTCAGTGGTGCCGAGAGAGGGGGGAGATGGTACAAATTACACAGGCCCAGATCTGATGGAGGGGCCAAGTGAGGGTCCAGTAGGTGCCCAGGCCCTCTCCCCCATACCTGGCAGCAGCTGCAGCTCTTCTCCTCAGCCCAACACATGCTGCTGTGTACTGGGCTCCAGTGTGGCCAAGGAGGTATTTAAAATACTATTTTTTCTGTATTTTTTTCTAAGGGTACATGACCACACCTTCTGTGATTAGGCCACGCCCCTTGAAAAGTACCTGGGCCTGGCCCGGCTCTCGACTGCCCTGCCCATGCTTCATAATGTTAACAAAAACAGCAGGCAGCAAGAGGCAGAGGTACTGTACGTTGGTGATACTATAAGTAAAAATGAGAGTTGGGAGGTGGAACTAAGCTAGATGAAGAGGACTGGACAAGACCGGGTGGTGATGGAGTATGAACATTTCCAGAGGTATTGTAGGTATCCACCTACTCCCACCCCAAAGATGGTCAGAGAGACATCAAAATACCATCTGGACAGTATTATTTCACTACGTAACCAAGACCTTATTGATATTGATACAAATAATTGTTTTAAAATTGATTCCACGAAACTGCACATTTATTTTGCAAAGGACCATAAGCACTTTGGCAGCAGAGAAGCTACGTTTGCCTGGTGCTCACAAATGTGTAATACAATTTTAACATGAGAATGTTTTTAAACTTTGATTCTATGAAATATTGTATATTTTCAATTATTGCATTTGCTATATATTTCTCTTATTGGTTGCGCGCAATGTCGCTGCTGGAAACAATTGAGCCACTTTTCTTATTACTGTACAAGCTACACTGTGCATATGTGCAGAGTCCATGCGCACAGAGCCCCAGTTGCGATTGAGACACGCGGTCTCAGAAATATATTGGGAATTGCTGGGCAATGACTGGGAGGTGGCTAAGTGAGTGCACGGAGATGGACTGTCTTATAGGTGTGTTTTGGTAGTGTCACAGGTGTGTATCTGAATTAGTGGCATATACAGACGCTTATTCATTTACATAGGAGGCCATAATCAACAGCGGTCAACACCTACCATAGGGATGGTGCAAATTTCGTTAAATATGAAACATTCTGGAGCAAATTATTTGCATAGCGATGCCCCCCTGCTCCCCCCCCCCCCCCCCAACTCTCTCTTGTACAGTAAACCAATTTGTCTATGTAGAGCCACTGTGGGCGCTTTGTCAAGGATGTGGGCGCTTGACAAAGCACCAGCAGTGGCGCAAAACGTATAGGTCTGTTGAAGGCTTTACTGAGAGACTGTGGTTCCAGCGCTTGGATACTCCCCGCTACATTCAGTGCGGCCATTGACATCATCGATACATGCCACGGCTGTTGCACGCTGCCGAATACAGCGCCAGGCTGAAGTAGAAGGAGAAAGAAGACCCCGCTGGCTAGGGTAAAGGATAGGGACAGCGCAAATACAGCTCACACTGTGTTACCAACGCATCCCCAGGATTGTGCCTTGCCAACTGCACTATTCCCTAATAGCATTCTTAAGAACAGCCGTAAACATACTGAATTCTATTATTTTTAATGTATTTATTTTTCTTGTCTTGCTTTGTTCATTTTCTCAACACACAGTACAACTTTGTCATTAGCGCTTGCCTATCAACAATTAAGTATACAAGAGCCCACTAGGCGTCAGCACTCTATGGGCCTATATAAAGTCGATGTAGCGATTTCTCTGACAAGATAACTTCCTACAGCTTCATGATGTCACAAAAATAAAGTGAAGTTAATTGTGCACAATCTATGCTCTTGTTAGTACATTTATTCCGATGAATAATTCTCATATATTTCATATATTCTCTCTACTATGTTTGTTCAGAGGTCTGTTTAATGCATTGGTGACAGCATGACACTAGACGTCAGTGTGAATCTCCACCAGTTGTATCGATTATCCACTTGAGATAGCTGTTTGTTAGCCGTGTATAGACTCCTGGTATTTTGGGATCACCACATTTATTAAAGGGCCCAAACGAGACAATACCGGTGTATCTGTTGTTACATATCAATGGACCACCAGAATCACCCTGAAATAGAAAATATGAAACAATAAGTTCACACATTTTACATTCTGCTCTAACAATCAGGTGTGGAGTCAATAGACAAATGTATGCAAAGACGAAATTGGTCAAAACACTTTCATGACTAATCATGTACTGTATGCCAACCACATTGTACTCTAGAACTTGTGTATCTGCACAGTAAGCTGGTCATTACTAGGCTGCATATTAAGTTGGTAATTGCTGGACTATATTTTATGTTGTTCAATTCTGACGTGTACAGTCAATCCAGCAATGACCAGCATTTGGACAGTCCAGGAGTAATGGCTAGGCTGTACATTATTTTACATTATTTGATATTGTTATATTGTAGGATACATGCCAGGCCGTAGAGAGGTTCGCTGGGCACAGGAAGTGGTACTGTATGCAAGAGCAGGTATAACCCCCCCAAAAAAAAATTTTTTTATAATAATCATATTTATATATATATATATATATATATATATATATATATATTTATATATAGCAACAAAGAACGAGGCGGCACTCGGAGACTATACAACAAACGTGTATTCAAAGAAAGTGCAATCAACGTTTCGGGGACCAGTTCCCCTTCTTCAGGATAAAGTGACAGTGCAAAAACAAGTGTTTAAATAACAATCCCAGTACTTACCCACCCCTCAACGTGCAAACAGTCCTTCTGGCGTTTCCAGCTGGTCACTCCGTAGGAGCTTCCGCCCGGCGCCTCCGTTCGCGTCAGCGTAACCAGGAAGTGACATCGCGGGAACCCCCCGTGCGACCATGGTAACGCTGTAAACAAAAACATACGTATATTAAGACATGAAGTGCCTATGCCACATAACATAATATAGGATGACCGATCAGGTCAATAAAGTGCTAAGTGCTATTATTTCAGCAATGTTGAAGCCTGAATTAATCCCATGCACCAATAGATATCGCCAAATACAGTTTAAAAACATATAATGAACACATCTCTTCACGAAAAACATATTGCATCATGTAACTCAATGCAACCCTGTTAATTATACATGACATCCATGGTTCACTTTTAAATGATGTATACCTCATTAGAAATATATGATCATTTGAGGTATACATCATTTAAAAGTGAACCATGGATGTCATGTATAATTAACAGGGTTGCATTGAGTTACATGATGCAATATGTTTTTCGTGAAGAGATGTGTTCATTATATGTTTTTAAACTGTATTTGGCGATATCTATTGGTGCATGGGATTAATTCAGGCTTCAACATTGCTGAAATAATAGCACTTAGCACTTTATTGACCTGATCGGTCATCCTATATTATGTTATGTGGCATAGGCACTTCATGTCTTAATATACGTATGTTTTTGTTTACAGCGTTTCCATGGTCGCACGGGGGGTTCCCGCAACGTCTCTTCCTGGTTACGCTGACGCGAACGGAGGCGCCGGGCGGAAGCTCTGACGGAGTGACCAGCTGGAAACACCAGAAGGACTGTTTGCACGTTGAGGGGTGGGTAAGTACTGGGATTGTTATTTAAACACTTGTTTTTGCACTGTCACTTTATCCTGAAGAAGGGGAACTGGCCCCCGAAACGTTGATTGCACTTTCTTTAAATACACGTTTGTTGTATAGTGTCCGAGTGCCGCCTCGTTCTTTGTTGCTGTCTACATCAGAAAGGAGACCCTCGGTAGGGGAGGGCACCGGAGCAAATCGTACCCGGAGTGGATAACTAGAGTGCCAGGGTAACTGCCCAGATAGATATAGATATATATATATATATATATATATATATATATATATATATATATATATATATATATATATATAAATCCATGTAGGGTCGCACTCACATCAATGATCATTTAGACATCCACTTGGGTTGCTCCCAATAAATCCAAAAATGTATCTGGACATCCACATATAGAGAGGCAAATAGAGGGGCACTCACCAGATTTTTGCACTTAAAAAGTAAGAGGTTTTAATTCATACTTATTAGCATAATAGTACAGTTTATCAATCCAATCAACGTTTCGATCCATTCAGGATCATCCTCAGGATACACAACTGTACAGCACATACAGCCTATATCAGCTGTCTATATTCACCAGTGTCAAATGGACAAGGCCTGACAGACCCCTTAAAATACTCACAGTGATCTCAAAAATGGCACCAAAAGACTGTGCACCAATCAGCATATACCGATCATACCACATTATCACCTAAATCATTATTTTTACTCAGTATTTACCACAGATGGAGAAGGGAAGGGGCCACAGTTAGGCTGCAAGGACATTCATAAAAATAAGGTAGATGAAAGTACATTTACAGAGAAGGTCCTAACAGAACTTTCAAAACTAAAAGTAGATAAATCAATGGGGCCAGATGGGATACACCCAAGGATACTAAAAGAGCTAAAAGATGTGCTGGGTGCAGCATTATCAGAATTATTCAACCAGCCACTAAATACAGGTGCCATTCCAGAGGACTGGAAAAGAGCGAATGTAGTTCCACTATACAAAAGTGGAAGCAAGGAAGAAGCAAGTAACTACAGACCAGTAAGCCTTACATCAGTAGTAGGGAAAGTAATGGAACAACTATTAAAAGACTTGTGGAATATCTTAAATCAAACAACTTACAGGATCCAAAACAGCATGGATTTACTGGTGGGAGATCATGCCAAACAAATATTAATGACTTTTTGACTCTGTGATTAAAATAATAGATCATGGGGATCTCAGCCACTATTGTCACTCTTTAAAGCTAAATTACATTATCTATTTAGAATGCAGTGGATTGAGGTAACTTTGGATAGGGAGGCTAAGGTGGAGAGGTTTTTCCTCACATGGGAGACATACATAGCCACTTTATCATTGCCAATACGAACACAAATTCACAATAGTCTAAAAGACACGACTCGGTACATGTTACAAGTGGCAGCAAATGACCCTCCGATTCCTCTGTAATACTATACTTTAATGAACAACAGAGGCGGGAGGGGGTGTCTTCAATGAGGCCTGTTCCGGCCGGGGGTGGCGAGGGGGGAGATGGCGGGACACTGGTGACGCGGCAAACATTGAATATGACTGTGATATTTCTGGTTTTGGTACAATTACAGAGCGTGCATATGTATACACATATCTAATAACCCACTGCTGTGACATTGTATCACCCAACTGTGCGATGAGGTTTCTTATTTCCTGTTCATGTTTGATGACCTTTTGTAATCTGGAAAATCTCATTACGATTTGTCACAATGTCTGAATAATAGTTTATTGATGCTTCAATAAAAAATTTTGAAAAAAAAAATTAATAGATCATGGGGGAGCTGTAGATGTAGCATATCGAGACTTTAGTAAGGCATTTGACACTGTCCCACATTGCAGACTCCTAAATAAACTTGAAAGCGTGGGGGTGGATTATAAAACAGTTACATGGATAAGAACCTGGTTGCAGGATAGGAAACAGACAGTTGTAGTAAATGGAGTGCAATCTTTGGAAGGAAATATTACCAGTGGAGTACCCCAGGGATCTGTACTTGGACCAGTTCTCTTTAATATCCTTGTTGGTGACATTGCAAATGGTATTAAAGGGAAAATATGCCTTTTTGCAGATGATACAAAGATTTGCAACAGGGTAAACACACCGGGAGGGGTAAAACATTTTTAGAAATGGTCAAGAACGTGGCAACTACAGTTTAATGCTAAAAAATACAAAATCAGGCACTTGGGTCTCAAAAACCCAAAGGCTAAATATAGTATCAAGGGTACTGTAATGGAAACTACTGAGGGGGAAAGGGATTTAGAAGTCACTATTTCAGGTGACTTAAAGGCAGGAAAGCAATGCAACAAAGCAATGAGAAAGGCAAGTCAGATGCTTGGTTATATAGCAAGAGGAAGCAGTAGCAGGAAAAAAGAAGAAATAATGCCCCTGTATTGGTATGGCCTCATCTTGAATACTGTGTCCAGTTCTGGAGACCATATCTCCAGAAGGATATAAATACATTAGAGAATGTACAAAGAAGGGCAACTAAAATGGTGCATGGCCTACATCACAAAACTTACCCGGAAAGGCTAAAAGATCTTAACTTGTATAGCTTGTAGGAGTGAAGGGACATGGGTGGGACATGATAGAAACTTTCAAATATACCAAGGGTTTTAACTAGAGATGAGCGGGTTCGGTTTCTCTGAATCCGAACCCGCACGAACTTCATGTTTTTTTCACGGGTCCGAGCAGATTCGGATCCTCCCGCCTTGCTCGGTTAACCCGAGCGCGCCCGAACGTCATCATGACGCTGTCGGATTCTCGCGAGACTCGGATTCTATATAAGGAGCCGCGCGTCGCCGCCATTTTCACACGTGCATTGAGATTGATAGGGAGAGGACGTGGCTGGCGTCCTCTCCATTTAGATTAGGGTTGAGAGAGAGAGAGAGAGATTGACCAGAGGCTGTGATACTGTAGAAGAGAGTGCAGAGTTTAGTGACTGACGACCACAGTGACCACCAGACAATGCAGTTGTTTGTTTTATTTAATATATCCGTTCTCTGCCTGAAAAAAACGATACACACAGTGACTCAGTCACATACCATATCTGTGTGCACTGCTCAGCCCAGTGTGCTGCATCAATGTATATATATATCTGACTGTGCTCAGCTCACACAGCTTATAATTGTGGGGGAGACTGGGGAGCACTGCAGTGCCAGTTATAGGTTATAGCAGGAGCCAGGAGTACATAATATTATATTAAAATTAAACAGTGCACACTTTTGCTGCAGGAGTGCCACTGCCAGTGTGACTAGTGACCAGTGACCTGACCACCAGTATATATAATATTAGTAGTATACTATCTCTTTATCAACCAGTCTATATTAGCAGCAGACACAGTACAGTGCGGTAGTTCACGGCTGTGGCTACCTCTGTGTCGGCACTCGGCAGCCCGTCCATAATTGTATATACCACCTAACCGTGGTTTTTTTTTTCTTTCTTTATAGTCATACTAGTTACGAGTATACTATCTCTTTATCAACCAGTCTATATTAGCAGCAGACACAGTACAGTGCGGTAGTTCACGGCTGTGGCTACCTCTGTGTCGGCACTCGGCAGCCCGTCCATAATTGTATATACCACCTAACCGTGGTTTTTTTTTCTTTCTTTATACATACATACTAGTTACGAGTATACTATCTCTTTATCAACCAGTCTATATTAGCAGCAGACACAGTACAGTGCGGTAGTTCACGGCTGTGGCTACCTCTGTGTCGGCACTCGGCAGCCCGTCCATAATTGTATATACCACCTAACCGTGGTTTTTTTTTTTTTCTTTATACATACATACTAGTTACGAGTATACTATCTCTTTATCAACCAGTCTATATATTAGCAGCAGACACAGTACAGTGCGGTAGTTCACGGCTGTGGCTACCTCTGTGTCGGCACTCGGCAGCCCGTCCATAATTGTATATACCTCCTAACCGTGTTTTTTTTTTCTTTCTTTATACATACATACTAGTTACGAGTATACTATCTCTTTATCAACCAGTCTATATTAGCAGCAGACACAGTACAGTGCGGTAGTTCACGGCTGTGGCTACCTCTGTGTCGGCACTCGGCAGCCCGTCCATAATTGTATATACCACCTAACCGTGGTTTTTTTTTCTTTCTTTATACATACATACTAGTTACGAGTATACTATCTCTTTATCAACCAGTCTATATATTAGCAGCAGACACAGTACAGTGCGGTAGTTCACGGCTGTGGCTACCTCTGTGTCGGCACTCGGCAGCCCGTCCATAATTGTATATACCACCTAACCGTGGTTTTTTTTACTTTCTTTATACATACATACTAGTTACGAGTATACTATCTCTTTATCAACCAGTCTATATATTAGCAGCAGACACAGTACAGTGCGGTAGTTCACGGCTGTGGCTACCTCTGTGTCGGCACTCGGCAGCCCGTCCATAATTGTATATACCACCTAACCGTGGTTTTTTTTTCTTTCTTTATACATACATACTAGTTACGAGTATACTATCTCTTTATCAACCAGTCTATATTAGCAGCAGACACAGTACAGTGCGGTAGTTCACGGCTGTGGCTACCTCTGTGTCGGCACTCGGCAGCCCGTCCATAATTGTATATACCACCTAACCGTGGTTTTTTTTTCTTCTTTATACATACATACTACTACGACATCTCTTTATCAACCAGTCTATATTAGCAGCAGACACAGTACAGTACGGTAGTTCACGGCTGTGGCTACCTCTGTGTCTGCACTCGGCAGGCAGTCCGTCCATAATTGTATACCACCTAACCGTGGTTTTTTTTTCTTTCTTCTTTATACATACATAGTTACATAGACATCTCTTTATCAACCAGTCTATATTAGCAGCAGACACAGTACAGTACGGTAGTTCACGGCTGTGGCTACCTCTGTGTCTGCACTCGGCAGGCAGTCCGTCCATAATTGTATACCACCTAACCGTGGTTTTTTTTTCTTTCTTCTTTATACATACATAGTTACATAGACATCTCTTTATCAACCAGTCTATATTAGCAGCAGACACAGTACAGTACGGTAGTTCACGGCTGTGGCTACCTCTGTGTCTGCACTCGGCAGGCAGTCCGTCCATAATTGTATACCACCTAACCGTGGTTTTTTTTTCTTTCTTCTTTATACATACATAGTTACATAGACATCTCTTTATCAACCAGTCTATATTAGCAGCAGACACAGTACAGTACGGTAGTTCACGGCTGTGGCTACCTCTGTGTCTGCACTCGGCAGGCAGTCCGTCCATAATTGTATACCACCTAACCGTGGTTTTTTTTTCTTTCTTCTTTATACATACATAGTTACATAGACATCTCTTTATCAACCAGTCTATATTAGCAGCAGACACAGTACAGTACGGTAGTTCACGGCTGTGGCTACCTCTGTGTCTGCACTCGGCAGGCAGTCCATAATTGTATACTAGTATCCATCTCCATTGTTTACCTGAGGTGCCTTTTAGTTGTGCCTATTAAAATATGGAGAACAAAAATGTTGAGGTTCCAAAATTAGGGAAAGATCAAGATCCACTTCCACCTCGTGCTGAAGCTGCTGCCACTAGTCATGGCCGAGACGATGAAATGCCAGCAACGTCGTCTGCCAAGGCCGATGCCCAATGTCATAGTACCGAGCATGTCAAATCCAAAACACCAAATATCAGAAAAAAAAGGACTCCAAAACCTAAAATAAAATTGTCGGAGGAGAAGCGTAAACTTGCCAATATGCCATTTACGACACGGAGTGGCAAGGAACGGCTGAGGCCCTGGCCTATGTTTATGGCTAGTGGTTCAGCTTCACATGAGGATGGAAGCACTCAGCCTCTCGCTAGAAAAATGAAAAGACTCAAGCTGGCAAAAGCAGCACAGCAAAGAACTGTGCATTCTTCGAAATCCCAAATCCACAAGGAGAGTCCAATTGTGTCGGTTGCGATGCCTGACCTTCCCAACACTGGACGTGAAGAGCATGCGCCTTCCACCATTTGCACGCCCCCTGCAAGTGCTGGAAGGAGCACCCGCAGTCCAGTTCCTGATAGTCAGATTGAAGATGTCAGTGTTGAAGTACACCAGGATGAGGAGGATATGGGTGTTGCTGGCGCTGGGGAGGAAATTGACCAGGAGGATTCTGATGGTGAGGTGGTTTGTTTAAGTCAGGCACCCGGGGAGACACCTGTTGTCCGTGGGAGGAATATGGCCGTTGACATGCCAGGTGAAAATACCAAAAAAATCAGCTCTTCGGTGTGGAGGTATTTCACCAGAAATGCGGACAACAGGTGTCAAGCCGTGTGTTCCCTTTGTCAAGCTGTAATAAGTAGGGGTAAGGACGTTAACCACCTCGGAACATCCTCCCTTATACGTCACCTGCAGCGCATTCATAATAAGTCAGTGACAAGTTCAAAAACTTTGGGTGACAGCGGAAGCAGTCCACTGACCAGTAAATCCCTTCCTCTTGTAACCAAGCTCACGCAAACCACCCCACCAACTCCCTCAGTGTCAATTTCCTCCTTCCCCAGGAATGCCAATAGTCCTGCAGGCCATGTCACTGGCAATTCTGACGATTCCTCTCCTGCCTGGGATTCCTCCGATGCATCCTTGCGTGTAACGCCTACTGCTGCTGGCGCTGCTGTTGTTGCTGCTGGGAGTCGATGGTCATCCCAGAGGGGAAGTCGTAAGCCCACTTGTACTACTTCCAGTAAGCAATTGACTGTTCAACAGTCCTTTGCGAGGAAGATGAAATATCACAGCAGTCATCCTGCTGCAAAGCGGATAACTGAGGCCTTGACAACTATGTTGGTGTTAGACGTGCGTCCGGTATCCGCCGTTAGTTCACAGGGAACTAGACAATTTATTGAGGCAGTGTGCCCCCGTTACCAAATACCATCTAGGTTCCACTTCTCTAGGCAGGCGATACCGAGAATGTACACGGACGTCAGAAAAAGACTCACCAGTGTCCTAAAAAATGCAGTTGTACCCAATGTCCACTTAACCACGGACATGTGGACAAGTGGAGCAGGGCAGGGTCAGGACTATATGACTGTGACAGCCCACTGGGTAGATGTATGGACTCCCGCTGCAAGAACAGCAGCGGCGGCACCAGTAGCAGCATCTCGCAAACACCAACTCTTTCCTAGGCAGGCTACGCTTTGTATCACCGCTTTCCAGAATACGCACACAGCTGAAAACCTCTTACGGCAACTGAGGAAGATCATCGCGGAATGGCTTACCCCAATTGGACTCTCCTGTGGATTTGTGGCATCGGACAACGCCAGCAATATTGTGTGTGCATTAAATATGGGCAAATTCCAGCACGTCCCATGTTTTGCACATACCTTGAATTTGGTGGTGCAGAATTTTTTAAAAAACGACAGGGGCGTGCAAGAGATGCTGTCGGTGGCCAGAAGAATTGCGGGACACTTTCGGCGTACAGGCACCACGTACAGAAGACTGGAGCACCACCAAAAACTACTGAACCTGCCCTGCCATCATCTGAAGCAAGAAGTGGTAACGAGGTGGAATTCAACCCTCTATATGCTTCAGAGGTTGGAGGAGCAGCAAAAGGCCATTCAAGCCTATACAATTGAGCACGATATAGTAGGTGGAATGCACCTGTCTCAGGCGCAGTGGAGAATGATTTCAACGTTGTGCAAGGTTCTGATGCCCTTTGAACTTGCCACACGTGAAGTCAGTTCAGACACTGCCAGCCTGAGTCAGGTCATTCCCCTCATCAGGCTTTTGCAGAAGAAGCTGGAGACATTGAAGGAGGAGCTAACACGGAGCGATTCCGCTAGGCATGTGGGACTTGTGGATGGAGCCCTTAATTCGCTTAACAAGGATTCACGGGTGGTCAATCTGTTGAAATCAGAGCACTACATTTTGGCCACCGTGCTCGATCCTAGATTTAAAGCCTACCTTGGATCTCTCTTTCCGGCAGACACAAGTCTGCTGGGGTTGAAAGACCTGCTGGTGACAAAATTGTCAAGTCAAGCGGAACGCGACCTGTCAACATCTCCTCCTTCACATTCTCCCGCAACTGGGGGTGCGAGGAAAAGGCTCAGAATTCCGAGCCCACCCGCTGGCGGTGATGCAGGGCAGTCTGGAGCGACTGCTGATGCTGACATCTGGTCCGGACTGAAGGACCTGACAACGATTACGGACATGTCGTCTACTGTCACTGCATATGATTCTCTCAACATTGATAGAATGGTGGAGGATTATATGAGTGACCGCATCCAAGTAGGCACGTCACACAGTCCGTACTTATACTGGCAGGAAAAAGAGGCAATTTGGAGGCCCTTGCACAAACTGGCTTTATTCTACCTAAGTTGCCCTCCCACAAGTGTGTACTCCGAAAGAGTGTTTAGTGCCGCCGCTCACCTTGTCAGCAATCGGCGTACGAGGTTACATCCAGAAAATGTGGAGAAGATGATGTTCATTAAAATGAATTATAATCAATTCCTCCGCGGAGACATTGACCAGCAGCAATTGCCTCCACAAAGTACACAGGGAGCTGAGATGGTGGATTCCAGTGGGGACGAATTGATAATCTGTGAGGAGGGGGATGTACACGGTGATATATCGGAGGGTGATGATGAGGTGGACATCTTGCCTCTGTAGAGCCAGTTTGTGCAAGGAGAGTTTAATTGCTTCTTTTTTGGGGGGGGTCCAAACCAACCCGTCATATCAGTCACAGTCGTGTGGCAGACCCTGTCACTGAAATGATGGGTTCGTTAAAGTGTGCATGTCCTGTTTTGTTTATACAACATAAGGGTGGGTGGGAGGGCCCAAGGACAATTCCATCTTGCACCTCTTTTTTCTTTTCTTTTTCTTTGCATCATGTGCTGATTGGGGAGGGTTTTTGGAAGGGACATCCTGCGTGACACTGCAGTGCCACTCCTAAATGGGCCCGGTGTTTGTGTCGGCCACTAGGGTCGCTAATCTTACTCACACAGTCAGCTACCTCATTGCGCCTCTTTTTTTCTTTGCGTCATGTGCTGTTTGGGGAGGGTTTTTTGGAAGGGACATCCTGCGTGACACTGCAGTGCCACTCCTAGATGGGCCCGGTGTTTGTGTCGGCCACTAGGGTCGCTAATCTTACTCACACAGCTACCTCATTGCGCCTCTTTTTTCTTTGCGTCATGTGCTGTTTGGGGAGGGTTTTTTGGAAGGGACATCCTGCGTGACACTGCAGTGCCACTCCTAGATGGGCCCGGTGTTTGTGTCGGCCACTAGGGTCGCTAATCTTACTCACACAGCTACCTCATTGCGCCTCTTTTTTTCTTTGCGTCATGTGCTGTTTGGGGAGGGTTTTTTGGAAGGGCCATCCTGCGTGACACTGCAGTGCCACTCCTAGATGGGCCCGGTGTTTGTGTCGGCCACTAGGGTCGCTAATCTTACTCACACAGCTACCTCATTGCGCCTCTTTTTTTCTTTGCGTCATGTGCTGTTTGGGGAGGGTTTTTTGGAAGGGACATCCTGCGTGACACTGCAGTGCCACTCCAAGATGGGCCCGGTGTTTGTGTCGGCCACTAGGGTCGCTTATCTTACTCACACAGCGACCTCGGTGCAAATTTTAGGACTAAAAATAATATTGTGAGGTGTGAGGTATTCAGAATAGACTGAAAATGAGTGTAAATTATGGTTTTTGAGGTTAATAATACTTTGGGATCAAAATGACCCCCAAATTCTATGATTTAAGCTGTTTTTTAGTGTTTTTTGAAAAAAACACCCGAATCCAAAACACACCCGAATCCGACAAAAAAAATTCGGTGAGGTTTTGCCAAAACGCGTTCGAACCCAAAACACGGCCGCGGAACCGAACCCAAAACCAAAACACAAAACCCGAAAAATTTCAGGCGCTCATCTCTAGTTTTAACAAAGTTCAGGAGGGAAACATTCTTCAAAGGAAGAGGAGTATTAGAACTCGAGTACATACACTGAAACTGGAGGGAGGCAGGTTCAGGGGAAATTTAAGTAAAAATTACTTCACAGAAAGGGTAGTGGACAAGTGGAATAGCCTCCCATCAGAGGTGGTAGAGGCTAAGACTGTAGAGCAATTTAAACATGCTTGGGATAGGCATATGAATATCCTTACAAAGAATTAAGGTTCAAAAAGGGTTGAGATTACCTAAAGGATAAAAAAGAGGCAGACTAGATGGGCCGATAGTGGTTCTTATCTGCCGTCAAATTCTATGTTTCTATGATACTATACAACTGGCTATTAGCATAATTTTGTTTTAACAAAATGAGGCAAGCGGCACGCCTCTTACATGTAGTACTCACTGCAATCAGCAGCACCCATAGCCAAAGGACAGATGGCTGTGTCCGGTGTGCGTTCCACCAGAGCCCAGTGGAACGCACACTACTTCCAGTAAACAATGCACATGTGAGACCGCGTCACTTCCGGCGGCCGCGTCATGCATACTAACACTGCATCAGAGGGCGCACCTCCCGCCAATCACTGGTGTGACAGCAGCACTTGATGTTAGGTAACGCCCCCCCAACTGATCGTATGTAAAGAACCGGGCTATAAGATACTTAGCAGCGCTACTTAATTAAAACAACTAGAGCATCAGAGTATAGGTAAATCTATATGTATCAAACTAGATCATAAACCAATGAGATATCTATAAGATATCCGAAGCCCGTCAGGAAGAAATATCCGATTGTGTGTACAAACATATAAAGGGGGGAATTCAAATGTTTGAAAAGTCGGTTGGGTGTCTGTTTTTTCCTGTCTATCAGATAGGAAAAACAGACATCCAACTGACTTTTCAAACATTTGAATAGCCCCCATAGAGTTAATGAGGTCTAATACAAAGACCGAAAACTATATAAAAATCCACTACAGACATAATACAAACTACAAAACACATTAATATAACTAAGGTAAGTATTAGAGAGTGTGTTGGCCAAAAATACATTATTGCTCAGTTTAACCATAAATAAACACCTTCATGTATGAGAACATACATGTATATAGGTGCATAAACCAGATTATAATAATCTGTATGACAATACATCCTGCAGAAAATAAAGAATTCTTCTGAGAAGAATATAAATAATTCTGAGAAGATGACCACGTGTGTCTTCCGGGAGAAAATGGCCAACCACAGGATGGCTACTGGGGTAACTGATAAACCACTGGCTCACCACTTTATGACATATGGACATCAGATCGCAGCACTACAGTGTCGCTTTATTGACTGGGTACCGCCTTTGTCACAAGGCGGGGATAGGTCATTGATTTCTAAGAAACTTGAGGTGAGGTGTATTTTCTGCCTAGGGACTGTATCACCTCATGGTCTAAATAAGTGTAATCCCCTTAATGTTTTTCTACATTGACTCTCTGCAATAATGACATTGTTTCTCAGAAGAATTGGAAGAGGCACAAACACGTGGCCCATCTTGGAGTGGCACTGCAGTGGCAGATATGATGGCAGTTCTAAAAACTAGGCCTCATAGAGCACATAATGCAAAGAAAAAAAGAGGTGCTAGATGGAATTGTCTTGAGCCCAATCACACACCCTTATGTTGTTCAAACAGGACATTCACAGTTTAATAAACCCATCATTTCAGCGACAGGTGGTCCCCTGGAAAAAGCTTGCCAAGTTCTCAGAATCAGAGCTACTGTAGCTACAAACAAACCACCCCCATATTTGACTTTATATATTATGACAAGAGCCAAGAGGAAGAGGACAGTGTCAAGAAGGTGATTTATAATTAGAGAGGCATGTGCAATCAGGAACAACACACAGGCTTTCACCTCCACTCCTATATTGGTGTGGAACAGAAAAGACTTTAACCAAGCAAATGTACAGTATAATTACCACATTACTGGACAAACTGAAAAACTAGGGGCCAAAGCCTCCGAATTTGTACCCCTTCTCCATTTTCAGGGATTATGATAATCTCTCATTTAAGGCTGGGATTCAAATAAACTGGTGTATACCACAGGATCAAGATTGGATATTTTCCCCTCCACAGAGTCTGGAGACTTATTTTGTGAAAATCTCGTGGGTTTCATTTTTCCATTTTTTTAATTGCATTTTTATTTGCATATTTTGTGGCAGATGCCTTATTTTTGTTTTTCACAGCTCCCGGTCACATGCATGTAAGCATACCTGTGTGTCCCAGTTAGACGCATGTGAGCATACCTGTGTGTCTTATTTATTTTATTCATATATTTTTTTTAAATAAAGCAGCCACTTAGAAGTTTTAGCAGCCCCTCTTGAGCCCCCACAGCAGCCACGGATCAGGCAAATTGAGTTCAGGTGGGTACGGTACAGTACTGAGCAGGACTGTGCAGTGAATTTTTTGTTATTCATCCCCTGCCGTGGTGGAGTTTACCACTCTACAGTCCAAACTCATTACATATTACAAGTAGGACTGTGGGAGGAAGCAATGCTAACCTCTGTGCCAACAGCATAACTCAGCCTGGCAAGCCAAACATCTTCCTGGCTGCAAGCCACCATGAGACTCCATACTGGGCCTTATTCAGTAAATATTTGTGCCTCACAGGAGCTCCTGGCCCATCTAGTGCTGCAGTGCAATGGAAAGCTGATACAATGCAAGATCACTGAAACTCTGTTCTTCTAACACCGCAAGGTCTTGCGATAACTCTACCCAACCCTTACACTGTACAATTATTAAGGAGAAAACATTTACAAAATAAAGGAAAAGAACCCTGTACAACAATTGTGCATCTTGTAAAATAATCCCAAAATGTGGAACATTAATGATAAATCAAAATTAAGGTTGACTAATTGCAGCCACTCATTTGAGTCCTTAACATGAAATAATTGAGAAGAACCTCTCTCTAATGCTGGGCACACAGTGCACACTAGAAGATATATCTACTAGAGATGAGTGGGATCAGACAGGGCACCCCTGGTATTAAATGGCAAACATATAGACATAGGTGTGTTTGGAAAATCTATTTTTCCCCGGCAGTGGCCAGAGAAAATGAAGTAGGAGATGTTGCCATGTCACGTTCCACTGGATTATGATTCTATCTTTTCTGAGTCTGACTGACTTTGGCCACAAATGTGGTCTCTCCCCCACTTTATTAAAAAACACTTCGTCAAAATTGCAATTTCCATTTCCACCTTTAAGTCTATATGTTTTCATAAATCTAGTTGTAATGTTGAAGCATGTTTCATACTCTGCTCTAGGCTTTAATTTAAACCTAGGCTCAAGTACAGCAACACCCCTGGAATTATACGGCAGCACCTCTGGACTTATACAGCAGATAGGCAGCTTCGCTGGACTTATACAGCAGATTGGCAACACCCATGGACTTATGCAGCATAGGCAGCACCCCTGGAGAATTACACAGAACAGCAGACAGACAACAGCACCCCTGGACTTAAACGGCAGTGGGGCAGCACCCCTGGACTGATAGGGCAGAGCGGAAGCACCCCACATAGGGCAGCACCCCTGTGGTAGACAAAGAAAAGACGTGCAAGATGGAATTGTCCTTGGGCCCCCCACCCACCCTTTTGTTGTATAAACAGGACATGCACACTTTAACAAACCAATAATGACAGGGTCTGTTACACGACTGTGGCTGAAATTATTACTTTGTTTGGGCCCCCACCAAAAAAGAAGCAATTAATCTCTTTTTGCACAAACTGGATCTACAGAGGCAAGATGTCGTCCACATCCTCCGATTCCTGACTCCCTTCAGTGTTTATATCCTCATCCTCACAGAGAAATAACTCTACACCGAAGAGGTGGATTTCTTACCCAGGCATGACAGTGGGCATTTTTCATCCCATGGCCAACAACTGTCTCCACTGGTGCCTTATTCAAACAAACCACATCACCAACAGAATCCTCATCGTCAACGTCCTCCTCAGCGCCAGCTATACCAATATCCCCCTCATCCTGGTGTACTTCTACAGTGACATCCTCAATCTAAATATCAGCAACTGGACTGGCGGTGCTCCTCCCAGCAGTTGCAGAGAGCGTGAAAATGATTGTAGGAGCCTCCTCTTACCACACAGCATTGGTAAGGTCATGTCTAGACATCGCAACCGTGGACACGCTTCAACTCTCCTTGGGAATTTGTGATATCTCTAAACGCCTGTGCTTTAACAAGCTTTATTTTATTTATTTTTCTAAAGGGAGAAGGGCTTACATCTTCATTAGAAGCTGAACCACAAGTCATGAACATAGGTCAAGTCCTTAGCCTTTCTTTGCCACTTCGTATCGTGAATGGCATAGTGCAAATTTTACGTTTCTCATCAGATAATTTCTTTTTATTTTGGTTATTCATTTTAGCTTCTTGGATTTTACATGACCTCTATGACATTGGGCATCGGCCTTAGCAGACGACGTTGATGGAATTGCATCATCAATGTCATGACTGGTGGCAGCAGCAGCTTCAGCACTAGTACTAGGAACTGGAGGTTGTTCCTGATCTTTCATTATTTTTTTTGTCCGAATTTTTGTTCTCCATTTCACGGGACAGCACCCCTTTATTACAGCACACAGAACAGTGCCCCTTTATTTTCACAGCACCCCTGTATATTTACAACATACAAGACAGGGCCAGTGTACATTTATTTTCACAGCACCCCTGTATTTTTACAGCATACAGGACAGGGCCAGTGTACATTTATTTTCACAGCACCCCTGTATTTTTACAGCATAAAAGACAGGGCCGGTGTACCTTTACAGCACCCCTGTATTTTTTACAGCATACAGAACAGGGCCAGCACCCCTGTATTTTAACAACACCCCCATAATTTGACAGCATACAAGACAGGGCCAGTTTACATTTATTTTCACAGCACCCCTTTATTTTTACAGCATAAAGGACAGGGCTAGCACCCCTGTATTTTAACAACACCCCTTTAATTTTACAGCATACAAGACAGGGCCAATGTACCTTTATTTTAACAACAGCACGCCTGTAATTTTACAGCATACAGGACAGGGCCAGCCCCCATGTATTTTCACAGCACCCCTGTATTTTTACAGCATACAAGACAGAGCCAGCAATTAGGTCGACACCCATTATGTCTACAACCATTGGTCGACAGTGGGTAGGTCAAAACTAGAAATAGGTCGATACAGACATTAGGTCGGCATGAAAAAGGTAGACATGAAAAAAGGTCAACATGAGTTTTGTATGTTTTTTTGGTGTCGTTTTCTCCGTCAAGTGACCGGGAACCCCAATTAGTGCACCGCGTCTCCTTGCAAGGCTCACTTCGCTCGCCATACTGCTTCACTCACCTCACTCCACTACCGCTGCGCTCGGCACAGGTTACCGTTCCCGATCGTAGTCCACGTGGATTGTAAAGTACGAAAAAGTCCACAAAACAATTTGAAAAACTCACGTCGACCTTTTTTCATTTCAAAATTGTTCATGTCGGCCTAATGGCCACGTCGACATATTTCTAGTGTCGACCTATCCACTGTCGACCAATGGGTGTCAACCTAATGTGTATCGACCTAATGGGTGTCGACCTTGAGTCCGGATACCCTCTGGTGTATGTACAGTATATATGAGTCTTGTACATAAAACCAAATACAAGCAGACACACTGTTCTTTATATAGCAATCAGTAATATGTATAATCCAGTCATACAGAGAGCTGCTGAATCACTCGGATACCCACATACTCACAATGCAAAACCACAGACTTATCCTGCAATGCACATATTTATTTGTGAAGTTAGCCAGTCACACTTGTGTTGTGCAATGTGGAGCGTGCTAATGCCTCCGCTGTCTCTTTGTATTCAGTGTAAGACAGGAAGTAAAACATACTGTTCTGTACCTTCTGTAATACAGAGAGAGGAAGGACAGGACAGATACAGTACCAATAAGATTATAGCGTATCTGGCATTAAGGGGAGAATGCAGAAAAGGGGAAGAATAATAAAGGAAAGGCATGTTAGACACAAATTGGAGATAAGAGAAGGACAAAGTTTAGTCACTGGCCCCTTTATAATTAAATATTGCAGATTTTGTTAAATATTTAAATGTAGATGCCATTTAAAAGTAGCAATGTAATTCAGGTGAGTGGACTCGGTTCGAGTCTTTGGAAACTTTGGACAGCTTCTGATTAATCAATATAGCCCCTACAGTCTGTACTACAAATACGTGACGTGATGTGTCACATGACGCTGATGAGTTGACTCTGAGCCCCTCTGCACTGTATGCCCTGTGCATGCAGAACACAGAGCCACGGCAGCCCCCTATTAGTGCTAGGCTGTAGGAGAGAAGGGTTAGTGTTAGGCACTATGGGGATGGTTACAGTTAGGCTGCAGGAGAGGTGGGTTCGGGTTAATCTTAGAAGCATATCTAGGGGCAGTGGTGGAACTAGTGAGCGGTGGGCCCAGGTGCAGCAAAATGCTTTGGTCCCCCCCTCATCCCATCCAAGTCCACTCCCTCACCCCTGGAGAGGATCTGGTGAGGGGGACCTGCTCAGGGCCAGGGAAATGGATACCTAGCAACAGTGCCGTAACTAGACATTTTAGCGCTGTGTGCAAGAAACGGCATCGGAGCCCCCCCTGTGGCCACAAAATAATACCATTTCATATAACATGCACAGTAGTCTCCATTATTCAAATTACACCGAATAGTAGAGCCACTACTCCAGGTAAAGCCCCTTTTACACATTACAGCGGACAGAGTCCCCTAGCAAAGTAGGGACAGGCGCCCCCCCCCCCCCCCCCCCCTCATATTTGAAGTATGGAAGTCACCAAAAAAGGAGCGTGGCCACACAATAGTACCCTTAATTCATATTGCACAACACAGTAGTGTCCCTTACTCACATTACACCGCACAGTAATGTTCGTTATTCACATTATGCTACACCTTGTCTAATATCCCATTTCTAACATTAACAGGAAGACCTGTGAGTGCCGGCAGCTACTTTACTACAGTATATATATATATATATATATATATATATATATATATATATATTATTATTATTATTATTATTATTATTATTATTATTATTATTATTATTATTATTATTATTATTATTATTATTATTATTATTATTATTATTATTATTATTATTATTATTATTATTTTTCTCATACGTCCTAGAGGATGCTGGGGATGCTTCAAGAACCATGGGGTATAGATGGGAGGAGACATGGGCACACTATAAGACTTTGAATGGGTGTGAACTGGCTCCTCCCTCTATGCCCCTCCTCCAGACTCCAGTTAGATTCTGTGCCCAGTGAGACTGGATGCACACTGAGGAGCTCTCCAGAGTTTCTCAGAAAAATACTTTTGTTAGGTTTATTATTTTGAGGGAGACCTGCTGGCAACAGGCTCCCTGCATCGTGGGACTGAGGGGAGAGAAGCAGACCTACTTCTCTGAGTTCAAAGGCTCTGCTTCTTAGGCTACTGGACACCATTAGCTCCAGAGGGTTCGATCAATTGGTGCGCCTAGCTGCTTGTTCCCGGAGCCGTGCCGTCACCCCCCTCACAGAGCCAGAAGACAGAAGCCGGGTAAGTATGAGAAGATCAGAAGACTTCAGTGACGGCAGAAGACGGCGTTTGAGGTACCGCGCTGCGGCCGCGCTGCGCGTCATGCTCCCACACATAACACGGCACTGCAGGGTGCAGGGCGCAGGGGGGGCGCCCTGGGCAGCATGAAAACCTCTAACAGCACTGGCATAAGTAAAAAAACAGTGCCTAGGCACTAGTTAAGGGACCCCCGCCAGTATAAATATAAATTTAAGCGGGACTGAAGCATGACATGTAGTGGGCGGGGCTTAGCCCACACAGCTCTGACCAGCGCCATTTTCTCTTCACAGAAGCTGCAGAGACGCTGGCCCTGACCTCCACACTGCTGTACAAGTAACAAGGTGCAAAAGGGGGGGGGGGGGGGCACAAGTGATTTGGTGCAAATTGATATATATATAAAGCGCTAACAGGTCTGTGCAGTCTTTTTACTCGCTTCAGTACCGGGATAGGCGCTGGATTGTGAGCTGGCAGAACTCCCTCTGTGTCTCTCTTACAGGCTTTGTTGTGGGTCTGTCTCCTATAGCCTCAGTGTGGTTGTGGTGTCGGTACATGTGTGTCGAGCATTGTGGATTGCTGACACTGACTCTAAGAAGGCGATGGAGTCTCTACCATTTAACGGTAGGGTCTTGTTTGGTGACGGCCTCACTGACCTGGTGTCTACGGCTACCGCGGGTAAGTCTTAATTTTTACCTTATGTTCCTGCACAGCAGAAGAAAACGCCTCACTATCAGATGCAGTCCTTTCGGCCCAATAAATACAAGAAAGGACGAGGGTCCTCCTTCCATGCTGCGAGGGGAAGAGGAAGGTGAAAAAGGTCACAGGCTGTGGCAAGTTCCCAAGGGCAGAAGTCCTCTCCGGCTTCTACCAAATCCAATGCATGACGCTGGGGCTCCTCTGCGGGAGTCCGCACCGGTGGGGGAACGTCTCCAACTCTTCAGTCAGGTCTGGGTGCACTCGGACCTGGATCCTTGGATAGTAGAAATAGTAACCCAAGGATACAGGATAGAGTTTCAAGACGTGCCCCCTCACCGATTTTTCAAATCGGCCTTGCCAGCTTCTCTTCTAGAAAGGGAGGTAGTAAGCGATACTAAAGTTGTGTCAAAATCAAGTAATTGTCACGGTGCCCCCGTCACAACAGGGGGAAGGCTTTTATTCGAGCCTGTTCGTGGTCCCGAAGCCGGATGGCTCAGTCAGACTGATTCTGAACCTAAAATCCTTCAATTTCTTTCTAAAAAAATTCAAATTCAAGATGGAATCTCTCCGAGCAGTGTTCTCCAGTCTGGAGGAGGGGGATTTTATGGTGTCGGTCGACATAAAGGATGCCTACTTACATGTCCCCATATATCCTCCACATCAGGCTTACCTGAGATTTGCTGTTCAGGATTGTCATTACCAATTTCAGCCGTTGCCGTTTGGTCTGTCCACGGCTCCGAGGATTTTCACCAAAGTAATGGCGGAAATGATGGTTCTCCTGCGCAAGCAGGGAATCACAATTATCCCGTACTTGGATGATCACCTCATAAAGGCGAGATCCAAGGAGCGACTGCTGAAAAATGTTGCCCTTTCACTGACGATTCTGCAACAACATGGTTGGCTCCTAAATTTGCCAAAATCACAGTTGGATCCGACGACATGGCTGTCGTTCCTGGGTATGATTCTGGATACAGAATTGCAGAGAGTTTTTCTTCCAGTGGAAAAATCTCTGGAAATACAGGACATGGTAAAACAGATTCTGAAACCAGCAAAGGTGTCAGTTCTTCAATGCACTCGGTTGCTGGGGAAGATGGTGGCGGCCTACGAGGCTATTCCGTATGGCAGGTTCCATGCCAGGGTGTTTCAGTGGGACCTGTTGGACCAGTGGTCCGGGTCTCACCTGGAGATGCACCGGAAAATAATTCTGTCTCCCAGGACCAGAATCTCCCTTCTGTGGTGTCTGCACAGCTCTCACCTTCTGGAGGGACGCAGGTTCGGATTTAGGATTGGATCCTGGTGACCACAGATGCAAGCCTCCGAGGCTGGGGAGCAGTCACTCAGGGAAGAAACTTTCAGGGAAAGTGGTCAAGCCAGGAAGCTTGTCTACACATAAACATTCTGGAATTAAGGGCCATTTACAACGGCATCCTGTAGCAGAACATCTTCTTCGAGGTCTGCCTGTCTTGATTCAGTCAGACAACATGACAGCAGTGGCGTACATAAACCGCCAGGGCGGAACAAGGAGCAGAGCAGCGATGGCCGAGGCCACGAAGATTCTTCGCTGGGCGGAAAGACATGCCAGCATTCTGTCAGCAGTCTTCATTCCAGGAGCGGACAACTGGAAAGCAGACTTCCTCAGCAGACACGATCTCCATCCAGGAGAGTGGGGTCTTCATCAAGAGGTCTTTGCAGAAGTGACAAGTCGTTGGGGAGTTCCTCAAGTAGACATGATAGCGTCCCGCCTCAACAAGAAACTTCAGAGATATTGTTCCAGGTCAAGGGACCCTCAAGCGATAGCGGTGGATGCCCTAGTGACACCGTGGGTGTTTCCGTCGGTATATGTGTTCCCTCCACTTCCACTCATTCCAAAGGTGATAAAAATTATAAGAAGAACAAGGGTTCAGGCGATACTCATTGTTCCGGATTGGCCAAGAAGGGCTTAGTATCCAGATCTTCAGGAGTTGCTCATAGAAGATCCCTGGCCTCTTCCTCTTCGGGAGGACCTGTTGCAACAGGGGCCGTGCATGTATCAGGACTTACCGCGGCTGCGTTAGATGGCGTGGCGGTTGAATGCCAAATCCTAGCCTGAAAGGGTATTCCCAGTGAAGTCATTCCCACACTTCTTCAGGCTAGAAAAGAAGTAACGGCAAAGCATTACCACCGTATTTGGAGAAAATGTGTGTCTTGGTGTGAATCCAAGAAGGCTCCTATGGAAGAATTTCACCTGAGGCGCTTGCTCCATTTTCTACAAGCAGGTGTGGATGCGGGCCTAAAGTTAGGCTCTATTAAAGTACAGATTTCGGCCTTGTCGATCTTTTTTCAGAAAGAATTGGCCTCCCTTCCAGAAGTTCAGACCTTCGTGAAAGGCGTGCTGCACATCCAACCTCCATTTGTGCCTCCTGTGGCACCGTGGGATCTTAATGTGGTGTTGCAGTACCTGCAATCTCATTGGTTTGAACCTTTACGTAAGGTTGAGTTGAAATTACTTACTTGGAAAGTAGTCATGTTGTTGGCCTTGGCATCCGCAAGGCGAGTGTCTGAGTTGGCGGCTTTGTCTCACAAAAGCCCCTATTTAATTTTCCATGCTGATAGAGCGGAGTTGAGAATTCATCAGCAATTTCTACCGAAAGTGGTTTCATAATTTCACGTGAACCAGCCTATTGTGGTGCCAGTGGCTACTGATGCCTTGGCGGATTCAAAGTCTCTCTATGTGGTCAGAGCTTTGAAGATCTATGTCGCCAGAACGGCTCAGATTAGGAAAACAGAGGCTCTGTTTGTCCTGTCGGCTCCCAACAAGATTGGGGCTCCTGCTTTTAAGCAGACTATTGCGCACTGGATTTGTAATACGATTCAGCAGGCTCATTCTACGGCAGGTTTGCCGTTACCGGAATCGGTAAAAGCCCATTCTACCAGGAAGGTGGGCTCATCCTGGGTGGCTGCCTGTGGAGTCTCGGCGTTACAACTTTGCCGAGCTGCTACTTGGTCAGGATCAAACACCTTTGCGAGGTTTTACACATTTGATACCCTGGCTGAGGAGGACCTCTTGTTTGGTCAATCGATGCTGCAGAGTCATCCGCACTCTCTCGCCCGTTCTAGAGCTTTGGTATAAACCCCATGGTCTTGAAGCATCCGCAGGATCCTCTAGGACGTATGAGAAAATAGGATTTTAATACCTATCGGTAAATCCTTTTCTCTTAGTCCGTAGAGGATGCTGGGCGCCCGTCCCAGTGCGGGCTGTATCTGCAGTTTGGTTATAGTTACGCTCATGTTGCCTTGAGTTCAGTCAATCTGTGACTGTGGTTGTTCATGCAGTTGCATGCATTGTTGTTGAATGCCATGTTGTACGGCGTGTTTGAGGTGTGATCTGGTATGTGTCTCACCTTAGTTTAAAATAATTAAATAAATCCTTTTCCTCGAAATGTCCGTCTCCCTGGGCACAGTTCCTATAACTGGAGTCTGGAGGAGGGGCATAGAGGGAGGAGCCAGTTCACACCCATTCAAAGTCTTATAGTGTGCCCATGTCTCCTGCTATACCCCATGGTTCTTGAAGCATCCCCAGCATCCTCTATGGACTAAGAGAAAAGGATTAACCGGTAGGTATTAAAATCCTATTATTTTTTTTTATACATATATATATATATACATACACATATAAACCACTCTCCGGGTGCGGCACTCCTGGCTTCACAAAGACGCAAGACACTGGCGTAGTAAATAACGTTTCAGTTGTATTCAACTGTCATCAGATTCTGAATCTGATGACAGTTGAATACAACTGAAACGTTATTGACTACGCCAGTCGCCAGTGTCTTGCATCTTTGTGAAGCCAGGAGTACCACACCCAGAGGGTGGTATGAAAACAGTATTGTGAGAGCACCGGCTGCATGCATGCATTTTTTAAGGGAGTGCCGTCCTTTTGCAGTGTATCTCTCTCTCTCTCTCTCTCTCTCTCTCTCTCTCTCTCTCTCTCTCTCTATATATATATATATATATATATATATATATGTATATACACACACACACACACATATATATATATATATATATATATATATATATATATATATATATATATATATATATATATATATATACACATTGCTCTTTGAAGAGGAGGCACCTGTGTCCTCATCAATGTCCCCCCTCCTGGGGCAGTTCCTCACACACAGGGATGCCCGGCAATGACCACAGAAGGCAGCAGCAGCCACTGTTCTTGGCGTGGCGCCGAGGTCCGGCACCCCTCCGCAGTCGCACTACATCAAGTAACTGCAAAACTACAGCTCCCGGCAGCTCACAGCAGCTGGGAGCTGTAGGTTTGCAGAGTTGCTTGATTGTAGTGTGGACTGCAGAGCGGTGCCGGACCCCGATGCCAAGTACAGTGGCTGCCGCTGCTGCCTTCTGTGGTAATTGCCGGGCATCCCTGTGGGTGGGGGACACAGGGGCACAGTTAATCTATCATGGCCGTGGGTGCACAGCCGGGCAGCGCCCTTCCTCAGCTGGTGCCCCTGGTGAGTGCCGTCCTGGCCAATGGGTAGATACGCTCCTGGTTAGGCACTAGAGGGAGGGTTACGGTTAGGAACTAGGTGGAGTGTTAGGGTTAGGCTGTAGGAGAGGAAGGTTAGTGTTAGGCATTAGGGGGAGAGTTAGGCTGTATGAGAGGAGGGTTAGTGTTAGGCATTAGTGGGAGAGTTAGGCTGTATGAGAGGAGAGTTAGTGTTAGGTACTAGGGGGAGTATTAGGGTTAGGCTGTGTCAGAGAAATTTGGACACCTTATGATGGGACTGAATGGTTACAGTGTTAAACTTTGTGTATCAATGTCATTTTGGGTGCAGGCAGGGCCGTAACTAGGTGTGTGCGGAGGGGGCACCGCACATAGCGCTGCAAGGTAGGGGGCACTGTTGGTGGCAATTGTCAAGTATGTGTTTTAATTACTTTCACTTTCAGTTTCCCCCCCTTTTTGAAGCCCAGCATCTCCTGACCACCCGTCTCCTTCCCCCACCTCTTCTGTCGCTAATACCTATACATTTATAAACTCACCTTGAGATTTCTTTGTTATTCAGTCACACTGTCCTTTATTACATTTCAAGATGCTGACATACCTGGGATTCGAACCCATTGCCTGTGGCATTACAGTCAGACACTCTATTCATTGAGCTATCTGCCCTTGTATAGAAAGTTAGAGAGTTCAAACTATTTGAAGCTTTGTGAAAAAATGATCAGCATTGCGGCGGAGTAGATCTATGTAGTGTGTGGCTGCAAGGGATTGAATATGAGGCTGCACACTACATAGATCTGCTCAATTGCAATGCTGATTATTATTTTTTACAAAGTACCAGTAGCTTCATATAGTGTTCATAGTTTTTATGCAGAATCAAATAGCTTAATGAGTAGGGTGTCTAATTAGGATTCAACAAGTCATAGGTTTGAATCCTGGGTATGGCAGTATATTGAAATGTGTTATTTAAATAAGAATTTACTTACCGATAATTCTATTTCTCGTAGTCCGTAGTGGATGCTGGGGACTCCGTAAGGACCATGGGGATTAGCGGCTCTGCAGGAGACTGGGCACAAAAATAAAAGCTTTAAGACTACCTGGTGTGCACTGGCTCCTCCCCCTATGACCCTCCTCCAAGCCTCAGTTAAGATACTGTGCCCGGACGAGCGTACACAATAAGGAAGGATTTTGAATCCCGGGTAAGACTCATACCAGCCACACCAATCACACCATATAACTTGTGATCTAAACCCAGTTAACAGCATGATAACAGAGGAGCCTCTAGAAAAGATGGCTCACTACAGCAATAACCCGATTTTTTTTTTTGTAACAATAACTATGTACCAGTATTGCAGACAATCCGCACTTGGGATGGGCGCCCAGCATCCACTACGGACTACGAGAAATAGAATTATCGGTAAGTAAATTCTTATTTTCTCTGACGTCCTAGTGGATGCTGGGGACTCCGTAAGGACCATGGGGATTATACCAAAGCTCCCAAACGGGCGGGAGAGTGCGGATGACTCTGCAGCACCAAATGAGAGAACTCCAGGTCCTCCTCAGCCAGGGTATCAAATTTGTAGAATTTTACAAACGTATTTGCTCCTGACCAAGTAGCTGCTCGGCAAAGTTGTAAAGCCGAGACCCCTCGGGCAGCCGCCCAAGATGAGCCCACCTTCCTTGTGGAATGGGCTTTTACAGATTTTGGCTGTGGCAGGCCTGCCACAGAATGTGCAAGCTGAATTGTACTACAAATCCAACGAGCAATAGTCTGCTTAGAAGCAGGAGCACCCAGCTTGTTGGGTGCATACAGAATAAACAACGAGTCAGATTTTCTGACTCCAGCCGTCCTGGAAACCTATATTTCCAGGGCCCTGACGACGTCTAGCAATTTGGAGTCCTCCAAGTCCCTAGTAGCCGCAGGCACCACAATAGGTTGATTCAGGTGAAACGCTGAAAACCACCTTAGGGAGAAACTGAGGACGAGTCCTCAATTCCGCCCTGTCCGAATGGAAAATCAGATGAGGGCTTTTACAGGATAAAGCCGCCAATTCTGACATGCACCTGGCCCAGGCCAGGGCCAACAGCATGACCACTTTCCATGTGAGATATTTTAACTCCACATATTTAAGTGGTTCAAACCAATGTGACTTTTGGAACCCAAAAACTACATTGAGATCCCAAGGTGCCACTGGAGGCACAAAAGGAGGCTGTATATACAGTACCCCTTTTCTTTTTGGAAGAAAATTGACAGGGCCGAAATTTGAACCTTAATGGACCCCAATTTCAGGCCCATAGACACTCCTGTTTGCAGGAAATGTAGGAATCGACCCAGTTGAAAATTCCTCCGTCGGGGCCTTACTGGCCTCGCACCACGCAACATATTTTCACCAAATGCGGTGATAATGTTTTGCGGTTATATCCTTCCTGGCTTTGATCAGGATAGGAATGACTTAATCCGGAATGCCTTTCTCCTTCAGGATCCGGCGTTCAACCGCCATGCCGTCAAACGCAGCCGCGGTAAGTCTTGGAACAGACAGGGTCCTTGCTGGAGCAGGTCCCTTCTTAGAGGTAGAGGCCACGGATCCTCCGTGAGCATCTCTTGAAGTTCCGGTTACCAAGTCCTTCTTGGCCAATCCGGAGCCACGAATATAGTGCTTACTCCTCTCCATCTTATGATTCTCAGTACCTTGGGTATGAGAGGCAGAGGAGGGAACACATACACTGACTGGTACACCCACTGTGTTACCAGAGCGTCTACAGCTATTGCCTGAGGGTCCCTTGACCTGGCGCAATGCTTGTCGAGTTTTATAAACATGTGGAAGACTTCTGGGTGAAGTCCCCACTCTCCCGGGTGGAGGTCGTGTCTGCTGAGGAAGTCTGCTTCCCAGTTGTCCACTCCCGGAATGAATACTGCTGACAGTGCTATCACATGATTTTCCGCCCAGCGAAGAATCCTTGCAGCTTCTGCCATTGCCCTCCTGCTTCTTGTGTCACCCTGTCTGTTTACGTGGGTGACTGCCGTGATGTTGTCCGAATGGATCAACTCCGGGTGACCTTGAAGCAGAGGTCTTGCTGAGCTTAGAGCATTGTAAATGGCCCTTAGCTTCAGGATATTTATGTGAAGTGATGTCTCCAGGCTTGACCATAAGCTCTGGAAATCCCTTCCCTGTGTGACTGCTCCCCAGCCTCGCAGGCTGGCATCCGTGGTCACCAGGACCCAGTCCTGAATGTCGAATCTGCGGCCCTCTAGAAGATGAGCACTCTGCAACCACCACAGGAGAGACACCCTTGTGCTTGGTGACAGGGTTATCCGCTGATGCATCTGAAGATGCGACCTGGACCATTTGTCCAGCAGGTCCCACTGGAAAGTTCTTGCGTGGAATCTGCCGAATGGGATTGCTTCGTAGGAAGCCACCATTTTTCCCAGAACCCTTTCATTGATGTACTGAGACTTGGCTCGATTATAGGAGGTTCCCGACTAGCTCGGATAACTCCCTGACTTTCTCCTCCGGGAGAAACACCTTTTTCTGGACTGTGTCCAGGATCATCCCTAGGAACAGAAGACGAGTCGTCGGAATCAGCTGCGATTTTGGAATATTGAGAATCCAATCGTGCTGCCGCAACACTACCTGAGATAGTGCTACACCAACCTCCAACTGTTCCCTGGATCTTACCCTTATCAGGGAATCGTCCAAGTAAGGGATAACTAAAATTCCCTTCCTTCGAAGGAGTATCATCATTTCGGCCATTACCTTGGTAAAGACCCGGGGTGCCGTGGACCATCCATACGGCAGCGTCTGAAACTGATAGTGACAGTTCTGTACCACAAACCTGAGGTACCCTTGGTGAGAAGGGTAAATTGGGACATGAAGGTAAGCATCCTTGATGTCCCGAGACATCATGTAGTCCCCTTCTTCCAGGTTCGCAATCACTGCTCTGAGTGACTCAATCTTGAATTTGAACCTCCGTATGTAAGTGTTCAAGATTTTAGATTTAGAATCGGTCTCACCGAGCCGTCCGGCTTCGGTACCACAACAGTGTGGAATAATACCCCGTTCCCTGTTGCAGGAGGGATACCTTGATTATCACCTGCTGGGAATACAGCTTGTGAATGGCTTCCAAAACTGCCTCCCTGTCAGAGGGAGACATCGGTAAAGCCGACTTTAGGAAACGGCGAGGGGGAGACGTCTCGTATTCCAATTTGTACCCCTGAGATATCACCTGAAGGATCCAGGGGTCTACTTGCGAGTGAGCCCACTGCGCGCTGAAATTCATTGAGACGGGCCCCCACCGTGTCTGATTCTGCTTGTAAAGCCCCAGCGTCATACTGAGGGCTTGGCAGAGGCGGGAGAGGGCTTCTGTTCCTGGGAACTGGCTGATTTCTGCAGCCTTTTTCCTCTCCCTCTGTCCCAGGGCAGAAATGAGGAACCTTTTGTCCGCTTGCCCACGAAAGGACTGCGCCTGATAATACGGCGTCTTCTTATGTTGAGAGGCGACCTGGGGTACAAACGTGGATTTCCCAGCTGTTGCCGTGGCCACCAGGTCTGAAAGACCGACCCCAAATAACTCCTCCCCTTAATAAGGTAATACTTCCAAATGCCGTTTGGAATCCGCATCACCTGACCACTGTCGTGTCCATAACCCTCTACTGGCAGAAAAGGACAACGCACTTAGACTTGATGCCAGTCGGCAAATATTCCGCTGTGCATCACGCATATATAGAAATGCATCTTTTAAATGCTCTATAGGCAATAATATACTGTCCCTATCTAGGGTATCAATATTTTCAGTCAGGGAATCCGACCACGCCAACCCAGCACTGCACATCCAGGCTGAGGCGATTGCTGGTCGCAGTATAACACCAGTATGTGTGTAAATACATTTTAGGATACCCTCCTGCTTTCTATCAGCAGGATCCTTAAGGGCGGCCATCTCAGGAGAGGGTAGAGCCCTTGTTCTTACAAGCGTGTGAGCGCTTTATCCACCCTAGGGGGTGTTTCCCAACGCACCCTAACCTCTGGCGGGAAAGGATATAATGCCAATAACATTATAGAAATTATCAGTTGTTATCGGGGGAAACCCACGCATCATCACACACCTCATTTAATTTCTCAGATTCAGGAAAACTACAGGTAGTTTTTCCTCACCGAACATAATACCCCTTTTTGGTGGTACTCGTATTATCAGAAATGTGTAAAACATTTTTCATTGCCTCAATCATGTAACGTGTGGCCCTACTGGAAGTCACATTTGTCTCTTCACCGTCGACACTGGAGTCAGTATCCGTGTCGGCGTCTATATCTGCCATCTGAGGTAACGGGCGCTTTAGAGCCCCTGACGGCCTATGAGACGTCTGGACAGGCACAAGCTGAGTAGCCGGCTGTCTCATGTCAACCACTGTCTTTTATACAGAGCTGACACTGTCACGTAATTCCTTCCAACAGTTCATCCACTCAGGTGTCGACCCCCTAGGGGGTGACATAATTATTACAGGCAATCTGCTCCGTCTCCACATCATTTTTCTCCTCATACATGTCGACACAAACGTACCGACACACAGCACACACACGGGGAATGCTCTGATAGAGGACAGGACCCCACTAGCCCTTTGGGGAGACAGAGGGAGAGTTTGCCAGCACACACCAGAGCGCTATATATATATATATACAGGGATAACCTTATATAAGTGTTTTTCCCCTTATAGCTGCTGTATTATTTAATACTGCGCGTAATTAGTGCCCCCCTCTCTTTTTTAACCCTTTCTGTAGTGTAGTGACTGCAGGGGAGAGCCAGGGAGCTTCCCTCCAACGGAGCTGTGAGGGAAAATGGCGCCAGTGTGCTGAGGAGATAGGCTCCGCCCCCTTCTCGGCGGCCTTATCTCCCGTTTTTCTGTGTATTCTGGCAGGGGTTAAATTCATCCATATAGCCCAGGAGCTATATGTGATGCATTTTTTTTGCCATCCAAGGTGTTTTTATTGCGTCTCAGGGCGCCCCCCCCCAGCGCCCTGCACCCTCAGTGACCGGAGTGTGAAGTGTGCTGAGAGCAATGGCGCACAGCTGCAGTGCTGTGCGCTACCTTGTTGAAGACAGGACGTCTTCTGCCGCCGATTTTCCGGACCTCTTCTGTCTTCTGGCTCTGTAAGGGGGCCGGCGGCGCGGCTCTGGGACCTATCCATGGCTGGGCCTGTGATCGGTCCCTCTGGAGCTAATGTCCAGTAGCCTAAGAAGCCCAATCCACTCTGCACGCAGGTGAGTTTGCTTCTTCTCCCCTTAGTCCCTCGATGCAGTGAGCCTGTTGCCAGCAGGACTCACTGAAAATAAAAAACCTAAACTTAAACTTTTCACTAAGCAGCTCAGGAGAGCCACCTAGTGTGCACCCTTCTCGTTCGGGCACAAAAATCTAACTGAGGCTTGGAGGAGGGTCATAGGGGGAGGAGCCAGTGCACACCAGGTAGTCTTAAAGCTTTTACTTTTGTGCCCAGTCTCCTGCGGAGCCGCTAATCCCCATGGTCCTTACGGAGTCCCCAGCATCCACTAGGACGTCAGAGAAATAAAGGGTATTGTAACTGAATAACAACAAGCTCTCAAGTTAAGTGCATGAATGTGGTGTAAAGAGGATTTGTGTCCAAATCCATTTTCTTGCAGTGTATATATAAAATGTGGGAAAGGGCATCATAGCATGGGCTTTCTCTGGGATAAATCTTGGCATGCCCCTTACCCACGAGGCATGCACCTTATGCAGAGCCGGCCATAGCTATAGGCAAACTAGGCAATTGCCTAGGGCATTTGATATGCCTAGGGGCATCAGCAGCTTCTGCTGATTAAAATGATATGCGGCATGTCTATATTCTGTGTGTAGCATTTCATATGAAGATACAGCCACAGTCTCACACAGTATATAGGCATGCTGCATATCATTTTAATCAGCAGAAGCTGCTTGTGCATCCTAGCCACATAGCAATGCACATTAGATGAATTTTCATAAAAAAAAGGTGCCTGACGTTAGCATTGATGCAAGATTTGTGAGGACACATCTGTATCCAAGCAGAGGCAGAGGTCACAGTGTTAGTGGCAGTGTGAGTGTTGTGTGCATGTGAGTGGGTTAGTTGTGCAGTAGTGTTCGGAATATGTGTAAGGAGCATTATGTGTGTCATGTAAAAATGCACTAGTAATGTGCAACATATGTGTAAGGGGCACTATGTGTGTCATTATGTGTATAAGGGCATTAATAATGTGCGGCATATGTGTAACAGGGTACTACTGTATGTGTGTCATTATGTGTATAGGGGCACTAATAATGTGCAGCAAATGTGTAGGGGGCACTATACATGTCATTATGTGTATAAGGGCATTAATGATGTGCGGCATATGTGTAAGGGACATTATGTGTAAAAGGGCATTAATAAAGGTTGTCATAATGTTTAAGGCGAATTATGTTTATAAGGACATTAATAATGTGTCTCATATGTGTAAGGGGCATTACTGTGTGGAATTATGTGTATAAATCCATTACTAATGTGTGGCATTATGTGTATAAGGTGCTCTACTATGTGGCGTTGCGTATAGAAAGGACACTACTGTTTCATCTAATGTGAATAAAGAGCAATAGGGTGTGGTGTAATGTGAATAAGGAGCAATTCAGTGTGATGTAATGTGAATAAGGGGCTCTACTGTGAGGAGTAACGTTTATAAGGTAAAGTGATACTACTGTGGGATGTAATATGAATTATGGACACTATTGCATGATAAAATGTGAATAAAGTTGCAGTACTATGTGGCGTAATTGGAATTGGGGTTACTATTGTGTGGCCATGCCCCTTGCCATCAAAATCACACCCCTTTTTGGGCTGTGCGCTAAATGTGCGAACTGTTCCTATTTAAAATATAGGGGGTACAAACCCCAAAATAAGGACTGCTATGGGTGAGGGGTGATGGTGCTGGGAAAGAGGTGCAAGGTCAGAGGCGGAACCAGCGGTGGTGCTAGGGGGGCACCAGCCAAAATCTTGCCTAGGGCATCATATTGGTTAGGGCCGGCTCTGACCTTATGTCCCTGTTGGGAAAATGTGGGGGAGGTGGAGGGCGACATTTCTCTCTCTGGCACAGGGCACCAAAAAGTCTAGTTACGGCTCTGGGTGCCGGCAACATGTATTCTGAACAGTATATAAAAGTGTTCATCTCTCCCTGCACCTGTTTTCTGCTAATTGTGCTTTCTGTGCATGACTTGCTAAAAAGGGCCTCTTTCCGTCATTAGGGGGCTAAGAGTGGTGGACAGTGCTCTATTACTAACTCGTGGCCCCTAAGTGACTGCCCGGGGATCTTTCCATGCTCATAATTAAGAATAAGTATCGTGTCTGGATGTCAGTAATAAAGATGGATTGTATTCTCTGTCGTGTAGCCATTTCTGATGTAATGTGTATTGTTTGCTCTATAAACTGTGAGCCCTGTAAACCAAATTGTCTCTCTGAGCCTGCGCGCTCTCAGACACCCATCTAGGCCTAGATGCGAATAAACCATATGTGCTTTTTCATCTGATCCTGGCATATCTCGTATTTATCTTGCGACCACAGCTGTAAGAGAGGAGGGTTAGTGTTAGGCACTAGGGGGAGTTTTAGGGCGAGGCTGAAGGAGAGAAGGGTTAGTATTAGGCACTAGGGGGAGTGTTAGGGTTAGGCTGTAGGAGAGCAGGGTTAGTGTTAGGCACTAGGGGGAGAGTTATAGTTAGGTTGCAGAAGGGGAGGGTTTTGATTGTAGACGTTCGTTTCTGCATGACTTATTTTGAAAATTTGCTTGCTAAATACACCCTTATATACAGTAGAGAGATATCACCTAGTGTAAAATCATTAACTCTTACCTGGCATGTGTCATCATTGTGTCTCTTAAGGGGCCCTGCACATATCATGCTGCTGGTTATTTGCGGCTTGCCTTTTTGTTTACTGTATATTTTACTGCATTTTACACTGTCTACTACTGTCAGATTAGCCTGTCGAAGAACATCTGACATTGTCTTCTGTTTAGTCAGTCCCCATCCGGCCGTGCTGCACATTGTTCCAGGCTTGATGTTTTCTTCATTTTTTGGAAGAGATAGAAGTGCCACAATCTTGTTCAGCTTTGCAGGTTTTTCTAGCTGCAACATAGAAACCCACATGTAAATTCGTTGGGTAAAAAAACCATATTATACCTCCCAGCATTCTTCATTTAATCAGATATATTAAAATGTACCATCATACAAAAATAATACGTATATTTTTTTATTAATGTTAATAATTCATAAGCTGATTTCCAATTTGTTATATAATATTTAAATTAACTTTATATAAAAAATAAGCACAGATGAAAGATTAGCTGAGGTATATCTGTCTGAGTTGCAATGACAAATATATGGGGGGGCTCCTTGGACTGCACACCCTAATTCCAAACACAATCAGAGGTGCTATCATGCTTGAAGTTCCACACAGAAAAGAGAAAATGCAGATGCGCACTCTATAGTACTAAGCACAACTAATCAGAATAATTATAATAAACTGTGCAAACACAGAGCAAAAAAGAGGTGCTTAGCATAATTTTTGGGCAAAACCAACCTTGAACCTTAGTGTTAGGTACCCATCAGGTTAGATCACTTGGTCGCGGTTGGTAGGCCCATATATTTTTTCCAAAAATTATGCTAAGCACCTCAATTTTGCTCTTTGTTAGATTCCAGAGTTTACTATAATTATTCTGATTAGAAGTGCATAGCACTATAGAGTTGCGATGACAACAACGATGTTAGGGTTTTCTAAACTTGGGTACATACAGATGTGGGGAGTTAGCGATACAGCAATGTGATATACCATTATACCACAGCAACGTACACACTACACGATCCGCCATACAACATTGCAATATAATGTTACATGCTTAATGTAACAACACTGCCTTGTCCATGGCATCATCCCACCTGAAGTGCAGCGCATCAGATGGGATGATGCAACCATCCAATTAATCAAATGGGTTGGTTGCCCTTTGTGAATGCTGTGCGTGCAAACGGTGGTGTGGTTATGCCTAAGTAGTATACCTGGGTCCCCAGAGACACCTGGATACTCTGTATCTGCTCCCATCTCAGTGCCCCTAGGTAAAGCTGGGTACACACCGGGCCAATGGGTCAGCAATTCGGCTGATCCGCTGACCTAACTAACAATTGGTAAGTGCATACAGACTTAACAATATCCGCCCGATGTGTTGAGGCCGATGCCACTTGCCTGACATCACAACTGGACAGGCATTAAAATGTGCCCACCTAGTTAAGATGTCAGTCACTGGCGGCCTCTGCAGTAAGTGTACGAGCAGTCGGCGGACCACCCAGATACACAGCCAGATGCAAGGATATATCTATATATATAGCTACTTCAGGTCTGGGCAGCCAGTCTTGATACTGTGGGCCCTCCCCTAATAATTGCGGCAAATGAGGCATTTCTTGCCAGGTGCCTCAGTAATATCATTAAGAACTAGAGAAGTAATAGGTTAAACATGATTTCAGCCCAAACATTGCGGCCTTTATCTCAGATTTTTAAGCTTTCATTGTTTTGTTTTTTTTGTCAACACATACAGGAGACCACTTATTACATGAACAAAATGAAGAGGTTGGTACTTTATTATAATATCTAATTATGTCATCATCATCACCTGTACAAGTTGAATGTCATTAACTTTTGTTTTATGATCAAAACAAGGGTGTTGAATAAACCGTTTGATCCCATATATCTGCTGCTGCTGCTGTGTGTCCTTTGTCAGAGAGTGGGCACCGAGGGTAACCTTCGTCTTAGTCCCACTGGAAACCAAAAAATGTAAATCAGTTCAGGTTAAATGGTAATAAAATCTTAAATGGACACTAATATGTTTTAAATTGTTTATACTTAAATACAAGACCACCTAACTCACCATATCATTGCAACTGAAAATAAGTGGGAAAAGCAGAAACAAAGTTACTTTGGCAAGGCATCGTGTTGGCAGCCGTGTCAAGTAATCTCTCCAAACTGCTATCTATTTCACTTAGCTGCAGATACCATCCTTAAAAGCTGCTTTGGAGGACTGTACTTCTTTGATTTGTCCAATGCCAACATCAATTTGGTAATTATATACCCCCACTCCCCCAACCTTCCTATTTTTGGCAAGACAGTCCCACTTTATGAGACACTGTACCGCTGTCCTGCCTACAAGTATTGGTGTCCCGTCAGGAGGAGGCTGATGAAGCATTGGCTCATCATTACACTGCATGGCATGCACATGACATCTTAGTGCATGGGTGAGCCCCAGGCATACCCCCAGAGTGATGAAAAAGCCCCCTTTTTACGCTAGGCCATGCTTTTTTAAGGCTTAAGTTTATGGTGCGCAGAATTTTCCACTTCCATTCTCCTATATGAGATATGTAATTAAGCTTCTGAATTTGTCTTGCTGCTTCTCCATTACATTTAGCAACAGGCGCATACAACAGCAACATTACTAGAATTTTTGTGAAATACAGTACATTCAGGGTAAGCCTGAACACAACACTTACCTATGTGTTGCATTAGACCCTGATGAAATTGCTATGTTGTTAGACTATTCAGCATAAAGGCTACAACTTGCCTCAGATACTGTAATGTCTCCTAAGAGCCACATACCTGTACACACTGGGTTTGAATCTGAGGTGGGTGCTCAGTCCTGCCTGGGCCATTAACCCAGTGACGTAATCAGGAATGTGCGATCACCACCTCCCCACGGCACTTGGTTTTGCCTAACAGGGTGACTGGAACGCATCCTGCACCTAGTAAAACAGCGTCAGTGCCACCAATAGGGGGGTATTCAATTGTTTGAAAAGTCAGTTGGGTGTTTGTGTTTTCTATCTGATAGACAGGAAAAAACAGACACCCAACCGACTTTTCAAACATTTGAATTCCCCCCATAGTGTCCTTTGGATGCTACAGGCAGGCACCCTGCAATGTATAAAGGTGAACAGAGTGTCTTCTAGACACTCTATGCACTGCTGTACTTCCGTGTGCTGGCTGCCTCCGCCCCATATGCGCGTCATCGCGACTTCATGAGAAATGGAGGCAGGGCCGGAACAGTGGTGCATTAAAGCCCTGTTACGGCTCTGCCATACCCTGTTGGAAATATGTGTGTACAAGAATGAGAAGTGCTGAAAGTAGGGTGGTATGGGGTGGTACGGACTACCATTAAGAAATTTGGTGGTGGTACGCAGTACCATCAGCCCTCCACTGGTGCATAATTTATAAGGGGCATTTTTGTGTGTAGGACATAAAATGGTGTCAGTGGCATAACTGTGTGTGGCATAATATGTAATAGACATTACGGTGTGTGGTATAATATGTAAGGCATTACAGTGTTTGGCATAATGTGTAAGGGGCATTATGGTGTGTGGCCTAATGTGGCCATGCCCCTATTGTCATATAGCAACTCCCCTAATTTTGTGTGACCACGCCCCCATGACACATGACCACACCCATTTTAACTATCAGTACCACTAAGAAAAAACTTCTGCTTGCACCACTGAGCATGAGTATGTAGCAGTTACTGTACACACCAGTGGATAGCTTACAACTACGAATAGCCCATAAACTTTTACAGTGGAGTGGTTTTATTAGAGATAAAGCAGATACAGCCGTACTCACTGTTATACACATTGGTAGTTGAGCGAAGCAGGGTGTCATACAGCTCACAAGCCAGTGACGAAACATCTAAGCCGATGAATATATGTAGGCACCGGGTAGTGTTGCAGGGTGCTGGAAAACGTTGTGGATCACTAATAAATGCAGGTCTGAAGGGAGCTAAGTGAATAACAACTGTCTACCACTATGGCACTCTTCACAGTCACAAGATGGCTCTGTGCATGCTTAGTAGTAGCCTCGTGGCCATCTTGGAACATGGAATGAAGCTTCCCTTGAGTATTAGCACCATGTAATCTGCACAGTAGCACACAGTGCCACACACCACTTTCAACATTTTTGCCTAAACGCTCCTCCTCGTGTAGCAAAGCACACGTTTTCCTAAATATTGTGTCTTAGTCAGATTGTAACCACATACAAAGCCGCTCACAGTGTAACAGAGACGCTAGGTAAGAACTGGCAGGAAGAATGGCTGTGGCAACTTTCATTGGAACCTTTTCTAGCCAGATTTGCAACTTTGTAGCACACAGAAGTACAAGTACTGCCAGCCCCAGGGGTCATGGTATGCCCAGAGCAAGTTTATGTTTTGACGCCCACTTTCCTGAACTGAATTGGCGGCCAACTAACCAACTACTGTACATCTTGTGGAGCTCAGGGCGAAAGTTTCCTTTGGGTGCAGCCAATGTTTAGAATAGGGTCAGTGTGTGCCAAACGCTTGCAACAATATTATAAGGGCATGGCAGTAAGGACGGTGCAATGGATAACATTACTGCCTCACAGCACTGAGGTCATGGGTTCGATTCCCACCATGTGTGGAGTTTGTATATTCTCCCTGGGCTTGTGTGCTTTTACTCCGGGTACTCCGGTTTTCTCCCACAATACAAAAATATACTAATTAATTGGTTCCCAACAAAAATTGTGTGTGTGTGTGTGTGTGTGTGTGTGTGTGTTGAGATGGGGGGGTAAGGGATATAGGCCCTCATTCCGAGTTGTTCGCTCGCTAGCTACTTTTAGCAGCAGTCCAAACGCTAAGCCGCCACCCTCTGGGAGTGTATCTTAGCTTAGTAGAAGTGCGAACGAAAGGATCGCGGCGCTGCTACAAAAAAAAATTGTGCAGTTTCAGAGTAGCTGCAGACTTACTCCTACCTTGCGTTCACTTCAGACTATTTAGTTCCTGTTTTGACGTCACAAACACGCCCTGCGTTCGGCCAGCCACTCCCCCGTTTCCCCAGCTACTCCTGCATTTTTATCTGGCACGCCTGCGTTTTTTTACACACTCCCCGAAAACGTCCAGTTACCACCCAGAAACACCCACTTCCTGTCAATCACTCAACGATCAGCAGTGCGACTGAAAAGCGTCGCTAGACCTTGTGTAAAACTGCATCGGCTTTTGTGAAAGTACGTCGCACGTGCACACTGCGCCTTATACGCATGCGCAGAATTGCCGATTTTTAGCCTGATTGCTGCGCTGCGAACAACGGCAGCTAGCGATCAACTCGGAATGACCCCCATAGATTGTAAGCTCCCATGGGTCAGGGACTGATGTGAATGGCAAAATATTCTCTCTAGAGTGCTGCAGAATATGGGGGCGGTCATTCAGATCTGATCACTGGGCAGCGATTTTTGCAGCCCTGCGATCAGATAGTCGCCACCTACAGGGGGAGTGTTTTTTCGCTGTGCAAGTGGCCGATTGCATGTGTAGCAGAGCTGTACAAACTGATTTTGTGCAGTCTCTGCGCAGACCAGGACTTACTCTTCCAGTGCGATGAGAACAGGCTGATTGGGACTAGAGCTGACGTCAGACACCCTCCCTGAAAACACTTGCTCTCACCTGCGTTTTTCCGGACACTCCCTGTAAACGGTCAGTTGCCACCCACAAACGACCTCTTCCTGTCAATCTCCTTGTGACAGTGAGACATATAAAGAGGGTAGCAGAGCTCCGGCATGTGCCGGCAGACCGTGTCTTCTGCTGTCCCCTCTGGCCTGCCCTGTTCCCTACCTAGTCTCAGAGTCCGACTCAGTGTGCGCCCCCTCCTCCTGCTGCTCTGTGGCTGCCAGTGGCCAACAGGAAGGGTAGGGCAGCGCGCCCTCTAACTTTTTTGGCGCCCGGAGCTCACGCTCCACCGGAGCCACCCTTGCTACAGCCCTGGGTATGCCTGCAAAGTAGTTTTGTCGCTTTAGTAGTTCAAATAAGGTGCACATTTTAAGGAGAACAACGATTGGCGCAATTAAGTCACAAAGTCTGTGGCACAGCAAGCAGTGGTACTATTTGGCGCGAAAAAGAACAAACATGTATGATGACATATCTGTAATTAGGGCATAATTGGTTAACACAGCCCAACAGTAACCATTATTTACATATTTGGCCACACCCCTGGGTGGGCAATATTTATTTATGTAAATGTAAATTTTTGAATTCAGTTGTCATTTCATTTTCTGCAGAGATTTTATTGTAGATTTGGATCATAGCATATTAGAAAGGCATGTCATATATTTTGTTTTTCTGTGTACCCAGCCCTAATATTAGACTGTAAGCTCATCTAGGCAAGGCATGTGTAACATACTTACAAAACGCAATGTGCTGCAGTTAGCACCCAATTTGCTTTAATGAGAGCTCCTCCGCATGATGATAATGACTTTTTATCCTTAACTGGCGTTGTGATGTAAGCCATATACGGTCTGGAGTGTGGAACAACCTCATTTCCTCCAATAATATCCATACACTCATCTGTAGATTAAAGTAGGCTGTGAATGTTACATAACAAAAGAGTAGCTCACAATTAGCAACCTGACATCTTCCAATTACTAGTATATGTACAGATGGAGCAAAGCTGTGTTCGATGAGCAGCAAGAAAAAGTGCCAGCCTGACAATTCATTGCCCCGCCTATATGACCAGGTACTTCCGGCGGCACCGGAGTAGGGAATCAAAACACAGCGATACTGGGGTCAAAGGAGAGGGTAGTTGTGCAAAATTTACAGTGTCTACAAAGGTTAGTCTATGCATATTGCGCCAGGGTCGGACTTGAGCATGAAGGGCCCACCGGGGGAATGCAGTGGTAGGGGCCCATGTTTAGGGGTGTGGCCAGTATCCATAAGGGGTGTGGCCAGCCATCACATTGGTTTGCCTAACCATTAGAGAGTGAATGGTCTGGGCCCCTTGATAAATATATACAGGGTGATTCAAATGTCGCAGTACACCCTTTTGTTTCAAAAACTGTCCTGAAAATGGGAAAACTGACTTAGAGTCAAGATGGCGCCCATGTTTGGTACATACCTTAAAAGATAGCCCATCTCACTCATACCTTACTGGAGTATTGAGTTTTCCCATTTTCAGCAGAGTTTTTGAAACAAAAGGGGGCACTGCGTCTTTGAATCACCTTGTATATATAGTAAACACTGCTAGTGCCTACGTGACAATGTACCAGATAATAACAGAAATGCACTGTAAAAAATAGACCAAAGTCCTGTGCAGTATAAGGTAATATATGTATAATTTAAGAGCACAGTCTGGAACCTGATACCTGGAAGAAGAGGTGGGCCCCTAAGTAGCTGGGCCCACAGGGGGTTCCCCATGTACCCCTGTGGGCCAGTCCAACACTGTATTGCCCTACCCTTCATGACCACACTCGGTTATATGTTATGCAGATGCTTATTTCCTGCATATCATATGTTGAGTCATATATGTCCCCAGTTAATTGTATTCATATCTGTTAATCTATGCTATTTCCGTCAAATGCACAAATCAAAGTGTAAGTACATTAGTGTCATGATCTCTACTGGTTAATACAGTTGATTCAACACAGTTGAAGCGGATCCTGTATAATTATACCTATCTAGTAATATGCAATTTGAAAAGACCCTGCTTCAGGGGCATTTTAAGAGAGAAGAAAGCCTGTGTGCTGGCTTCGTGTGCCCCCCTCCACTCTTGAAGCGAGTAGACTCTGGCCTTATGCTAGACTCTGGATGTGAAAAGCAAGTATGCAAGGAGTAGAGGGGGATATTTAATAAAACGTAATTATTTCATAAAAGCTGGAAAATATGATATTTATGTTTCTGGAGATGAAGATAAATATCTCCTCTCCAGTGGCAGTTGTAGAGCAGTCCACAATTCAAATAGTAGAGCCACACCAACTGTCACCCCAAACACTGCCAGACATTGCTGTTCAGGACTCACTGGCAGTTGGTGTGTCTCCACTGTTGGAATTTTGGGCTGTGCTGCAACTGTCACTGGAGAGGAGATATTTATCTCCATCTCCAGAAAACATAAACTTGCAATATTGGCACTACTGTAATTTCCTGATATGTGCGTAACATGGCATCATAGCTATAACCAGCTGCACTACCCACAGAATTGAATACTCTTCTTATACATATTAAGATAAAGGTAGGAGTATCATGGTGTAGAGATAGACTATGGCATAATGGCAGTGGTTCCCAAAGTAAATTGTGTTTATAAATCATCCTTAGGTTCAATTGTGTAGTGAGGGACTGGATTCACTTCTGTTTGTCTACATATTTTCTGATTGACAAATACCTGGTTTTGCCTATTATGTTGACCATAAATAATTTGAATTGGCCCTGGAACACCAATCTGGGACACCCCTGAAGTCTCCCAAGGCACCCCAAGGTGCCATGGTACACAGTTTGAGGACCACTGCACTACGGGGTTGATGTATCAAGCAGTGAAAATAAGTGAACCAGTGGAGAAAGTGATCATAGCAATCAATCAGCAACTACTTATCATTTTATAGACTGTACTTGATAAAAGCTACTGCAAAGCTTATTGGTTTCTATGGGCAACTTCTCCACTCTTGATACATAAGGCCCTCGGCGGAATGTAATGGAGTCTGAGATAGCCAGAGGTGCGGGATGCCGGCGATCTCAGACATTTTTTTAAAGGGGCAAACACTTACAAGGCTAAACCATGCCTTGTAAGTGATTGCCCCTTTAAAAATATGTCCGAGATCAGCCGGCATCCCGCACCTCCGGCAGTCTCAGACTCCATTACATCCCGCCGCCTATGTCATTTAGTCATAAAATGCTTTTATTCCAGAAAAAAGACTCAGATCTGTTTCTAGGGCAGCTGATACAATAGTTACAGACAAATTAAAAGGGAGTTGCAGCCCCTGGCTTTAGCAGACAAATGATCGGTATATATATTGGATAGTGACAATGTCGCATGAGCGTGTCAAACACGTTTGATGTCGACATGTTCATGACGTCAACAATGACCATGTTAACATAGATGTTATATTAGCATTGCTAGAAAATCAACATACTAGTTTTCTTCTCATTCTAATGGTAGCCCTAATACTAACCCCAACTCCATCGGGAACACCAGCCCTAACATAAGCCCTAATGCTAACCGTATGCTTCTGGGAAATGTCAATATTAAGATAATGACACTGACACAGTAACTGCATACCATTTTGGTGTACTACAGTACAGTGCATGAGGTGGTTAAGTACAGCACAGGAACCTGAGGTAAGTTCAAGAGAGGCTTTTCTACAATGAGAGTCATCAATACAGGTTTAAAGGACAAGGGAAATGGCAAAATGGCATACATATCTGTCCATAAAAAAAAGACTCAATTGCAAAAAAAGGGGCAAGATATAATAAAGGAAAATGTAGCTGACTTATCACTAAGTTATAGGGGGGTATCCAATTAGAGGTGAAGAAATATCGGGTGTGAAAAACAGATGGTTCAGTGAAACCTGTGTGTTTTCGGGTAAAAAATGCAAATGTGCTGTTCCCAGGGATTTGGTTTCTCCTGCCCTTATCGGGGCTAATAGGATAACTCCGGCTGGACAATCAGCCGTGGTAATAACTAACTGTGGCTAATTGGATACCCCCCATAGTGTTTTATGGATGGATAGATAGATAGATAGATAGATAGATAGATAGATAGATAGATAGATAGATAGATAGATAGATAGATAGATAGATGGATTTACAAATAGAAAATAAGTGTTTTGTACTTTTTAATAGGGTATGATTCATACAGTATATGCCAATTTGTATACATATTTTATGTGTTGAATACTTATAACACAGCAGTTATGATATTTTCTATGTTATGTGGCAGAAATATGTTTATATGTTGTTTGGCAGAAATGATGGTTGATTGATGGGCATGACAACCGTATATTGTATGCCGCGTTGTAAAAATTTGAGCTTGACCTGTAATGTTTCTTCTTATAGTATTTCCCACCCCTACTAATAAATGCAAATAATAATCTCTGTGTAGCATAATATGCCATATTCTCTTTTAAACGGTAATGCAAGAAAAAAGTGCAATGAAACCATTTGTACAAGCTACAGTAACATCCAGAGTATTTAAAAAATGACACTAACTCTAAGTTTACTTACATCCACGGATATGAAAGTAGAAGGACAACACAGAAAGGAAAACAATGTGCTTCATTCTTAGTGATCTCTTTGTTCTTTGTGAACGGATACTCTTCTTTCAAACATATATAGGATTGAATAAGTGATGTGGTTTCACTTCTGAGAAATGTGACCTCCTCATATGTGGTTTGTCGCTCAATGTGGGTGACCTGTCTGTCTCATCCCCCTTGAAGGGACAATGATACCAAACTGTCTGTCTCGTCACCCTTCTAGTAAACATCATACGAGCACTATGTATTCCATTGCCCTTCCAGGGTTAAACTTTTACCTGTCCCTTATACATGACTGTGCTGCTGTATAGGAAACAGCCCTAGGGTATTTCAGTTTTAGTACTGTATTTTTAGTCAGGTTTTTCTGGCAAAAAAGCAAAGGCAATAAAACCAAAATGTATTATTTGCAATTAGATAAAGGGGGTCATCTAAGTTGCAGCCGTTTTAGGTAGCGGATATCGACTTTGCAGGCAGGCAGAGAATTCGGCAGGACCTCAGGTAGACTATGGGGGTAATTCAGAACTGATCGCAGCAGCAAATTTGTTAGCAGTTGGGAAAAACCATGTGCACTGCAGGTGGGGCAGATATAACATTTGCAGAGAGAGTTAGATTTGGGTGGGTTATATTGTTTCTGTGCAGGGTAAATACTGGCTGCTTTATTTTAACACTGCAATTTTGATTTCAGTTTGAACACACCCCTCCCAAATCTAACTCTCTCTGCACATGTTATATCTGCCCCATCTTCAGTACACATGGGGGCTAATTCAGACCTGATTGTAGATGTGCTAAATTTAGCAGATCTACGATCAGCTTCCCTGAAATGCGGGGGGACGTCCAGCACAGGGCTAGTCAGCCCCGCATGGCAGTCCCTGCCTCGTCGCACCAGTACAAAAGCATTGCACAACGGCGATGCTTTTATACTTGAAGAGTAGCACACTGGCAGGGAGCTACTCGTCGCTGCTCGGGTCGCAGTAGCTGCGTGTGATGTCACACAGCCGCCGCGCCCCCCCCCAATGGCGCTGGCCCACCCCCTCCGCCCAGCGGCCGCCTCTGCCTGTCAATCAGGCAGAGGTGATCGTAGGGCTGAGACAGCCGTTGGCTGTTGGGTATGCGCCGGTGCACTGCGGCGCCGGCGCATGTGCGGTTCAGGCCTGGTCGCTGCTGTGCAAAAACACACAGCATCGATCAGGTCTGAATCAGCCCCATGGTTTTGCCCAACTGCTAACAAATTTACTGCTACGATCAGGTCTAATTTACCCCCTATTATAGGCCACATGTAGCTTTATCACATAAATCCTTTCCAAGTCTAATATTTGAATTAGTAACATAGAAACACAGAAGTCTAATGGGCCCTACACACTGGCCGATTAGCCACCGAGGTGCCCGACAGGCAATACGGCCAAACCGGTGGCGGAAGGGGTGACGGGGGGGAGTGACGTTTCTTCACTCCCTTACATCACCTGGCCCCATAGCCCTGCATGCTAATATGGACAATATTGTCCATATTGGCTTGCAGGTATAAATGACCCGCCACCAATGAAGAACAACCGTGGGGCCGCGCATCATTCATCATTGGTGCCTACACACTGAAAGATATGAACAATTTCTCGTTCATTACTGAACGAGATTGTTCATATCGGCCACACACATCGGCCAGTGTGTAGGGACCTTAACAGTAACCATCCCCGGTGGTGCCTAACCCTAACCCTCTCCCCACCAGCAGCCTAAACCTAACCCCCCCTTCCCCCATGGCCTGACCCTCAGCAGGCCCGGGATCCCGGTGTTTGGGTTTCCAGCATCAGCATTGAGATCCATGTGTCACGACTGTAGTTTTGTGAACCCGGCGTGTATGTGAAGTCCGTGTGGGTAACTGGTGGACTGTATGTATATTGGTTGGTCTGTGGGAATCAGTTAGATCAGGCATGTCCAAACTGTGGCCCTCCAGATGTTGTGAAACTACATATCCCAGCATGCTCTGACACAGTTTTGCTGTCAGAGAATGCTAAAGCTGTGTCAGGGCATGCTGGGATGTGTAGTTTCACAACAGCTGGAGGGCCGCAGTTTGGACATGCATGAGTTAGATGAAGAGCTCAGGGAAGACTATAATCAATGAAGTAGGTACAAAAAGTAAGATTTAATGGAGTAATGATAATTCACAGAGGCTGAGGTTACCCCAATGACTGAACTGAAGAATGGAGTTCAGAATTGTAAAACGATGCTGTAGTATTCAGTATGAAGAACAATGACTGTGGCTGTAACTTTAAGATGAAGCTGAAGAAGAACTGAAGACCGTGGCTGTGACTTTAAGACGAGACTGAAGAATACTGTAACTGTGTCTTTAAGACGAGACTGAAGAATACTGCGGCTGTGTCTTTAAGATGAGACTAAAGATTACTGCGGCTGTGTCTTTAAGATGAGACTGAAGAATACTGCGGCTGTGTCTTTAAGACGAGACTGAAGATTACTGCGGCTGTGTCTTTAAGACAAGACTGAAGAATACTGCAGCTGTGTCTTTAAGACCAGACTGATATGGGATATAACTGGTAACACAACTGTAATCCGGATTGGGTAGCAAAAGAGCAGCGTTTTACAGGATCTAAGGTAATAGTGTTACCTCTTAGGGAGCTCAGCTACCAAGCTCACATTGAGCTGTGTGACTCAAGGAACTGGCAGCTTCTGTAACACAGGTCTCTCTACTTATACCTCTTGGTCCTTGATTATTGGTGATTGGAGTCAGGTGATTCAGGGAGTCTCAGGCTGGCACAGGATTGGATAGCTCTATGTCAGGTCAGTACACTGTCATGTCAGTACTCCAGGTAAGGCTCTGATGTGGAGTGAGACCTAGTAGGCCAGAAAAACACTGAAGCCTAAACTCCTAAAATAAACAGAGGATGCTGACTTTTAGGCCCAAACACCAGAGAGCTGAGCACAGTCGAGAATGTATCTGGTGAACACTGGAGTCAGAGAGGCATATAGTATAATGACAACAATGATTGCTGTGTAGGCACAGCACAGAGAGACTTGCTGAATTCAGTATTCAGACAGGAGGTTAATCAACACAGGTGCAGCTCGTTAACTCACTCTCCAGGCAGAGAACTCAGCACTCAGGGAACTAATGGTACTGGCAAGCTGTTTATCCCAGTGAGCAGAAAAGACACAGGATCCTGGACAGATGGCAGAAAAAAGTCACAAAATATGAGACAGTCAGGATCATGACACTATGTAGGCATCCTGGCATCAGTTTTCAGAGCAGTGTCAGAATCCTGAATGCTGGGATCCTGACTAGATCCCATGAAGACTTGTTGGAGGTTCCTTATTGTGCATTGTGTGGTTGTGGTAATGTCTGGGTACAAGGCCATGTAATAAACCTCAAGGATAAGACCAATTGGCTTTATTCCCTATGCACACCAATTAATAATCATTTTGGGATCGATTCAAAGCAGCTAGCTCGGTGAGAAAGTGTGGCTTTACCCATAGGGTAAGATTGGGTCTCAAGGGGGTGCAATTTCAGCTGCCATTTACATGCTCCCACCCCCTTCCCCCCCTTCAATTCGTGGCTAATTGAATTGACTATCCTACGTAAGGCCACGCACAAAAGAGACTCTTTATAGTGGGCCATTACTGGACTTTTACATTATCCAAGGGCAATACCTGGAACGGATCCCACAGGTTTACTATATTATATGTCCTGAACCAACATCTAGGGTAAACTCTATCTTTTTATGAGTGCATATGGCATAATATTATTGCACAGAATATTGTTGTTTTTTAACGAGCCAGCTTTTATTAAATTGTTTTAAAATTAACACATTTAGTGAATGATATTGTTCTTTCCTCTTGGAGCGCAGCATCCCCCCCTTACCTATTTCTTTTGTCTATTACTCAAGTCTGTGTCTTTTTGCTAATGCTAGTACCAGCCCTTTCCAGGTATACAGCATGTATCTCACTGTGCAAGGACTGACACACCCACTTTGTGCATCTTTAGATGCAACAATCCCGCTTGGCGAGTCTTTAGACGCAACCATCGGTTACACCATGGAAACTTGCACCTGCCCTATGGTGGGTGCAGATTCCCCATCAGAGTATGGCCTTCTATGTGAGCAATTAGGGGCCTAAATCAGATCTGATCGTAGCTGAAAATTTGTTAGCAAATGGGCAAAACCATGTGCACTGCGGGGGGGGGGGGGGGGGGGAGCAGATATCACATGTGCAGAGAGAGTTAGATTTGGGTGGGGTGTGTTCAAACTGAAATCTAAATTGCAGTGTAAAAATAAAGCAGCCAGTATTTACCCTGAACAGAAACAATATAACCCACCCAAATCTAACTCTCTCTGCACAGGTTATATCTGCCCCCCCTGCAGTGCACATGGTTTTGCCCAACTGCTAACAAATTTGCTGCTACAATCAGGTCTGAATTAGACCCTTAGGGGTCTATTTACTAAGCCTTGGATAAAGTACCAGCCAATCGGCTCCTGTCATTTTTCAAACACAGCGTGTGGCACAGCAGTTAGGAGCTGATTGGCTGGTACTTTATCTCCAGCGACTTTATCTCCATTCAAGGCTTCGTAAATAGATCCCATAGTCTCTAAATTCACATCAATTTTTAAACTTTAGATTATCTGTAACTGGGACACCGACCCATGCCAATAGATATTGGGCTTAGGGAGAACGGATGTTAATGGCAGGATATCTCTTTTACGGTATTAGCAGATGTGACATGCATGGGAGAACGGTGGGTGGTTTGTACCTGGAAGATTAGTAATATTCTTCAGAAATATATATGATTGTCTCACTTCATGTAGCCCCCCCACCCAACATAATCCACATTAGGTTACCAGATTGCTCTCACACATACACTATTGCCCCCTTGTATTGTCGGCGTTGCTGAGTCAATGTGACCATACAAACTGATGTCACAACCACATTTCTGGTTTATCTACAATGCTAATCTGTCAGCAGGCAGCCAGGTGGTCTCAGCGCAGTGTGGTTAGCTGAACACTGGAACATAACAATGTTATTAATAACACACCGTAAACTTCACAAAAGTCATACTGTGTCATTTATGGGAAGTGGCGTCTGCACATTATTTACACATATCTTTGCTGGTAAAAATATAAATCGTAACCTTTGTTATATTAGATACACTGATGCTCCGTGCAAGTAGTAGTAGTAGTAGTAGTAGTAGTAGTTTTATTAGTATTCTTTTATCTGTGCAACTACAGTTACTTGAATTTCCACAATGTAGATGCTACTAAATGCTAGGATATAGGGAGTCATTCTGACCCGTTCGCACGTAGCGGTTGTTCGCTGCGGTGCGAACGGGTCAGAACTGCGCATGCGCGACATGCGCATTGCGAAAACGTGTGCCGATGCCCGGCGACAGACGTCGCCAGGCAACGGAGCGCCTAGCGAGAAGAAAAGACACAGCGCTGGACGGAAGAAGATTGACAGCGGAGAGGCGGTCCGGGGCGGATAGTCACTGTTGGAGGCCGTTTTCGGGGAGTGGTAAGAAGAACGCAGGTGTGACCAGGCGAACGGAGGTCGGATGTCTGACGTCAGGACCGGGACCTTCATCGCTGGATCCGTCGCACTGGGTAAGTAGCTGCAGGGCTGGTCTTGTTTTGCAGAAAAAGTTTTAAGCATAGCAGGGCTGCAAAAGTGATCGCAGCCCTGCTATGCTAAAATACACTCCCCCATAGGCGGAGATTAGTTGATCGCAGCAGCAGCAAAAAGTTGCTGGCTGCGATCAACTCGGAATAACCCCCATAGGACACCGAATAATGAAATGAAAAGTGTAGCAAAACCTTTTATATATCATTCTCACCTTTCCCTGCAGTATAGTGTACTCAAGGCCTGACTGAGTGTATGCGAAAGCATTCACAGCTGTGTTTCCGTATACAGGGGCCATGCGAAGATATGCAACGGGCAGTACGGACGGTGTAATGGTTAGCATTACTGCTTCACAGCACTGAGGTCATGGGTTCTATTCCTACCATGGGCCTAACTGCGTGGGTTTCTTCCTGGTTCACCGGTTTCCTCCCACAATCCAGAAATATACTGGTAGGTTAATTGGCTCCCAACAAAATGAACCCTGGTGAATGTTTCTGTGTGTACATGTGATAGGGAATCTAGCTTGTAAGCTCCACTGGGGCAGAGACTGATGTGAATGGGCAAATATTCTCTGTAAAGCGCTGAGGAATATGTGTGCGCTATATAAATAACTGGTAATAATAATAATAAATAATAAATGTCACGGCCACCATGATTAGTACTAAAATGCCCACTGGTGGTATCGCAGGCTTGCCACTACTGTATGACCACACACCCATCATATTCTAATCTGAGTAACCCTATGGTTGCACAGCATGTCTATCAGAAGTAAGACGCTGGAGCAACTATAACTGCGCACAGGATTATAGCTGCAAGCTGTGACCTGCCCCTGAAATACAGTAGTCCTGATACCAGTGCCGTAACTAGGTGTGTGCAGAAGGGGCATTGCCCACAGCGCACATCTAGTTAGAGCGCATATTCCCCCTGCGCTCCCATTGCTCGTCTGCCAGTGCATGGTGAGTCAGCCCTGGACTTTCACCCGCGCTGGCTTGTAAATTGTGACCTCAGAGGCAGAATGGATGCGTGCAGACAGGGGAGTTAAATAGAACTGCCCCTGAACGATATGGAACGGTGACGAGCCCAGCGTGAGGTGATTAGCTGTAAGGCAGCAGCAGCTCCCTCCCACTCCACTGCACTCCGTCAGACTCCGCCTCACTTCATGCACCGTGCCTGAGGTGAGGCGGAGTCTGACGGAGCACAGTGGAGTAGGAAGGAGCTGCCGGAGGGTGTCGGGAGAGGCAGTGCTGTGGCACGTACAGCGCTAAAAGTGACGCTTTTATCAGGCGCTGGGGTTCTAATTAAGAGCAGGACTGGGCCAGTAATCCTTCACTGCGTCTGGTGTCCAGCCCCAAGGAGGAGTCAGATCAAAGGCAATCAGCAAGAGGCGGAAAAGTGAGCTCACCACCTGCTGTGCCTGAAATAGATTGAAGCCTGCAGAGCTGGACTTGAAGACTGCGGACAGGTCTGTTACATTATGCCACTTCTTACATAGAGTGATACACGTGTTAGCCCTTATCAGTGCCGTAACTAGGTGTGTGCCGGCGGTGCCTTGCACACAGCACACATGCACTGTGTGCGCAGGACCCGCCGGCAGCACCCGCAGGGCCACAATGTGCTATTCTTTTAATACGCTGCCCTGGTCCCGTCAGCTACAGCGCTGCCCGCTGTCAGGTATGTAGCTGTGCGCTCAGCTGCATCGCCACTGGGCACACCACTACACACATTTCCGTGGACAGCGCCGCAACTGCATGCCCGCATACTCCGTCTCCTCCTGGCTCACGAGTCTCATCCACCTCCGGACGCAGCTCGAGCTCTGCAGCGGCTGCAGCCCTCCCTCCTCCACAGGCAGCTCGGCACCGACACTGCAGCCAGCGCTGTATTATTTAGGGCAGCCGCAGCGTGCTTGATTGCGCTGGGCTGACTTGCAACTTCATTGCCGGCCAGCTGTAAATTCAGTGATTCTGGCGGCAGGTATGTGAACGACGCTCTCCTTCTTCTCATCTTCCTCTTCCATTCACTGCTATCCCCTCTGGATAGTAATGTGTAAAAAGGGGAGGCTGTCTGCCGTAATATGTAAAAAGGGGGAATGTCTGCCGTAATGTGTAAAAAGGGGGAATGTCTGCTGTAATGTGTAAAAAGGCACGCTGTCTGCCGTAATGTGTAAAAAGGGGACGCTGTCTGCAGGACCGGATTAAGGTCCACATTAGCCTGGGGCTGAAAATGATCAAGGGCCTATTGTGAGAAGTTGAGGAGGTGTGGCTAATGCTGTGTGGGTGTTGATGGTGACATATGGGCATGTAATATAAGCCCCAATGTCTCACAAAATACGTAAAAGTAGAAAAAAAAGCATCACTTTGTGAGGAAATTAGAAATATAATTTTAATTCTTATGATTTATGGCAACCATGTGACCAGCTGGGAATCATGCAGTCATGATGATGGGCCTAGTTTTATCTGGGGCCTGGAGCTGTAGCTCCATCTGCTCCATTGTTAATCTGGCCCTGTCTGTCTGCCGTAATGTGTAAAAAGGGGGACTGGCTGCCGTAATGTGTAAAAAGGGGACGCTGTCTGCTGTAATGTGTAAAAAGGGGGATGCTGGCTGCCGTAATGTGTAAAAAGGGGACGCTGTCTGCCATAATGTGTAACAAGGGCACGCTGTCTGCCATAATGTGTAAAAAGGGGGATGCTGGCTGCCGTAATGTGTAAAAAGGGGACGCTGTCTGACATACTGTGTAACAAGGGCATGCTGTCTGCTGTAATGTGTAAAAAGGGGGATGCTGGCTGCCGTAATGTGTAAAAAGGGCATGCTGTCTGCCATAATGTGTAAAAAGGGGGACTGGCTGCCGTAATGTGTAAAAAGGGGGACTGGCTGCCGTAATGTGTAAAAAGGGGGACGCTGTCTACAGTAATGTGTAAAAAGGGGACGCTGTCTGCTGTAATGTGTAAGGGGGATGCTGGCTGCCGTAATGTGTAAAAAGGGGACGCTGTCTGCCATAATGTGTAACAAGGGCACGCTGCCTGCCGTAATGTGTAAAAAGGGGGATGCTGGCTGCCGTAATGTGTAAAAAGGGGACGCTGTCTGACATACTGTGTAACAAGGGCATGCTGTCTGCTGTAATGTGTAAAAAGGAGGATGCTGGCTGCCGTAATGTGTAAAAAGGGCACGCTGTCTGCCATAATGTGTAAAAAGGGGGACTGGCTGCCGTAATGTGTAAAAAGGGGACGCTGTCTGCCGTAATGTGTGTTAAAAAGGGGGACACTGTCTGCTGTAATGTGTAAAAAGGGGACGCTGTCTGCCGTAATGTGTGTTAAAAAGGGGGACACTGTCTGCTGTAATGTGTAAAAAGGGGACGCTGTCTGCCGTAATGTGTGTCAAAAAGGGGGACACTGTCTGCTGTAATGTGTAAAAAGGGGACGCTGTCTGCCGTAATGTGTGTTAAAAAGGGGGACACTGTCTGCTGTAATGTGTAAAAAGGGGACGCTGTCTGCTGTAATGTGTAAAAAGGGGGATGCTGGCTGCCGTAATGTGTAAAAAGGGCACGCTGTCTGCCATAATGTGTAAAAAGGGGGACTGGCTGCCGTAATGTGTAAAAAGGGGGACTGGCTGCCGTAATGTGTAAAAAGGGGGACACTGTCTACAGTAATGTGTAAAAAGGGGACGCTGTCTGCCGTAATGTGTGTTAAAAAGGGGGACACTGTCTGCTGTAATGTGTAAAAAGGGGACGCTGTCTGCCGTAATGTGTGTTAAAAAGGGGGACACTGTCTGCTGTAATGTGTAAAAAGGGGACGCTGTCTGCCGTAATGTGTGGTAAAAAGGGGACTCTGTCTGCCATAATGTGTAAAAAAGGGGACGCTGTCTGCTGTAATGTGTAAAGAAGGGGACGCTGTCTGCCGTAATGTGTGGCAAAAAGGGTACTCTGTCTGCCATAATTGTAAAAAAGGGGACGCTGTCTGCCGTAAAAGTGTAAAAAGGGCTCTACATGGTATAGTGGCGCTACTGTGCGGCGTAATTTGAATAATGGAGACTACTGTGCACCGTAATATGAATTGGTATTATTTTGTGGCCACACCTCTTCCCCATGAAGCCACACCCCTATATGTTTGACGCGCGCCCACGGCGTGCACTGCCCCTGTTTTACATAAAGGGGGGGGGGGCGCTGATGCCGTTTCTTGCACACAGCGCTAAAATATCTAGTTACGGCACTGCCTGATACACCTGCATTTCTGTGGTCCCCCCACCCCATTGCTGACCACAAATGCTCCCTGTCAATCACTTGCAAATAAATCCACACGGTAACCACTGACGCGAGACCATTGTTCACATGCGCTTATAATGTAAATCCATGCACAGTGGCAAACCATTGCTCCACTGCATCCAAAATCATCTCTGAATCAGGCCCCATATTCCTAATGAGCATTCCCATGGGAGTACATTGTATTTCTGCAGAAATATAACAATACTGAAAGCTACAGGCAATGCCAAAATCATTTCTTGTCAAACAATTACATACCGCCTAACTTTTCATATGGGAGATCCGGGCTGCGTTCGATGCGAAAAGGGAGCGTGGCCCCGGGAGGGAGGGTGTGGCCTTAAGGCACGGTCCCCTTTTCCAGCCTTTTTAGGGGCAGGCCCAGCGCTCCCTGATCAGCTGGACAGCCCCCTGCTCACCTGCCAGCACTGAATAGATGCCGCGCACAGCATCTATTCAGAGATCACTCGCTGCTTTGCAGAGCAGCAGGTGATCATAGGATCTCCCAACTACCCTATGGGGCAGCGAGCATTTATGAGTGAGTTTGTGCCACCGCAATGTTTCGCTCTCGTGATATCATCGTGGCTAAGTGCATTGACCCCTCATATGAAGCATTCTTTATTTGTGTAAAACAATTGTGCGCTGCAGTGACTTTTAAAACACAATTGCTCCTATGTCAGTGTGTTTGTATAAATGGGGATATTTGTAACTTTTGCAAACAATCAGACACAGCCATCATGGCTGCAGGTTTAGGTCGAGCACCTGTGGCCGGTAGAGCACTCACTGACCTGCAGCCACCGATCTGTGTGAAAGTCCCTCTACCTTTGCAGTGGTCGCAGAATTGATTGAATCCTCCATGTCTAAGTGTTGCCTATTTTTCCATCTTCACTCCCCTTCCTGACAAATCTGGCTAAGCCACTGGTTCGTTTCAACATACAATATACTTATTCCTACGATGGGAAGACATTTCTGTCTATTGAACTATACTCAATCAATTTCATTTCATTATTATCGTTGCTCTCAAATAGAATAGCAACATAATACAAGAAGAGTAAAATGCAGTGCGAAAGGGCTCTCTGAGCGTAATCCTAAGGGGTGATCCAGACCTGATCGCTGGGCTGCTAACTTTGCTGTCCTGCGTTCAGTGTCGGACTGGGGCATGTAGGGCCCACCGGGGGAATGCAGTGGTAGGGGCCCATGTTTAGGGGTCTGGCCAGTCTCTAGTGGGGGTGTGCCCAGCCACCACATTGGTTTGCTTAACCATTTTGCAAGTGTTGGTCCCCTAGATAAATATATACAGTAAATACTGTGCAAGATAATGTACTAGATTAGTAACAGCACAGTCTGGAACCTGATCCCTAGAGGAGGGGGTGGGCCCCCAGGTAGTAGGGCCCACCGGTGGTTTCCTCTGTACCCCTGTGGGCCAGTCCAACCCTGCCTGCGTTCATCTAGTCGCCGCCCAAGGGGGAGTGTAATTAGGTTGTGCAAGTGTGCGATCGCATGTGTACGCTGAGCAGCAAAAATCCAATGTGTGCAGTCTCTACGCAGCCCAGGACTTACTCCTACAGTGCGATGAGAACAGGCTGATCGGGGCCGGAGCTGACGTCAGACACCCTCCCTGAAAACGCTTGGGAACGCCTGCGTTTTTCTGGACACTCCTAGTAAACGGTCATTTACCACCCACAAACGGCTTCTTCCCGTCAATCACCTTGCAAACGCCTGTGCGATCGGAATTTTCGCACATCCTGTCACTGACCAGCGATGCCCATTGTTGTTGGCCAAAGCGCGTGCGCATTGCGTTGCATACACATGTGCAGTTTATTGCTGATCGCCCACTGTGCAAGAACAGCGATCAGGTCTGCATCACCCCCCATGTTTGTACATACATACCTGCGCAACTGCAACTGCAATTTTTATAGCTACAAAACTGTTAAACATCGCAAGTTATGCTGCCGCCCAGAAAAGGATATAGATGCCAACTCCGAGCCATCACAAATCCCCAGCAACTGCGTACACATATGCAGCACTGACGCAACAATGAGACTAGTTGCAGGAGTAGCGATGCTAGTGCCATGTTTCTCTACATTCATGGTCACCTCTGAAGGCAGATGCACGCACCGAAAAAGCCGTGACACACTGCATTTTTGCCGACACTCCCTATTACCTCCCCAAAATGGCACCTTCTTGTCAATCACTCTGCACATAAAATGTCAGTTCGAGCAGCATCGCAGAGGTACAGTACCTGGAGGCATGCACCATGCGAGTGCGTCACGTTCATATTCTGCTGATAATCGCTCCAATTGAAAACATTGGCATAGCATACAAACATGAATTAGGTCCTCTGTACAGTAAGCTGACCACGGGATCAGTACGAAATCCCGCTGGACGGGATCCCGGCAGTCGAAATACCGACACCGGAATCCCGACCATCACAATCCCGACAGGGGTGGGGAGCAGAACGCAGCCCCTTGCAGGCTCGCTGCGCTCGCCACTCTGCGGGCACACTAATTTATTCTCCCTCTATGGGTGTCGTGGACACCCACGGAGGGAGAATATGTCGGGATTGTGCCAGTCGGGATCCGGTGTCGGTATTTCGACCGCCAGGATTCCGTCCAGCAGGATCTTGACCGCATCCCCTGACCACATCACTTAAGTGGGCCTAAAGCTGCAACCACGTTTTTTGACTAAGGGGATAATTCAGATCTGATCGCAGTAGCAAAATTGTTAGCTAATGGGCAAAACCATGTGCACAGCCGGGTCGACACGGGTCACTGTGCAATGTGAAAGGGGCCCATGAGAATTCCCGGGTCGCCTGACCCGGTAATTCAACCCGGGTAAAAAGTAGGGTTTTTCCCGGGTTGAATACCGGGTCAGTGGCACTGTAAATGGGTTTCCGGGTCGATGCGTCCCAGCACCCGTTTACTACATAGGGAGAGGTGGCGCGGAGATGAGCTCATCTCCCAGCGCCGCCTCCGCTTCCGGCTCCGTCCCCCGCCGCTAGTGCAACAGACCCGGCAGACTACCGGATCGGGAAGCCAGCGCTTAGGCTCCAATTCCAGATCCCACCCGGGAAGGACCCGTTTGCCAATTCCCGGGTGGGATCCGGCATTGGAGATGTGAAAGGGGCTTTATATTGTTTCTGTGCAGGGTAAATACTGGCTGCTTTATTTTACACTGTAATTTAGATTTCAGTTTGAACACACCCCACCCAAATCTAACACTCCCTGCACATGTTATATCTGCCCTCTCTCCCCCTGCAGTGCATATGGGGGGTGATTCAGACCTGATCGCACGCAGGCGTTTTTTTCCAGTGCTGCGATCAGGTAGTTGTCACCTACAGGGGGTAGTTGATGTGCAGGGGTGCGAACGCTTGTGCAGAGAGCTGCACAAACAACAGTTTGTGCAGTCTCTGCACAGCTCAGGACTTGCTCAGCCACTGCGATGATCCGGCAAGGAGTGGGCATCAGGAATCCTCCCTCCAAACGGCTGGACGCGCCTGCGTTCTCCCGAACACTCCTTAAAAACGGTCAGTTGACACCCACAAACAGCCTCTTCCTGTCAATCTTCTTGCGATCGCCGGTGCGATTGCTTTCTTTGTTAAATCCGTCACTGTGCGGCGATCCCTGTCGCTGGCGGCTGATGTGCCTCCACATTGCGTAGCTTACGCATGCGCAGTTCAGACCCGATTGCAACGCTGTAAAAAAAAGCTAGCGTGCGATTGGGTCTGAAAGAATACCATGGTTTTGCCCATTAGCTAACAAATTTGCTGCTGCGATCAGGTCTGAATTAGGTCCTAAATTGATTCTGCGTCTATACGCTGATATTACCTGTTTGCCTAGTCTGATGCAGGCTTGTGTACTATGGGGGGTCATTCTGACCCATTCGCACGCAGCGGTTCTTCGTCGCGGTGTGCATAAAGTAATCGCAGCGGCGATCGCTTGAAGACTGACAGGCGGGAGGTGTTCTGGGGCGGATACTCACCGTTTTCAAGGCGTGGTAAGGCGAACACAGGCGTGTCCAGGTGTTTGGAGAGTGGATGTCTGACGTCAATCCGGGGACCTTCGCTGGATCCGTCGCACTGGGTAAGTAGATCTGACCCTGGTCTTGTTTTGCAAGAAACTTTTTTAGCATAGCAGGGCTGCACAAGCGATCGCTGCTCTGCTATGCTAAAATACACTTCCCCATAGGCCGCGTCAAGTTGATCGCACGAGCAGCAAAAAGTTGCTACGTGCGATCAACTCGGAATGAGGGTCTATATCACTGAACCTTTAACCAAATCTGAATAACCCCCATAAAATGTATGTTTTTATGCTGCACGATTAGGAACCAACATCCCAGTGTTTTCAATTGGCAGAAATATGAACTGTAATTTACAAAGCAGCATAAAGAATGTTCCCACACCTATATACTGCAGGGACATGCGGTCAGGGTAGGCATTTTATATATAAAAAAAAAAACAATTAGAATAATACAAAGAAGATATTTATAACAAACATCTTCTTTATTGTAATCCTTTTTATAACTAACACTCAGAAGCTTTGTGGAGATCCCTAGAGCTGCAGGGAGAGGGAAGATGAGGCAGCAGCAGCTCTGGTTAGGTTCTACAGTCAGACACTGCTTTACAGAGCTGGGGGCGGGGCCACATTACCGTCAGTAACACTTAACAAAAAAGGAGCTAATAGAGGCATGACTCTGATAGGCCCTACACACATGCCGATTTTTTTGAAAGATATGAACGATCTCGTTCATAAATGAACGAGAACTCGTTCATATCTTTCAGTGTGGAGGCTCCAGCGATGAACGATGCGCGGCCCCGCGCTCGATCATCGCTGGTCCCCCGTCGGCTGTGCATGCAGGCCAATATGGATGATCTCGTCCATATTTGCCTGCACTTCAATGGAGCCGCGTGATGGGGGGAGTGAAGAAACTTCACTCCCCCCGTCACTGCCCCCCCGCCACCGGGTCGCTCGTCGGCCGTATCCGCCGTCGGGCAGCTCGGCGGCGGATCGGCATGTCTGTAGGGCCCATGAGAGTGGGAGCGGGACTTGTGCACTGATGGACACTTGGATGTGTCATGTGACCAGGAAGTGCACTGTAGTAGGAGCTCAGTTAGCAGCAGCAAGAGAAGACACAGAGATGCAGGTAGGAAACTCAATGGATACTGTAGCTTAGTGTAGTGAGGGGAGAGTTACAGTGAGTAGGGGGTGAGACAGGCTCCCAGCATTTAGACCCATCCCCATGTGTGCCTCCTCAGTCAATCACCTCACCGCACGTCACTGTTATACTGTGTATGTTACATATATTAGTTTAGAGGGAACGCAGCTCAAACTAGACTCCACTGAGCTGACCTTGGTTATAGTTCTGTAATTAAATACAGAGATTCTAGGGTCTGATACTATAGCCACTGCAGGCTGCCCATGGTCCATGTTCCCAACATTCATCCCACCTTCCCAGTCCTAGTGACCGACAATATAACAACTGCCTACCACCCTATAGGGAAGATGATTTAAGCCATATGGGTAAATTTACTAAGAAATTATTTTAGATCGTTTTAAAATCAATCAACATCGACAGAGTGTTTCAGATATGTCGATTCAGATGCGCCTACAGTCAGCCAGTTTGTCCACTTCAAAATCAACTGCAAATAGACAGAAAAATTGCTCTACTTCTGGTTTGTGTACATCTCTGATAGTGGGGAACCTGCAATGGTTTGTGTACATCTCTGATGGTGGGGCACCTGCATTGGTTTGTGTACATCTCTGATGGTGGGGCACAGGCAATGGTTTGTGTACATCTCTGATGGTGGGGCGCCTGCAATGGTTTGTGTGCATCTCTGATGGTGGGGCACCTGCAATGGTTTGAGTACCTCTCTTATGATGGGGCGCCTGCAATGGTTTGTGTACATCTCTGATGGTGGGGCACCTGCAATGGTTTGAGTACCTCTCTGATGGTGGGGCACATGCAATGGTTTGTGTGCATCTCTAATAGTGGGGCACCTGTACATCTCTGATGGTGGGGCACCTGAAATGGTTTGAGTACATCTCTGATGGTGGGGCACCTGCAATGGTTTGTGTACATCTCTGATGGTGGGGCACATGCAATGGTTTGTGTGCATCTCTGATGGTGGGGCACCTGTACATCTCTGATGGTGGGGCACCTGAAATGGTTTGAGTACATCTCTGATGGTGGGGCACCTGCAATGGTTTGTGCACATCTCTGATGGTGGGGCACATGCAATGGTTTGTATACATCTCTGATGGTGGGGCGCCTGCAATGGTTTGTGTACATCTCTGATGGTGGGGCACATGCAATGGTTTGAGTACCTCTCTGATGGTGGGGCACCTGCAATGGTTTGTGTGCATCTCTGATGGTGGGGCACATGCAATGGTTTGTGTGCATCTCTGATGGTGGGGCACCTGTACATCTCTGATGGTGGGGCACCTGCAATGGTTTGAGTACCTCTCTGATGGTGGGGCGCCTGCAATGGTTTGTGTACATCTCTGATGGTGGGGCACCTGCAATGGTTTGAGTACCTCTCTGATGGTGGGGCACATGCAATGGTTTGTGTGCATCTCTAATGGTGGGGCACCTGTACATCTCTGATGGTGGGGCACCTGAAATGGTTTGAGTACATCTCTGATGGTGGGGCACCTGCAATGGTTTGTGTACATCTCTGATGGTGGGGAACATGCAATGGTTTGTGTGCATCTCTGATGGTGGGGCACCTGCAATGGTTTGTGTACATCTCTGATGGTGGGGCACAGGCAATGGTTTGTGTACATCTCTGATGGTGGGGCGCCTGCAATGGTTTGTGTGCATCTTTGATGGTGGGGCACCTGCAATGGTTTGAGTACCTCTCTGATGGTGGGGCGCCTGCAATGGTTTGTGTACATCTCTGATGGTGGGGCACCTGCAATGGTTTGAGTACCTCTCTGATGGTGGGGCACATGCAATGGTTTGTGTGCATCTCTAATGGTGGGGCACCTGTACATCTCTGATGGTGGGGCACCTGAAATGGTTTGAGTACATCTCTGATGGTGGGGCACCTGCAATGGTTTGTGTACATCTCTGATGGTGGGGCACATGCAATGGTTTGTGAGCATCTCTGATGGTGGGGCACCTGTACATCTCTGATGGTGGGGCACCTGAAATGGTTTGAGTACATCTCTGATGGTGGGGCACCTGCAATGGTTTGTGCACATCTCTGATGGTGGGGCACATGCAATGGTTTGTATACATCTCTGATGGTGGGGCGCCTGCAATGGTTTGTGTACATCTCTGATGGTGGGGCACATGCAATGGTTTGAGTACCTCTCTGATGGTGGGGCACCTGCAATGGTTTGTGTACATCTCTGATGGTGGGGCACCTGTACATCTCTGATGGTGGGGCACCTGCAATGGTTTGAGTACCTCTCTGATGGTGGGGCACCTGCAATGGTTTGTGTACATCTCTGATGGTGGGGCACCTGCAATGGTTTGAGTACCTCTCTGATGGTGGGGCACATGCAATGGTTTGTGTGCATCTCTAATGGTGGGGCACCTGTACATCTCTGATGGTGGGGCACCTGAAATGGTTTGAGTACATCTCTGATGGTGGGGCACCTGCAATGGTTTGTGTACATCTCTGATGGTGGGGCACATGCAATGGTTTGTGTGCATCTCTGATGGTGGGGCACCTGTACATCTCTGATGGTGGGGCACCTGAAATGGTTTGAGTACATCTCTGATGGTGGGGCACCTGCAATGGTTTGTGCACATCTCTGATGGTGGGGCACATGCAATGGTTTGTATACATCTCTGATGGTGGGGCGCCTGCAATGGTTTGTGTACATCTCTGATGGTGGGGCACATGCAATGGTTTGAGTACCTCTCTGATGGTGGGGCACCTGCAATGGTTTATGTGCATCTCTGATGGTGGGGCACATGCAATGGTTTGTGTGCATCTCTGATGGTGGGGCACCTGTACATCTCTGATGGTGGGGCACCTGCAATGGTTTGAGTACCTCTCTGATGGTGGGGCGCCTGCAATGGTTTGTGTACATCTCTGATGGTGGGGCACCTGCAATGGTTTGAGTACCTCTCTGATGGTGGGGCACATGCAATGGTTTGTGTGCATCTCTAATGGTGGGGCACCTGTACATCTCTGATGGTGGGGCACCTGAAATGGTTTGAGTACATCTCTGATGGTGGGGCACCTGCAATGGTTTGTGTACATCTCTGATGGTGGGGAACATGCAATGGTTTGTGTGCATCTCTGATGGTGGGGCACCTGCAATGGTTTGTGTACATCTCTGATGGTGGGGCACAGGCAATGGTTTGTGTACATCTCTGATGGTGGGGCGCCTGCAATGGTTTGTGTGCATCTCTGATGGTGGGGCTCCTGCAATGGTTTGAGTACCTCTCTGATGGTGGGGCGCCTGCAATGGTTTGTGTACATCTCTGATGGTGGGGCACATGCAATGGTTTGAGTACCTCTCTGATGGTGGGGCACATGCAATGGTTTGTGTGCATCTCTAATGGTGGGGCACCTGTACATCTCTGATGGTGGGGCACCTGCAATGGTTTGTGTACATCTCTGATGGTGGGGCACATGCAATGGTTTGTGTGCATCTCTGATGGTGGGGCACCTGTACATCTCTGATGGTGGGGCACCTGAAATGGTTTGAGTACATCTCTGATGGCGTGGCACCTGCAATGGTTTGTGCACATCTCTGATGGTGGGGCACATGCAATGGTTTGTATACATCTCTGATGGTGGGGCGCCTGCAATGGTTTGTGTACATCTCTGATGGTGGGGCACATGCAATGGTTTGAGTACCTCTCTGATGGTGGGGCACCTGCAATGGTTTGTGTACATCTCTGATGGTGGGGCACCTGTACATCTCTGATGGTGGGGCACCTGCAATGGTTTGAGTACCTCTCTGATGGTGGGGCACCTGCAATGGTTTGTGTACATCTCTGATGGTGGGGCACCTGCAATGGTTTGAGTACCTCTCTGATGGTGGGGCACATGCAATGGTTTGTGTGCATCTCTAATGGTGGGGCACCTGTACATCTCTGATGGTGGGGCACCTGAAATGGTTTGAGTACATCTCTGATGGTGGGGCACCTGCAATGGTTTGTGTACATCTCTGATGGTGGGGCACATGCAATGGTTTGTGTGCATCTCTGATGGTGGGGCACCTGTACATCTCTGATGGTGGGGCACCTGAAATGGTTTGAGTACATCTCTGATGGTGGGGCACCTGCAATGGTTTGTGCACATCTCTGATGGTGGGGCACATGCAATGGTTTGTATACATCTCTGATGGTGGGGCGCCTGCAATGGTTTGTGTACATCTCTGATGGTGGGGCACATGCAATGGTTTGAGTACCTCTCTGATGGTGGGGCACCTGCAATGGTTTATGTGCATCTCTGATGGTGGGGCACATGCAATGGTTTGTGTGCATCTCTGATGGTGGGGCACCTGTACATCTCTGATGGTGGGGCACCTGCAATGGTTTGAGTACCTCTCTGATGGTGGGGCGCCTGCAATGGTTTGTGTACATCTCTGATGGTGGGGCACCTGCAATGGTTTGAGTACCTCTCTGATGGTGGGGCACATGCAATGGTTTGTGTGCATCTCTAATGGTGGGGCACCTGTACATCTCTGATGGTGGGGCACCTGAAATGGTTTGAGTACATCTCTGATGGTGGGGCACCTGCAATGGTTTGTGTACATCTCTGATGGTGGGGAACATGCAATGGTTTGTGTGCATCTCTGATGGTGGGGCACCTGCAATGGTTTGTGTACATCTCTGATGGTGGGGCACAGGCAATGGTTTGTGTACATCTCTGATGGTGGGGTGCCTGCAATGGTTTGTGTGCATCTCTGATGGTGGGGCACCTGCAATGGTTTGAGTACCTCTCTGATGGTGGGGCGCCTGCAATGGTTTGTGTACATCTCTGATGGTGGGGCACCTGCAATGGTTTGAGTACCTCTCTGATGGTGGGGCACATGCAATGGTTTGTGTGCATCTCTAATGGTGGGGCACCTGTACATCTCTGATGGTGGGGCACCTGCAATGGTTTGTGTACATCTCTGATGGTGGGGCACATGCAATGGTTTGTGTGCATCTCTGATGGTGGGGCACCTGTACATCTCTGATGGTGGGGCACCTGAAATGGATTGAGTACATCTCTGATGGTGTGGCACCTGCAATGGTTTGTGCACATCTCTGATGGTGGGGCACATGCAATGGTTTGTATACATCTCTGATGGTGGGGCGCCTGCAATGGTTTGTGTACATCTCTGATGGTGGGGCACATGCAATGGTTTGAGTACCTCTCTGATGGTGGGGCACCTGCAATGGTTTGTGTACATCTCTGATGGTGGGGCACCTGCAATGGTTTGTGTGCATCTCTGATGGTGGGGCACATGCAATGGTTTGTGTGCATCTCTGATGGTGGGGCACCTGTACATCTCTGATGGTGGGGCACCTGCAATGGTTTGAGTACCTCTCTGATGGTGGGGCACCTGCAATGGTTTGTGTACATCTCTGATGGTGGGGCACCTGCAATGGTTTGAGTACCTCTCTGATGGTGGGGCACATGCAATGGTTTGTGTGCATCTCTAATGGTGGGGCACCTGTACATCTCTGATGGTGGGGCACCTGAAATGGTTTGAGTACATCTCTGATGGTGGGGCACCTGCAATGGTTTGTGTACATCTCTGATAGTGGGGCACATGCAATGGTTTGTGTGCATCTCTGATGGTGGGGCACCTGTACATCTCTGATGGTGGGGCACCTGAAATGGTTTGAGTACATCTCTGATGGTGGGGCACCTTCAATGGTTTGTGCACATCTCTGATGGTGGGGCACATGCAATGGTTTGTGTACATCTCTGATTGTGGGGCGCCTGCAATGGTTTGTGTACATCTCTGATGGTGGGGCACATGCAATGGTTTGAGTACCTCTCTGATGGTGGGGCACCTGCAATGGTTTGTGTACATCTCTGATGGTGGGGCACCTGCAATGGTTTGTGTGCATCTCTGATGGTGGGGCACATGCAATGGTTTGCGTGCATCTCTGATGGTGGGGCACCTGTACATCTCTGATGGTTGGGCACCTGCAATGGTTTGAGTACCTCTCTGATGGTGGGGCACCTGCAATGGTTTGAGTACCTCTCTGATGGTGGGGCGCCTGCAATGGTTTGGGTACATCTCTGATGGTGGGGCACCTGCAATGGTTTGAGTGCATCTCTGATGGTGGGGCACATGCAATGGTTTGTGTGCATCGCTGATGGTGGGGCACCTGTACATCTCTGATGGTGGGGCACCTGCAATGGTTTGAGTACCTCTCTGATGGTGGGGCGCCTACAATGGTTTGAGTACCTCTCTGATGGTGGGGCGCCTGCAATGGTTTGAGTACATCTCTGATGGTGGGGCGCCTGTGCAGGACCCATTCTACACATGTGCAGAACTGGGTCGTCGCACACAGTGCCCCCTAAGCCGCAGCCTGTCATTGTTTGGGGGCAGGTAATCTAAAGATGCAGCAGTGATGTGCATTCCATACATCCATCCCTGAATGTGGCCCATACAGTAGTTTCTACAGCCACAGTGAACCACATGGTTAGGTCCCTTTCTATTAGAGATTTAGAGATGTGCGCAGATTCTCTAGCGTTTCTTGATTTCTTTAACAAGTGATGAAAAAATCTAAAAACCTGTAATTTGGACCTGTGACATAGATCCTTTACAGTATTATTAGTATCTGTCCTGATTAATTGTCTGATGCTATGGTGACTGTAGACGTGATTAATTATTAAAAATATTATGAAAAAAACCCCAGCAGCCCTGAAAGTGCAGAGATGCCCAGCTGAGCAATCGCAAAGGCACAGCAACTGTGTACACATTTGCAGAGCACACACCGATCCATTGATAATTGTCAACTCGAGTTAATCAATGGGCACGTAGCATTGCAGCCTGAACAGAGGCGCCGGAGGCACGCTGCTTTAGTATGGATTAACACGCCATAAACATGGCAGCGACACATCTGCATTTTTTCCACCACTTCCCTATCAATGCCCACAAGCGGTACCTGACTGTCAATCACTCAGCGTGATTGACAGTAGTGGCATAGCTATTAGACTTTGGTGCATGCGCAGTGCGAATCATAGGCATGCCCAATTTACCGATAATAGCTTGCAAAAATGTTGGCATAGTGTCCGCCAACGCTAGTATATTACAGGCATCATAACGAAGGTTTGTTGAATAGAATGGGTTTTACAAGAGAAAAACGCCTGTCTGCTATTACTTTGGTCTATTGTTTGGTCAATTTTGTGTTCAATTGTCGGTCGATATTACAAACCGACTGTTAATCAATCTCTGATTTGCATTGAGTTCTGTGAGAAAGTACCAATGTTTTTTCGATGAGCGGCTTCAATCGCTTTTTTTGCTTTAGTAAATCTGCAAATACACAAAATCGGTCAAATCAAATTTTAGGAAATATACCCCTCGGAGAGATATAAAATGGAGTTGTCCAAAGCAACCAACCAGCTCCTAGCTATCACTTATCTAGCACAGTCTACGAAATGACAGATGCTGATTGGTTGTTGTGGGTCACTTCTCCACTTTATCTCAAAGGTTTGATACATCTCCCCCTACATCTTTAATCAAATAAATTTAGCGTATCTAGACTGTCTATTGTGCCTAGGTAAATTACAGTTAATATTCCAACATAATATTACTATTGTAATACGATTGTGCATATGATGCAAATATGGGACACATCACACAGATTGTTTAATTACTGTTTTTATTTTATTTTTTACAATGTAACAGATTAATATTTATCTCATTTTGTATAATTACTATGTCAGTGTTTCTCAGCAATAGGTTACCGATCACGTGACCGGGAAGATAGTACTCAATGGAAGGTGACGGAAGTCCAGATTGTGACTTATTCCCCAATGCTCCTGATGCTAGGGATGGGATATGTCCGAATGTAGCACGTGATCATGTGCATCTTAGAACTCAGGTCGAATCACTACTACAGCAGGAGGCATCTACTTGTCATAGACACCTCCTACTGCATTTACATATAGAGCTATCGCTGCTGCTACCAAGGAAGCAGCAGCGATAGGTACTCCAACCACATCTGAATCAATGTGGTGCAAAGGCTATCTAGACAGCTGATAATTGCGTCCAACTCGGAACCAGGACCATAATGTGTAAGGTATTGTTTATGAATTGTATCACAGTTATTTCTATCTTTTAAGAGAATTTTTTTTTTGCAGTTAAGCCTACCACAAATTTATACGGTATGCGACACCTCTTTCTAAAAGAACTTGGGATGTCATCAAAAGCCTCAACTCAGCTATGAGGGTCTTGACACAATTCATTTAGGGATGATGACTCATATTTTTTTTCAACATGAATACTTGCCTACTTGGAATCACTGGTCAGAACTGAAACCTTAAAATGATGACGCCCTAAGAGTTGCCTCCTCTGCCAGTAAATACAGCTGAAACATGAGGCCGCAGCCAAAAAGATCTACCTATTTATAAAGAAGTGCAAGTCTGCAGATCTACCCTTACTCCAAATATAAACCATCAGGATTTACCAGTTGTCCTACATGAGATACCCTGGTGGTGTGTGCACTTCACGTTTGGCCAGATTCAGAGGTGGACACAGGTGGTCATTCCGAGTTGTTCGCTCGTTGCCGTTTTTCGCAATGCAGCGATTAGGTGGAAAATGCGCATGCGCATGGTACGCAGCACGCATGCGCTACGTAATTTAACACAAAACTTTGGAGATTTGCACAATCTCGAGCGACGTTTTTTCATCGCTCGAGGGATCGTAGTGTGATTGACAGGAAGTGGGTGTTAATGGGTGGCAACTTGGCGTTTTCAGGGAGTGTGCTAAAAAACGAAGGCGTGCCAGGTAAAAACACAGGAGTGGCTGGAGAAACGGGGGAGTGGCTGGCCGAAAGCAGGGCGTGTTTGTGATGTCAAACCAGGAACTAAACGTACCGAGGTGATCGCAATCTAGGAGTAGGTCTGGAGCTACTCAGAAACTGCAAGAAAATATTTAGTAGCAATTCTGCTAATCTTTCGTTCGCTATTCTGCTAAGCTAAGATACACTCCCAGAGGGTGGCGGCCTAGCGTTTGCAATGCTGCTAAAAGCAGCTAGCGAGCGAACAACTCGGAATGAGGGCCACAGTCAGTGGCGTAACTAGAAATTTTTCTCCCCCAAGCCAAAAAATTCTCTTGCACACACCCCCCCCCCCAACCCTCCTTCATAATTGGCACTATCAAAGTGAAGAATTTGCACCCAAAAAGGGGTGTGGCTTCATTAAAATGGGTGTGGCTTCGCTGAAAGTGGCGTGGCGTTGCAGGAAAAGACTACCTTATACCCCAGTTTTGCAACCTGCATGCCGAGACATTGGTGACCATAGGAGAAAAAAATAATCCTGATTCATGCCCCTTACATTATTTGTCATTATTCCTCCTTATAGTAATGCCCCTTACACATTATGCCACAGACTGCAATGGTTCTTAGACATTATGCCACACACCGTAATGCCCCTTATAAATTATGCCCCACACTGCAATGTCCCTGAGACATTATACCACACACCGTCATGCCTGTGACACATTATGCCACACACCGCAATGCCCGGAATACATTATACCACACACTGCAATGCCCCTAAGACATTATGCCACATACAATGCCCGTGATACAGTATACCACACCGTCATGCCTGTGACACATTATGACACACACCGCAATGCCCGGTATACATTATACCACATACCACAATGTCCGTGATACATTATGCCAGACACCGAAATGCCCGTCATATATTATGCCACACACCGCAACGCCCATTACACATGCTCGTTGCCAGAGGTTTCATGCGCTGGGTGTCAAGCTCATTACCAGGGGGTAATGCTTGTTGCCAGGGATTTCATGCACTGGGTGCCATGGGGAGTAATGCAGCCCAAACCGCTCCCTTCTGTTTAGTGTGTTGTAGCAGGCACCGCTGCCCGATCCCCCCGTTGCTGCTGCTGCCCCTGCCGCTCCACAGTAGCAGGGTGGCAGGGTGCCACCGGCCGTGGCCAGCGATATGCGCTCCTGCGGGTCTCGGCACCTCCTAGGCGCTAGAGGTCAAGTATGACCTCTAGCATATCTCCTCCATGGCGGCGGCCATCTTGGAAGGGACATTTAGCAGATTGACATGCGGACGACTAGTCCGCATGTCAATCTGCTCTGAATCAGTGGCGGCGCCCTCGCAGCCCTGCGCCTCCGCAGTGGCTGCGGGGGCAGTAGTTATGCCACTGGACACAGTGCTGATGTTTGTGCAGTTGAGTGATTATTTGCTACTGCGCATGTGCACAAGTCCTGGAAACCCTTACTGCACATGTGTGACCCAATGTGAGTGATGGCGTACGCAGTTGTGTACCACATTGCTATTACTTGAAATTGCTTCTGCAATCCCTGGGTGGTTCAAGGTGGAGACTGAAAGGTGACTTAAAATCATCGCGAAAAAGAGGAGGAGTCAGGGGCGTGCTATGGGCGTGTTAGGGGCATTTACCAGCATGCTTTTCTTGTGGCTGGTGGTGCATCTATGGTAAAGAGATAGGATCCACCAGAGCACTTCAGCAATGCTTAGATAAAAGTGAGCGTCGCAGGGTTTGCTCAGTCTGCTGTATGAATCCAAGAGGAATTCTTAAACTGACATTTGCATATTTTAGCACTTGAGAATCCATGAGTAATCACGGGCGCACATGAATTGCATGCACCTCTCAATCAGACACATTATCTCGTCTTACGGGCATATTTATCAATATTATTTCTACAAAAATAATGTGAAAAGGGGTGTTTTCACACCCTTTTCACATTATTTTAGTATCACCTAAATGTACTACAGTGCAATTGGAGGAGCAAAATTCTCCTCCAAGCCCTTAATATCACATTTCCCATACTTGTAATGGGAAATGCGATCTGCTTCAGATTTGCTAAAATCTGATTGTTAAAAAAACAAAACGGAGGAAGCACTGTGATAATAGAGCTTTCTCATACGTCCTAGAGCAGAGATTTTCAACCCTTTACAACTCGCGGCACACTGAACAAGATTTAAGTATTGCCAAGGCACATTCATATATAATGGTGATGCATGGTGCAGTTGCATGTCCTATGATGTAATGTTGCAGCTTCTCCATAGGTAACGCCTGAGCCACATCTGAGAAAGCCAGAAGAGCCCAACACTGCCCGGGTCCAAAATAAGAACTGGCTCTGCAACCACTAAACCCACCAGTATTGATCGTTCCAGGGCCTCAGTAGCGGCAAAACACTGACAGGCCTGGCTGTGCTTCTATGGCGGCACACCTGGAGACTGCTCAGGGCACACTAGTGTGCCACGGCACAGTGGTTGAAAAACACTGTCCTAGAGGATGCTGGGGTCACCATTAGACCCATGGGGTATAGACGGGATCCGCAGGAGACATGGGCACTTTAAGACTTTGAAAGGGTGTGAACTGGGTCCTCCCTCTATGCCCCTTCTCCAGACTCCAGTTTTAGAATTGTGCCCTGGCAGACTGGATGCACTCTGAGGAGCTCTACTGAGTTTCTCTGAAAAAAGACTTTTGTTAGGTTTTTTATGTTCAGGGAGGCTGCTGGCAAGTCTCCCTGCTTCGTGGGACTAAGGGGAGAGAAGTATGACCTACTTCCAGTGATTTCAAAGGCTCTGCTTCTGGCTACAGGTCAGGACACCGTTTGATCGCTAGGTACGCCTAGATGCTCGTTCCCAGAGCCGGCCGTCACCCCCTTACAGAGCCAGAAGTCAGAAGACGGGTGAGTAGAAAAAGATCAGAAGACTTCAGTAACGGCATTCTGAGGTACCGCACAGCGATCACACGCTGCGCGCCATGCTCCCACACACACAGCAGCACTACAGGTGCAGGGCGCGGGTGGGGGGGGGGCGCCCTGGGCAGGTGAAAAGCCTCAAAATAAACTGGCAAGAGGGGACATAAGTGCCTAGGCACTGTCCTAACCACCGCCAGTATAAATGGCCTGACTGAAGCGCGCCATTAAGGGGGCGGAGCTTCGTCCTCACAGCTCACACAGCTCAGCGCCATTTTCCTCTACACAGGTTGCAGAGACGCTGGTCCTTCCTCACACTTCTAAATTTGTAGCAGGGTGCAAAACAGGGGGGGGGGCGCACAGAAATATTGGTGCAATATACGTTTAATATAAAAGCGCTGCAGGTCTGGGGCATTCTTTAGTGTTTCAGAACCGGTGATTAAGCACTGGGTTGTGAGCTGGCAAACTCCCTCTGTGTCTCTCTGATAGACTTTACTGTGGGTCTGTCCCCTATTTGCCCGGTGTGTCTGTGGGTGTTTGGTACCCGTGTGTCGGCGGGTGTCATACGGTATGCCGGCGCTCGGGCTCCCGGCGCCCAGCATACCGGCGCCGGGAGCCCGACTGCCGGCATACCGACAGCGTGGCGAGCGCAAAGGAGCCCCTTGCGGGCTCGCTGCGCTCGCCACGCTGCGGGCACGGTGGCGCGCTACGTGCGCCACACTATTTTATTCTCCCTCCAGGGGGGTCGTGGACCCCCACGAGGGAGAATAGTTGTCAGTATGCCGGGTGTCGGATTCCGGCGCCGGTATACTGTGCGCCGGGATCCCGACATTCGGCATACAGAAGACCACCCGTGTCGGCATGTCTGAGGCTGAAGGAGGAGACTGTATTGGGGACACAAACGGCTGGGGGAGTGACCCTGTCGGCACCGCCGACGCCGGATTGGATAAATGTGTTGAACGCCTTGAATGCTAATGTGACTCTTATTAGTAAGAGGCTAGATAAGTCTGAGTCTCAGACCCAGGCATGGAAGAAATCTGTAGAAGATATGTTATTGCAAAGTCAGGTCCCCTCAGGGTCACAGAAACGTATGTTGGCCCAGTTGGCAGACACTGATACCGACACGGACTCTGATTCCAGTGTCGACTATAGCGATTCCAGATTAGATCCACAATTGGCAAAGAGCATTCAGTACATGATTGTGGCGGTTAAAGAGGTATTGCATATCACTGAGGACCCGGCTGTACCTGATAAAAGGGTCTGTATGTATAAGGAAAGGAAACCTGAGGTAACGTTTCCTCCCTCTCATGAACTGAACACGCTATTTGAAAAACTCTGGGAAGCTCCTGACAAAAAAAGTTTCAGATTCCCAAAAGAATTACGGTATCTTATCCATTTCATAACATGTGCAGAGAGAGTAGATTTGGGTGAGGTGTGTTCAAACTGAACTCTAATTTGCAGTGTAAAAATAAAGCAGGCAGTATTTACTCTGCACAGAAACAAAATAACCCACTTAAATCTAACTCTCTCTGCACATGTTATATCTGCCCCCCGGCAGTGCACATGGGCCCTCATTCCGAGTTGTTCGCTCGCTAGCTGCTTTTAGCAGCATTGCACACGCAAGGCCGCCGCCCTCTGGGAGTGTATCTTAGCATAGCGAACGAAAAAGTACAAAGATGTTGGGCAAATCAAAGAATTAAAATCCTACAGTAACATTTGTGCCTTTCAAAGTAATATTTCTAAGCCAATATGCAGTAGAGAATTGGAAGAAGAAAGACATATTCATTTAAGCGGTATTTATCAAGGAGAGAGATAAAGTAGAGAGATCAAATACTAACCAATTAGCTCGTGTCATATTTTTTAAACACAACCTGTAAAATAAGAGTTAGAATCTGATTGGTTAGTACTTTATCTCTCTCAATGCTATGATAAATAGAAATCAGTAGATGAAGGTTGACAGGAAAGTAGCTTGTTGGGAAGTTAGCTAAAGACACTGCATGTTACACACACTGGGGCTGACAGCATTGAACACAAGTTGGGCGTAATTGCTCCTACACTGCATAGAACTATTTTGTACCAAATACAGCGATGTTTGGCAAATATGCCCCTGTACAGACCGCCCCTATTTGTCTGCCAGTTCCATCAATGCCCCCTAACTGAACACTGCCTACGTGAATACACCCCAATTACTGTCCAGTTACACCACTTTAGTTGCAAGTGTAAATGTGACTGAAACTCTGCTGCACCCATATCTGCCTATTCTCTTTTCTAGAGCATGCACAGTGTGAAACCATGCAAGATGTGCCCCACAAATGGGTGTAACTTTACTTTGCATTAGCCCTACAGCATATATAAAGATAAGGGCCCTCATTCCGAGTTGATCGCTCGCTAGCTGCTTTTAGCAGCAGTGCACACGCTAGGCCGCCGCCCTCTGGGAGTGTATCTAAGCTTAGCAGAATTGCGACCGAAAGGTTAGCAGAACAGTGCTGAAATTTTTTCAACCAGTTTCAGAGTGGCTGCAGACCTACTCCTTCCTTGCGATCACTTCAGTCTGTTTAGTTCCTGCTTTGACGTCACAAACATGCCCTGCGTTCGGCCAGCCACTCCCCCGTTTCCCCAGGCATGCCTGCGTTTTTACCTGACACGCCTGCGTTTTTTAGCACACTCCCGGAAAACGGTCAGTTACCACCCAGAAACACCCACTTCCTGTCAATCGCTCACCGATCAACAGAGCGACGGAAAAGAGTCACTCGACCTTTTGTAAAACTGCATAGTTCTTTGTGAAAGTACGACGCACGTGCGCACTGCGGCCCGTACGCATGCGCAGAAATGCCGATTTTTAGCCTGATCGCTGCGCTGCGAACAACGGCAGCTAGTGATCAACTCGGAATGACCCCCAATGTGCTCGCACTTGGTAAAATTTGCAATTAATTGCAAATGGCCCAGATTTTTATTTTAAAGAATATTATTTATTATGCAATTTCACTGTAAAATTCTTTTGAATTTACTTTCCAACATCTTTTTAATGGAAATAGGAGACACTGTCATAAAATAATGTTGTAGTTTAGCATAATATTAACTAGGATACTACGATGGGTTAGAAAAATGAACTAGGGCACTAAGATGGGACATAAAATTAACACCTACTGAGGAGAGGTGTCTCTAGAGTAGAAACATTGGGAAAGGGGCCCCTTCAAAATATTGCTATGATATGATGCCCACAAAGTTCTGGCTACGTCCCTGGTCTAGGGTGATTCTGGAGGACCATTAATCTGCAAAGAATTGTTCAGGGTATTGTTTCATGTGCTCAGAGCCGGCCCTAACCAATATGATGACCTAGGCAAGACTTTGGCTGGTGCCCCCTAGCACCGCCGCTAGTTCTGCAAGAGATGTCTGGCATGAGTCAGCTGGCAGCTCTGCTAACGTCGGGCGCCTTTTGTTTATGAAAATGCATATTATTTGCATTACTGTGTGGCTAGGATGCACAAGCAGCTTCTGCTGATTAAAATGATATGCAGCATGCCTATATACTGTGTGCGGCTGTATCTGTATATGAAATGCTACATTACAGTGATTTCCAGGAATACACACAGACTATAGGCGTGCAGCATATTATTTTAATCAGCAGAAGCTGCTGGTGCCCCTAAGCATACCAAATGCCCTAGGCATTTGCCTAGTTTGCCTATGCCTAAGGCCGGCTCTGCATGTGCTCAAAAGCAAAGCAGAAGCCCAGACCAGCCAAGTGTCTGAACTTTCCTCACTTAAGACTACATCAAATGGATTAAGAAATAAAGAAAGATAAAATCTAGCTTTTCTTCAATGTGACTATGGGGGTCATTCCGAGTTGATCGCTAGCTGCCGATGTTTGCTGCATAGCGATCATTTTAAAAAATGGCGAAACTACGCATGTGTATGGGGCGCAATGCGTGTGCGTGGCATACGGGTACAAAGAGCATCGTTGTTTTGCACTGCTTCTAGCGAAGATTCCATTCGCGCAGCCGATCGCAAGAAGATTGACAGGAAGTGGGAGTTTATGGGTGTCAACTGACCTGTTTCTGAGAGTGTTTGGAAAAACGCAGGCGTGTCCAGGCGTTTGCAGGGCGGGTATCTGACGTCAATTCCGGGACCTTCGTCGCTGCAATCATCGCACAGAATAAGTAACTACACGGCTGGTCTTGTTCTGCACAAAATGTGTTTGTACCACTCGGCTGCACAGGCGTTCGCACACTTGCAAAGCGAAAATACACTCCCCCGTGGGTGGCGACTATGCGTTTGCACGGCTGCTAAAAGCAGCTAGCGAGCGATCAACTCCGAATAATCCCCAATATCATGTTTTGTTTCTTTGTATTAAAGTGAACCGTATCCAGCTAAATGTACCCAATGTTCAATGTGCTCAATGCATATTTCCTATTTTTTTTATTCTTCACCTTTGTGTTCCCAACATTAGAGAGTTACTAAAATGACATAGGGGTGTAAAAAAAATTTATATATATATATATATATACTGTATAGTAACATAGTATTCGAGGTTGAAAAGAGGCAAAATGCCTATCGCGTTCAGCCTGTTTATTGTATTAAGTTGAGTTGATTTTACTGTACCTGCTGAAGAATGTTTTATGACTAGTTAACAACTACAAATCATGTTACACCCAGATTAACAACTTCAATATTTTAAGTGTTGTAACCTTGGTTATAATTTTCAATCAGAAATTCATCCAATCTCCTTTTAAATGCATTTACAGTGTCCACCATTACCACCTTCCCTGGAAGGGAATTCCAAATCCTTATTGCCCTAACAGTGAAGAACCCTTTCCTCCGTTGCGTGCGGAATTTTCTCTCCTCCAGCCTCAGCGAGTGCCCGCGTGTCCTAAACAGAGTTCTTTTAATAAATAATTCCTCTGATAACTCTTTGTAGTGCCCCTTTACATATTTGAAGACATTAATAATGTCTCCTCTTAGACGCCTCTTTTCCAGTGTATACATGTTCAACCTAGTAAGCCTTTCCTCGTAATCCAGTCCCTCTAGCCCCTTAATAAATTCAGTAGCTCGCCTTTGAAGCCTCTTGAGTTCACCAATATCTTTTTTATACAGTGGTGCCCAAAACTGAACACAATATTCCAGGTGCGGACGTACCAATGATTTGTACAGCGGCAGGATTACATCCTTGTCCCTTGTCTCAATTCCCCGTTTTATGCACGCTAACACCTTACTTGCCTTCTTTACTGTGCTTTGACATTGTATACGGTTATTAAGTTTATCAATGAGTACCCCCAAATCCTTTTCCAAAACTGATACCCCTAGACTTTCCCCGTTTAATATGTAGGATGCAAGTTTGTTTTTAGTCCCGAAATGCATAACCTTGTATTTTTCTATACTGAACCTCATTCTCCATTTAGACTCCCAGATTTCAAGTTTAGATAAGTTATTCTGCAGAGACTCCACATCTTTTTCTGAATTAATTATCCTACACAGTTTAGTATCATCTGCAAAGGTTGACACTGTGCTTTCCAGGCCTATTTCTAGGTCATTGATAAATATGTTGAACAGTAGTGGCCCGAGTACGGACCCCTGTGGTATTCTGCTGAAAACTGGTGTACAGCTTGAGGTCTTCCCGTTGACCACTACTCGCTTTACCCTGTTTTCCAGCCAGTTACTTATCCATGTGCAAACAGTTTTTCCTAGGCCAAGCTCTTTTGATTTGATGATTAATCTCCTGTGAGGCACTGTATCGAAGGCTTTTGCAAAATCTAAGTAGACCACATCCACTGCTTTTCCTTGGTCAAGATTGTCGCTCACTTCCTCGTAGAAGTTAACTAAGTTAGTTTGACATGATCTGTCCCTCAAAAACCCATGCTGGTTCTTGCTAATAATCTTAGTGGTCTGCAGATACTCCTGTATGCTATCCCTTAGAATTCCTTCCAATATTTTCCCCACTGTAGATGTCAAACTAATTGGCCTGTAGTTACCCGGATGATTTTTGGATCCCTTTTTAAATAATGGCACTACCTCCGCTATACGCCAATCCTTTGGTACCATGCCAGATCTAATTGAACAATTGAAAATCAAGTACAGGGATCTTGCTAGTTGTGACCTAAATTCCATAAGAACCCTCTGATGAAGTCCATCCGGGCCAGGTGATTAATTAATCTTTATTTTGAGTAATCTCTCCCTGACTACTTCTTCACGTAAACAGGTATCTAGCCACAAATCATTACTGTCACTATCGCTATGCACTACTCCCACCGTTAGTTCTTCTCTGGTGAACACTGATGAAAAAAATGTGTTCAGTATTTCTGCTTTTGATTCGTCATCATTTAACAATACTCCAAATTCATCTTTTAATGGACCTATGTTCTCCTTTTTTAACCTTTTACTGTTTATGTATTTAAAAAAATGTTAGGATTGGTTTTACTCTCTATAGCAATTTGCTTTTCGTTTTCAATTTTAGCTGCTCTTATTGCATTTTTGCTTATTTTATTGCATTCCTTGTAGTACTGGAATGAATCCTCCTTTACATTAGATTTAAATGCTTTGAAAGCACGCCTCTTTTTATCGATTTCGGCCTTGACCTTCTTGTTAAGCCACATAGGTTTGAGTTTGGTACTCCTGCGCTTACTGCCCATGGGGATAAATTTGTGAATATTGCTATCTAGCAACCCTTTTAAAGCATCCCACATTTCCGAAGTGTTCTTACCATGAAACAAAACTTCCCATTCAATGTCATTTAATGCACATCTCAGCATACTGAACTTAGCCTTCCTAAAGTTAAATGTTTTTGTTGAACCCTTATAGCTATGTTTCCTGAAACTGATGTCGAAAGTGATCATATAGTGATCACTGTTACCCAAGGTCTCCCCAACTTTAGTATCCAATATGATGTCCACATTATTAGTAATTACTAGATCTAGAATAGTTGTACCCCTAGTTGGGTCCTCGACTAATTGAGACAAGTAGTGATCTTTTAACATATTTAAGAACCTGTTGCCCCTAGCTTTAACACATGAATCGTTACTCCAATTAATATCAGGATAGTTAAAATCCCCAATCACTAGGTTGTCACACAATCCCGCAGCCCTTTCGATTTGCTGCAAGAGTTGTTCTTCCTCATGTATGCTAATATCTGGCTGTTTGTAGCACGTGCCTATAACTAATTTTTTTGCATCTATACCCCCACTTGAGATTTCAACCCATAATGACTCCACGTTATCGCCTGTCCCCTCATAAATAACCTCCTTTAGGTACGATTTAAGAGACGGTTTAACATAAAGACATACATCTACTCCTCTTTTCTTTACAATGTCCCTCCTGAAAAGAGAATACCCCTCCAAGTTTGCAACCCAGTCGTGAGAGTCGTCCCACCATGTTTCCGTAATACCTATAATATCATACTCAGCCTTTGATGATAACAATTCCAATTCCCCCATTTTACCTGCTAGACTTCATGCGTTTGCAAGCATACATTTTAGTTTAGTGGTTCCCTTATCTGCTTGTATTTTTAAAGGTATCCTATCATGGTTTACTAGAGCCTCCCTAGAGTTACTCTTACTGACTGTCCTTCTCGCTCCCTTTCCATCCCCACCATACTTAATACTGCCCACCTCACTCGTCTCTTTGATCATCCCAGTGCTTCGGCCTACATTCTCCGCCCTGGCATAAGTATTTTCCCTTATGCTACGTACATCTTTTTCTATATGCTGTAAAGATGACACATAGATGTTGTTGATTAATGTTTTTGCAATACATTTGTTAATACCCTTTTTAGAACCCATGCTAGTGGTTCCCTTATCTGCTTGTATTTTTAAAGGTATCCTATCATGGTTTACTAGAGCCTCCCTAGAGTTACTCTTACTGTCTGTCCTTCTCGCTCCCTTTCCATCCCCACCATACTTAATACTGCCCACCTCACTCGTCTCTTTGATCATCCCAGTGCTTCGGCCTACATTCTCCGCCCTGACATAAGTATTTTCCCTTATGCTACGTACATCTTTTTCTATATGCTGTAAAGATGACACATAGATGTTGTTGATTAATGTTTTTGCAATACATTTGTTAATACCCTTTTTAGAACCCATGCTAATACCCTTGCCCTTTCCGGCTGCTCTCCCCCCCCCCCCCCCTCCTTCTTCTCCACCCCCATTTAGCTCACCACCACCATCTTTACTATTCTCGCTGCATGACCCGTATTTTCTAACTAAACCCTCCCCCCAGGCTGTTAGTTTAAAAGCTCTATATATATATATATATATATATATATATATATATATTATTCCATTTAATTAAGTTCATGAAACAAAACTAACACAGCAGGTGTTCCCATCATGTGATCAGTCAGAGTGAAGAAAACATGAAAGTAACCAATGAATCTATAGCACTACACCCAAACCACATCTCAGCAAGCTACTGCAATAACATAGCAAGTATACACCGCATTCAAGTCAGTTACAAGAGGAAGACAAATGAGCAACATGAGCCTACTAAGGATTCTAGTGCTTGTAGCAATAGTTTTGCCGATCCAAAAATGTAAGTACTATAGCTCTATTACATCTATTACTTCAGACACAAATTATTATCTACATAATATACATTTAAAATGTGAAATATTAACTCTGTAAACAGAGTATGGGCCTAATTCGTGTTTGTACGCAATGGCCTATGCACACGCAACTAAGCGATTATCGGCAGACTGCGCGTGTTATGTGATCGCAATGCGCATGCATCAAGGTGCTGCTGTGATCTCGCTCGCAGTGAGGATTTCATGGAGAAGTGTTTGACAGCAAGTGACCTTTTAGAGGTGTTAACAGTTGGAGGGATTTGTGATCTGTTGAGTAGAATGTCAACCTCAATGTATTGAGATTACAAGAACTCAATTTAATCACTGATGTTAAAATGGTTATAAGTTTCTAATAGTAGTAGTTGTAGTATTGCAAATACTACTACTATTATACTTTATATGTCGCCAGCATATTCAGGAATGATTCAGAAAAGGAGGGATATACAATACTGACATAAAATGAAAACACAGGAATACATTACTGTATATGAGCGGAAGCAGTTAGTTTCCCAGCTGTCGGATCCCGGCGGTCAGGATACCGACGCTGGAATCCCGACAGCCAAGGTAATCCCGGTAGTCGGAATCCTGACCGGGGCAAAGAATCCCCACTCGGCGGGTGGTTGTGGCCCACGCCACCCCTTGAGGGAAAATTAATTAGTGCGGCGAGGGGACACGCTGCGCTCGCCATCGGGATCCCACCTGACGGCATTCCGGCATCAGTCTTATGACCACCAGGATCCCGACCGTCGGGATTCATACTGAATCCTGTATAAGGAGTCAGAAGAAAAGAGGGGTGTATTCCTTGTACTATACAACATTGAAAATACATTCTAAGCAATGACGACGGTGACAGCGCTCATTCTCATTTACATCAGAGATATGTGATTTACAGGTGATGCAGCAGAAATTACTGGAGGAAAAGAAGTGGTTCCTCACTCCAGGCCGTACATGGCTCTAGTGAGAACAGCTGGGAAGGCATTCTGTGGAGGAACACTGATCAGACCCATCTGGGTGTTAACATCAGCCGATTGTATAGTGTGAGTAACATCTTAGGTAATTGTTATACTGTATATGTGTGATATGGATTTCCTTACACTGGTCAACAATGTGTACATGTCTGTGTGCTATATATATAGAGAGAGAGAGAGAGAGAGAGAGAAAGAGTCTATTATGGAAACAAATGTATGTCTCGTCATTAGTTTTATTATCATATGATCTATTATATACTGTACACATGTGCATGGATTGGGTCTACAATAGGGCCTATAATTAGCTATATATTGCATATTGGCCCTCATTCCGAGTTGTTCGCTCGCAAGCTGCTTTTAGCAGCTTTACACACGCTAAGCCGCCGCCTACTGGGAGTGAATCTTAGCTTCTTAAAATTGCGAACGAAAGATTAGCAATATTGCGAAAAGACATCTCTGTGCATTTTCTGAGTAGCTCGAGACTTACTCTGCCAGTGCGATCAGTTCAGTGCTTGTCGTTCCTGGTTTGACGTCACAAACACACCCAGCGTTCGCCCAGACACTCCTCCGTTTCTCCAGCCACTCCCGCGTTTTTCCCAGAAACGGTAGCGTTTTTTCCCACACGCCCATAAAACGGCCTGTTTCCGCCCAGAAACACCCACTTCCTGTCAATCACATTACGATCACCAGAACGAAGAAAAAGCCGTGAGTAAAATTCCTAACTGCATAGCAAATTTACTTGGCGCAGTCGCAGTGCGAACATTGCGCATGCGCACTAAGCGGAAAATCGCTGCGATGCGAAGAGATTTACCGAGCGAACAACTCGGAATGACCCCCCTTGTGTAAAATGGGTGTACACATTTGGGCCTATGCAAGCCTGCGCAATACGGCCACTTGCGCCTAGAGAGGCAAGCAAATAGGAGGAAAGTAGTGTAAGTACAGTAAAGGGATGTTTCCCAAAATGTGTCTCTTGCAGACCTTCAGAGCCACACATACATGTATACACATTAGCAGGAGTATCACTTGCATCAGATACAGGGCAGGCACACATACCCTTTCATAATGCCGACTTGTCTTACATCAGACACATATGCTGCCAGTTAGGAGGCTTATGCACAGTGGCGGAACTAGCGAGCGGTGGGCCCAGGTGCGACAAAATGCTTTGCCCCCCCCCCCCCATCCCATCCCATCCAAGTCCACCCCCTCACCCCTGGAGAGGATCTGGTGAGGGGGACCTGCTCAGGGCCAGAGAAATGGATACCTAGCAACAGTGCCGTAACTAGACATTTAAGCACTGTGTGCAAGAAACGGCATCGGAGCCCCACCCCTGCATGCAAAACAGGGGCAGTGCGCGACATAGGCGCGCGCAAAAATACATAGTGGCGTGGCTTCGTGGGGAAGGGGTGTGGCCACAAAATAATACCAATTCATAAAACGGTGCACAGTAGTCTCCATTATTCAAATTACGCCGCACAGTAGCACCACTACACCAGGTAGAGACCCTTTTACACCTTACGGCGGACAGATTCCTCTTTTTACACATTACGGCAGACAGCGTCTCCTTTTTACACTTTACGGCAGACAGCGTCCCCCTTTTTACACATTACGGCAGACAGCGTGCACTTTTTACACATAACGGCAGACAGCGTCCCCTTTTTACACATAACGGCAGACAGCTTCCCCTTTTTACACATAACGGCAGACAGCGTGCCCTTGTTACACATAGCGGCAGACAGCGTACACTTTTTACACATAACGGCAGACAGCGTGCCCTTGTTAAACATAGCGGCAGACAGCGTACACTTTTTACACATAACGGCAGACAGCGCCCCCCTTTTTACACATAACGGCAGACAGCGTCCCCTTTTTACACATTACGGCAGACAGCGTACACTTTTACACATAACAGCAGACAGCGTCCCCTTTTTACACATTACGGCAGGTAGATTCCCCCTTTTTACACATTGCGGCAGGCAGATTCCCCCTTTTTTACACATTGCGGCAGGCAGATTCCCCCTTTTTACACATTGCGGCAGGCAGATTCCCCATTTTTACACATTGCGGCAGGCAGATTCCCCCTTTTTACACATTGCGGCAGGCAGATTCCCCCTTTTTACACATTGCGGCAGGCAGATTCCCCATTTTTACACATTGCGGCAGGCAGATTCCCCATTTTTACACATAGCGGCAGGCAGATTCCCCATTTTTACACATAGCGGCAGGCAGATTCCCCATTTTTACACATAGCGGCAGGCAGATTCCCCATTTTTACACATAGCGGCAGGCAGATTCCCCCTTTTTACACATTGCGGCAGGCAGTCCCAAGAAAGAAAGAAAGAAAGAGACAGACAGACAGAATTATACTTACCCTCTCCGGTGGCTCAGGCTCCTCGGTGCAGCTTGACGATTCCCGGGCAGTAACATAGTAACATAGTATCTGAGGTTGAAAAAAGACAATTGTCCATCGAGTTCAACCTATTTGTGGTCTCCTATGCATGATGATTTGACTAAAGTTTCTGACTGATGCTGCTGTCAGCCGTTACATTTTATCCCTATTTATAGTAACTATAATGCATGACTATGCACCATACCCCTGGATATCCTTATCCATTAGGAATTTATCTAACCCATTCTTAAAGGTGTTGACAGATTCCGCCATTACAACTCCCTCGGGCAGGGAATTCCAAACATGTATTGTCCTTACCGTGAAAAAGCCTTTACGCCGTATTGTGCAGAATCTCCTCTCCTCTAACCTGAGCGAGTGTCCACGAGTCCTCTGTGTTGATCTAACCAAAAACAGGTCCCGCGCAAGCTCTGTGTATTGTCCCCTTATATATTTGTAGATGTTGATCATATCCCCTCTTAGTCTCCGCTTTTCCAATGTAAACATGCCTAGTCTTTCAAGCCTTTCCTTGTATTCCATCGTCTCCATGCCCTTAATTAGTTTGGTCGCCCTCCTCTGTACCTTTTCAAGCTCCAGGATATCCTTTTTGTAGTACGGTGCCCAGAATTGTACACAGTATTCAAGGTGTGGCCTCACTAGTGATTTATATAACGGGAGTATAATACTCTCGTCCCTAGCATCAATACCCCGTTTTATGCATGCTAATATCTTATTAGCCTTCTTTGCTGCAGTCCTACTTTGGGTACTACTGCTTAGCTTGCTATCTATGAGGACACCTAAGTCCTTTTCCAGTACAGAGTCCCCTAATTTTACCTTATTTAGTAGGTAGGTGTAATTTATGTTCTTGTTACCACAGTGCATTACCTTACACTTGTCTGTGTTGAAGCGCATTCTCCATTTGGCTGCCCATGCTTCTAATTTAACTAAGTCGTTCTGAAGAGACTTGGCATCCTCCTCTGTATTTATAGCCTTACACAATTTGGTATCATCTGCAAAAATTGACACCATGCTCTCTAGACCTTCTGTTAGGTCGTTAATGAAAATATTGAACAATAGCGGTCCTAATACTGAGCCTTGCGGCACACCACTTAGCACTTCAGTCCAAGTTGAAAAAGATCCATTAACCACAACGCGCTGCTTCCTATTATCTAACCAGTTTTTGACCCAAGTGCATATTGTGCTTCCTAGCCCTGATTCTTGTAGCTTGTAGATAAGTCTCATGTGTGGTACAGTATCGAACGCTTTGGCAAAGTCTAAAAAGATTACATCCACGTCTTTACCCTGATCTAGGTTTGCGCTTACTGTTTCATAAAAGCCAAGTAAGTTGGTTTGACAGGATCTGTCCTTCATAAACCCATGTTGATTCCTTTTAATGACCTTATTGGTAGAGAAGGAGGAGGAGAGAGGTGGAGGAGGGAGCCGCAGCAGCGCTGTGTTATTGGTGGAGGCGCTGCTGCTGCTGCTGCCCCTCTGCTTCACTATAGGCTGTTCTCGGAAGATAGCCTATAGTGAAGCAGAGGGGCAGCAGCAGCAGCGCCTCCACCAGTAACAAAGCGCTGCTGCGGCTCCCTCCTCCACCTCCCTCCTCCTCCTTCCCCCGTACCGCTGCTCCTCTCCTCTCCGGGCGGCTGTGCGCTGCGGGCTGCGGTTGCCCGCAGCACACAGCGGCATGTAATGAGTCAGTTTGACTCATTACATGCTTTGGGCCCCTGGACAGAGGCGGGCCCCAGTGCAACGCACTGGTTGCACTGGCGGTAGTTCCGCCTCTGCTTATGCATCTCTTGTGTTCAGCTTTACATACAGGCATTCTATGTTTCAGTGAGGTGCAGTAAGGTCAGTGGCTGGGGAGGCACTGGCTAGTATCGGAGCCAGAGTTAGGCAGGGTACACACTTGCCGATGTGCACCCGACCTATTGTCCGATCCGGCGGATGGGACGATATATCGTACACATCGGCAAGTGTGTATCCCATATATCGTTAACAATGCATGCTCCTGCGGGTCGTTAACAAGGTACAATATCTTTCGTTTTCAACTTGAAACCTAAAGATATTGTATAATACGGCATGCACCTGGATGTGGGTGCATGTCATCACTGCCGAGATGCAAACTATATCGTTCAGCATTTGTGGGGGGGATCCTGCGCAATGTCACATCCCTAATGTGACATCGCCAAGTGTGTACACAGCCTTACACATACTGTACATATATTTATAAGTTAAGCAATATCTCCTTTGTATTATTCAAATAATTTATATATCAAAACTGGGTGAGGTATACAAGCTCTACATGCATTAGGTCTATAGTCATTAGGTCGACCCCATATGGTAGACAGAAAAAAAATGTTGACACTGAAAAAAGGTTGACATATGAAAGGTCGACACTAGAAAAAGTTGACATGGACAAAAGGTCAGCTGGGTCAAAAGGTCAACATGTCAATTGTCAACACAAAATTGGTCAACACACTTTTTTCCATTTTTGGGGTTAGTGTGGGTAGTTTTTTCATCTGGAATCACCATATGTTGAAACGCGTCCCCATATGACTGTCGAACTAATGCATGTCGACCCATAGTCCGGATCCCGTCGAAACTCAGGAGTATTTGGAGTATGACCGTACTTCACTGCTATTGTTCTGTGCTTTTTTTGCTGTATGTCCAATTTGTTAACAACTCTGCATCAAAGGTGTGAGAGGGGGGAGCTGGACAAACTTGTTAGGCCTATATGAGAGCCCGACAGTGCAAGGACGGAGTATACAACCCCACCATGGCATGGCCACACCGTGCCCGCCTCTGTATAATGGGCAGCTACTGCACAAAGCCCCTGACAAGGTTTAGTCACACACCACTAGTAACGGGGCCCATACGAAGTCTTGACAGCTCTGCATGTGTTTGAAAACATGGCTCTTTTTCAGAAAGAGAGCAGTGGTCTTAGATGGGTGGCTTGGCATTGACAGTCTCCCTCCAGCCCCTTAGCAACTGCATCTCATTGACAGGCTCCCTTCAGCCCCTTAGCAACTGCATCTCAACAGTTCCGGACAGCCCAGCTTCGCTTCCATCCAGGGCTATATCTGCACATGTCAGTGCCCTTGGCAGACAGGGTGCCAAAACACTTCTCTCTGGCACAGGTCGCATCATACTCAGTACAGTCCTACATTTCTTTAAAAAAAACAACTGCTACCCTAGCCTTTGCTTATCCACCACTGGTGGTTTATCCAGTGGTTCTCAACCTCGGTCCTCAAGTACCCCCAACAGTTAATGTTTTCCAGGTCACCTAGCAGTTGAACAGGTGTATTTATTACTCACTGACACATTTTAAAAGACCCAGGGGTGGAGCTAATTGTTTCACTTGCTATCCTGTGAGGAGTAGTGATGAGCGGGTTCGGTTCCTCGGAATCCGAACCCCCCCGAACTTCACCCATTTTACACGGGTCCGAGGCATACTCGGATACTCCAGTATTGCTCGGTTAACCCGAGCGCGCCCGAACGTCATCATCCCGCTGTCGGATTCTCGCGAGATTCGGATTCTATATAAGGAGCCGCGCGTCGCCGCCATTTTTCACTCGTGCATTGTAAATGATAGTGAGAGGACGTGGCTGGCGTCCTCTCACTTTGTTTCAGAACTTTCAGGGGGCTGCAAATATCTTTATTCTGGGGACCAGCAGTATTATAGGAGGAGCACAGTGCAGAGTTTTGCTGACCAGTGACCACCAGTATTATACGTTCTCTGCCTGAAAAATGCTCCATATCTGTGCTCAGTGTGCTGCATATATCTGTGCTCACACTGCTTTATTGTGGGGACTGGGGACCAGCAGTATTATATAGGAGGAGTACAGTGCAGAGTTTTGCTGACCAGTGACCACCAGTATTATACGTTCTCTGCCTGAAAAACGCTCCATATCTGTGCTCAGTGTGCTGCATATATCTGTGCTCACACTGCTTAATTGTGGGGACTGGGGAGCAGCTGTATTATATAGGAGGAGTACAGTGCAGAGTTTTGCTGACCAGTGACCACCAGTATTATACGTTCTCTGCCTGAAAAACGCTCCATATCTGTGCTCAGTGTGCTGCATATATCTGTGCTCACACTGCTTTATTGTGGGGACTGGGGACCAGCAGTATTATATAGGAGGAGTACAGTGCAGAGTTTTGACCACCAGTATTATACGTTCTCTGCCTGAAAAACGCTCCATATCTGTGCTGCATTGTAGTATATAGTAGGAGTACAGTGCATAATTTTGCTGACCACCAGTATATAATATATAGGAGTACGGTACAGAAGGCCACTACTCTACCTACCTCTGTGTCATCAAGAATACTATCTATCCATACCTGTGGTGCATTTCAGTTTTGCACAGTTTGCTGACCACCAGTATATAATATATAGCAGTACGGTACAGTAGGCCACTGCTCTACCTACCTCTGTGTCGTCAAGTATACTATCCATCCATACCTGTGGTGCATTTCAGTTTTGCACAGTTTGCTGACCACCAGTATATAATATATAGCAGTACGGTACAGTAGGCCACTGCTCTACCTACCTCTGTGTCGTCAAGTATACTATCCATCCATACCTGTGGTGCATTTCAGTTTTGCACAGTTTGCTGACCACCAGTATATAATATATAGCAGTACGGTACAGTAGGCCACTGCTCTACCTACCTCTGTGTCGTCAAGTATACTATCCATCCATACCTGTGGTGCATTTCAGTTTTGCACAGTTTGCTGACCACCAGTATATAATATATAGCAGTACGGTACAGTAGGCCACTGCTCTACCTACCTCTGTGTCGTCAAGTATACTATCCATCCATACCTGTGGTGCATTTCAGTTTTGCACAGTTTGCTGACCACCAGTATATAATATATAGCAGTACGGTACAGTAGGCCACTGCTCTACCTACCTCTGTGACGTCAAGTATACTATCCATCCATACCTGTGGTGTATTTCAGTTGTGCGCAGTATATATAGTAGTAGGCCATTGCTATTGATACTGGCATATAATTCCACACATTAAAAAATGGAGAACAAAAATGTGGAGGGTAAAATAGGGAAAGATCAAGATCCACTTCCACCTCGTGCTGAAGCTGCTGCCACTAGTCATGGCCAAGACGATAAAATGCCATCAACGTCGTCTGCCAAGGCCGATGCCCAATGTCATAGTAGAGAGCATGTAAAATCCAAAACACAAAAGTTCAGTAAAATGACCCAAAAATCAAAATTAAAAGCGTCTGAGGAGAAGCGTAAACTTGCCAATATGCCATTTACGACACGGAGTGGCAAGGAACGGCTGAGGCCCTGGCCTATGTTCATGGCTAGTGGTTCAGCTTCACATGAGGATGGAAGCACTCATCCTCTCGCTAGAAAAATGAAAAGACTTAAGCTGGCAAAAGCACAGCAAAGAACTGTGCGTTCTTCTAAATCACAAATCCCCAAGGAGAGTCCAATTGTGTCGGCTGCGATGCCTGACCTTCCCAACACTGGACGGGAAGAGGCGGCGCCTTCCACCATTTGCACGCCCCCTGCAAGTGCTGGAAGGAGCACCCGCAGTCCAGTTCCTGATAGTCAAATTGAAGATGTCACTGTTGAAGTACACCAGGATGAGGATATGGGTGTTGCTGGCGCTGAGGAGGAAATTGACAAGGAGGATTCTGATGGTGAGGTGGTTTGTTTAAGTCAGGCACCCGGGGAGACACCTGTTGTCCGTGGGACGAATATGGCCATTGACATGCCTGGTCAAATTACAAAAAAAATCACCTCTTCGGTGTGGAATTATTTTAACACAAATGCAGACAACAGGTGTCAAGCCGTGTGTTGCCTTTGTCAAGCTGTAATAAGTAGGGGTAAGGACGTTAACCACCTCGGAACATCCTCCCTTATACGTCACCTGCAGCGCATTCATCATAAGTCAGTGACAAGTTCAAAAACTTTGGATGACAGCGGAAGCAGTCCACTGACCACTAAATCCTTTCCTCTTGTAACCAAGCTCCTGCAAACCACACCACCAACTCCCTCAGTGTCAATTTCCTCCTTAGACAGGAACGCCAATAGTCCTGCAGGCCATGTCACTGGAAAGTCTGACGAGTCCTCTCCTGACTGGGATTCCTCCGATGGATCCTTGAGTGTAACGCCTACTGCTCCTGGCTCTGCTGTTGTTGCTGCTGGGAGTCGATCATCATCCCAGAGGGGAAGTCGGAAGACCACTTGTACTACTTCCAGTAAGCAATTGACTGTCCAACAGTCCTTTGCGAGGAAGATGAAATATCACAGCAGTCATCCTGCTGCAAAGCGGATAACTCAGGCCTTGGCAGCCTGGGCGGTGAGAAACGTGTTTCCGTTATCCACCGTTAATTCACAGGCAACTACAGACTTGATTGAGGTACTGTTTCCCCGGTACCAAATACCATCTAGGTTCCATTTCTCTAGGCAGGCGATACCGAAAATGTACACAGACCTCAGAAAAAGAGTCACCAGTGTCCTAAAAAATGCAGTTGTACCCAATGTCCACTTAACCACGGACATGTGGACAAGTGGAGCAGGGCAGACTCAGGACTATATGACTGTGACAGCCCACTGGGTAGATGTATTGCCTCCCACAGCAAGAACAGCAGCGGCTGCACCAGTAGCAGCATCTCGCAAACGCCAACTCGTTCCTAGTCAGGCTACGCTTTGTATCACCGCTTTCCAGAAGAGGCACACAGCTGACAACCTCTTACGGAAACTAAGGAACATCATCGCAGAATGGCTTACCCCAATTGGACTCTCCTGGGGATTTGTGACATCGGACAACGCCAGCAATATTGTGCGTGCATTACATCTGGGCAAATTCCAGCACGTCCCATGTTTTGCACATACATTTAATTTGGTGGTGCAGAATTATTTAAAAAACAACAGGGGTGTGCAAGAGATGCTGTCGGTAGCCCGAAGAATTGCGGGCCACTTTCGGCATTCAGCCACCGCGTGCCGAAGACTGGAGCACCAGCAAACAGTCCTGAACCTGCCCTGCCATCATCTGAAGCAAGAGGTGATAACGAGGTGGAATTCAACCCTCTATATGCTTCAGAGGATGAAGGAGCAGCAAAAGGCCATTCAAGCCTATACATCTGCCTACGATATAGGCAAAGGAGGGGGAATGCACCTGACTCAAGCGCAGTGGAGAATGATTTCAATGTTGTGCAAGGTTCTGCAACCCTTTGAACTTGCCACACGTGAAGTCAGTTCAGACACTGCCAGCCTGAGTCAGGTAATTCCCCTCATCAGGCTTTTGCAGAAGAAGCTGGAGACATTGAAGGAGGAGCTAAAACAGAGCGATTCCGCTAGGTATTCGCTTAACCAGGATTCACGGGTGGTCAATCTGTTGAAATCAGAGCACTACATTTTGGCCACCGTGCTCGATCCTAGATTTAAAACCTACGTTGGATCTCTCTTTCCGGCAGACACAAGTCTGTAGAGGTTCAAAGACCTGCTGGTGAGAAAATTGTCAAGTCAAGCGGAACGTGACCCGTCAACAGCTCCTCCTTCACATTCTCCCGCAACTGGGGGTGCGAGGAAAAGGCTAAGAATTCCGAGCCCACCCCCTGGCGGGGATGCAGGGTAGTCTGGAGCGAGTGCTGACATCTGGTCCGGACTGAAGGACCTGCCAACGATTACTGACATGTCGTCTACTGTCACTGCATATGATTCTCTCACCATTGAAAGAATGGTGGAGGATTATATGAGTGACCGCATCCAAGTAGGCACGTCAGACAGTCCGTACGTATACTGGCAGGAAAAAGAGGCAATTTGGAGGCCCTTGCAGAAACTGGCTTTATTTTACCTAAGTTGCCCACCCTCCAGTGTGTACTCCGAAAGAGTGTTTAGTGCAGCCGCTCACCTTGTCAGCAATCGGCGTACGAGGTTACTTCCAGAAAATGTGGAGAAGATGATGTTCATCAAAATGAATTATAATCAATACCTCCGTGGAGACATTCACCAGCAATTGCCTCCAGAAAGTACACAGGGACCTGAGATGGTGGATTCCAGTGGGGACGAATTAATAATCTGTGAGGAGGGGGATGTACACAGTAAAAAGGGGTGAGGAATCGGACGATGAGGAGGAGGTGGACAGGTTACTTTCGGTCAACAGCTGTCCGCAAAGTTCCCACCATTGGTTTCAATGGAGCGCATAGGCGCTACATTGTATCACTGCCGTGTGCTGCCTGACAGACACTACAGGAGCACACAGCCAATCAGGATTGTGCCACGACGTGGCGCTCCCTGATTGGCTGAAGGAACCCTCTTAGACAGGAGTCAGGGGGGGGGGGGGGGGTCCTGGCAGTCGGGGAAAGGGGTCCCATGTGCAAACATGGGGCCCCTTTCAGTGCGTGGTCGGGTGTTCGTTTTTTTATTTTGCAAAGTACGTGGATTATACAAAGAACAGAAGAGGACCGATCTACACTGGATTATGTGAGTATAATTTTTCCAACAGGTACCACATGGATTCTACATGGAGAAGAGGACCGACCCTCGTGTGAACATAGGTAAGTATGTATGTTTGGCGGTGTGCATGTATGTAATAAACTTATACTTTCAAGGTGTGTGTCTCCTGTTTTTATTGGGGTATTTTTTTAGTAGTAGTACAACAGGTACCAGCGGGCCCGGTTTTCCACCGCATGCTGGTACTTGTGGTTCTCCAAGTACCAGCTTGCGGGGGAGGCTTGCTGGGACTTGTAGTACTGCTACTAAAAACAATATTCACATCTTTACAAAAAGGCTATCAGCCCCCCATCTGCCGCCCTTGGATGGGGGGGACAGCCTTGGGCTTCACCCCTGGCCCTTGGGTGGCTGGAGGGGGGGGACCCCTTGATTTAAGGGGTTCCCACTCCTCCAGGGTACCCCGGCCAGGGGTGACTAGTTGGGTATGTAATGCCAGGGCCGCAGGGACCAATATAAAAGTGTCCCCCGGCTGTGGCATTATGTACCTGGCTAGTGGAGCCCGGTGCTGGTTTCAAAAATACTGGGGACCCCTACGCTTTTTGTCCCCCGTATTTTTGGAACCAGGACCAGGCGCAGAGCCCGGTGCTGGTTGATTAAATATGGGGGAACCCCTGTCATTTTTTTCCCCATATTTTTTCAACCAGGACCGGCTCAAAGAGCCCGAGGCTGGTTTTGCTTAGGAGGGGGGACCCCACGCATTTTTTTCCTGCAAATTTAACACTTTCCCACCCCTTCCCACTGATAAACATGCACGGATCTCATGGATCCGTGCATGCCTATCAGAACACGGTAAAAAAAAGCAGGTCTGTTTTATTTTAGCATTTTTTTACGATTTGTATTGTTTCACGGCAGTGTTTGGCTATTGCCGGCAGTGTTTGTGAATTACACTTTTTAGTAAATTACCGAGTTCTACCAAATAACAGGCGTATTTGACCGATGGTGTATTCATTCGTATTTTTTTTCTTTGAGTTCCAAAAAAATACGAATGCCCTCATCACTGCCGTGATTTGAGTTTAGTAAATTCCCGAGATGACACTTTGAAGAAAAAACACCATCTCGGTCAAAATCGGGAGCTTAGTAAATTTCCCCCAATGTGTAGACAGCAGTAACATGTACTGTGATAATGTTCCCCGTTTGTACATTTTTACTTGTTAAAAAGAATGGTGATAATATGATGAGCTGACGTGAAACATCCTGAGTTAGAAGTGAGACTTTTCATGTTAGAGGTGTGAAACACAAGCTCAGATGCCAACAGGCAAAATGTGTGTTTTTTCCGCTCAACACTTTTCTCTCAAAGTTCTTTACATCTCTTTACAGAAAAAAAATAGCTGATAACATTTTTACAATTATTCACACTCATAAACTTATTGGCATTTATGTACTAAGACAAATATGGGTAAAATAATGGCGCATTCCACATTTACAGTACCTCCATATTTGCCTCCTTCTGGTCTTTACATGGCAGTACACAAGGGGGCATATAGGTAGAGGCGTACTTACCAACTTTCTGGCTGTTGTGATAAAGTGGAAAAACAACTTCTGTCATTTCAAAGACTGTGCTAGACAAATGACAATTGGAAGATGACTGGATTCTTTGGGCAATTTCTCCACTTGATCACTCTCCATGACATGACACATCTCCCCTTGTCACCTCCGGCAGGGGACAGCCAGGTGGGAGGTGCAGGGGTGAGGTGTGGCTAAGTAGGTGGTGCTACGGCGTGATGGCAGGTTTGCATCATCGTGGTCCTATCTCCCACTATGGAGCCATGATGATGCAATACAGCCCTAATCATGCCATCAAACTGCCCAGAACCCCAATTAACTTGGGAAGTTGGCAGCAAGGAGCGGCTAGAAGGGCTGCAGGAGACTTTACCGGTTGTCCGGTAGAGCCCCTAGATTCAGGATTCTACGCTATCCTTTTTGCACCGTCCCCTACGCAGATAGGCTCCAATCGCAGCATTTTCCCCATGAGAGGGTGGGGTCTAATGACACAGTTAACACGGCCGTGCCCCCATTGCTGCCCAGTGGCATCAAGAGGCAGGGTAGCAGGTACAAATTATCTGTGCCTGGCCTGCTGGATGGGCCCGGGGAAGGAGGCTGCTAACACCTCGCCACCCCCCTTCCCCTCCGAGTATACATGTGCTGTGGCCTGCCGACGGCGGCGCCATCTTCCAGGTGATATCTTCAGGAAGATGGAGCCACACATAGAGAGCAATGACTCTGGCACTGTGCCAGAATCTTTGCTCTCTAGTGAGCAGCGTCATCTTTCCATATAACACTGGGAAGATGGCGCTGGCCGGGAAGGAGTGACCCACTTCCAGATCAAGTTAGGTAGGAAGTGGGTGCCCTCCCCGTGCCCCCCTTGCCACCCGTGTGTTAAAACGGAGCCCTCTTCGTGCAGCATGCGGGGCCGCACAATTGTTTTATTTAGAAAATACTTTTATATTGAAAGGCATAGTAACGCCAACTTTCTTAAGCCATGCCTCCGGCCCTTTACCGGGGCCCAGCATGGTTCTCAACAGTCCTGTTGCTGCCCACCTGCTACCCCTCTCCAGGCATCTCTCGGGGAGGAAATAGGCAATGTAGGTAAGTATGCTCCAAGCGTTGATACATCTTTCCACTGTGTTCTAAGTGGAATACTATATGAGTATACTGCCGGCTAAATACTGCTGCTAAAATGTTTGTGCGACTGTACATGTACAATAAGATTCCTGACTCATAAACCCGTAAGACCTCACATCACGAGGGACAGCTCTTAATTATTTATACATACAGTGAATAAACATTGGTAAGCAAGTGATAAGAGGTGGGATGTATCCCATAGCATATGTGATACATGATACATTCCGCCATGTGCCTCCGGCGGCTTCATTGCTAATGACCAGCCGCTTGTGCAGATAATGCGCAGCTCCATATATTAGTAGAGTGTTTGGAGGTGGCTCTCACGATGATAGTAAGCCATCTCCACATAATAGGCTTTAAGCAAATTTAGGAGGAGAATAAATCTTCAATTTTGCTGTAATCACGTTATTATTAGGCTTTAACTTCTATGCTGCAAAACATGGAACTTTGCATGTAAGGTTCTTTAGGGCCGGATTAAGCCTTAGGGGCGCCTGGGGCACTTAAGACAAGGGGACCCTGGTGGAAGCGGGGGGGGGGGGTGGGTTATAAGATTGTGCATACCTCACAACGGGATCCGGTCTGAAGATCGACAGTGTCTAGGTCGACAATGTTTAGGTCGACCACTATAGGTCGACAGACACTAGGTCGACATGGATGGAAGGTCGACAGGGTTTCTAGGTCGACATGTGCTAGGTCGACAGGTCTAAAGGTCGACATGAGTTTTTCACATTTTTTTCTTTTTTTAAATTTTTTCATACTTAACGATCCACGTGGACTACGATTGGAACGGTAAAGTGTGCCGAGCGAAGCGGTAGCGGAGCGAAGGCACCATGCCCGAAGCATGGCGAGCGAAGCGAGCCATGCGAGGGGACGCGGTGCACTAATTTGGGATCCCGGTCACTCTACGAAGAAAACGACACAAAAAAAAATAATCTCATGTCGACCTTTAGACCTGTCGACCTAGCACATGTCGACCTAGAAACCCTGTCGACCTTCCATCCATGTCGACCTAGTGACTGTCGACCTATAGTGGTCGACCTAAACATTGTCGACCTAGACACTGTCGATTTGATGAACCACACCCCTCCCAACATGACCCATTCCAGGAGGGACAAAATGCTCTCTACCTGGATTTCCCTCTTAATATATGATTAGTGTCACCTGTGTTGAACTATTTAATTTATAAGAAAGGTGTTTCAACACAGGTGATTACAGTCATAAATTAAGAAGGAAGTCCCGGTAGAGAACATTTTGTCCCTTCTGGAATGGTTCCTGTTGGGAGGTATGGACTGTTTATATTAAATTTAAATCAATGGTGTATATTAGATTTAAACGAATAGTTTACTAATGCCTGGGTACTGTTTATAGGTTCAGCTATTTGAGAGACAACTACTTTATAAAGTTTTTCTTGTAGTGGAACAAAAACTTAAACAACCTTAAAATACACATAGAAAAATAAAATTTATCATCTATTTGTCACATGTAGAATAGCAGAAGCCTCTGTACTACTTACACACTGGGACAGGAATCAGGAGGACGTTCTGTTTGTCTCTCTGTAGACCCAAATGTTCTCATTACATAAGAGGTAACAAAGGACCTGGGATGGGGGGGAAGAAGGAGAAGCTGGGATCCCTTGGTCACTTACAGCTCTTTCCCCCTTTTAGCTCTCCTCTGGTCGGGAAGCTCCATTGGTAACTCATGAAACCTGATACTCCTGTATCTCTGCCTGCACTGCATACTGTCCTGCTCACATTCTTGCTGGCTGGTTCTGCTACTGCACAAGAAAGAGAGCTAGTGATGTCACGGTGCTCCGGCCAGGGGGCCCCCTGACAAAGGGGGGCCTGGGGTGGTTATGAGGTCCATATGTCATTATAAATAAATGTATTATGCCACTTATTACGGTATGCTTTTGTGAGGTTTTTGTGCATTATATTACTTTGGAGTATTGCCAGTGCTTTGCATATGCTCTAACTTCATGTTCATTTAACGGTTTTGTTCTAATTAAAGAATTCACTTTCCAACGATAGGGCACCAACACTAATTGTGGCTAACGTGATCCCTGTGATGTCACTGCATAAAAGTGCTGACAGTTCTGGAAAGGAGATGTCACACATTTATTAAACACTTTACCTCTGTGTTTGTAGAGATAAGACGACTACTGTTGATCTCGGAGTTCACTCTATAAAGAATACCAAAGACAGCCAAAGACAGCGTTTCACAGTTATACAAGCAATTCCACATCCAAAATTTAACAAAGAAAAACACATGAATAATCTCCAGCTTTTAAAGGTAAATTCTCACGTTACTGTCCGCTACAGTATATGGAATGCAGTATGCCTTTATAAAGCAAATTTGATTGTTTTTTTTCCATGGAGATGTACATCATTTTTTTTTTATTGTTGTTATTATTATTATTATTATTATTATTATTATACGTTTGTTTATAGTGTACCAAAATATACCAAGTCTCGGACAGTAGGAAAAGCAGGGTGTACATACAGTGTAACACATGGATATACAAGGGGAGTGTAAGGATCCCACACTCTGGATTGCATACAATATATCAGAATCAGAATGAGCTTTATTGGCCAGGTATACTTGCGTCTACTAGTGATTTGTCTTCGGTTTGCTATACAACAGTCAAGTAGGTAACAGATAAGCAGGTGGGGGTGGAGTAAAGTCAGTCAGATAGGGACGCAAGTGAGTTACATGTACGTCTAGTCAGTCAATGTTCAGGAGTTCAGCAGGGACGCTTGGGGAAAGAAACTTTTGAGGCTTCTGGTGGACCCGGCAGGGATGACCCTGTAACACCTGCCTGAAGGAAGCAAGTTAAACATGCTGTGGCCGGGGTGTAGCTGGTCCTTTACTATCTCCGTGGCCTGCTTTTTAGCTCTGGACAAGTACAGGTCCTGGACTGAGGGAAGGTCGGCCCGATGATCTTCTCTGTGGTTCTGACCACCTTTTGGAGCCTGCATCTGTCCCTTGCGCTGGCAGAGCCATACCATACCAGTATCGAGGAGCATAGTACCGACTACACAATCACTGAGTAGAAGAGGAGCAGGAGCTCTGTGGGATGTTGAACTTCCTTAGTTGCCTGAGGAAGAACAACCTCTGCTGCGTTTCCTGACAGTGGCATCAGCATTGGACCCCCATTTATGGTCCTGGGAGATTGTGGTCCCCAGGAACTTGAAGAAGTCCACTAGCGATACCACTATCATCTCGACAGCTTTGAGGGGGTTGAGCTCAAGGTTGTTGTGGCTGCATCACTGGGCCAACCAGTCTACTTCCCGTCTATAGGTCGATTCGTCCCTGTCCTTGATGAGGCCGATGATGGTGGTGTCGTCGGCGAATTTGATGAACTTTACTGATTGCACATCTGAGGTGCAGTCATTTGTGTACAGGGAGAAGAATAGGGGTGAGAGGACACAGCAGAGGGGGCCCTGTACTAATGGACTGCGCTTGAGATGTGAATTCCCCCGCTTTCACCACCTGTGTCCTATCTGTCAGGAAGTCTACTATCCAGGAACAGGTAGCTTCAGGGACCCCTAGCCGAAGTAATTTGTGGTTGAGGATGCTGGGGACGATTGTATTGAAGGCCAAGCTGAAATCGACAAATAGGATCCTCGCATAGGTACCGGGAATGTCTAGGTGCTGTAGAATGTAGTGCAGGCCCAAGTTTACTGCATCCTCGACATATTGATTCGATCGATAGGCAAACTGTAGGGGGTCCAGTTGGGGACCAGTCACAGTTTTTAGGTGATTCCAAACCAGACGCTTGAACGTTTTCATGACCACAGACGTCAGTGCTATCGGCCTTTAGTCGTTCAGGTTCGTGTTAGAGGGTTTCTTGGGGACCGGCACGATAGTGGACTTTTTGAGGCAGGAAGGGACAGCGATTTGTTGAAGATCTTGGTGAATATGGGGGCAAGCTGACCCGCACATGCTCTCAGGGCAGATGGTGACACTCCGTCAGGACCCGGAGCTTTCCTGAGTTTGGCTCTTTTGAACGGTGCCTCTACCTCTTCTTGGGCGACTTGCAGTGTCTGGAGTTGGCCATCGGTGTTCGGGGCATCGTAGAGGTGATTGTTTGGGTCGCAGGGGACTGCTTTTGCGAACCTGCAATAAAAGTGGTTCAGCTCGCCTGCTAGGTGCATGGTGGTGGACTTCGATGTTTTCTTGTAGTTGGTTATGGATTGCATATATATATCTGGAGCAGCTGGAGATGCCAGGTCTCCTAGTAATGTAACTATGATAACCAGTTGCGCTAGCACCTTGGTGTGGTACCAGATGTTGTTTAGTGTATGGTGTGTGTTTATTGATGATGGAGATGTTAGAAATGTAAATTAGTCTTTTTTTTAAAGAGAATCACAGTTTTGGTGAAGTGGTGGGGACCCACTGAGTGTGTGGGACGGGACCTGCTGCAGATATTCGGTTGCTCCTTCAGGGAGAACCTTAATCGTGTAGCCCAGACTTGTGTGTCTTTGCTATATGTCCCTGATTGTTAGCTACTGTGTAGCTTGAACTAGCCACTGAGGTCTATGAGCAGGCGTGTGGGTTTGTGTGCAGTGTCTTGCACACAATATTGCACTTAACAGTAAGTCCAATTGCTTGCTGATATCCAAGCAGATGTGTGTGGGAAGGGGAGAGGGGGGAATTCCTCTGTACCATAGCCAGATGGCAATGTGGGTCTGTATGTGTTGTTCTGCGCTGTGCCCAACACTACACAAAAAAGGGTACTAAGAGGAAAATGCGGTAAAGCCCCGATTTTCGGGGGGTTTTTACCGCATTTTCATATGTACTAGCCCCCGGCCAACGGGTCTTCGACGCCTAGGGTATCAGCATCTTTTTATGGCGATATCCTATAGAAGCCTATTGGCTTCTTACCGCATCCCGCCGCCATCGCCGCCCCACGCCGATCACACCGCCCCCCCCCCCCCCCCCCCTTCCCCCCAGCATGTGTGCAGGCAGTCCGTAGTCCCAGAACCTAAACTCCTCCTCCCCTAGCAACACAGCCATAGGTCCTTCCGGCTGCAGGTAAGAGGAGGAGCCCGAGACTGACTGCTGATGTCACCTCCCGGGGCTGGGAGTTGACAGAGACCCCTGGGAGATGACGGAGACCCCCGCATACCATCTCACAGGTATTGTGGAGAGCCTCTGTCATCGCATTGCAATGTTATTTGCATATATTAGTACATATGCGATTAGCCTCGCTTTGGTGGGCAGCGAGGGGTGGCAATGTATTTTAATACATCCCGCCCTAAATCTGAAATAAGCTACAACACACAGAGGTTAGAGGGCAGTGTGACTCTCATCAATAAAGAGTATGGGCGGGATGTACTAAGACAGTGGTAACATTCTGCCACATTCCGCATTGATACTTTATCGCATATGTACTAACATATGCTATTAAGTTAGTATCGCAATGCGGTAAAAGCTGTCTCCTGTGTTACCTGCGCTGCCGAGGGAGAGGGTTTGCTGGGGTTTCTGTCACCTCCTAGCCCCAGGAGTTGTCGTCTGTAGTCAGTCCCCGGCTCCTCCTCCCTGCAGCCGGAAGTACAGCCAGCTGTGTTCATGGGGCAGGAGGAGGCTGGGATCTGGGACTATGGGGGTAATTCCAAGTTGATCGCAGCAGGATTTTTGTTAGCAATTGGGAAAAACCATGTGCACTGCAGGGGAGGAAGATATAACATGTTATTTTATTTCTGTGCAGGGTAAATACTGGCTGCTTTAATTTTACACTGCAAATTAGATTGCAGATTGAACACACCCCACCCAAATCTAACTCTCTCTGCACATGTTATATCTGCCTCCCCTGCAGTGCACATGGTTTTGCCCAATTGCTATAAAAAATCCTGCTGCGATCAACTTGGAATTACCCCCTATGATGGGGAGGCTGCCTGTAGTCAGGTATGCAGGGACGGCATGAGCGGCACTGGGCAGCAAGATGAGGTGGGATGTGGTAAGAAGCCAATAGGCTTCTATAGGGTTCCACCAGAAAAAGCTGGCAATACCCTCTGCTTCGATAAGCAGCTGGACGGGTCTTAGTACATTTGAAAATGCGGTAAAAACCCTGAAAATGGGGATTTTACAGCAATTTTCTTTTAGTAAATCCCGCCCTATTTAATTTATACTTGCTACATCTCTGTCATCAATAAACACACATACTGTATATTTAATACCCCTAAACATCTGAGGTGCTAGCAATTCAACAAATGCTTATTGCAAGTACATAAAACGTTAATGAGTAGGAGAGGGGAGGTGGAAGGGAGGGCCCTGCTCATGAGAATTTAAAATCTACTGAATAGATTTTGAAGTAAAATAAGAAGCCAATAACTTTTTATAATGTTTGCAGTATATTACGAATGGATACCTTAAACTGTATGTTCCCTTCCTGGTTCTTATATTAATATGACAGTTTAGCGGCTATACATGCACAAAAACCAAGCTACAGTATGCAATTGCAGTAAGATGGATAGTATTGTAACTGAGTAAAACTTGGACCAGGGCCGGTGCTAGGGTGTTCGGCGCCCTCCTGCAAAAAATGAATTTGCGCCCTTCCTCACACACATGTAATAGGGACAGATGCGTGGCAAAGGCGCGCAGCAAAAATTTAGGGGTGTGGCTTAATGGGGAAGGGGCGTGACCACATAATAGTACCAATTCACATTACAACACACAATAGTGTCCATCAGTCACATTACACAGTGTGATGCAATAAAATTAATTACTGAGTTAATAAAGGTCATTTACGACAAAACTGAGCGCTAGTATTTGCACAAATGCTCTGATCCCTTGAGGTGGCAGAGGCCCTATCACCATACTAATAACTAGATGTATATTGCACCTTCCAATTGCACTTGATAAGCAGATTTCTGCGCATACCTGCACCAATGCAAACACGTCATGATGTACCCTACTCTCAATATCGAGTTCAACCGAATGTTAACAGCTAAAGAAGAGGTCCCAAAGTGAGAATAGGTCAGACTTGTTTTTCATTCTTTACACCATTTTCAGGTGGACCCACAAACCACACAGGTGCGTCCAGGGGCAATGGCTGGATGCAACTTTGTGTGACAGCCCCTTTTTACACATTACGGCAGACAGCGCCCCCCTTTTTACACATTACGGCAGACAGCGTCTCCTTTTTACACATTACGGCAGACAGCGTCCCCTTTTTACACATTACGGCAGACAGCGTCCCCCTTGTTACACATTATGGCAGACAGCATCCCCCTTTTACACATTATGGCAGACCGCCCCCCTTTTTACACATTACGGCAGACAGCATCCCCCTTTTTACACATTCCGGCAGACAGCATCCCCCTTTTTTACACATTCCATCAGACAGCGACCCCCTTTTTACACATTACGGCAGACAGCGACCCCCTTTTTACACATTACGGCAGGCAGCGTCCCCTTTTTACACATTACGGCAGCAGAGTCCCCTTTTTACACATTACGGCAGACAGAATAGATAGAGAGATAGGGAGATAGATAGATACTTACCATCTCTCCCCGCTGGCTCAGGCAATCAGGCTCCTCGGTGCTGGCAGATCCCGGGCAGGGGAGAAGGAGGAGGAGGGAGGGGAAGGAGGGAGCTGCAACAGTGCAGTATAATTGGTGGTGGCGCTGCTGCAGCTGTCCCTCTCCTTCCGCATTGGCTGGCCGCCGCCGCTGTGAAAGCTGGGATGAGGGAAGCGCATCCTAGCATTCACAGCAGCGCCGACCAGCCAATGCGGAAGGAGAGGGACTGCTGCAGCGGCACCGCTACCAATTACATAGCGATGCTGCGGCTCCAGTCCCCATCCCTCCTTCTCCGGGTCCTCCCCTGACGCTGCTCCTCTTCTCCTCCGGTGGCGCACACAGCACAGACGGCTTATAATGAGTCAATTTGACTCATTACAAGACGCTGGCATAGTTGCTGGCCGTTATCCAGCACAGCGCTTCCCTGCATTGCAGACCTTGCTGAGTGGGTAGCACCGGCCCTGGTACTACCCCTGCCCCCTTCCATGCATACTACACTGCAGCTGCTACCCTGAACCACACTCCCCACACACTACATCGCCGCTACCCTACATCTGCCTCCCCGCACACATTAATATGAACCCCAAGCACACATTAATAGGACACCCCCCTCTGCCAGCACACATTAGTATGAACCCCCTCCCCAAGCACAGAATAGGGCACCCCTCCACCTCCCACATTAATAGGATCCCCCCCCCAAGCACAGATAAATTGGACACCCCTCCCCAAGCGCAGAGTAATAGGACCCCCCTCCCCAAGTACAGATTAATAAGACCCCCCTCCCCAAGCACACATTAATAGGATGCCCCTCCCCAGCACACAGTAATAGGACCCCCCTCCCCAGCACACAGTAATAGGACCCCACCCCTCCCCAGCACACAGTAATAGGACCTCCACAGCACACAGTAATAGGACCTCCTCCCCCTCCCCAGCACACAGTAATAGGACCTCCTCCCCCTCCCCAGCACACAGTAATAGGATCCCCCCTCCCCAGCACACAGTAATAGGACCCCCCTCCCCAGCACACAGTAATAGGACCCCCCCTCCCCAGCACACAATAATAGGAACCCCCCCCTCCCCAGCACACAATAATAGGAACCCCCCCTCCCCAGCACACAGTAATAGGACCTCCTCACCCTCCCCAGTACACAGTAATAGGACCCCCCTCCCAGCACACAGTAATAGGACCCTCCCCAGCACACAGTAATAGGAACCCCCCCCTCCCCAGGGTATCCGTTCAGATGGTCGACCATGTTATGGTCGACAGTCATTAGGTCGACCACTATTGGTCGAAATTGACATGGTCAACATGGACACATGGTCGACACATGAAAATGGTCGACACGTGGAAAGGTCGACATGAGTTTTTCAATTTTTTTTTTTCTTTTGTGGAACTTTTCCATACTTTATGATCCACGTGGACTACGATTGGAACGGTAATTTGCCCGAAGCATGACGAGCGAAGCGAGCCATGCGAGGGGCCGCGGTGCACTAATTGGGGTTCCCCATCACTTTCCGCAAAAAACGACACCAAAAAAAGTAAAAAAACTCATGTCATAGTGGTCGACCTAATGACTGTCGACCATAACATGGTCGACCATTCATACCGGAACCCTCCCCAGCACACAGTAATAGGACCCCCCCCCTCCCCAGCACACAATAATATGACCCCCCCCCCCTCCCCAGCACACAGTAATAGGACACCCCCCCTCCCCAGCACACAGTAATAGGACCTCCTCATCCTCCCCAGCACACAGTAATAGGTCCCCCCTCCCCATCCCAGCACACAGTAATAGGACAGTTTCTTCTCCCCCCTTTGTTTATCTGCAGCAGCTGCACTAACCTGAGCCTCCACTCTTCGTGTGGCTGGCTGTAAGTGCTGCTCCTCTTCTCATGCTGCTTCCTCCTCCACCACACACAGGTCAGTGTGTATCACGTGACGGACAGGGAGGGGAGAGAGCGGGCGGTGCTGAAGACTGCTCTGCTGTGTCTTCAGGGAGGAGTGAGCAGGAAGGGGGGAGGGCCCTATTGCAGGAGGAGATTAAGATCCTCTGTACGGCCGGAGGCGCAGCATCATTACAGTGAAACAGGCGCTGCTCGTCAGTATGGTTGCGGAGCAGGGAGAGCGCCTCTCTAGCACAGTGCCTCCCTGCTTTGCAGACCTTGCTGAGCGGGTAGCGCCGGGCCTGACTTGGACCTTTAAAACTGGCTACAATAATTTTAATAAATATATGTAATTAGGGCATTTCCTGTAGCCCAACACACAAGCAGAGGAGTGCAACCTATGGGTCAAGACCATAAGTGGGGTCCTAGAACCTGATTTTTTGGTGTCTTCAAAAAATAACATATACAATTCACTCTCTTGTGAACAGACACTTTTGGGTTCAGAATAATAATGGCACTCTGACACCAGAAAGCTTCAAAGGATCGGGTTACGGTCATTAGGTCGACAGCACTTAGGTCGACCACTATTGGTCGACATGCATTAGGTCGACATGGACAATAGGTCGACATATACTAGGTCGACATGGGAAAGGGTTGACATGAGTTTTTTTAAAAATTTGAACTTTTTCCTACTTTCCGATCCACGTGGACTACAATTGGGAGCGGAAACCTGTGCCGAGCGCAGTGGTAGTGGAGCGAGGCACCTTGTCCGAAGCATAGCGAGGCATGCGAGGGGACACGGTGCACTAATTGTGGTTCCCCGTCACTTTACGAAGAAAACAACACCAAAAACAGTAAAAAAACCTCATGTTGACCTTTTTCCATGTCGACTTAGTACATATCGACCTACTGCATGTCGGCCAATAGTGGTCGACCTAATGACTGTCGACCTAAGTGTGGTCGACCTAATGACCCATACCCAAAGGATCAACATCTAACAATCCGCTCAAACTCAGGGGCTTGCAACGGGATGCAGTTATGACTGCCTGTCACAATACCGACGCGGGGATCCCGAATGCTGAATAGCCCGCCGGTCGGCATACCGACCAACAGGGACTATTCCCACTCGTGGGTGTCCACGACACCAATAGAGTGGGAATAGAACCAGTGGTGAGTGCAGCAAACCACTGAGCCCGCAAGGGGCTTTTTTCTACTCGTCCCTGCCGGCCTTCTAACAGCCGGGATTTCCGGCATCAGTACGGTGACTGGTGGTCTCCCAACTGCCGGTCACCCGAACCCAACCCCTTGCAACAACAAAAAATAAGTAAAACTACTTTTAGAAAATAATAAAAAGCAAATATAATTTGCATACATTCACCCACTTTCAAGCCTGTTCCTCAAATAGGATGTTCATAACAATGAGAGTACTCACAGATGGCCATGTATTAATTTATTACATCTACTAGGGGGTATAGGAAAGCCTCCAATAATGACTGTTGCACCACCTTATCGGCAGCAACAGATGCATGGAAGGGTGGTCTATAAATGATGGTATATTTCCACTCCGCACCCCCAATATCACACTAAATGTAGCCCTACCCTTGTCGCGTTAGAATTTTTACTGAAGTAACTTTGCTTTTATTTTTTATAGCTGTCGGGTAAGGCAGATTTAACGAAGACTGTGAAAACTGTCACGTTCCCTGAGAGATTCACTGACGCTAAGCCCGGCAGTGTCTGTGATATAATTGGATGGGGGAGGACGGACAACAAAAAGCCTGGCACTTCAGATAAGTTAATGGAGGCCAGAGTGACTGTCCTGGACAGGAAGGTGTGTGCCGCACAGTGGAAGCCAACAGTGAGAATCACTAAGGACATGATGTGCACCAGCGGGAAAGAAGCAGCTAGGGGCTTTTGTAATGTGAGTATCTGATCAATACACTGAGGGCCAAATGTGTATATATATATATATCTTATATGGCTAGACATCAGTAAATGTCACGGATTAGGTAGTGGTGACGTTTAAGGTAAATTATCACTCAGGGCCAAATGTAATAGAGTGAGAGTTTCAAAAAGTGAGAGATTTGGTGAGGTTTTGCAGTCAAGATCAACCTGGTTTTGCTGTGTAAATGATTGCCACTTTAAAAAAAAACTGAAAAACTTCACCAAATCTCTCACTTTTTAAACTCTCACTCTATTACATTTGGCCCTGAGTGATAATTTACCTTAAACGTCACCACTACCTAATCCGTGACATTTACTGATGTCTAGCCATATAAGATAGATATATATATATATATATATATATATATATATATATATACACACTGCTCAAAAAAATAAAGGGAACACTTAAACAACACAATGAAACTCCAAGTCAATTACACTTCTGTGAAATCAAACTGTACACTTAGGAAGCAACACTGATTGACAATCAATTTCACATGCTGTTGTGCAAATGGAATAGACAACAGGTGGAAATTATAGGCAATTAGCAAGACACCCCCAATAAGGGAGTTGTTCTGCAGGTGGTGACCACAGACCACTTCTCAGCTCCTATGCTTTCTGGCTGATGTTTTGGTCCCTTTTGAAAGCTGGCGGTGCTTTCACTCTAGTGGTAGCATGAGACGGAGTCTACAACCCACACAAGTGGCTCAGGTAGTGCAGCTCATCCAGGATGGCACATCAATGCGAGCTGTGGCAAGAAGGTTTGCTGTGTCTGTCAGCGTAGTGTCCAGAGCATGGAGGCGCTACCAGAAGACAGGCCAGTACATCAGGAGACGTGGAGGAGGCCGTAGGAGGGCAACAACCCAGCAGCAGGACCGCCACCTCTGCCTTTGTGCAAGGAGGAACAGGAGGAGCACTGCCAGAGCCCTGCAAAATGACCTCCAGCAAGCCACAAATGTGCATGTGTCTACTCAAACGATCAGAAACAGACTCCATGAGGGTAATATGAGGGTCCGATGTCCACAGGTGGCGGTTGTGCTTACAGCCCAACACCGTGCAGGACGTTTGGCATTTGCCAAAGAACACCAAGATTGGCAAATTCGCAACTGGCGCCCTGTGCTCTTCACAGATGAAAGCAGGTTCTCACTGAGCACATGTGACAGATGTGACAGAGTCTGGAGACGCCAAGTAGAACGTTCTGCTGCCTGCAACATCCTCCAGCATGACCGGTTTGGCAGTGGGTCAGTAATGGTGTGGGGTGGCATTTCTTTGGGGGGCCGCACAGCCCTCCATGTGCTCGCCAGAGGTATCCTGACTGCCATTAGGTACCGAGATGAGATCCTCAGACCCCTTGTGAGATCATATGCTGGTGCGGTTGGCCCTGGGTTCCTCCTAATGCAAGACAATGCTAGACCTCATGTGGCTGGAGTGTGTCAGCAGTTCCTGCAAGACGAAGGCATTGATGCTATGGACTGGCCCGCCCGTTCCCCAGACCTGACTCCAATTGAGCACATCTGGGACATCATGTCTTGCTCCATCTACCAACGCCACATTGCACCACAGACTGTCCAGGAGTTGGCGGATGCTTTAGTCCAGGTCTGGGAGGAGATCCCTCAGGAGACCATCCGCCACCTCATCAGGAACATGCCCAGGCATTGTAGGGAGGTCATAAAGGCACGTGGAGGCCACACACACTACTGAGCCTCATTTTGACTTGTTTTAAGGACATTACATCAAAGTTGGATCAGCCTGTAGTGTGTTTTTCCACTTTAATTTTGAGTGTAACTCCAAATCCAGACCTCCATGGGTTAATAAATTTGATTTCCATTGATAATTTTTGTGTGATTTTGTTGTCAGCACATTCAACTATGTAAAGAACAAAGTATTTAATAAGAATATTTCATTCATTCAGATCTAGGATGTGTTTAGTGTTCCCTTTATTTTTTTGAGCAGTGTATATGTGTATATATATATATATATATATATATATGGGTGGTCTTCAGTATGCCAACTGACGGGATCCCGGCGCACAATATACCGGCGCCGGGATCCCGACAGCCGGCATACCGACACTTATTCTCCCTAGTGGGGGTCCACGACCCCCCTGGAGGGAGAATCGCGCCAACGTGCCCGTAGCGTGGCGAGCACAGCGAGCCCGCAAGGGGCTCATTTGCACTCGCCACACTGTCGGTAAGCCGGCGGTCGGGCTCCCGGCACCGGTTTGCTGGTCGCCGGGAGCCCGACCCCCGGCATATCGTAGTGAACCTATATATATATATATATATATATATATATATATATATATATATATATATATATATATATATATATATATATATTAGTGATGAGCGGGTTCGGTTCCTCGGGATCTGAACCCCCCCGAACTTCACCCATTTTACACGGTTCCGAGGCAGACTCGGATCTTCCCGCCTTGCTCGGTTAACCCGGGCGCGCCCGAACGTCATCATCCCGCTGTCGGATTCTCGCAAGATTCGGATTCTATATAAGGAGCCGCGCATCGCCGCCATTTTCACTCGTGCTTTGGAGATGATAGCAAGAGGACATGGCTGCGTTCTCTCAGTTTCTGTGTTCAGTGTGCTGCAAATATCTGTGCTCAGTGTGCTGCAAATATCTGTGCTCAGTTTGCTTGCAAATATCTGTGCTCAGTGTGCTGAAAATATCTACGTTCTCTGCCTGAAAAACGCTCCATATCTGTGCTGCATTGTAGTATATAGTAGGAGGACAGTGCAGAATTTTGCTGTGACCACCAGTATATATATAGCAATACGGTACAGTAGTCCATTGCTCTACCTCTGTGTCGTCAAGTATACTATCCATCCATACCTGTGCTGCATTTTAGTTGTGAGCAGTATATACTAGTAGGAGGACAGTGCAGAATTTTGCTGACCACCAGTATATATATATATATATATAGCAGTACGATACAATAGTCCACTGCTCTACCTCTGTGTCGTCAAGTATACTATGAATCCATACCTGTGCTGCATTTTAGTTGTGCACAGTATATAGTAGGAGGACAGTGCAGAATTTTGCTGACCACCAGTATATATATAGCAGTACGGTACAGTAGTCCACTGCTCTACCTCTGTGTCGTCAAGTTTACTATGCATCCATACCTGTGCTGCATTTTAGTTGTGCGCAGTATATAGTAGGAGGACAGTGCAGAATTTTGCTGACCACCAGTATATATATAGCAGTACGGTACAGTAGTCCACTGCTCTACCTCTGTGTCGTCAAGTATACTACAAAAGTTCAGTAAAATGACCCAAAAATCAAAATTAAAAGCGTCTGATGAGAAGCGTAAACTTGCCAATATGCCATTTACGACACGGAGTGGCAAGGGACGGCTGAGGCCCTGGCCTATGTTCATGGCTAGTGGTTCAAATTCACATGAGGATGGAAGCACTCATCCTCTCGCTAGAAAACTGCAGTGCCACTCCTAGTTGGACCAGGTGTTTGTGTTGGCCACTTGGGTCGCTTAACTTAGCCATCCAGCGACCTTGTTGCACTTCTTTTTTTCTTTGCATCATGTGCTGTTTGGGGACTATTTTTTAAATCTGCCATTCTGTCTAGATGGGCCAGGTGTTTGTGTCGGCCACTTGCGTCGCTTAGCTTAGTCACACAGCTACCTCAATGCACCTCTTTTTTTCTTTGCATCATGTGCTGTTTGGGGACTATTTTTTAAATCTGCCATCCTGTCTGACACTGCAGTGCCACTCCTAGATGGGCCAGGTGTTTGTGCCGGCCACTTGGGTCGCTTAGCTTAGCCATCCAGCGACCTTGGTGCACCTCTTTTTTTCTTTGCATCATGTGCTGTTTGGGGACTATTTTTTAAATCTGCCATCCTGTCTGACACTGTAGTGCAACTCCTAGATGGGCCAGGTGTTTGTGTCGGCCACTTGGGTCGCTTAGCTTAGTCACACAGCTACCTCATTGCACCTCTTTTTTTCTTTGCATTATGTGCTGTTTGGGGACTATTTTTTAAATCTGCCATTCTGTCTGACACTGCAGTGCCACTCCTAGATGGGCCAGGTGTTTGTGTCGGCCACTTGGGTCGCTTAGCTTAGCCATCCAGCGACCTCGGTGCAAATTTTAGTACTAAAAGTAATATTGTGAGGTGTGAGGTGTTCAGAATAGACTGGAAATGAGTGGAAATTATGGTTATTGAGGTTAATAATACTATGGGATCAAAATGACCCCCAAATTCTATGATTTAAGCGGTTTTTGAGGGTTTTTTGTAAAGCAAAACACCCGAATCCAAAACACACCCGAATCCGACAAAATATTTTCAGGGAGGTTTTGCTAAAATGCGTCCGAATCCAAAACACGGCCACGGAACTGAATCCAAAACCAAAGCACAAAACCCGAAAAATTTCTGGTGCACATCACTCTTATATATATATATATATATATATATATATATATATATATATATATATATAATATGGTAGCAGATACACTCGGCACTCCGCTGTCTCAATCAAACCACCTTGCCCGGTGCCCTCCTTCTGTGTGAAGTACAAGTACGGATTGCAGGCGGCACTCACGGTCTTATATCAAATAAATGACCCCGACACTCCTGGGTTCAATACAACGTTTCGGTTTTTATAAACCTTCGTCAGGTATGAAAGAAATACAAAGAGTAAGCTTACCTTTATACACAAACTGAAACACCAAGTGAGAAACTCGTGCAGTACCACTTCCCATGCTTCCGCTGACGTCATCACTTACAGACGGCGCCAATGCGGTGACTGGGACAAAATTAAAGTGAAGCCGTCACCATGGATACATCTACATAATGTCAGTATTAAACATATCACACAGTTGATCTTAACATAATCACTAGGATCATAAAAGCATGACGTTCACAGGAAACAGTTAAAGGAAATCATTTCATTTAATCCATGCGGGGAAACGGTATTCAATAAGTGAATCCACTTGATCTCAAGTTGCAAGAGGATTCTCCCTCTGTCCCCCCCCCCCCCTAATATCTTCCTTTACATGGTCCACCATCATGTAACGAAGTGAAGAAAGGCTATGTTTGCAAGCTGTGAAATGTTTAGCAACGGGCTGATCTACATTCTTCCCCTCTAGTATCTGCTTGATGGCACTACGATGCTGTGCCATCCGTTCTTTAAACTGGCATACCGTCTTGCCTATATAGTATAAACTACAGGGGCACCTGATGCAGTAAATAACATACTTGCTAGTACATGTGAATACGTGTCTTAATTTAATCTGTTTTCCATTATGTGGGTGTCTAATATAATCACCAGTATCTAAGTAAGTACAAGTGGTGCAACCTAAGCATCTGTAATTGCCCGGTTTTCTTGTCATAAAGTGCCCAGGGTGTACGGTTGAAAGATTGGCAATATCAGTGTGCACCACATGATCTCCGATATTCTTTCCGCTTGTGTAACAAGGGAGTAAAGCCCGATCGGACAATTCTGAAAGATCTGGGTCAGTTTGCACTACTGGCCAGACCCTTTTAGCAGTATTGACAATTTTCTTAGTTGATACTGTGTAATTGTTTACCCAAATCATAGTAGTATCCATCTTATTGAACTTGTTACTAATGTTGTCCTTCACTTTAGGTGCTGCAATTGCCTTCGTTCTAGCTAGTCGCAAATCTTTATTGCTATATCCCCTTTCCAAGAATTTTTTTGTCATTATGTCCATCTTACTCACTTCATCCGCGGGATCAATGCAAATGCGGTGAACACGCAGATACTGTGAGTAAGGGAGACCTCTTTTAAGCGAGCTGGGGTGATGACTGGAAGCATGAAGCATATTGTTACAGTCAGTGGGTTTTTGGTAAATGGATGTAATGAAATCCGCACCACTAATTTTCACTTCTACATCAAGAAAATGTATACTCTCCTTCTGGATATTCCAAGTAAACTTGATGTGCTGATCCCTGGTGTTAACCTGTAACATCATGACTTTAAATATCTCCTCAGTGCCCCTCCACAGGAGGAACACGTCATCTATGTATCTCGTATGCAGGGGTATAAGGTGAGCAAATTCCTGCCTACCAAAAAACAATTGATTCTCAACTGAGAACATAAAAGCATTCGCATAGGTTGGTGAGACACAAGCTCCCATCGCACAACCACGGGTCTGCAAAAAAATTCATTATTAAAGATGAAATAATTCCTTTCTAAAACCAATCTCAATAGTTGCAAAAAAAATTCCACATCAGGACCATTATAAAGAGTATTATCAGTGATCAAATGTTGTACAGCCTCCAGCCCTCTATCATGGGGGATGTTCGTATACAGGCTTACGACATCAGCAGTGCACAACCAGCAATCTTCTGGAATGGCACCAAAATAACTCAATTTATGCAGAAACATGGTCGTATCCTTAAGGTATGTACTTCTATCTTGCACCACCGGCTGAAGGTAGTAATCAAGATATTTGGAAACTTGATAGTATAAGGAGTCCCTGGCAGACACTATGGGTCTGCCAGGCGGCTTCTCACTATTCTTGTGCAACTTGGGAAGCAAATTGAAGATTGGTACCCGGGGGTGTTCACAACACAGAGCTTTTTTCACAGACTCTGTTATGTGACCAGCCTCCACAGCAGACAACAAAACATCCTCAAGCTCCCTTTGATAGACAGCCGTAGGATCATTCTCCAATTTAACATACACATATTCATCACATAACTGCCTGTAAGCCTCATCTTTATAATCACTTATATCTTGCACCACAATACCCCCACCTTTGTCGGCAGGGCGTATCGTTATGTCTTTGCAAATAGAAAGATAACGCAAAGCCTTCCATTCTGCTGATGATAAATTCCTATTACAACTGACATTTTCTCTATCACATGAGTCAATACAATTAGTAATCGTTCTAGTGAAAGCTTTAATAGCTATATTAGAAGAATAAGGGTCGAAATTAGATTTCAATCTGACAGGACATACTGGTTTTTCAAATCTCACCAAAGACTTATCAGAGTCATTCTTACTAAAAAACTCTTTCAGTCTCAGTTGCCTGTTCAGGAGACTCAAATCGATTTTGCTATTGAGACTATTATGGGGATTCGTTGGGACAAAGTTGAGACCTCTGCTCAGTACCGCAATCTCACAGTCAGAAAGTGGGCGTGATGACAAATTATAAATCATTTTTGTTTTGTTTTTGCAGCTCGCTTTGATCTCCCTTTCACATTGGCCGCCTCTTCGGGTTCTTTGTCTCCTCCTCCGTCCACCTTGGCTCTCGTTTTCACCCCTAAAGGGGATCGGCCCTCGGTTTAGCACGACTAGTGCTCGGTAGTTCGGATTCACTGTATGAAGTTCCACTGGAGGTATCAGTCTCTTGGGATGATCGTCCTGCTTGTTTGTTGAATTTATTAAACCTCTTACGGTATGGTCTCCGCCCACCAGTTTGTGGGTTAGCCCAGTAATAAACCCGGTTTTCATCATAATCTCTGTTTACAGTAGCTAATTTCTTAGTTTTAAATTTAATTAATTCGGATTTATATTTTTCCACCTCTGTGTTTAATTTAGAGACCCAATCTACAGATGTATCTGAGATCAAAATGTCCAAGCTGTTCTGCTCCAAGATTTTAATTCTCTCTCTAGTCACAGTCAGCTCCCTCGTGGCCTCCTCTATAACGAGCAACATCAAATCAAACGAGGCTTTGTTAAGTACAGCTGCCCATTTCCGACAGAAGTCGGGGTTATAACGCCCAATCGTGGGCATGTTGTTTATGCGGAAACCCCTTGGAATTTTTTTGTCCCGAAAATAATCAGATAAACATACTCCATGTAGATAAAAGTCAGTTTCCCTGTTCCTGAGTCTCAGAAAATCAGTGTAAATTTGTTCATTAGTTGCGGCCCCAGTAGTCTGTGCCAGTCTGTCCGTTACCAGAATACGATTTGCATCAATATCGGATAAGGACAGAGTTTCCCCCGTCGGTAGTGTGGTGGCTCTGTATCCTATATTATCCTCTGAGATCGTATCCATGGTGCACAGCCAAGTGAAAATTTAAAAACAGTCAAAAGAAAGTACTGACCCACGTGGTTCTAGTGGGCGCGGGTGCCCTAGTAATGGTATGGATATGGCAGTCCAACCTGTAACAAGGTAGCAGATACACTCGGCACTCCGCTGTCACAATCAAAGCATCTTGCCCGGTGCCCTCCTTCTGTGTGAAGTACAAGTACGGATTGCAGGCGGAACTCACGGTCTTATATCAAATAAATGACCCGGACACTCCTGGGTTCAATACAACGTTTCGGTTTTTATAAACCTTCGTCAGGTATGAAAGAAATACAAAGAGTAAGCTTACCTTTATACACAAACTGAAACACCAAGTGAGAAACTCGTGCAGTACCACTTCCCATGCTTCCGCTGACGTCATCACTTACAGACGGCGCCAATGCGGTGACTGGGACAAAATTAAAGTGAAGCCGTCACCATGGATACATCTACATAATGTCAGTATTATACATATCACACAGTTGATCTTAACATAATCACTAGGATCATAAAAGCATGACGTTCACAGGAAACAGTTAAAGGAAATCATTTCATTTAATCCATGCGGGGAAACGGTATTCAATAAGTGAATCCACTTGATCTCAAGTTGCAAGAGGATTCTCCCTCTGTCCCCCCCCCCCTAATATCTTCCTTTACATGGTCCACCATCATGTAACGAAGTGAAGAAAGGCTATGTTTGCAAGCTTTGAAATGTTTAGCAACGGGCTGATCTACATTCTTCCCCTCTAGTATCTGCTTGATGGCACTACGATGCTGTGCCATCCGTTCTTTAAACTGGCATACCGTCTTGCCTATATAGTATAAACTACAGGGGCACCTGATGCAGTAAATAACATACTTGCTAGAACATGTGAATATGTGTCTTAATTTAATCTGGCGGGGGACAGAGGGAGAATCCTCTTGCAACTTGAGATCAAGTGGATTCACTTATTGAATACCGTTTCCCCGCATGGATTAAATGAAATGATTTCCTTTAACTGTTTCCTGTGAACGTCATGCTTTTATGATCCTAGTGATTATGTTAAGATCAACTGTGTGATATGTATAATACTGACATTATGTAGATGTATCCATGGTGACGGCTTCACTTTAATTTTGTCCCAGTCACCGCATTGGCGCCGTCTGTAAGTGATGACGTCAGCGGAAGCATGGGAAGTGGTACTGCACGAGTTTCTCACTTGGTGTTTCAGTTTGTGTATAAAGGTAAGCTTACTCTTTGTATTTCTTTCATACCTGACGAAGGTTTATAAAAACCGAAACGTTGTATTGAACCCAGGAGTGTCCGGGTCATTTATTTGATATAAGACCGTGAGTGCCGCCTGCAATCCGTACTTGTACTTCACACAGAAGGAGGGCACCGGGCAAGATGCTTTGATTGTGACAGCGGAGTGCCGAGTGTATCTGCTACCTTGTTACAGGTTGGACTGCCATATCCATACCATTACTAGGGCACCCGCGCCCACTAGAACCACGTGGGTCAGTACTTTCTTTTGACTGTTTTTAAATTTTCACTTGGCTGTGCACCATGGATACGATCTCAGAGGATAATATAGGATACAGAGCCACCACACTACCGACGGGGGAAACTCTGTCCTTATCCGATATTGATGCAAATCGTATTCTGGTAACGGACAGACTGGCACAGACTACTGGGGCCGCAACTAATGAACAAATTTACACTGATTTTCTGAGACTCAGGAACAGGGAAACTGACTTTTATCTACATGGAGTATGTTTATCTGATTATTTTCGGGACAAAAAAATTCCAAGGGGTTTCCGCATAAAAAACATGCCCACGATTGGGCGTTATAACCCCGACTTCTGTCAGAAATGGGCAGCTGTACTTAACAAAGCCTCGTTTGATTTGATGTTGCTCGTTATAGAGGAGGCCACGAGGGAGCTGACTGTGACTAGAGAGAGAATTAAAATCTTGGAGCAGAACAGCTTGGACATTTTGATCTCAGATACATCTGTAGATTGGGTCTCTAAGTTAAACACAGAGGTGGAAAAATATAAATCCGAATTAATTAAATTTAAAACTAAGAAATTAGCTACTGTAAACAGAGATTATGATGAAAACCGGGTTTATTACTGGGCTAACCCACAAACTGGTGGGCGGAGACCATACCGTAAGAGGTTTAATAAATTCAACAAACAAGCAGGACGATCATCCCAAGAGACTGATACCTCCAGTGGAACTTCATACAGTGAATCCGAACTACCGAGCACTAGTCGTGCTAAACCGAGGGGCCGATCCCTTTTAGGGGTGAAAACGAGAGCCAAGGTGGACGGAGGAGGAGACAAAGAACCCGAAGAGGCGGCCAATGTGAAAGGGAGATCAAAGCGAGCTGCAAAAACAAACAAAAAATGATTTATAATTTGTCATCACGCCCACTTTCTGACTGTGAGATTGCGGTACTGAGCAGAGGTCTCAACTTTGTCCCAACGAATCCCCATAATGGTCTCAATAGCAAAATCGATTTGAGTCGCCTGAACAGGCAACTGAGACTGAAAGAGTTTTTTAGTAAGAATGACTCTGATAAGTCTTTGGTGAGATTTGAAAAACCAGTATGTCCTGTCAGATTGAAATCTAATTTCGACCCTTATTCTTCTAATATAGCTATTAAAGCTTTCACTAGAACGATTACTAATTGTATTGACTCATGTGATAGAGAAAATGTCAGTTGTAATAGGAATTTATCATCAGCAGAATGGAAGGCTTTGCGTTATCTTTCTATTTGCAAAGACATAACGATACGCCCTGCCGACAAAGGTGGGGGTATTGTGATGCAAGATATAAGTAATTATAAAGATGAGGCTTACAGGCAGTTATGTGATGAATATGTGTATGTTAAATTGGAGAATGATCCTACGGCTGTCTATCAAAGGGAGCTTGAGGATGTTTTGTTGTCTGCTGTGGAGGCTGGTCACATAACAGAGTCTGTGAAAAAAGCTCTGTGTTGTGAACACCCCCGGGTACCAATCTTCAATTTGCTTCCCAAGTTGCACAAGAATAGTGAGAAGCCGCCTGGCAGACCCATAGTGTCTGCCAGGGACTCCTTATACTATCAAGTTTCCAAATATCTTGATTACTACCTTCAGCCGGTGGTGCAAGATAGAAGTACATACCTTAAGGATACGACCATGTTTCTGCATAAATTGAGTTATTTTGGTGCCATTCCAGAAGATTGCTGGTTGTGCACTGCTGATGTCGTAAGCCTGTATACGAACATCCCCCATGATAGAGGGCTGGAGGCTGTACAACATTTGATCACTGATAATACTCTTTATAATGGTCCTGATGTGGAATTTTTTTTGCAACTATTGAGATTGGTTTTAGAAAGGAATTATTTCATCTTTAATAATGAATTTTTTTGCAGACCCGTGGTTGTGCGATGGGAGCTTGTGTCGCACCAACCTATGCGAATGCTTTTATGTTCTCAGTTGAGAATCAATTGTTTTTTGGTAGGCAGGAATTTGCTCACCTTATACCCCTGTATACGAGATACATAGATGACGTGTTCCTCCTGTGGAGGGGCACTGAGGAGATATTTAAAGTCATGATGTTACAGGTTAACACCATGGATCAGCACATCAAGTTTACTTGGAATATCCACAAGGAGAGTATACATTTTCTTGATGTAGAAGTGAAAATTAGTGGTGCGGATTTCATTACATCCATTTACCAAAAACCCACTGACTGTAACAATATGCTTCATGCTTCCAGTCATCACCCCAGCTCGCTTAAAAGAGGTCTCCCTTACTCACAGTATCTGCGTGTTCACCGCATTTGCATTGATCCCGCGGATGAAGTGAGTAAGATGGACATAATGACAAAAAAAATCTTGGAAAGGGGATATAGCAATAAAGATTTGCAACTAGCTAGAACGAAGGCAATTGCAGCACCTAAAGTGAAGGACAACATTAGTAACAAGTTCAATAAGATGGATACTACTATGATTTGGGTAAACAATTACACAGTATCAACTAAGAAAATTGTCAATACTGCTAAAAGGGTCTGGCCAGTAGTGCAAACTGACCCAGATCTTTCAGAATTGTCCGATCGGGCTTTACTCCCTTGTTACACAAGCGGAAAGAATATCGGAGATCATGTGGTGCACACTGATATTGCCAATCTTTCAACCGTACACCCTGGGCACTTTATGACAAGAAAACCGGGCAATTACAGATGCTTAGGTTGCACCACTTGTACTTACTTAGATACTGGTGATTATATTAGACACCCACATAATGGAAAACAGATTAAATTAAGACACGTATTCACATGTACTAGCAAGTATGTTATTTACTGCATCAGGTGCCCCTGTAGTTTATACTATATAGGCAAGACGGTATGCCAGTTTAAAGAACGGATGGCACAGCATCGTAGTGCCATCAAGCAGATACTAGAGGGGAAGAATGTAGATCAGCCCGTTGCTAAACATTTCAAAGCTTGCAAACATAGCCTTTCTTCACTTCGTTACATGATGGTGGACCATGTAAAGGAAGATATTAGGGGGGGGGGGGGGGGCAGAGGGGGAATCCTCTTGCAACTTGAGATCAAGTGGATTCACTTATTGAATACCGTTTCCCCGCATGGATTAAATGAAATGATTTCCTTTAACTGTTTCCTGTGAACGTCATGCTTTTATGATCCTAGTGATTATGTTAAGATCAACTGTGTGATATGTATAATACTGACATTATGTAGATGTATCCATGGTGACGGCTTCACTTTAATTTTGTCCCAGTCACCGCATTGGCGCCGTCTGTAAGTGATGACGTCAGCGGAAGCATGGGAAGTGGTACTGCACGAGTTTCTCACTTGGTGTTTCAGTTTGTGTATAAAGGTAAGCTTACTCTTTGTATTTCTTTCATACCTGACGAAGGTTTATAAAAACCGAAACGTTGTATTGAACCCAGGAGTGTCCGGGTCATTTATTTGATATAAGACCGTGAGTGCCGCCTGCAATCCGTACGTGTGTGTGTGTGTGTGTGTGTGTGTGTGTGTGTGTGTAGATCTGTATGTTATATGGCAATTCTTTGTAAGAAATAGACGGAGTATTCTAGGGTCACTTCAGGAGTGAGTAATGATAACATTTCTGATATTATTTTAATAAGTAATATTCCATTTCTAGATGTCCTTCCATTTATTAAAACATAGCTTTTAATAATTGAATTAGTAAAAAGGGGGATGGTTGTCCTTCATTAACAGTATCTGTGAAATATTGAAAATAGAAAGTGTACGTGCAATATAAAGTTCAGAATTGGAAACGTGTATAAAATCAGATTACCATCAAGGTGTCCATGTATTGCTATTCATTTAGCCGAATACAGTTATGCTGCGGCCCCCCTACAGTACATGCATCACAGGGATGCCTCATTTTTGCAATTTATTTAGATAAATATCCCCTTACAGAAGAATGCAAGTTGACCGGAGAGCCAAACTTCTGTATCAGACTGTACAAAACATTGGCAAAAATAATATTCAAGTTGAGTATCCCATATCCAAATATTCCGAAATACAGAATATTCCAAAATATAGAATATCTTGAGTCAGAGTGAGATAGTGAAACCTTTGTTTTCTGATGGCTCAATGTACACAAACTTTGTTTAATACACAAAAGTATTAAAAATATTGTATTAAATGACCTTCATGCTTTGTGTATAATAAGCTGTGCATGGAAGATAAATTAATTGTGTGTATGTACACAAACTTTGTTTATTGCACAAAGTTTAAAAAATATTAACTAAAATGACCTTAAGGCTGTGTGTATAAGGTGTATATGAAACATAAATACATTCTGTGCTTAGACTTGGGTCTCATCGCTATGATCTCTCATTATGGTATGCAATTATTCCAAAATACGGAAAAATCCCATATCCAAAATACCTCTGGTCCCAAGCATTTTGGATATGGGATACTCAACCTGTGTGTGTGTGTGTGTATGTGTGTATGTGTAAATATATATATACACTATGGAATTATCTGCGCATCGGGATCTATTACGCGGACGAGCTGCTACACTTTCAGGTGACCAACCTGATTCAAGCTACAGAAATATTGGAAATAGTGTTGCGCTCAATCCTGTTGCCTTAATTAATTGATTAATGATCTTAATGATACCCCTTAATTTAAATGAATTAATTGATGTAGTGGATATCTCATTAAGCAATATGCAGAGCAAGCAAATAATGTGTGGTCCTCTGTTGGACAGAAACAATGATTAGAAACATATGACAAATTAAACAGTAAACAGGTACTAACTGTACCAGTTAGTACCTGTTTACTCTTTAATTTGTCATATGTTTCTAATCATTGTTTCTGTCCAACAGAGGACCACACATTATTTGCTTGCTCTGCATATTGCTTAATGAGATATCCACTACATCAATTAATTCATTTAAATTAAGGGGTATCATTAAGATCATTAATCAATTAATTAAGGCAACAGGATTGAGCGCAACACTATTTCCAATATATATATATATATATATATATATATCACTGCTCAAAAAAATAAAGGGAACACTAAAATAACACATCCTAGATCTGAATGAATGAATGAAATATTCTTATTAAATACTTTGTTCTTTACATAGTTGAATGTGCTGACAACAAAATCACACAAAAATTATCAATGGAAATCAAATTTATTAACCCATGGAGGTCTGGATTTGGAGTCACCCTCAAAATTAAAGTGGAAAAACACACTACAGGCTGATCCAACTTTGATGTAATGTCCTTAAAAAAAGTCAAAATGAGGCTCAGTAGTGTGTGTGGCCTCCACGTGCCTGTATGACCTCCCTACAATGCCTGGGCATGTTCCTGATGAGGTGGCGGATGGTCTCCTGAGGGATCTCCTCCCAGACCTGGACTAAAGCATCCGCCAAGTCCTGGACAGTCTGTGGTGTCTTAATGACTACCGGCCTATAGCATTAACATCTCTCATAATGAAATGCTTTGAGAGACTGGTATTGAATCATATTAAATCCTTCTTCACCACTGGGTTTGATCTGTTCCAGTTCGCTTATAGACGGAATCGGTGTACTGATGATGCGATTATTTTATTGTTGCATTCTATTTTGTCTCCTTTGGAAGAGAGGACTGTTTATGCCAGGATATTATTTGTTGATTTTAGTTCTGCTTTTAACACAGTGATTCCGGTATCTTTGATAAACAAACTATCTGCGCTAGGCATTGATAGTTTTACTTTGTAATTGGGTTTTAGAATTTTTGACTAATCGTCCTCAGACTTTTAAAATGGGTAGCATTCGGTCCGGGGAGGCGCAGATAAATACAGGTGTACCCCAGGGCTGTGTTCTCAGCCCTTTTCTATATTCGTTGTTCACTTATGATTGTGTGTCAGCAGATGCATCTGTCAAAATGATTACATTTGCGGATGATATTGCTGTAGTAGGGTTAATTAGGGATGATGACGAGTTAGCTTACAGGGCGGAAGTTGCGAAGTTAGTCGATTGGAGCAATGAAAATAATTTGTTTTTAAATAGCGGGAAGACTAAAGAACTGGTTGTGGACTTTAGGAGAAGACAGTCGCAGAAAACGCCAGTGTTTGTTTGTGATCAGGCTGTCGAAATGGTTATTTCGTTCCGCTTTTTGGGCATTCAGATTTCGTCATGTTTGACATGGTCAGAGCACCTGTTAGTTACAGTAAAAAAGGCACAACAATGACTTTTTTTCCTGCGACGTTTAAGGGCGGCTGGTGTTGGTGCTCAGACCATGTTAAACTTCTATAGGTGCTCGGTAGAGAGCATCCTTAGTTATGGTATTGTGGCATGGTATGGTGGTTGCACTTTAAAAGATCGGTGTGCATTAGAGAGAATCAGGAAAACTGCCAGTAAAATCATTGGCATGCCATTGCCTAGCTTTGACGAGTTGTATAGGTGTAGGGTTTTAAGCAAAGCTAGGTGTATTTTATCGGAAAGCGAGCATCCTTTTAGTGAGTTCTTTGTCAAACTTCCCTCCCGAAAGAGGTTTCATGCTTTGTTAACCCGAACCAGTCGTTTTAGGATCAGTTTTATTCCATCTGCAGTACGCATGTTAAATGTATGATTGTATGTTTTGTTAGTTTTGATGATGTCGCCTGCTACTTGATGCTATGTACTATTGTAATTTCGTCTGTCAAATTGTTTGGCTGATGACAATAAATTGAACTTGAACTTGGTGCATTGGTGGATGGAGCGAGACATGATGTCCCAGATGTGCTCAATTGGATTCCGGTCTGGGGAACGGGCGGGCCAGTCCATAGCATCAATGCCTTCGTCTTGCAGGAACTGCTGACACATTCCTGCACATGAGGTCTAGCATTGTCTTGCATTAGGAGGAACCCAGGGCCAACCGCACCAGCATATGGTCTCACAAGGGGTCTGAGGATCTCATCTCGGTACCTAATGGCAGTCAGGATACCTCTGACGAGCACATGGAGGGCTGTGCGGCCCCCAAAGAAATGCCACCCCACACCATTACTGACCCACTGCCAAACCGGTCATGCTGGAGGATGTTGCAGGCTGCAGAACGTTCTCCTTGGCGTCTCCAGACTCTGTCACGTCTGTCACATGTGCTCAGTGAGAACCTGCTTTCATCTGTGAAGAGCACAGGGCGCCAGTGGCGAATTTGCCAATCTTGATGTTCTCTGGCAAATGCCAAACGTCCTGCACGGTGTTGGGCTGTAAGCACAACCCCCACCTGTGGGCGTCGGGCCCTCATATCACCCTCATGGAGTCTGTTTCTGATCATTTGAGTAGACACATGCACATTTGTGGCTTGCTGGAGGTCATTTTGCAGGGTTCTGGCAGTGTTCCTTCTGTTCCTCCTTGCACAAAGGCAGAGGTAGCGGTCCTGCTGCTGGGTTGTTGCCCTCCTACGGCCTCCTCCACGTCTCCTGATGTACTGGCCTGTCTCCTGGTAGCGCCTCCATGCTCTGGACACTACGCTGACAGACACAGCAAACCTTCTTGCCACAGCTCGCATTGATGTGCCATCCTGGATGAGCTGCACTACCTGAGCCACTTGTGTGGGTTGTAGGGAGGTCATACAGGCACGTGGAGGCCACACACACTACTGAGCCTCATTTTGACTTGTTTTAAGGACATTACATCAAAGTTGGATCAGCCTGTAGTGTTTTTCCACTTTAATTTTGAGGGTGACTCCAAATCCAGACCTCCATGGGTTAATAAATTTGATTTCCATTGATCATTTTTGTGTGATTTTATTGTCAGCACATTCAACTATGTAAAGAACAAAGTATTTAATAAGAATATTTCATTCATTCACATCTAGGATGTGTTATTTTAGTGTTCCCTTTATTTTCTTGAGCAGTGTATATATATATATATACTGTATATATACTGTATATGTGTGTGTGACTAATAAGAATCTGTTCATTGCAGGGTGATGTTGGAGGGCCTCTAATTTGTGGAGGATTCCAAAAGGCCATCATTTCTTTTGGATCAATTCTGTGTGGAACTCCCAACGGAGCGGATGTCTATACCCGTCTCACTAAAGAATATGTAAAATGGATTAAAAAACAAATAAAATAACTAACAGATAATTCTGTCTTTTTTATTGCCTAGCTTTCTTTCCTTTTGTCTGTGTCTTTTGTACTTGTTACATAGGGCAATACTAAAATGTTCCTGAATTGATTTGTAAACTAATGTTGGTCATTTTTATAGCTCATGTAGGGGCCTATTCCATAGGTTCTCAAACGTGGTCCTCAAGGCACCCCAACGGTCCAGGTTTTAGGTATATCCATGGCTCAGCACAGATGGTTCATTCAAATTGACTGAGGTACTAATTAAGTCACCTGTGACCAAGTATGGATAAACTTACATCTGGACCATTTGGGTGGCTTGAGGGCCATGTTTGAGAACCTCTGGCCTATTCATTATGTCAATATCCAGCTCCCAATAAATATGTAAATACTTCTCTGCGAGCACAGGAGCAATTCAACATTGCTCCAGGGCGGAGAAAGCTGATCTGAAGATCAGCAGCCTGACGCATCCCCCTCTACCCCCTCCCAAGTCCTGGGTACTCTAGTAGAAGTGAAACTTATTACTTCCGAGTCTAACATGGCAGTGAACTTGGATTCACGCATGCATGACTTCTGGTGGAAGGATGAACCCTCTTCACAATTCCTCCATATAAAAGGGAAGGAGCTTGCTATGGGAGCAAATGCCATCAGAAGATGCGGATGGATGTGTGCACACCTGTGAAACAACACTCCCACTCCCTGCTGCTTCTTACCTTAGCACAGGTGGATGGAGAAGGGTGGGGGCAACATTTCCTGTTGCTGTAAGTCCAGAATTGTGGCAATGGACAGGAACATCATAGTCCAGCATCACATCGGCCAGCACATCACTGATACTTAACGACTGCTTGGGGCTGCTCCTCCATATCACTCATTCAGTATTTTAGGTGCACCATGAATATCAGCATCTTATGTGACCAGCTAGCTTTGCAAATTAGTAGGATGGAAAAATATTCACACCAGACAGCACCTCTGTGCAGTTAGATTCCACATAACTACTGTTATACACTGTTTCTATTTAAAATCTTCCAGGCTGTTATAGGCTTATTCTATTGGTAATCAAAATCCAAAATAAAGTTAATATTTATCTGAAACATTCCAAAATATTATCTGATTATTATATTTTTTTTTTATTATTATTGTGAGCTCAGATAGCTTTGGTAAGTGCATTTGTAATACCCAGAAACGCGTTGGGTACAATATCTTGATAGTCACAATCCCGGCAGCAGCATCCAGATGGTCAGTATTCTAACCCTAACCGTCCCCTTCAGTAGCCTAACCCTAACTGACCCCTCCTGCAACTCTATCCCTCCCCCTAACCCTAAACATAACCCTAATACTCGCTGTTGGCATTTTGATGCTCTGGATTCCAGAGCCGGGTTTTCTGATTTTACACTTTTACAAAATGCTGTCCTGGTGGGTAGGGAGTAACAATCAAGCTATCGTAGGATACTCTTTATGTAAGTCCACGACCAATCCAGACCCCCATGGCCACAACAAGTCTTAAGTTATACTTTAGACACAAAAAAAGACGCAGCTTGCGAAAAGTTGTAAATAAAGTAGCAATTTTGAGATGGGAAAAAGACTCAAATTGCGTTTAAGGCTGACTCTGAATATGGCCCATTTCACAACCTTATAATCTATAGGACAATGGGGGTCATTCCGAGTTGATCGCTCACTGTTGATTTTCGCAGAGCAGGGATCAGGTAATAAAACGGCAAAACTGTGCATGCGTATGTGCCGCAATGCTCACACACGTCGTACGGGCACAAGAGCATCGCTGCTGTGCACTGGATCTAGTGAAGATTCGATTCGCACAGCTGATCGCAAGGAGACTGACAGGAAGAGAGAGTTTATGGGTGTCAACTGATCGTTTTCTGGGAGTGTTTGGGAAAATGCAGGCGTGTCCAGGCATTTGCAGGGCGGGTATCTGACGTCAATTCCGGGAACTTCATTGCTGCAATCATCGCACAGGATAAGTAACTACAGGGCTGGTCTTGTTTTGCACAAAATGTTTTTGTACCACTCGGCTGCACAGGCGTTCGCACACTTGCAAAGCGAAAATACACTCCCCTGTGGGAGGTGACTATGTGTTTGCACGGCTGCTAAAAGTAGCTAGCGAACGATCAACTCGGAATGAGCCCCAATAGTAGTTTAATACAAAAGATTCATTGCCATGTTTTGCGTATTGGTCCAGTCAGATTTCAAGGTAAACAGTTCTTGGTGGGCAAACAGCTGCATTTTCAGTCCTTAGCAATGCAATGCAGGAGGAGGTCCCTGCATTGGCGATGCGATCTCATTTCAGATGAACATCGCGACCTTCCTTACTCAGCCTTGCCGTCGCAGTACGGCTTGCAGGGCCGAGATAACTGCATCTCGCGACCCAGACCTTGGCCTCGCCACTCCGGCAAAATGGGGGTGACAATTCTGCTTTCCCGAAAGCTGGCCACCCCCACCCCCATCCCTCCATGCGAACACCTCTGCCCTGGAGCATCTCCTCATGCAGAGCCCCACCCCCCTGGTGAGCCGACATGGAGGGAGCAGCCCGAAAGTCAGCAAGTATGTTCTTATCTGAATAAATATCTATGCTGAATGTGAGTGCTGGTCTTCTACTACATCTGTGTGGATGAGGTGAGTGCTATATCCATTGCTTCTGGTTCCTGATTTCGGCTGTCTCTTAACCATTTGAGTGCTCTCTCATACCAAGCACCTATTTTAGAGATTTAGCACCATCTATTGGACTATTGCAAAATTGCGAATAACTTTTTGCTACAATTTGGATGTGTCATCCATTAAGCTGATTACTTTTCCTCTGTGAGGGCAGGGGCGGATTGGGAACAAAAAGCGGCCCTGGAAAAATTTGTACTAGTGGCCCCACATGGGCAGCACCAGAGGTGTAAGGTCTAGCCATGGGCCATGGCAGCAGCACCCTCCCCCCAAGACTTTCCAGATAGTGGGCATGTCCAGCATCAAGTTAAAAGGAAATAAAGTTACATATTATGAGCGCATTATATGATACACATTTAGAATTTAGGAAACTATATAATTCTTTAGAAAGATATATTTACTTGCTTATTACACCAACCGTATCCCAATCACTATTCACTCAATCTTATATGTCAGCCAAGCAGGCAGACAGAGCATACACTAGATCATCTGCAATCACAGGCTAAGTGGCAAAGTCATTTTCATATATGCAAATTATTTAGCATCTTATTCATTATGTCTATAAAAAGGACCACATGTCCTCAAACAAAACAGGCCCCACGGGTGCGTCGGCCCACCGGGAATCTTCCCTGTAAACCCTATGGCCAAGGCGCCTCTGTGTGAGGGTGTACCTGTTGGTGACTTTTATTGCACACTAACTGCCTATTTATGCCTAATACCAATACTAAGGAGCTGACACCAACTTTGCAGTTTGACTATGCAAATGTGAAACGTATACTGTTTTGCTGACACTGACAACACTTGCTTTCAGTAAGGATAGCCCTGAAGAGCAATATGATGACCTTTTGAGATTGAACAAAAAAGAAGTGGAATTACAATTACAGCTAGCCCCCATATTCTCCAAAATATTTAATGAATCGCTAAAAATACGCAAAGTTCCCTCCTGTTTCAAAATCTCAACAATCGTTCCGATCTCCAAGAAACCTAATATCACAAGCCTGAATGACTACAGACCGATTGCACTGACGTCTGTGGTCATGAAAGTGTTGGAGCGCCTTTTCTGAACCACCTTAAAGCTGTGATAAGCCCCCATCTAGACCCCCTTTAGTTTGCCTACCGAGCGAATCGGTGCGTTGAGGATGCTGTTAACCTGGGCCTGTACCACATCCTGCGACATCTGGAAACACCTGGAACCTACACGAGGATCCTGTTTGTAGACTTCAGCTCGGCCTTCAATACAATCAAACCCAGCATTCTCTACCACAAACTACTCCGCCAAGGGGTCTCGGAAGCAACTTGTCCCTGGATTGTGGACTTTCTGACCGACAGAATACAGGTGGTCAACGCGGGGGGATTCACCTCCCAAGCTCGGCCCATCAGTAATGGGTCACTCCAGGGCTGTGTCCTCTTACCCCTGCTCTTCTCCCTGTACACTAATGACTGTTCCTCTGAGTCCCAGTCGGTTAAAATCATTAAATTCGCCAACGACACCACCGTCATCAGCCTCATAAAAGAAGGGGACAAATCGGACAACAGACGGGAAGTGGAACGGATGGTACAGTGGTGCAGCTGTAACAACCTGGAGCTCAACCCACTTAAAACAGTCGAGATAGTAGTAGACTTTAGGAAGAAACCAGCTGAAGCACCCCCACTAATCATTGCCGATAATGCGGTGCCGCTAGTGGACTCCTTCAAGGTCCTGGGGATTACGATCTCTAGAGACCTCAAGTGGGGACCAAATGCAAATGCCACCATTGGAAAGGCGCAGCAGAGGCTTTTCTTCCTAAGGCAACTTAAGAACTTTAACACCCCACAGAATCTCCTGCTCCTCTTCTACTCCACAATTGTAGAATCTGTCCTGTGTTCCTCGATTATCGTCGTCTGGTATAGCTCCGCCAGCGAGAGAGAAAAATGCAGGCTCCAAAGAGTGGTATGGTCTGCTGAGAAGATCCTCGCAGTTGACCTGTACCGGTCCAGAGCCAAAAAACGGGCAACTAGGATAGTCAATGATCCACCTCACTTGGCCCATGGCGAGCTCAACCTGCTGCCATCCAGGAAAAGGTACAGGGCTATTCCCACCAGAACCAATAGAAGCCTCAATAGCTTCTTTCCTCAAGCAGTCCACCTGCTGAGCTCCTGACAAATCACCGGGCTGACTGACTGTCCAGTCGCTCTACTCCGATCTTCTGATTGGAACGAACACTGTGTACTTTTACTTAATCTGTATACTTCATATATTCCCCCCCACCCCACCCCACCCCCACCTCCCTCTTGTCTACGTGTTCCCCGCTGGCTGCCGTAGACCGAAAACAAATTCCTAGATCAATTGATACCCAGAGGGTTTAGGCTACATAACCAGCAGGGCCAGCCCAAGCAGTAGGTAACTGGGGAGCCAGGAATGACAGGTAGATAATGAGTGACTGATGAGGCATGGGTGACAGGGATTGTTGGTGACAGATAGATAGTGGGTTATGTAATGCAGGGTGACAGGGAGGTAGGTGACTGGTGAGGCAGGTGTGACAGGGAGATAGGTGACTGATAAGGCAGAGGTGAAAGGTAGATAGTGGATGACTGGTGAGGCAGAGACGACAGGGAGATAGTGGGTGACTGGTGAGGCAGGGGTGGCAGGGAGGCAAGGGTGACAGACAGTGGGTGACTGAGGCAGGGGTGACAGGTAGATAGTGAGAGATTGAGGAGGAAGGGGTGGCAGGGAGATAGGTTACTGGTAATGCAAGGGTGACATGGAGATAATGGGTGACTGGTGAGGCAGAGGTGACAGGAAGATAGTGGGTGACTGGTGAGGTAGGGGTGGCAAGGAGATAGTGGATGACTGGTGAGGCAGGGGTGGCAGGGAGATAGTCAGTGACTGGGGAGGCAGGGGTGACAGTGAGATAGTGGGTGACTGAGGTAGCGGTGACAGGTAAATAGTGAGTGACTGAGGAGACAGGGGTAATAGGTCACTGGTGACACAAGGGTGACAGGTAGATAGTGTGTGACTGACTGAGGAGGCAGGGGTGACAGGGAGATACCAGTGGCGGATTTAGCGGGGGGCGATTAGGAAGGACGCCCCCCTAAACATACTGCCACCGGAATGGATGGCCGGGTCCCGCTGCGGTGTTGGCGTTACTGCCGGTGCGGCCCGGGAACGGACTGGAGAGCGGTGCAGCGCGGCGGGGGAAGGGGAGAGAGAACGCTGCGCAAGAGTGACACAGTGCAGCAGCAGCAGCCAATCTGTCCGTCGGCTTACAGGGAGGAGGGGGCGTGGTCAGAACAGAGGCCGGCGGGGACAGGCTACAGCGATTGTGTACACTGCTGCCTCTGCCGTCCCTTCTCTGTCTCCTCATGCTGCAGCATGCGGGCCAACGGACTCCAAAATACAGTATGTTTCTCAACATGTCTGCCCCCTCCTAGCTAAAGTGTATGCCATGTCTCCTCCCCCCCTCCCCTCCTAGCTAAAGTGTCTGTGTGCCACGTCTCCCCCTCCCCTCCTTGCTAATGTGTCTGTGTGCCATGTCTCCCCCCTCTTCTCCTAGCTAAAGTGTATGCCAAGGTCCCCCTCCTGGCTAATGTGTGTGTGTACCATGTCTCCCCCACTCTTCTCCTTGCTAAAGTGTGTCTCCTCTTGTACCTTCCCAGTGCCGCCCCCCCCCCCCCCCCCAGCTAAAGTGTGTGTCTGCTCCAGTACTGTCCCAGGCCCCAGTGTGTATGTCACCATGCCCCCCCTCCCCCAGTATGTTTGTCACCAAATCCCTCTCCTGGCCCCCGTATTTGTCACTATGTCCCTTAAAGCCACAGTGTGTAGGTCACCATGTCCCTCCAAGACAGGGACAGCTCGATGGCCATTTGAGTGGAGTGGCGGGAGTCGGGACACATGACTGATCTGGCAGAGGACCTCCAGTCCAGAAGCGGACCTCGGACAGCGAAACCTGGGACAAAGAGCGCAGCCCGAGAGCCAGTCGGAGGTGACAGAAGGAGAAACAACAAAAGTGGCCGCGCTGTGTGTCAGAGGTTATTGTAATAATAGAGAGCACAACGTGTATAGAAGAATTTAAATATTTAATATCATAAAAAGCAATAGATTAGTAAAATAAATGCACACCTATATCTGTCTCAGGTGATAAAACAAGTCCTGTTTGGTAGTGCAAAAAGATGTAAAACGGATAAGCACGGTTCCAGATAATACACTCTATTATTCACCGGATGAATGATGATGCATGTAATACCTCTCCAGGATGGGCTGGTATTAGCCGAGCGTCCCCGGCTAATAAGTCCTGCGTTGCCCACTGTACTGCACAGCTGAGAGGATTAGTCACGTACCTGGTGTTAGACACCTGCCGTTGTAGAGGAGTGTGTGGCCGTCTAGTGTTTCTGTAGTGGCTGCTCAGTGGAGAGTGACGAGCCGCAGTAATGAGATGGAATGCGGCTGCCGATATCGGTGAGCCGGTAAGCGCTGGTAAAGGTGCAGCAATGTGGATTGCACAAACGATTATTCACCTGGACCAGGTGTGCAGAAGGCGGAGTCCTGACGCGTTTCGTCACGGTCACGTGACTTTATCAAAGGTATTGGTGACAGAAGATCCACAGACCCACAGCTCGGGGTGAGATACTGTTTAAGCCCTTCCGCTGCAATACTCTGCCTAACAGAGTAAAGAAGGGGGCAGGTTCCCCTGTGTTTTTTTTTCCACGCTGCCACAGTGTACAGTTAATAAGGGGGTAGGATTCCCCTTGTCCCAGTGCCTGGATTATTTCGGCTCACACGGTGTACTGTAATGTGAATTTCGGCTCATTCAGTGTGTTATAATTTGAATTTCGGCTTATACCATGTGCAATAATATGAATTTCGGCTCATACAGTGTGCTATAATGTGAATTTCGGCTTATACCGTGTGGTATAATGTGAATTTCGGCTCATTCTGTGTGCTATAATGAGAATTTTAGCTCACACCGTGTGGTATAATGTGAATTTCGGCTCATTCTGTGTGCTATAATGTGAATTTTAGCACATACCGTGTGGTATAATGTGAATTTCGGCTCATTCTGTGTGCTATAATGTGAATTTCGGATCATTCTGTGTGCTATGCAGGAATGGCGATTCGCCAGTCTGTATCACCAGTGTGCAGGGTTCTCTCCACTAACTGGCAACATTTTATTAGTAATGGCAACAATAGAAAATTTTAGGAGCGAACGGGAAGGGCATTTCTAAGTGGGAGGAGCTATGATTAGGGGGAGGAGTCATAATTCTTAAACCGCCCCCCCTAAAAGTTAAGTCTAGATCCACCACTGGGAGATAGTGAGTGTCTGGGGAGGCAGGGGTGACAGAGATATAGTCGGTGACAGGGCGATAGTGGGAGGCTGAGGGAGGGGTGACAGGAAGATAGGTGACTGGTGAGGTCGTGGTGACAAGGAGATAGTGGGTGACTGGGGTGGCAGGTGTGACGGGGAAATAGTGGGAGACTGAGGCGGGGGTACAGTGAGATAGTGGGTGACTGGTGAGGAAGGGGTGACAGGGAGATAGTGGGTGACTGAGGCAGGGCAGACAGGGAGATAGCAGGTGACTGAGGAAGGGGAGACAGTGGACGCCAGTCCCTTGTTGAAGTTAGATATGGCCTGACCCCATCTCTGTGTGATTTGCAGTACCCGTGGTCTGTGTTTTTCGGTGCGGCTGCAGTGACACACATGGCACAGAAAATACACAATAGGCAGCGGGCACTCACATCAGAGTGGGAGCAGACAGCAGGAGCACAGTGCCCAGTGGAGCTCCCATGTTCTTCCTGGCTGTGTGACCCCCCTTCCTGCTCCCCAGCTCTGTCTCATGGGCGCAGCACCATCATCAGTCAGTCTGCATACTCTGCCTAAAGATCTAACCGCTCCTGCATACAGATATGTCACTGCCTGCCTGGGCACCTAACTCTCCGACTTTCATGGTGCTGCTGCCTGCTGCCACAGTCCAGTGAGAGGTAGAAGTGCTTGCATGGCAGGGGTAGCTAGCAGACAGATGAGGAGCGGTTCTTGGTGCGGGCAAGCAGTGCCTGCGCCCGGGGTGCTGTGGCCTGGGGACGCGGCCGCAGTCACCCCGCAGGCACCGCCGCCTACCCGCACCCCGCTCCCCGGCTGCAGCGGACGCCGTGGGCTGTGTGGGCGTCCGCTGCAGCCGGCTCCAGGGACAGACACTAGAGGTCATTATTGGCCTCTAGTGTCTGTGCGGCGCTGCTATGGAAGAGACGTCATGACGCCTCTCCCATAGAGAGGAGCCGCGGGAGGCCAGAGACGGAGCAGCTGCAGCAGCGGCGGCGGTCGGGAAGCAGGAGCGGGCAGTGGTAAGTATTTTTTTGTGTGTGTGTGTGTTTGACAGCGACAGGGTGCACAGCAGCAGAGGGCACAACTACAGGGGGCACAGCAGCAGAGGGCACAACCACAGGGGGCAGAGCAGCAGAGGGCACAACTACAGGGGGCACAGCAGCAGAGGGCACAACCACAGGGGCACAGCAGCAGAGGGCACAACTACAGGGGGCACAGCAGCAGAGGGCACAACTACAGGGGACACAACTACTTGGGGCAAAGCAACTGGGGGCATAACTACTGGGGCAAATCCACTGGGGGCACAGCAACAGGGGTCACAGCAACAGAAGGCACAACTACTGGGGCAAAGCAACAGGGGGCACAACTACTGGGGCAAAGCAACAGGGGGCACAACTACTGGCGGCACAGCTACAGGGGGCACAACTACTGGGGCAAAGCAACAGGGGGCACAACTACTGGGGCAAAGCAACAGGGGGCACAACTACTGGGGGCACAGCAACAGAGGGCACAACTACTGGGGCAAAGCAACAGGGGGCACAACTACTGGGACAAAGCAACAGGGGGCACAACTACTGGGGGCAAAGCAACAAGCGACGGGGCACAACTAATGGGGGCACAGCTACAGGGGGCAAATCTACTGGGGCAAATCAACTGGGGGGCACAACTACTTGGGGCAAATCTGGGGGCATAACTGTGGCCACGCCCCTCCCCTATGGAAAGTTTCGCACTGGGCGCCACAAGGTGTAGAACCAGCCCTGAGACAGATGAAAGTGATAATTTCCATAGCCACACATATATTCACTTGAATTACTGTACTCACGCTGATTTTCTCCTCCTGGGTCTGTACAACCCCCCACCATCTTCAGCAGAAAATAAGAGGTACTGAGCACTTAGGGCAAGATGTACTAAGCCTTCAAAGGTGATAAATTGCACAGTGATAAAGTACCAACCAACCAGCCTGTGACATGGCAGTTAGTAGCTGATTGGCTGGTACTTTATCACCGTGAAATGTATCACTTTTCAAGGCTTAGTACATCTGGCCCTTAGAAAGATAGAAATGGGCCCTCATTCCGAGTTGATCGCTCGCTAGCTGTTTTTAGCAGCCGTGCAAACGCATAGTCGCCGCCCACTGGGGAGTGTATTTTCGCTTTGCAAGTGTGTGAACGCCTGTGCAGCCGAGCTCTGCAAAAACAGTTTGTGCAGTTTCTGGGTAGGTCTGAACTTACTCAGGCCTTGTGATCACTTCAGCCTGTTCGGTCCCGGAAACGACGTCACACACCCGCCCTCCAAACGCCCGGACACGCCTGCGTTTTCCCTACCACTCCCAGAAAACGGTCAGTTGCCACCCACAAATGCCCTTTTCCTGTCAATCTCCTTGCGATCGTCCATGCAAATAGATTCTACCTTAAAACCACCGCTCGGCAACGATCCGCACTGTACCCGTACGACTCGCGTGCGCATTGCGGTGCATACGCATGCGCAGTAGAGACCTGATCGCAGCGCAGCAAAAATCGGCAGCATGCGATCAACTCAGAATGAGCCCCTTGGAGAGAGAGAATAAAAGGGCAAGGAGAGAGAGACAAGGGGAGACAGAGAAGTGGGAAGATAAATACAAACATGAGGAAAGAGAGAGAGACATAGGTGGTCATTCCGAGTTGTTCGCTCGCAAGCTGCTTTTAGCAGCTTTGCACACGCTAAGCCGCCGCCTACTGGGAGTGAATCTTAGCTTATCAAAATTGCGAACGAAAGATTCGCAATATTGCGAAAAGACTTCTCTGTGCAGTTTCTGAGTAGCTCAAGACTTACTCTGCCAGTGCGATCAGTTCAGTGCTTGACGTTCCTGGTTTGACGTCACAAACACACCCAGCGTTCGCCCAGACACTCCTCCGTTTCTCCAGCCACTCCCGCGTTTTTCCCAGAAACGGTAGCGTTTTTTCGCACACACCCATAAAACGGCCAGTTTCCGCCCAGAAACACCCACTTCCTGTCAATCACATTACGATCACCAGAACAAAGAAAAAAAGAAAAAACCTCGTAATGCCGTGAGTAAAATTCCTAACTGCATAGCAAATTTACTTGGCGCAGTCGCACTGCGGACATTGCACATGCGCAGTAGCGACTAATCGCTCCGATGCGATAAAAACATAACGAGCGAACAACTCGGAATGACCCCCATAGGGCCTAATTCAGACCTGATCGCAGCAGCAAATTTGTTAGCTAATGGGCCAAACCATGGGGGTAATTCAGACCTGATCGATAGGCTGCGTTTTCTCACAGCCTGCGATCAGGTCCGAACTGCGCATGCGTATACACCGCAATGGCCAGGCGCATCGGATGCCTGCACCGGGCATCGGTGCATAGCGATGGGATGGTGCGAATAAAGCGATCACACGGGCGAACGCAAGGAGATTGACAGGTAGAGGGCATTTGTGGTTGGCAACTGGCCATTTTCTGGGAGTGTCTGGAAAAACGCAGGCGCGTCCAAGCGTTTGCAGGGCAGGTGTCTGACGTCAATTCCGGTCCCGGACAGGCTGAAGTGATCGCAGCGGCTGAGTAAGTCCTGGACTGCGCAGAGACTGCACAAGATCTGTTTGTACAGTTCTGCTACACATGCGTTCGCACACTTGCAAAGCTCAAATACCCTCCCACTGTAGGCGGCGACTATCTGATCGCAGGACAGCAAAAATAAATTATTATTTTTTTGTGCGACCAAATTGGATAGCCCGGAAAAAAATATCTCAGAAACATCGGGAAGAATCTCGAAAAAGACTGCTTTTAACTCCAGATGGTTCTTTGCACTTAATTGAATACCCCCCACAGTCTATGCAGTTGAATAACAGCACTTACAGATGGGTTAGGTATGCGTGACCGGCGGTCAGGACCTCGCCGGTCAGCATACTGATGCCGGTATCCCGGCAGTGGAATGCCGGAGGGGGCAAGTGCAACATGCCCCTTGTGGGCTAGCTGCGCTCGCCACGCTGCGGGCTTGGTGGTGACCTGCGGTCGCCACAGGTTCTATTCCCACTCTATGGGTGTCATGGACACACCCGAGTGGGAATAGTCCCTGTTGGTCGGCATGCCGACCATCGGGATTGTGAGTGGGCGGGATTCAGGGGACGGTATTGTGACCGGCGGTCTCCTAACTGCCGGTCACATGACTGCAGCCCCTTGTAGAGAATGCGGTTTTTCTTTCAGGAGAGCATTGCAGACTTTCACAGATCGTTTCTCTGATGGCGGGGATCAATGTTTATCAAGGGCTTTGGATTTTTCTTCTTGGTATAAAGATCTGGCAGACCAGCGATAGAAATATACCTTTTCAAAGGCATGTCTCATATACCTAGTATTGGGCAGGTACAAGTGCTCACTGGTGACTTGTAGTAAACCAGGGGCATATGTTGATATGGGTGGTATTCAGTATGCCAGCTGTTGGGATCCCGGCGCTTAGTATACCGGCGCCGTAATCCTGGAACCCGGCATACCAACACCTATTCTCCCTCTTGGGGGTCCACAACCATCCTGGAGGGAGAATAAATAGCATGGCGTGCCTAGCGTGCCACCGTGCCCGCAGCGTGGCGAGCCCAGCGAGGCCGCAAGGGGCTCATTTGCGCTCGCCCAGCTGTCGGTATGCCGGCGGTCGGGATCCCAGTGCCGGTATGCTGTACGCCAGGATCCCGGCCGCCTGCATGCCATACTACACCCGTTGATATTACAGATGCATACACACATCACAAGATGCATACAGCTCTGCAAATGGCGTGCAGTATATATATGCATTTTTTTGTCTTGATACACTTTTATGCAATGTTCTCCCAATTTACTTTTAAATCTGCACCAGGCTCTATGTGTTTAACTATATATTAACTTTTCATATAGACGAAAACAGAAACAGCTATAAAATACTTGATTCTGTACCTCCAGTGCCTCCTGGTCACAGTAAGCTATCACACCAGCTGCTTGCTATATGCAGTGCTTCCCCTGAACCTCCCTACCTCCAGTTTCAGTGCATGTCCTCATGTTCTTCTTTTACTTTGAAGAATGTTTCCCTCTTGGACCTTGTTAAAACCCTTGGTATAGTTGAGTGTTTCTATCATGGCCCCCCTTTTTCTTCTCTGTCTAAACTGTGCCTGGTAAGAACTTTTAGTTTTTCCAGGTAAGTTTTGTGATGTAGTCCATGCACCATTTTAATTGCGTTTCTTTGTATGCCCTCCAGTTTATTTATATCCTTCTGGAAATATGGCCTCCAGAACTGAACACATTATTAACCACTTAACGGATGATTTCCCCCCCCCCAAAAAAAAAATGCTCAAAAATTGTCGAGGGGGGGGAGGGGGGGGGGGGGGTTATGAGTGAATTAGGTGAAGAACACGAATTTAACCCTATCCAAAGTGATTTTAGTTAAAAAAAAAAAAATCTTACTTTTTTTTTTTAAATTACATTTTCGGAACATCAATCGGGAACAGCGCGACCATTGGAACATCGGTAACATCGCGACCATCGCGGTTTAGTTTTTAGAGCCAGGGCAGCTGCCAGGTACACAGGGGGGGGGGGGGGGGCTTGGGGGCGATGATTTACACTTACCAGCGGCTGCTATTGTCTGCAGCCGCTGGGGGTGGGGGACCCCGCCATGCTGACCGATGGGTGCTGGAAGGTAGTGGGACCTTCTGGTCCCTCTGGGAGCAGCAGCGGAAGGCAGCTTCTCTTCCCTGCCGCTGCTAGCAGTGTTTAACTGACTGGTCGCATCCTGTGCGACCAGGTCAGATAGAGCACTTGCAGGCATGGTCGCATCTGATGCGACCATGCCAGGCAAGTGGTTAAAGATGAGGCTGTACCAATGACTTACACATGGGCATTATTACTGCATTTATCCTGCTACTGATTCCTCTCCATATGCATCCAAGCATCTGACTTGTCTTTCTCATTGCTTTGTTTCTTTGCTTTTCTGCTTTTAAGTCACTTGAAATAGTGACTCCTAGATCCTCCTCCTCCTTTCCTCCTCATTAGTTTCCATTATAGTACCTTGATACTATATTTAGCCTTTGGGGTTTTGAGACCCGAGTGAATGATTGCGCATTTTCTTGCATTAAACTGTCATTTCCCCACTCTTGACCATTCCTCTAGTCTACCTAGATCATCAATCATTTGTTTTACCCCTCCCGGTGTGTCGACCCTGTTGCATATCTTTGTGTCACCTGTAAAAAGGCATACCTTCCCTTCAATACCATTTGCAGTGTCACCAACATAGATATTAAAGAGCACTGATCCAAGTACAGATCCCTGGGGTACTCCACTGGTAGCACTCCCCTCCTTAGAATGCACTCCATTTACTATAACGGTCTGTTTCCTATCCTGCAATCAGGTTCTTTTATCTTTTAATTGTTTTATAATCCAATCCCACGCTTTTGCGTTTATTTAGCAGTCTGCGATATGGTATCATGTGAAATGCCATATTAAAGTTTAGATAAGCTACATCTACGGTCCCTCCTTGATCTATTATTTTAGTCACATAGTAAAAAAAAGTAAATAAGATTTGTTTGGCATGATCTGCAATCCCCCCCCCCCCAAGTAAATCCATGCTGATTAGGATCCTGTAAACTGTTGGATTTAACAACTACTGATGTAAGGCCTACTGGTCTGTAGTTACTTGCTTCTTTCTTGCTTCCATTGTTGTGCAGTGGTACTACATTTGCTATTTTCCAGTCCTCTGGAATTGTACCTGTAGCTAGTGACTGGTTGAATAATTCTATTAATGGTGCTACCAGTACATCTTTAATTTCTTTTGTATCCTTGGATATATGTCATCTGGCCCCATTGATTTATCCAATTTCAGTTTTGAGAGTTCTGTTAGGACCTTCTCCTCTGTAAAAATACCTTCATCCACCTTATTTTTACGAATGTCTTTGCATCTTAACTGTGGCCCCTTCCCCTCTCCTTCTGTAGTGAATACTGAGCAAAAATAATTATTTAGACTATTGCTTTGTCTCCCTCGACTAAGCTCCCACTCTCTGTCTTAAGTCTTATTATTCCTCTATTTGATTTGACTGGGCCATTTTCTCCTCAGCTTCTGCCTTTGCACGCACCTTCTTAGCCTCCTTCCATCTGGCAAGATACACCTCTTTGTCATTATTATTTTCAGTCTGCTTATATTTCCTAAAGGCCATCTTTTTTGCTTTCACAATAGTTGATACCTCTTTTGTAAATCACACGGCTTCCTTATCTTGTCGCTTTTTCTAACCCTTTTGATACAAATGTCTGTTGCTTTTAGTATTTCACTTTTTTTTTTAAATTTCTACCTCTCCTGCCAAGTTCATCCAATCCACCAATTAATAACTAACACGTCTCCCCATGTTTGCATAGTCAACCTACCAAAAATCCAGCACCTTTGTTTTTATGTGGCACTGGTTGGACCCTGTCTTTATATTAAACCATACTGCTTGATGGTCACTGGATCCTAGGTTCTCACCCATATAAATGTCTGATATCCAGTCACCATTTCTGATTAATAAATCTAATATTGCATCTTTGTGAGTGGGCTCCCCTGCCAATTGCTTGAGGAATGCTCCCTGTAAGGAATTTTGAAATTTGCCATTCCTAGCTGAATTTTCAAAAGACCCCTCCTAGTTTACCTGAGGAAAATTAAAGTCTCCCATGATTATGACTTCTCCTTTTAAAGCCATTTTAATGATGTCTTATAATAGGTTCCTGTGAAGTTCCTGCCACTGGTCTGGTGGTCTATAGATCACCCCAGTGCAAATAGTGTCTTTCACCACCATTTCTATAGTAACCCAGTTTTTTCTTCAATATTTTGTATTATAGTAGCATTTATGCTTTATTTCACATTCATTGCTACCCCTCTTCTTATTCTTCCCATTCTGTCCTTCCTACATAAATTCTATCCTGTTAAACTCAGTCATATTTTTCATTGCACCATGACTCCATAGTAGACACATTATCCAGATTATCCCTTGTCACTATTGCAATTAGCTCTGCAATGTTGTCCCCTAAGCACCTAGCATTTGCACACAGAGCTTTAAGAATTTTGTTTGTGCATCTGTTATGCCTAGCCATGTTCAGGTAGTACATAACAAAATGTCAAGTTTAAAGTTGAAATGACCTGTTTGGAAATGTTGTTTAGGAATCATACTTGTACTTTTACATACATGTTACATGATAGTAATGCAGAAACTGAGATCTCTGCATTACTATTATCATGTAGGAGGATGTATATTCCGGGTGTAGTACTGCTGACCGGCGGTCAGGAGATTGCCGGTCAGTTTACCGACGCCGGGATCCCGGCGGGGAGGGGCGAGTGCAGCAAGCCCCTTGCGGGCTCGGTGGCGACCTGCACGGGTTCTATTCCCACTCTCTGGGTGTCGTGGACACCCAAGAGTGGAAATAGTCCCTGTTGGTCAGCATGCCGACCATCCTGATAGTGAGCCGTCGGGCTGGTGGAGGAGGTCATGTGACTGTCGGTCAGCTGACCGGCGGTCACATGAATACCACCCGTATATTCCTTTTGCTGGTCCATAATGATGTGCAGGGGGAATTTTTTTTTTGTCTGCTTTCCTTTATGTTAATGTATCCTAGACCAAAGTTGTATTTTCTGTCATATTACACTGAAATGGGCCCTAACTTAGCAATAGAAGTACTTACATAAAGGAGAGATATAACCCTTTTTATATAAATTCCTCATATTAAAAATTGAAACTTCATCCTGTTAATTTGTAGCCATCTTACAGAGGAAAGACAATATTTAAATATTACCCCACTTATGCAACATTAACGGTTATCTGTTCTTCACAGTTTATCAAGTTGTCTCCAGACAGGAAACAAGTGAACTAAGTCTACTTCTCAGACGATAAACTACAACGTTATATCCCACAATTGATAAGACTTCTAATCCTAAAAACATAGAATTTGACGATAGATAACAACCACTTGGCCCATTCAGTCTGCCTTTTGTAACCTTTTGGTAACCTCAACACTAATTGATCCTTATTTCTTTGTAAGGATATAATTTGCCTATATCAAGCATGTTTAATATACTCTACTGCCTTAGCCTTTACAACCTCTGATGGCAGGCTATTCCACTTATCCACTACCCTTTTTGTGAAGTAGTTTTTTCTCAATATTTCCTTTAAACCTACCTCCCTCCAGTTTCAGCATACAGTATGTTCTTGTGTTCTAATACTTCCCTTCCTTTGAAGAATGTTTCCCTTCTGTACCTTGTTAAAAATCCTTGATATATTTGAAAGTTTCTATCATGTTCCCCCCTTTCCCTTCTCTGCTCCACACTATACATATTAAGATCTTTTAGTCATCCCAGGTACGTTCTGTGATGTACTGTAGGTCATGCACAATATTAGTTGTCCTTCTTTGTACAGTCTCTAAAGTATTTATATCCGTCTGGAGATATGGCCTTCAGCACTGAACACAGTATTCCAGATGAGGCCGTACCAATAACCTATACCGTGGCATTATTACTTCTTTCTGCTACTGATTCCTCTCCCTATGCAGCCAAGGATCTGACTTGCCTTTCTCATGGATTTGTTACATTATTTTAAGTCAATAGAAATAGTGACTCCTACTGTAGATCCATTTCCTCCTCTGTAGTTTCTATTATTGTTCCATTAATACTAAATGTAGGCTTTGAGTTTTTGAGACCCAAGTGCATCATTTTGCACTTTAAGGTATTGAACTGTAGCTGCCACGTTCTTGACCTAGTCTACCTAGATCCTCAATCATTTGTTTTACCCATCCTGGTGTGTCTACCCTGCATACCTACTAGTAAAGCCATCGCTCACAGAGACTATGCTGCCCACTTGCAAAGCAACATGGTTTTGCTAAGTTTCAAATTTACTTGCTCTTAGCTTAGCATCAGCCACACTGTGTGCTTTGTGAGACTGTGTGTCCTACCACAAGTGACTTTATGCAAATGGCGCTACAAACCCCTTCCCCTGTGTACATCCATTTGGCAGAATGAGCAACCACTGAGACACCCGCTTTCAGTGTCCATACACAATGCAATTCAGTATATGCTCCATGCCTTTGGCAGGTTTCTCTACCTGAGCATGCCTCCTATGCTTACGGCTCTGCGGCTGTGAGTGCAGCTGCTTGCACTGACACTCCCTTTTATACTCCCATAATATGGATACTGAATGGCTCAATTTTGCACACACTACTAGCCACCTCCCAGTCTCCGCCCAGGAGCATCGATTACTTTTCCTTCACAGTCAGATATTGTGTTAATCACAACAGCACCTTTCTGCATACATTCGGAGTAACGCATGGGCTGTGCTGGTTTTAAGACATTTTCGAACAAGCACAAGTTGCATGAATATTGGCATTGTGTGGTAATAGCACTTGACTTGAATCAGACCCTTTGTGTCCCCTCCTTCATCCTGAACGCCCTTTACATTTATTTTGCCCATAACTAGGCTGCATGTATGCCTATCTCATGCCCCAACCGCTCCCACTGCTAGGGAGACGGGGCAAACCTTAGCCTAGCAGGAGCCAAGCGAAGAGGAGGAATTTGCAGCCGGCAACTCAGTAAGTATGGGAGCGGGGCGGAGGCAGGATGGAGCAGCGGTGGAACTGAGGGGCAGACTCTGACTTGACCTGGGTCTCTTTACTAGTTTTAAATATATTAAGAAAGTATTTGGATTTTGCACTTAGTAGGTGTAGCAGAACCACCCGTAGCGGACATTCTCTTGAAGTAGGAGGACTCCCAATTTGTGGAACATTAAAGGTATTTGTAAAGATGAAGCAAATAGCTGAAAAGGATATTATCTACTACCTTGGCAATTCTCCCTAAACTGCACTCTTTCCACCCTACAAAGCTCATCTCATGTTTTAACATAAACTTTTATTGGTGACCGTGGGGCAACATTTATTTATTTATTTATTTATTTATTTTGTGGTTTTTTTGCAGCTTTATAAGCAACACTTCTTGTGTGCAGACAATATTGTTTATAATGGTCTTTCCTTGTCATGTACATGGGTGACAAACGGGCAGAAGGGAGACGGGGGGCGGGGACTAATTACTCGTGCCCAGGCTTGTCTGAGGACTCAAGCTCCAAGCTAGCCATGGAGACAAAGGTGGCACAATCTTCGCAGAGAATGGTTTTCCCAGCAGGCATGGCCACACCCCTGTGCTTGACCACACCCACTCTCCAGAACTAGGTCCCCTGTCATGTACCATTATTAACATGACAACTGAATACTGGAATATAATATTTGCTTACTGAGTGTGTTTTTCTATCCATTGCACATGCATAACTATAAACTAAACAGATCATTTCAATATTTACAGAACTGTAAATTGCTTGTTTAAGAAACCACAATTCTGTGATCTGTTGATTAATAAAACAAATCCACTCCTCTTTGCCACACATTGCGCACATTTTTCTGCACACACCAGCTGGCACATGTTTGCAATTAGTAACATTAAGAAATACAGGTAAACACCACATATAAAGGCTAATTACTGAAACTGTCTGTGTGGGTGTGACCCAATCTCCCACTGACATAGAAGTCGCTTATCACTGCCTAGTGGTAGATTGTTACAATAAGATTAGTGTGGACATTGGGTATTTAAGAATTCACAGCCCACAATATCCACACTGAGCATAATTTTAATGTATCAATCATGAAAGCTTTCCTCTTCTTGCTTCTCTCTGCAGCGTACCTGCTCATCTCTCAAGGTAAGAGAGTTTTTATATATAACTATACACCAGAGCTTTCTTTTATTATGTTGTAACAGCTCCACCACTTTCGCCTCTAAAGCAGGCCTGGCCAACCTGTGGCTCTTCAGCTGTTGTTAAACTACAAGTCCCAGCATGCCCTGCCACAGTTTTATCATTCCCTAATAACAAAACTGCCACAGGGAATGCTGGGATTTGTAGTTTCACAACAGCTGGAGAGCCACAGGACTATTCACCGTCATAAGGTTACTAATTATTTACTCGAAGTGTCTCTGATGTACCCACCCTTGACCGGATGTGGTGTACCTTTTAATATCAGTGCCACGACCACAGTATATGTGTATTGATGGGCCTACTTGGGAAAATCCATTGCACTAAATTAGTAATTTTTCCAATATACATGTTTTTAGTGGATAACATGTTCCCACACCCAATACCAATATACCCTGTACCCTTAGTTTTTTCTCCCAGTTCCTCAAATATACAGGAAAACTTCTTGACCAGTTAATACTTTATTGCAATGTTGGTAACATAACATAACATACATATACAGTCTATGTATATAACTATATAATATTATATTAGTAACTTACAGTACAGTTTTTTTACTAAGTAATGTAGTACAGGTAGGTCTTTAACATACATATAACATTATAACAATACTATATATATGGGGCAGGTTGACACATCTAAAGGTCGACATGAGTTTTTTTATGTTTTTGGTTTCCTTTTTTCCATAACATGACCAGGAACCCCAATTAGTGCACTGTATTCCCTTGCATGGCATGCTTTGCTCACCATGCTGCGGGTAAGGAGCCTCGCTCCGCTACCAATGGCAGGTTGACACATCTAAAGGTTGACATGAGTTTTTTTATGTTTTTGGTTTCCTTTTTTCCATAACATGACCAGGAACCCCAATTAGTGCACTGTATTCCCTTGCATGGCATGCTTTGCTCACCATGCTGCGGGTAAGGAGCCTCGCTCCGCTACCGATGGACTCAGCACAGGTTACTAATTCCAATCGTAGTCCATGTGGATGGTAAAGTATGAAAAAGTTAAAAATATTTTTTTTTTTCAAAATGTGATGTCAACCTTTAAATGTGTCGGCATGTACCGTGTTGACTTTTTCACTGTGTCGACCTTTTTCCCATGTCGACTAATAGTGGTCGACCTATTGACTGTTGACCTAAGTACTGTCAACTTAAAATCCGGACACCCTATAAAGAGTATGTGAAAGCCAAAGGGAACAAACTTCTCTCTGGTAATGCAATCACTACTACACATTAGGCCGTAAATACATCCAGACCCAACCAGCAAAGTTTGTTTAATATGATACTTATTATTTGTAAATAGTAATTTCTCTGAAAGTCTCTAGTACAGCTGTAAGGATGTGACTTTTTCTCCTTGGTGAGGAAACAAAGTATCTATGAAAGTTGCAATTATTACTAATTGTCTCTTTACTTGACATATAACTTTGCCTCCTCCAACTAACCATATCGGTAGTACATGTAATTAAGAGACTACAGATGTTCTGTAAGGTTTCCCTTATAATTATCCTTGGAATAGTTCCAGTGTCTCCATATCAGGCAGAAATATATGAGCAGTCTCTTCTTGCGGTCAGCAGTTCTCACTGTAGGTACTGTAAGTAGTTACTAGTCTCTGTTTATACCTGAGACAGAATAATACCCTTTCAGACATACTGTGAACTGAACTGTGTGTGAACGCGTATTAACCCGGGTTTTTCTGTATGTCTGAAAGGTACCATCTCGGGAACACGTTCCAGGGGTGTGTGCTCTATTTTTGCAGGAGGGGGATGTGCTCTATGTTGCCTTGAGGGGGGTGCGCTCTGTGCTGCCGGAAGAAGCAGCTGGTTTTAGAAGGGGTGTGTGATTGCTTGAGTGGGACATGTGTGTATGAGTGTGACATGTGTGTACATGTATCAGTGTGACATGTGTGTATATGACATGTATATGTGTGTATATGACTGTAACCTGGCAGCCCTGGCTTTTCGAATGCCAGGGTAGACCAGGCTCATGTCTGAAAGGGGACAACCCAGGAATTTCCCAGGTCTCAAGTGTAGTGTGAAAGGGGGTTTCGAGCAATACCCCAGGAAATTTCAGAGGTGAAAAACCTAGGGTCTAAGCAGGGAAATTCCTGGGTCGTATGTCTGAAAGTGGTATAAGTCAAAGGATGCTACCTTTAGTCACTAGGTGGGGCTGGAATATATTAAGTCTGATGACCACCTCATATGCAGTATATTTGTATTACTGTAAGAAAATAAATTGGGGGAATGTAATAGGGTGTGAGGATCAGAAAGTGAGAGATTTTGGGAGAATTTTACAGTTTTTTTTAAGTGGCAATCATTTACATGGCAAAATCAACCTGGTTTTGCCATGTAAATAAATAGCACTTTAAAAAAACATGTGAAATCTCACAAAATCTCTCACTTTCTGATTCTCACACGCTATTACATTCCCCCCATAGTCTCTACCTTTAGTAGCCTATCGGCTACTATTAAGCTGTAATCACCAGGAGGGGGTTCCACCAGAACCATCCCCAGCAACTGCCATTGGACATGTATGGCCTGCTGACCACACATGTGCAGAGCGGCCCCTGGCTCCTGATACATGCAATCATTTCCCTTCTTTACACATCACAGGGACAGGATACTTTTGGTGCCTCTGTCCCTGTAGGCGAATTTTAGTACATTTTTGGAAAGTTAATATCTTATTGCCACGAATAACGGTGGAAAGAAATTCTACAGCCATGGCCAAAAGTTTTGAGAATGACACAAGTATTGGTTTGTACAAAGTTTGCTGCTTCAGTGTTTTTAGACCTTTTTGTCAGATGTTACTATGGGTTACTGGGTTCAGTATGGTTTACCGTCGTTCGGGATCCCGGCAGTCAGGAGATTGACGGTGGAATCCCGACAGGCGGAATGGCAGCAGGAAATGCAGCGAGTCCATTGGCCATGCATTGGGCCCAGTGGCGAGCATTTCTATATCCCCTCAGGGGGTGGAGTGGACCACCCACCAAGCGAGGATACCAGGCCTTGGTTGGGATTCCGACTGCTGGCATTTCACCGGCTGTCGGGATTTCGGCATCAGTATCCTGAGTGCCGGAATCCCGATAGGTGGTAAATTGACCATATCCCAGTATACTGAAGTAAAATGACAGGCATTCCATAAGTGTCAAAGGCTTTTATTGACAATTACATTAAGTTTATGCAAAGAGTCAATTATTTGCAGTGTTGACGCGTAATTTTCAAGACCTCTGCATTTTGCCCTGGCATGGTGTCAATCAACTTCTGGGCCACATACTGACTGATGGCGGCCCATTCTTGCCTAAGCAATGCTTGGAGTTTGTCAGAATTTGTGGCTTTTTGTTTGTTTACCCACCTCTTGAAGATTGACCACAAGTTCTCAATGGGATTAAGGTCTGGGGAGTTTCCTGGCCATGGACCCAAAAGTTTGCTGTTTTGTTCCCCGAGCCTCTTCGTTATTACTGTTGCATGATGCCAAGGTGCTCCGTCATGCTGGAAAATGCATTGTTCATCACCAAACTGTTCTTGGATGGTTGGAAGAAGTTGATCTTGGAGGATGTTTTGGTACCATTCTTTATTCATGGGCTGTGTTCTTAGGCAAAATTGTGAGTGAGCCCACTCCTTTGGCTGAGAAGCAACCCCACACATGAATGGTCTCAGGATGCTTTACTGTTGGCATGACACAGGACTGATGGTAGCGCTCACCTTTGCTTCTCCAGACAAGCATTTCTCCAGATGCCCCAAACAATCTGAAAGGAGATTCATCAAAGAAAATGACTTTACCCCAGTCCTCAGCAGTCAAATCCCTGTACCATTTGCGGAATATCAGTCTGTCCCTGATGTTTTTCCTGGAGAGAAGTGACTTTTTTGCTGCCCTTTTTGACACCAGGCCTCCTCCAAAAGTTTTTGCCTTACTGTGCATGCAGATGCACTCACACCTACCTGCTGCCATTCCTAAACAAGCTCTGCACTGGTGGTGCTCCGATCCCGCAGCTGAATCAGCTTTAGGAGGCGGTCCTGACACTTGCTGGACGTTCTTGGGCGCCCTGAAGACTTCTTCACAACTATTGAACCTCTCTCCTTGAAGTTCCTGACAATATCCTTGCCTGTGAAGCCCTTTGTGTGCAAAGCAATGATGACTGCATGTGTTTCCTTGCAGGCAACCATGGTTAACAGAGGAAGAACAATGATTTCGAGCACCACCCTTCTTTTAAAGCTTCCAGTCTGTTATTCTAATTCAATCAGCATGACAGAGTGATCTCCTGCCTTGTCTGCAGATATAACATGTGCAGAGAGAGTTAGATTTGGGTGGGGTCAGGGCCGGAGCTTCCACTAGGCAGCTTTAGGCAGCTGCCTAGGGGCGCCGGGACCTGAGGGGGTGGCCTGTTACAGCTGCATGAAAAAGGTAGCGTGGTCCTACCTCTCACAACCGCCGCAATCCCCCCAGCACTCGTATCTACATTAGCCACGACTGCCAAGCTCCTGTATTGCAGGGTGACATGCGGTGCTGCTCATCATTCCAGGCTCTTTCACAGACTTCTCAGTCCCATCTCTGCATCGCAACCTGCAGGTGAGGTGGCTACACAGTGCACTGTCCGCATTTGATAAGGAAAGAGGGGGAGAGCAGCAGTCTTTGGGGGCGGGTGCTGAGATGAGCAGCAGGCATGTACACTATCTGGGGTGGATGAGCAGCAGCATGCAAACAGATGGTAGAGGGCATAGAACAGAAGACATTTAAAAGAGTAGGGGAAGGAGGGTGAGAGCAGCAGGAATCCACACAGACTACGGAGATGGGGAGAAGAGAGCAGCCATGCAACAGACTGGGGTTGGGGGAGGGCAGCAGTATGCTTTTCACCTGAAGGCCGGTTAGGGGGAAGGGGCAGTAGGCAGAACTTTTGCCTAGGGTGCCGAGAAACCTTGCACCGGCCCTGGGTGGGGTGTGTTCAATCTGAAATCTAAATTGCAGTGTAAAAATAAAGCAGCCAGTATTTACCCTGCACAGAAACAAATGAATAACCCACCCAAATCTAACTCTCTCTGCACGTTACATCTACCCCACCTGCAGTGCATATGGCTTTGCCCATTAGAGAAAGATGTTGCTGCTGCGATCAGGTCTGAATTAGACCCATTGTTTGGATTGAAGATGTACTTGGAAAAGATGCTGCGATAAATAGATAAAATCTATATGTAGTATTGCTGGCTGATAAGGTCTTATAGGCCCTACACACATGCCGATATTCTGAAAGATATGAACGATCTCGTTCATAAATGAACGAGAACTCGTTCATATCTTTCAGTGTGGAGACTCCAGCGATGAACGATGCGCGGCCCCGCGCTCGTTCATCGCTGATCTCCCGTCGGCTGTGCATGCAGGCCAATATGAACGATCTCGTCCATATTTGCCTGCACTTCAATGCAGCCGGGTGACGGGGGGAGTGAAGAAACTTCACTCCCCCGTCACTGCCCCCCCGCCGCCGGGTTGCTCGTCGGCCGTATCGGCCGTCGGGCACCTCGGCGGCGCATCGCCGAGTGTGTAGGGCCCTTAAGTGGTGGCATTTTTTCAGCATAATGATATTTTACTTCAATGATTTTTATGGGATGCAGTCAGGATCACTGCAGTTAGTAATGTTGGTAATTGCTAAGTAACCTGAAGCTCCTTAAAGTACAATTGTTATTATTGTAGCATTTATCTTAATAATGGCTTAACTCCATGGGCCCTTAATAAACCGCCTGCGAGTGATAGGAACTGGTACGATTCCAGTGGTTTAACCCATAAATTTAAAGTGGCAATAATTTAAAAAGCAAAACCAGGTTAGTAGTATGCTTTAAATCTATGGGCTAAATCTACGGAACCGCGCCAGTCCTGCAACTCACAGGCTATTACATAAGGGCCCATATTCTGTCCAAGTAACATGAAAGCAGAGAAGGCACGTGCAATGACGAGCAAATAACTTTGCACCTGCAATGAGATGCAGTGGGTGCAAGGGTGAATACTGGCTGCTTTTGCATGTAGCTCACAAATACTGGACAGCATTATTTTTACTCTGCAATTTACATTTGAGCTGAGGCACAGCCCCTCCCAAATCTAAATATCTTTGCACATTTTATATCTGCCCTACCTGCAGTGCAGCATGGTTTTACCAAGGTAGGAAGTTCACCATACGTTAGACCAGGCATTCCCAACCACGGTCCTCAAGGCACACTAACAGTGCAAGTTTTAATGATATCTAGGCTGCAGCACAGATGACTTAATTAGTAGCTCAGTTATTTTGATTTAACCATCTGTGCTGCTGCCTGGATATTACTAAAACCTGCACTGTTGGTGTGCCTTGAGGGCCGTGGTTGGGAATGACTGCACTAGACCAGTGATGGGGAACCTTTGGCACTTCAGCTGTAGCTGAACTACACATCCCAGCATGTCCTGCTACAGTTTTGCTAATTGGCCATGCTAAAACTGTAGCAAGACATGCTGGGATGTATAGTTCAACAACAGCTGGAGTGCCAAAGGTTCCCCATCACTGCACTAGACCAACTTTCATCCAACCTTCCAACTGGTTGGTTGGTTGGTTGGTTGGTTGGTTGGTTGGTTGGTTGGAATGAAATTCTGGAAATGTATGTGAGCAAATGACAATCAGCAATTTGCTCCTAAACCCTGGGGGGAGAAAAAGCAAAAATGGCCATTCAGACAAATTGGTAAATCTGATTTAAACAACTTGTCTGGTCAACAGTTTTTGTCCATTTTCCAGTGTTTAATAGCAAAATGATGATTGTCATTTGCTCCCAGCCATTATGATTTTCAATCACCTAATTGGATGGTTGGATGTAAGTTGGTCTGGTGTATGATGTTTTTTGCTGTGCTTCTTATGGGCCCTACACATTGGCCGATCCGACGGCGGATACGGTCGACGGGCGACCCGACGGCGGAGGGGCAGTGACGGGGGAGTAAAGTTTCTTCACTCCCCCGTCACCCGGCTGCATTGAAGTGCAGGCAAATATGGACGAGATCGTCCATATTGGCCTGCATGTACAGCCGACGGGGGACCAGCGATGAACGAGCGCGGGGCCGCGCATCGTTCATCGCCGGAGCCTCCACACTCAAAGATATGAACGGTATCTCGTTCATTTATGAACGAGATCGTTCATATCTTGACTGATGTCGGCCAGTGTGTAGGGCCCATAACTCTGAACCAGCCCATTTGCCTTCATGTTTTATGGACACAGATCTGAGATTAGACCGGTATTAGGATAAAAAAAACTTTACTACAGTAATAAATACTGACACTGAGATTGTTCCTTTAGGAGTTTCAGACTACTTAGCAATTACCAAAGTTATATAGGGGCCAATTCAGAAGTGATCATAGAAGTGTGGCTTCCGTGCATGCGCGCTTTGCATACAACCGCAATCTAAGTCTTGGCGGGGGTAGATGACACAGCGTTTTTGGGACGGCATTGCGGCATTGGGGGGACGCGGTCTGGACGATATACAAAAACAACAGAGTAGTCCACAAGCGCTATTAAATAAGGAACAGTCTCTAAAGGATTTCCTCCCAGGATGAAAGCTATATCTGGGTATGAAAATCTCCAATGTTCAGGAGTTTTCTTCCTCCACACTAAGGTTCGCACCTCTAAACTGACCTCAGTTCAGTATGGGATGTACATCAAAAGGTATCTTTAGATATTCTTCCACACCATTTCATATTACATATGGTGTCCAGTTGTGGACTACTCTGTTGTTTTTGTATTTGTCAAGAAGTGGTGCTCCTGAGAGTATAGTACAAAGCTGCTACTAAGGTGCAAGATACCCTTCTCCTTTTTTGATTGTTACTTGCGGTCTGGACGATGTAGGCGTGTCCGGACCATTTGTGGGGCGGGCCACAGGGGCTGCATGATGTCATGCGCATGTTTTGTGGCACTGTGACCCAAAACATGGTGGCCCAGCGACTGCATTCGCTTAAGAGGTGAGCGCATTACTATTTAGCAATGCATTCACATTTTAGCTGGCGGGGAAGGAACTGGAATGCTGAGCAGCCTTGCCCTGTGCTGGGCAGCCCCCCTGCATGCTAGAGAAATGTGTGTAGTTTTGCAAGAAAAAATATAGAGAGAAATAAAAAAAAATATAATTATAAAGAGAATGGAAAAGTACAGGGGAGGGAAGGGCAAGGTGTCAAAAACATTGGCGTTTCTATAATGGATGCAAATTACTGTATACTGCAACACTGCAGCCATGTTTTTTTACTAACCTTTCCAGAGTCCCACTTCGGAGCTGCAGTCACGGTAAAAAGATGCGGGCAAAATGGCCGGTGTGCATGCACAGTAGGGTTTTAATTTCTGGAACATGGCGTGTGCCATGTTTCCAGAGACCTGTGCATGCACAGTAGACTGCCAGGGCACGATGCCAGAGTCTACTGCGACGTGAGGAGGAGGGGGGCGACCAGGAGTCTGCACATGGGCCCCCTCCTCTGTTAAAACATCATGGTCATAAATAATAAGGAACGACAAGCAACATGGCTGAGAATCAAATAGAGAACTACACAAAGAACCAAGTGAAACACTGCACACTGTATCATGACGTGGGTCAGACTATTTAGGATATCTACAAGAATGCCATCAATCAAAATAGATATCCAGATCAATTTTTACGCATAATCAGAAAACATTTCTGAATAGAAACCAGGAGGTAGATTCAAACACTTTCAATATTTTTAAGTGCGTGGATGAGTCGCTTGACTTAATATATATCGGCCCATTTTCTATAAAAATAGTTAACTCCAGTCACAGGAGCAGGGAAGAATTAACTGTATCATAGTGATATTTTATTATACTGTATTTTTTGTACAATATTGGAAACTGACTTATTTGGTGGACTTCATGGGCAGAATTCAAATGTTCCTCCTAGCGGCAGCCAGCAGATGGTGCCCAACAAAGCTATTCAATGCTTTCTCCATTAGGACGCGAATGGCTGCTGGCACCTGCATTTCAGCTCGCCCCAACAGGGGGTTGCGAGATGAAATGCACGAAAAGTGACCCATTTGGGTGCCCAAACAGCACTTTTCGCTACTGCGCCCGGCACTCAGGTTGGGTTTAGCTGCTCTATGCAGCTAAACCAAATCTCTATGGGTGCAATCAGTGCAATATATATAAATATCTAAAATTGAATATCACCCATGTCACTTTAGACTGGAGATCGGGCGCGATAATCAATTGAATACCACCTCATTTGTCAAGTTTGAAAGAGCTGCAATAAATTCATTACATGGGTAGAAACACCCTTTTATTGTACTAGGTGTACAATAAAGGGTGCACACTCCATCCTACCTAGCGAGTCATAGGTCTTCATACATGTCATACGTGTGCAGGTCTGCATTTGCGCATAGTATTATTATATGTGTGCTGGCTTTCTAAAAAAGGACAAAGCAAAATCCCACAAGATACCACCACCCTTTCTGTGGTCTGTGCTGCATCCATGGGGTACAGGCACTGCTGATTATAATATTTCTCTTACGTCCTAGAGGATGCTGGGGTTCCATTTAGTACCATGGGGTATAGACGGGTCCACTAGGAGCCATGGGCACTTTAACAGTTTAATAGTGTGGGCTGGCTCCTCCCTCTATGCCCTTCCTACCAGACTCAGTTTAGAAAATGTGCCCGGAGGAGCCGGTCACATCTAGGGGAGCTCCTAGGAGTTTTCTTAGTTTTGTTGTTTTCTAGAGTAAATTAGGTTACAGGAAGGCTGCTGGCAACAGCCTTCCTGCTTCGTGGGACTTAGGGGGGAGTAGGAAGCTAATGGTCCTCTGCTCCGCTGACAGGACACTGAGCTGCTGAGGGTGCTGATCGCAAGCCCACGAGGTGACCGCTCACTCTCGCAGCACGGCCACCACCCCCTAACAGACCCAGAAGAAAGAAGAGTGGTGAGTACAGCGCCGGCGGCCCGGTTAGCGAGTCGCCGGCGGGAATGGCGGCAAAAGGGTGGGAGCGCAGCTCTGACAGGCTGCGCTCCAGGAAGGCTCAGCAACACATAGTGTAGGCGCTTTGAGGGGCGTCCTGAACCAGCGCGGATCACCCTACACTGGTCAAGCAGCTAACAGGGGCTAATCCCGCTGTTAGCAACAAAATCCTCAGGCCAGTATAATACAATTTGTGCGGGAAGCCGCGCGCCATTACAGGAGGCAGCGCTTTTCCTCAGGAACCAGCACTCACCAGCGCCATTTTCTCCCTGCAGATCATAGGAACACGCTGACAGGGAGCGCTGCCCTCCACATAACTCCAGCATACCTCTGCAGTACTAGGGTGTTATAGTCAGGGGGAGTGTGATTATAGTACTGATTACCCTATTAAGGTTAATTAGTCAGCGCCGGGCTTTTATCATAATAACTGCCTACAGGGGCGCTGTGTGGCTGGCCCCTTATACTCTGACTCTCTGAAGGTACTCTGGGGGAAACTGTATCTGACATTTGTGTGTGTGTGTGTGTGTGTGTGTGTGTGTGTGTGTGTGTGTGTGTGTGTGTGTGTGTGTATATCTCACGTTATCATGTCTAAGGACTCTGTGTCCTGTGATGCAGAGTGTTTATCTTTTCCTGATGAGTCAATTCCATCTACTCAGGACTGCAATGTACTTTCCCAGCCTTCTGAATCAGAACCCCCATGGATGGATTCTTTATGGGGAATGATATCCCAGATTTCGACAAGGATATCACATAATGAGAAAGAGACACAGTTTTTGATAAAACCTGTGGAGGGTTTGACATACTCAGCCCCACTGCTGTGTCTAAGACCCCCCACCCACCCACCCCGTACGTACCCACAAAAACATACCCTTACCCAGATAATGCAAGCTGACAATGATACTGACTCTGATACAGGGGACGGTGAAGGGGATCTACGTGGGGGAGGGGAGGGGGGGAGGGGCATCACTTGCTAAAGGGGTGCTACTAATGATTGAAGCCATTAGGGACATTTTACATATTTCTGAAATGGTACCTAAACAGGTAGAGGAATCTTATTTTACGGAAAGTAAGAAATCCTCACTTACCTTCCCGGCTTCTAAGGAGTTAAACTCTTGTTTGAAAAATCATGGGAAAACCCAGAGAAAAAATTCCAGATCCCAAAAAGGGTTCTCATTGCTTTCCCTTTCCCTGAAGAGGACAGAAAAAAGTGGGAAAACCCCCCTATAGTAGGCGCTTCTGTATCTAGGTTGTCAAAAAAGGTGGTTTTACCTGTCCCTGGTTCAACCGCTTTAAAAGAGCCGGCTGACCGCAAGATTGAGTCTATGCTCAAATCACTATACACAGCTACTGGCATAGCTTTAAGGCCCACCATTGCTTGTGCTTGGATTTCTAAAGCCATAGTAAAGTGGTCAGGCACATTACTAGAGGATACTATGGATAGGAGTGACATTGAATTGTTTTTGCGTCACAGGATTCTACAGGTTTCATGGTGGAGGCCATGAAGGACCTTGGCATGCTGAATGCAAGGGCTACTTCCATGGCAGTCTCGGCATGCAGAGGACTCTGGCTACGCCAATGGACTGCGGATGCAAATTCCAAGAAAAGTGTGGAGAACCTACCCTTCACAGGTCAGGCTCTGTTTGGGGACGCATTGGATGCATGGATCTCCACTGCAATTGCGTGTAAGTTAACCTTTCTTCCCTCAGCAGCACCGGCTGGGAAATCTTAACCTACGTCTACACTGCAGTCCTTTCGGACTGCAAAAGTTAAAAGATCCAAACCCCCTTCCACTTTCTTTAGAGGAGATCGGGAATAATCCAGAAAAACAGCACCAATAGGTTCTCAGGAACAGAAACCAGGTTCTGCTTCCTCAGAGTCTTCAGCATGACGGTGGACCTCCCAGCCTGGAGATAGGGTAGGTGGGAGCGAGACTAAAAGATTTCAGTCACATCTGGGCGTCATCATGCCTAGACCCCTGGGTAAAAGATATTGTTGCCCAGGGGTACAGACTGGAGTTTCAAGTGCTCCCACCTCACAGATTCTTCAAATCAGGCTTATCAGCTTCGCTGACAGAAAGTGCTATCCTACAGGAAGCCATTCAAAAATCGGTTCAAACAAATGTCATTGTTCCAGTTCCACCTCATCTACAACACAAGGGCTATGACTCTAACCTGCTTGTGGTACCGAAACCGGACAGTTCGGTAAGGCCGATATTAAACCTAAAGTAATTGAACCCCTACTTGAGGGAAATCAAATTTAAGATGGAGTCTCTGAGAGCGGTGATCTCAGGTCTGGAGGAGGGGGAATTCCTAGTGTCCCTAGATATCAAGGATGCGTACCTTCACGTTCCGATCTGGCCGCCTCACCAGGCTTATCTAAGGTTTGCGCTGCTGGACTGTCACTATCAGTTCCAGGCACTGCCATTTGGTTTCTCCACAGCAACGAGAGTGTTCACCAAGATCATGGCGGAGATGATGCTACTCCTCTGCAAGCAGGGAGTGAACATAATTCCATATTTGGATGATCTGCTGATAAAAGCATCTTCCAGGGAGAAGCTGTTACAGAACATTGCTCTCTCAACTCAACTACTCCAGGATCATGGGTGGATCCTGAACCTTCCAAAGTCACATTTGGTGCCGACAAGGAGACTGCACTTCTTGGGGACGATACTCGACACGGAAATGCAGAGGGTGTTTCTACAGGTTGAGAAAGTGTTGGTGATCCAATCAATGGTCCGCGATGTCCTGAAGCCAGCCAGGGTATCGGTTCATCAGTGCATTCGCCTTCTGGGGAAGATGGTAGCCTCCTACGAGGCTCTACAGTACGGAAGATTCCATGCACGGTCCTTCCAACTGGATCTCCTGGACAAATGGTCGGGATCACATCGTCACATGCACCAGCGGATACGCCTGTCGCCGAAAGCCAGAATTTCACTGCTCTGGTGGCTGCAAACTTCTCACCTTCTCGAGGACAGCAGGTTCGGGATTCATAATTGGATCCTTCTAACCACAGATGCAAGTCTCAGGGGTTGGGGAGCAGTCACCCAAGTGGAAAACTTCCAAGGAAAGTGGTCAAGTCTGGAATCCCTCCTTCCGATAAACATTTTGGAACTAAGGGCTGTATATAATGGTCTTCTACAAGCGGCACATCTTCTGCAAGATCCGGCCATTCAGGTTCAGTTGGACAATGTAACGGCAATGTCCTACATAAACCGACAGGGCGGAACGAAGAGCAGAGCGGCAATGTCAGAGGTTACAAGAATCCTTCTCTGGGCAGAAAAGCATGCAGTGGCGCTGTCAGCAAACTTCATTCTGGGAGTGGACAGCTGGGAAGCGGACTTACTCAGCAGACACGATCTCCATCCAGGAGAATGGGGACTCCACCAGAACGTGTTCGCAGAGGTGACAAGCCGATGAGGTGTACCTCAAATAGACATGATGTCCTCTCGCCTCAACAAGAAGCTTCAGAGGTACTGTTCCAGGTCGAGAGACCCACAAGCAGTGGTGGTGGATGCACTGGTAACTCCGTGGGTGTTCCAATCAGTGTATGTGTTCCCTCTACTTCCACTCATTCCAAGGATCCTCAAACTAATAAAAAGAACAAGAGTTCAGGCGATCCTCATTGCTCCAGACTGGCCAAGAAGAGCTTGGTACGCGGATCTTCTGGAATTACTGCTGAAGGATCCGAGGCCTCCTACTGTTCATGAGGACTTTCTTCAACAGGGGCCGTTCGCCTATCAAGACTTACCACGGCTACGTTTGATGGCATGGAGGTTGAACGCTAGATCTTAACTCGGAAGGGCATTCCGAACGAGGTTATTCCTACCCTGATACAGGCTAGGAAGGGAGTAATGTCTAAACATTACCATCGGATTTGGAAAAAGTATGTGTCTTGGTGTAAATCCAAGAAGTTTCCTATGATGGAGTTTCAACTGGGACGGTTTCTCCTCTTTCTGCAAGCAGGTGTGGATGTGGGCCTATGCTTGGGCTCCATAAAGGTCCAGATTTCGGCCTTGTCCATTTTCTTCCAGAAACAAGTGGCTGCTCTCCCTGAGGTTCAGACATTCTTGAAAGGGGTTGTGCACATCCAACCACCCTTTGTGCCTCCTACGGCACCTCGGGATCTTAATGTGGTGCTGCAGTTCCTTCAATCGGATTGATTCGAGCCTTTACAGGAGGTGGACATCAAGTTTCTTACTTGAAAGGCGGTCACACTGTTGGCATTGGCATCTGCTAGACGTGTGTCCGAATTGGGGGCATTGTCCTGCAAGAGCCCCTACTTCATTTTCCACGAAGATAGAGCTGAACTCAGAATGCGTCAGCAATTTCTTCCAAAGGTTGTGTCAGCTTTTCATATCAACCAACCTATTATGGTGCCAGTGGCTACTGACTCCTCAATTACCTCAAAGTTCTTGGATGTTGTGAGGGCTTTGAAGATTTATGTGAAGAGAACTTCTCGCCACAGGAAGTCGGACGCTCTGTTTGTCCTTTATGATCCCAACAAGGTTGGGTGTCCTGCTTCTAAGCAGACGATTTCTCACTGGATCAGGTTTACTATCCAGCATGCTTATTCTACTGCAGGCTTGTCGTGTCCAAAACGGTTAAGGCCCACTCTACTCGTAAAGTGGGTTCCTCCTGGGCGGCTGCCCGGAGTGTCTCGGCTTTACAGCTTTGACGAGCAGCTACTTGGTCGGAGTCGAACACGTTTGCTAGGTTCTACAAGTTCGATACTTTGGCCTCTGAGGGCCTAAGGTTTGGTAAGTCTGTTCTGTAGGAACCTCAGCACTCTCCCTCCCGTACCTGGAGCTTTGGTACATCCCAATGGTTCTAAATGGAACCCCAGCATCCCCTAGGACGTGAGAGAAAATAGGATTTTTATTACCTACCGGTAAATCCTTTTCTCGTAGTCCGCAGCGGATGCTGGGCACTCGCCAAGTGCTTCGTATTCCTGCAGTTGTTACTTGGTTAAGTATTGTTGGTTCAGTCGTTGCTGAATCATTTCAAGTTGGTTAGCTTGGCTTTCCTTTTGTTATGTGTGAGCTGGTGTGAATCTCACCACTATGTATTTCCTTCTCTCGAAGTATGTCCGTCTCCTCGGGCACAGTTTCTAGACTGAGTCTGGTAGGAGGGGCATAGAGGGAGGAGCCAGCCCACACTATTAAACTCTTAAAGTGCCCATGGCTCCTAATGGACCCGTCTATACCCCATGGTACTAAATGGAACCCCAGCATCCTCTACGGACTACGAGAAAAAAGGATTTACCAATAGGTAATTAAAATCCTATTTTTTATTTATTACTAAATTATCATAGAAGAAATATTAGCCAACAAAGACTGGAAAATCAGAAAAAAATGCATTTTATTTACAAGGTAAATTATAAATTATACTGTGAATTCGATCTACTACATATAGAAAAACAGGGGTAATATCCAGAGATGTCATTCCAGAGACAAATCCATTTTATCTGGACTATAGATCTACACTAAAAAGGTCTACAGTCAATGGGCCTAATTCAGAGTTGATCGCAGCAGCAACTTTGGCCCTCATTCCGAGTTGATCGGTCGCAAGGCGAATTTAGCAGAGTTACACACGCTAAGCCGCCGCCTACTGGGAGTGAATCTTAGCTTCTTAAAATTGCGACCGATGTATTCGCAATATTGCGATTACTAACTACTTAGCAGTTTCAGAGTAGCTCCAGACTTACTCTGCCTGTGCGATCAGTTCAGTGCTTGTCGTTCCTGGTTGACGTCACAAACACACCCAGCGTTCGCCCAGGCACTCCCACCGTTTCTCCGGCCACTCCTGCGTTTTTTCCGGAAACGGTAGCGTTTTCAGCCACACGCCCCTGAAATGCCGTGTTTCCGCCCAGTAACACCCATTTCCTGTCAATCACATTACGATCGCCGGAGCGAAGAAAAAGCCGTGAGTAAAAATACTTTCTTCATAGTAAAGTTACTTGGCGCAGTCGCAGTGCGAACTTTGCGCATGCGTACGAAGCGGATTTTCACTGCGATGCGATGAAAAAGAACGAGCGAACAACTCGGAATGAGGGCCTTTGTTAGCAATTGGGCAAAACCACGTGCACTGCAGGGGGGGCAGATATAACGTGTGCAGTTGAGAGTTAGATTTGGGTGGGGGTGTTCAAACTGAAATCTAAATTGCAGTGTAAAAATAAGCAGCCAGTATTTACCCTGCACAGAAGCAAAATAACCCACCCAAATCTAACTCTCTCTGCACATGTTATATCTGCCCCCCCCCCCCCCCCCCTGCAGTGCACATGGTTTTGCCCAACTGCTAACAAATTTGCTGCTGCAATCGACTCTGAATTACCCCCAATATGTCTACCACTAATGGTAGACATTCATTAGGTTGACAGGGTCAAAAGGTCAACATGACAATAGACACACATTTTGGTTTTCAATTTTTTTTTTTACTTTTTCATACTTTACCATCCATGTGGACAATTGGCAATAGTAACCTGTGCCGAGTGCAGCATTTACCTTGCTCGAAGCGAGGAGACGCAGTACACTAATAGGACTTGTTTGTGGCAGAAAAGTGACAAAACAACCAAAAAAACAACCAAAAAATTGTCTACTTTTTTGCGTCAACCATTTCCATGTCAACCTTTTGACCCTGTCTACCTTTCCTACAGTCTACCTATTCTATGTGGACCTTTTGACCCATGCATGTCTACCATTAGTGGTAGACCTATTGACTGTAGACCTTCTTGGTGTAGATCAAATAATCCACACCCCAAATCCATAACACCTGGCAGGGGCGCAGCCAGAACTTTGTGGGCCCCATAGCAACATTTTGAAGGGGCCCCACGTACCAATGCTTCTAGAGAGACACTTCTCTGCACCAGTTGTTAATATTATACCCTATAATAATGCCCTAGTTCATTTTCTGAACCATAGTAGAGCCTTATTTAATGTTATGCCCCATAGTAGTATTGCCCTAGTTTCTTTTATGAATCGCAGTAGTGCTTAAGTTCACCCTATGTCACATTTCAGAGATGCCAGTACACATTATGCCGCACAGTACCCCCAATTCACATTATGATATATAGTGCTCCCCGTTCATATTGTACCTCATTACAGTGCCCCGGTTCATATTATATAACATTAAAATGCCCTCCAGTTCATTTTATACCACACTACAATGATCAGGTCCAGGGGCATACCTAGATAGATTGCAGGTTCCAAGTAAAAAGTTTGAAAGGACTCAATGGTGAAAAATGTATATAACACATGTAATTTTGACAGGGAAGGTGGGCCCCTCTCAGCTCTGGGCCCCATAGCAGCTGCACTGCCTTCACCTATGGTAGCTATGCTCTTGATACCTGGGAATATTCATGTATAAACATTAATATTAAAATACAGCTTGTATGATAACTTTCCTGTGAATACTGCATGAAGGAGAGAGATAAGAGGAATTGATTTGGCTGGGTGCACTCTGATCTTCCAAATTGTACTCAAATTTTTTGTAGCTTTAGTTAGAAATGCATTAAATAGTAGAGAAAGTGATCCGCCTCAGTATATCTATCCCAAACACTGTATCATATAACAGCTACATTTGTTCACATTTTTTATTTTATTAATTTCTATTTTATTAAAATAATCTATAATAGTCTATAATATTAATCAAGTGTATCGTTATTAAATTATATTATCAGACCCTTACAGTAGTTGCTGAGTTTTATTTAGGAAACATATACAGCAACATATTAAAATATATAGGGAAGAGAGAAGAAAAATAAATGTTTTAAAAACCGCTGTGTACTATCCGGGTACAGTATATATTGTTTATTTAAGTCAATCTCCTATATAATAGCCCAGATCTGTGACTTTGTGACTCATTTGCTAACGCTGGGCGGAGTCACAACACTGGGCGGAGTTAGTCAAATGAGTCACAGATCTGGGCAAATCTATAGGAGCAGATGGTATGAGCATGGCACAGGCAGGGGAGCATACCTCCCAGCTTTCTTCAGGCAGAAGGAGGGACACACAGGTGGCAAAAAGGGGTCGTGGCCAACGAAAAGGGGCGTGGCTTCACGGGAGGCCCCCCCGTTTTTGTCAGTGAGGGGGCATGCCCAGCACTTTGTGCGCTGCTGCCATGCCCCCAGGGGCGGATGAGTCCGGGGGGCCAAGGGCACTTGAAACAGGGGAGCCCTATCTTATTGCTGTGCCTGCTCTGGGTTTGGGGGCGTGGCCTAATCGCGGGACGCGGGACCACGCCCCCTTATGCGAATTTCGGATAATTTTTTTTAATGGGATTTTGGCCCCTCAGCTAGGGGTAAATCCAGAGGGGGTGGTCGCTCCCCCCTACACACCCTCACAGGCAGAAGAAAGCAGGGAGGCTGCTGCCTCCCTGCACCACCACAGACCTGCCAACACGCAGCAGAGTGTGCTGACTGTAGCACAATGCTGCTGCTGTTACTGGCAGGACGGGGCAGCTACAGAGCTGGGACAGAGCTACTCCAGCCGGGGAGGCCCCTAAAACTGTGGGGTCCACGGTACGTACCCCCTCCCCCCCCCCCTTAATCCCGCTCAACTGCCATAGCCCCCCCTTAATCTGTACCCCCTGATGTCCCCTCTCCTCCTGTCTCCACTAAATAGATGCTGTGCGCATCTATTCACCGCTGCTCTGCTAAGCAGAACAGCGAGTTCAGGAGCTTCCCAACTGACCCCCCCCCCCCCCACCGGGGGACACTGCGGCCCACGGGTTGGACAGCGGGACAGACCACAAAAAATGGGACTGTCCCGCAAAAAATCGGGACAGTGGGGAGGTATGGGGGTGTGTGAGGGGGTATGCAGTACAGACAGACGGGCACCGGCTCACTGTGTGCTTGACCCCCCCACATCAGCAAACTCAGCAGGGGCTCTCTGGCGTGGAGGAGCGTCACTTTCTGGCACACTCCACACTTCTTAGCTGCAGTTTTGTGGGGCACCTGCCGCTGTGCAGGTTCCGTACTGCCTGTTATCTCCAGTCCCGGCAACCCCACCGCTAGCTGCAGCGCTGCCGCCCGCAGTGAGGTGCGCCCAGCTCCTTCACACACTTTATCCGGCAGATGGCGCTGCAGAAGTCCGCGTTGTTTGCAGGCTCCGACCCCCTACTCCCTCCAGCCGCAGCGTCTCCTGGGAGCTAACCAGTCACTCCCAGTCTCCCCTTTCCACAGTGCTCGGCAGCCGCGAGGTCCACACCGCGTGCATGCTATGACCCCCTCCTCCCTCCAGCCGCAGCGTCTCCTGGGGTCAAACCAGTCACTCCCAGTCTCCCCTTACCACAGTCCCGGCAGCTGTGCGAGGTCCCCGGTGTGTGACTGAGGAGGGGGGGAGGGATGTGGACGGGTAGAGGAAGCAGGACTCCAGCCTGCGAGAGTCAGCCATGCCAAGTCTCCACCAGCAGCAGATCCCAACAGGTTGGAGTGGAACATCAGCAGCCAGCAGCAGTGACTCCGGTAAGACACATCTGTCTGTAACCACTGTTTTGTCCCTAATACCAATCTCTCCCGTGTCCTGTGTTCTGTCATGTCCCTGTCACCCCTGGCCTTGCCCTGTCACCCTTATCCTGGCCCTTTCACCCTATGCTGGCCCTTTCACCCGTATCCTGGCCCTTTCACCCTTATCCTGGCCCTGTCACCCCTGTCCTGGTCCTGCCGCCCCTACCCTGGCCATGTCACCCCTATCCTGTCCCTATCATTTCTGTCCTGGCCCCGTCCCTGTTCTGACCCTGTCACCACTGTTCTGACCCTGTCACCCCTGTCCTGGCCCTGTTACTGCATACCCTCCAACTACCTTTTTGGCAGGTACAGTACCGGCAGTGCCTCCAGACCCCTCCCCAATGCACCACACTTCCGTACCTTCCCCTCCCCCACACACTGTGCCTCCAGACCGCCTACACCACCCGCGGCTCCCACTCCCCCGCCCCTCCACCACCCACAGCACCTCCAGGCCCCCTCATCATCCACCCCCCATATATGTCTCCCCCAACACCTGCCCCCCTCCACCCGCAGCATCTGCAGACACCCTCCTCAATCCGTGGTCTTCGCCCCCCTCCCCCACCCCTCCCCCACCCACGGCACCCCCACACCTGCCCCTCCACCATCTGCAGCACCTCGAGACCCCCTTCCCTATCCGCCACACCACCTGTACCTGCTCCTCCCCCACCCATGGTGCCTCCGGACCCCCTACCCCACCCCCTGCACCCCCGTCCCTTCCCATCCCACAGCACCTCCGGAACCCTTCACCCATCCGCAACATCCCCGCACCTGCCCCTCTCCCACCCGTGGCACCCCTGCCCCTCCCCCACCTGCAGTGCCTCCGGACCCCTCCCCCATCTGCAGCCCCCACTCCTCTGCCCCTCCCCCATCCACAGCACCGCCCGATCCTTCCCCATCTGGGCCCCCCCCCCCCCCCCGCTTCCGCCCCCCCCTCCACCCGCAGCATCTACAGACACGCTCCCCCATCCGCAGTCCCCCCCCCCGCACCCGCTGCATTCTGTACATCATGCCCTGCAGGTGCTGTTCACGCCGTCGCAAAGGGCTGCGCCTCCTTCACCATCGCACGCCCTTTCATTGTGCAATATTTAACCACTAACAAAGGAATGCAGGTAATACTCCATACAATACAAATATTGAACCCCAGAAAGGCATGCAAGGGTTAAGGGGGCGTAGCCCCTTGCGACGGTGTGAAGAGCGCCCGTAGGGCGCGATGAAGCACCTAGTATCTGAATATGTGTCCACTAAGCAATGTAGTGGTTTAATGTTACCATTTCCAGCAGGGTGTAACAATTTGGGTGACAGTAGATTGCAGTGATAAAGCTTCACTCTTATATCACTTTAGTGTAGGATACATAGTATAAATGATAGACGTACAGTAGCAAGTAAACTAGAACAGTCTTTAAGGGTGTAGTATGGTATGCCGGCGGCCGGGCTCCCAGCGACCAGCATGCCGGCGCCGGGAGCCCGACCGCCGGCATACCGACAGCGTGGTGAGCGCAATTGAGCCCCTTGTGGGCTCGCTGCGCTCGTCATGCTGCAGGCACGGTGGCGCGCTTTGTGCGCCACGCTGTTTATTCTCCCTCCAGGGAGAAAATCTGTCGGTATGCCGGCTGTCGGGATTCTGGCGCCGATATACTGGGCGCCGGGATCCCGACAGTCGGCAACCTGAAGACCACCCGTCTTTAACGCTAGTCATGTATTGAGGAGATCATTTGTCAGGTCTAATAATAAATATTATTTAATAATAATAAAGATATATTTGATTAATATAATATATTAGTAGTGATAAATAAAATAAAATCCAGCAAATTTAGTTGTTATATGATATGGTGTGTTGAAAAATATACTGATATGTGTAACTTCTTTTTTATACATTTTTAAATAAAGTAAAACAAATGTTGAATTACAAATTTGAAGATCAAAGTGCAAATAACTCACCCCCCCCCCCCCCCCCTCCCCCGCCCCAGGTCCCCGGCTGACAGCATACCGGCTTGCCGACAGCGGGGCAAGCGCAAATGAGCCCCTTGCACCACGCTATCTATTCTCCCTCCAGGGGGGTCGTGGACCCCCGAGAGGGAGAAAAGGTGTCGGTATGACGGTTGTCGGGATGCCAGTGCCGGCCTACTGTGCGCCGGGATCCCAACAACCGGTATACTGAATACCACCCAAATCAAACACTGCTCAATGAGGACTCTACTTGGGATAGTCTTATTTAAAAAATAACTCCTACTATTTTTTTCTGGTGTGAATGCTCCCAGACATGATTCCAAAAGACATATGCCATGGGGGGAGATGTATCAAGCTTTCAAGAGAGATAAAGTGGTGAAGTCTCCCATAGCTTCTAGTTATCATTTAATTAGCATTTTCTATCAAATTATTGGTTGGTAGATCATACTACTACACAAGTGTCAGTTTAAACATTTGGGCAACTATCCCAACAGCACTGGCCTATCTGTCTCAGGCCCTTATCTGTCTGTAACTGTTCTTCCTCTGAGATAGTTCCACCTCACTATTTCCTCACACATCCTGATAAACAGTAAGAGCCAAGATAAGACTAACATGTTATATTGCTTTATGGCATTGCAACATGTCAGAAGCCACATTATTGGCGGCTCCTAGGCTCTGCAATACTGTGAACCAGTTAAGTCACTTGAGGTCTAACTGGCAACAACTTGCAGAGTGTGTCCAAAAAAAAAACACACTATGATCCACGCCTCAATGGGATTTTGAAATTTAGATCTAGATAGAAGGAAAATGTAGTGTGACGATGATGGCCATGTGTGGCATTGTCTGACTGCACCAGCACCAAACAAGTGTGTGTGGCCACATTGGACAGAGCTCAGGTGGAATAAATCTGCTGTTTGGTGTGACCCTATATCTTTTTGCTCACAAGCTCAATGCTTTCATTTCCAGAGTGCACAGCTTTGTGGGAACAATGGCTTCAGTTCATCGTACTAGCACTGACCAGAATAATGAGAAATTACCATTATTCCAGAGATGTAATTCCTCTTCCCCAAACTCTAATGAGCCGTACAGATGGGAGATGTGGAGGGAGATGTGTGCTGAGCGAACCGTTCAGCGCACATCTCTCCCCCCGCTCAGCACAGCACGAAGTACTGAGCGAGGGGACGGATGGACATGGGGGCCGCTCATTTCACCTAGCGACCTGCTAGATTGTGTCTGCATGCAGGCCAATCTAGCACCGGCGATAGCGGCGCGCGGGGACCGTGCATCGCTACCACCAGCACCCCTACAGGCGAAGTGATGTGATCTTAATTTCTAAGCAATCTAGTCAGATTGCTTAGAAATTAAGTAAACGTCGCTCCGGTGTACCCCCCTTAAGTAAGGTAGAAATGCCCTCTCACCCAAATAATTAGTTGTAAAATATTGCTTGAATAATTAAATCTGTAAAGCACTTGTAGGGCCTTATTAAAGGTACTAGAAGATGAAACTATGCTAAGTTTAAAATGATCTAACAGATCTAGGGGTCTGTTTACTAAGTCTTGGAGAGAGATAAAGTGGACAGAGATAAACTACCAGCTAATCAGCTCCTAACAGCCATGTTACATACTGGAATTGAAAATTGACAGTTATGAACTGATTCGTTACTACTTTATCTCCATCCACCTTATCTCTCTCCAAGACTTGGTACATAGACATCTTAGTTTTTGGAGGGTGGCCCCTGCTAGCCTGAGTAGATCGTGCTGGCTGACTGCTCCAATGTGTTTAAAACAAAAGCAAAGCTGCTGGGCAGGATTTTCAGTCTGCTTCTGGACCGCCAGACACTATAGTGCAGACCACAGGTAGCAAGGTATTGCCTCCCTCCCCCCCCCCCCCTTGCCTCCCCCCCCTACACACACACACCACCACACCACCACCACCATCTCTATTTGGGGAACACTACTGAAGAGCTATGGATGGCATGTAATACTCTTGAGATCCGGTAGGTTAAGATGTGGTCGAACTCTGCCAGCTTCCTACAATTAAGTTACCCACACTGGGTGAATTTTTCATCTTTTTTTTTTTCCTAACATGTAGACATGTAACATTCCATTTAAAACAAGAACAGAAGGTCAAAATAAAAAGGATAAAAAATGTGATTAGGCATTCAGCAATAATATTCTCAATTACAGAGGTTGCGTTAGCAAACTGTCCCTGCAAAGTCCCCACAGGCTGTTGACAGAAAAGACTGCCTGCTCTGCATACGGCCCATTTCCTCACAGTGTGTATATATATATATATATATATATATATACACACTGCTCAAAAAAATAAAGGGAACACTTAAACGACACAATGTAACTCAAGTCAATCACACTTCTGTGAAATCAAACTGTCCACTTAGGAAGCAACACTGATTGACAATCAATTTCACATGCTGTTGTGCAAATGAAATAGACAACAGGTGGAAATTATAGGCAATTAGCAAGACACCCCCAATAAAGGAGTTGTTCTGCAGGTGGTGACCACAGACCACTTCTCAGCTCCTATGCTTTCTGGCTGACATTTTGGCCACTTTTGAAAGCTGGCGGTGCTTTCACTCTAATGGTAGCATGAGACGGAGTCTACAACCCACACAAGTGGCTCAGGTAGTGCAGCTCATCCAGGATGGCACATCAATGCGAGCTGTGGCAAGAAGGTTTGCTGTGTCTGTCAGCGTAGTGTCCAGAGCATGGAGGCGCTACCAGGAGACAGGCCAGTACATCAGGAGACGTGGAGGAGGCCGTAGGAGGGCAACAACCCAGCAGCAGGACCGCTACCTCCGCCTTTGTGCAAGGAGGAACAGGAGGAGCACTGCCAGAGCCCTGCAAAATGACCTCCAGCAAGCCACAAATGTGCATGTGTCTACTCAAACGATCAGAAACCAACTCCATGAGTGTGGTATGAGGGCCCGACGTCCACAGGTGGGGGTTGTGCTTACAGCCCAACACCGTGTTGTGCGGTGGCATTTCTTTGGGGTGCCGCACAGCCCTCCATATGCTCGCTAGAGGTAGCCTGACTGCCATTAGGTACGGAGATGAGATTCTCTGACCACTTGTGAGACCATATGCTGGTGCGGTTGGCCCTGGGTTCCTCCTAATGCAAGACAATGCTAGACCTCATGTGGCTGGAGTGTGTCCCCCAGACCTGAATCCAATTGAGCACATCTGGGACATCATGTCTCGCTCCATCCACCAACGCCACGTTGCACCACAGACTGTCCAGGAGTTGGTGGATGCTTTAGTCCAGGTGTGGGAGGAGATCCCTCAGGAGACCATCCGCCCCCTCATCAGGAGCATGTCCAGGTGTTGTAGGGAGGTCATACAGGCACGTGGAGGCCACACACACTACTAAGCCTCATTTTGACTTGTTTTAAGGACATTACATCAAAGTTGGATCAGCCTGTAGTGTGTTTTTCCCACTTTAATTTTGAGTGTGAATCGAAATCCAGACCTCCATGGGTTAATAAATTTGATTTCCATTGATAATTCATGTGTGATTTTGTTGTCAGCACATTCAACTATGTAAAGAACAAAGTATTTAATAAGAATATTTCATTCATTCAGATCTAGGATGTGTTATTTTAGTGTTCCCTTTATTTTTTTTAGCAGTGTATATATATATATATATATATATATATATATATACAGTTGTGCTCATAAGTTTACATACCCTAGCAGAATTTGTGATTTTCTGGCCATTTGTCAGAGAATATGAATGAAAACTCACAAACTTTTCTTTCACTCATGGTTAGTGGTTGGGTGAAGCCATTTATTGGCAAACAACTGTGTTTACTCTTTCTCATACGTCCTAGAGCAGAGATTTTCAACCTGTTACAACTCGCGGCACACTGAACAAGATTTAAATATTGCCAGGGCACACTCAGATATAATGGTGCTGTATGGTGCAGTTGCATGTCCTAGGATGTCATGTCGCAGCTTCTCCATAGGTAATGCCTGAGCCACATCTGAGAAAGCCAGAAGAGCCCAACACTGCCCGGGCCCAAAATTAGAACTGGCTCTGCAACCACTTAACCCACCAGTATTGATTGTTCCAGGGCCTCAGTAGCGGCAAAACACTGACGGGCCTGGCTGTGCTTCTATGGCGGCACACCTGGAGACTGCTCAGGGCACACTTGTGTGCCACGGCACAGTGCTTGAAAAACACTGTCCTAGAGGATGCTGGGGGTGCTTCAAGAACCATAGGGTATAGACGGGATCCGCAGGACACATGGGCACACTATAAGACTTTGAATGGGTGTGAACTGGCTCCTCCCTCTATGCCCCTCCTCCAGACTCCATTTAGATTCTGTGCCCAGCGAGACTGGATGCACACTGAGGAGCTCTCCAGAGTTTCTCAGAGACAGACTTTATTTAGGCTTTTTCTTTTCAGGGAGACCTGCTGGCTACAGGCTCCCTGCATCGTGGGAGTGGGGGGAGAGAAGCAGACCTACTTCTTAAGAGTTCAAGGGCTCTGCTTCTTAGGCTACTGGACACCATTAGCTCCAGAGGGTTCGATCACTACGGTACGCCTAGCTGCTTGTTCCCGGAGCCGCGCCGTCACCCCCCTCACAGAGTCAGAAGATTGAAGCCGGGTGAGTATGAGAAGATCAGAAGACTTCAGTGACGGCAGAAGACGGCATTTGAGGTACCGCACGGCGGTCGCGCTGCGCGCCATGCTCCCACACTGATCACGGCACTGCAGGGTGCAGGGCGCAGAGGGGGCGCCCTGGGCAGCATGGGGGGCCTCAAACAGCACTGGCATAGAGTATAACAGTGCCCAGGCACTTGTTAAGGGACCCCCGCCAGTATAAAGATTTTTTGAGCGGGACTGAAGCGCGCCATGTAGGGGGCGGGGCTTAGCCGCATAGCTCTCACCAGCGCCATTTTTCTCTTCACAGAAGGCTGCAGAGACGCTGGCACTGACCTCCACACTGCTGTGCAAGTAACAGGGTGCAAGACGGGGGTGGGGGGGCACTAGTGATTGGTGAATTATTATATATGTAAAAAGCGCTAGCAGGTCTGGGCAGTCTTGTTACTGACTTCAGAACCGGGATAGGTGCTGGGTGTGAGCTGGCAGAACTCTCTCTGTGTCTCTCTAACAGGCTCTGCTGTGGGTCTGTCTCCTATAGCCCCAGTGTGGTTGTGGCTGTCGGTACGCATGTGTGTCGACATGTCTGAGGCTGAATGCTCTTCCCAGGAGGAGGCTGGTGTGGGGACAGACAGTTCTGTGAGAGTGACAGTGTCGGCACCACCGACACCGACGGATGATTGGGTCAATATGTTGAGTGTTTTAAACACAAATGTGACTAAGTTGGCTAAGAGATTTGATAAATCTGAGTCTAAGAACCAGACATGGAGGAAATCCATGGAAGATGCTTTGTCACAGGTCCAGACCCCTTCGGGGCCGCAGAAATGTGCATTTGCCCAGATAGTAGATACAGATACCGACACGGACTCTGATTCCAGTGTCGACTATAGTGATGCCAGATTACATCCAAAACTGGCTAAGAGTATTCAGTACATGATTGTGGCGATAAAAGACGTGCTACATATCACTGAGGACCCTGCGGTTCCTAATACGAGGGTCTGTATGTTTAAAGGAAAGAAACCTGAGGTAACGTTTCCTCCCTCTCATGAACTGAACGCACTTTTTGAAAAAGCTTGGGAAAATCCTGACAAAAAGATACAGGTTCCCAAAAGAATTCCAATGGCATAGCTGTTCCCCTCTGGGGACAGGGACAGCTGGAAGTCAATCCCCACGGTAGACAAGGCTTTATCGCGTCTATCCAAAAAGGTGGTGCTTCCGTCCCCTGACACGGCAGCCCTAAAGGATCCTGCGGATCCTAAGCTGGAAAATACCCTGAAATCCATTTATGTCACTACAGGGTCGCTACTCAGGCCCGCTGTTGCTGCGGCATGGGTGAGTAGCGCTATTGAAAAGTGGGCAGATAACTTGTCCTCTGAGGTAGATACCCTAGATAGGGATAGTGTGCTTTTGACTTTGGGTCACATCAAGAACACTGCAGCATATTTAAAGAAAGCTTTAAGGGATATTGGCCTTTTGGGATCAAGGGCCAATGCCATGGCTGTCTCAGCTAGGAGAGCATTGTGGATTCATCAATGGAATGCTGATGCTGACTCTAAGAAGGCGATGGAGTCTCTACCGTTTAACGGTAAGGTCTTGTTTGGTGACGGCCTCACTGACCTAGTGTCTACGGCTACCGCGGGTAAGTCATCTTTTTTACCTTATGTTCCCGCACAACAGAGGAAATCGCCTCACTATCAGATGCAGTCCTTTTGGCCCAACAAATTCAAGAAAGGACGTGGGTCCTCTTTCCTTGCTGCGAGGGGGAGAGGAATGGGAAAAAGGTCACAGGCTGTGGCAAGTTCCCAGGAACAGAAGTCCTCTCCGGCTTCTACCAAATCCACCGCATGACGCTGGGGATCCGCTGCGGGAGTCCGCACCAATGGGGGCACATCTCTAACTCTTAAGTCAGGTCTGGGTGCACTCGGACCTGGATCCTTGGATAGTAGATACCCAGGGATACAAGTTAGAGTTTCAAGACGTGCCCCCTCACCGATTTTTCAAATCGGCCTTGCCAGCTTCTCTTCCAGAAAGGGAGATAGTAAGCACTACGATTCTAAAGTTGTGTCAAAATCAAGTGATTGTCACGGTACCCCTGTCTCAACAGGGGGAAGGTTTTTATTCGAGCCTATTCGTGGTCCCGAAGCCAGATGGCTCAGTCAGACCGATTCTAAACCTAAAATCCCTCAATTTCTTTCTGAAAAAATTCAAGTTCAAGATGGATTCTCTACGAGCGGTGATCTCCAGTCTGGAGGAGGGGGATTTTATGGTGTCGGTCGACATAAAAGATGCCTACTTACATGTCCCCATATATCCTCCACATCAGGCTTACCTGAAATTTGCTGTGCAGGATTGTCATTATCAATTTCAGACATTGCCGTTTGGTCTGTCCACGGCTCCGAGGATTTTCACCAAAGTAATGGCGGAAATGATGGTTCTCCTGCGCAAGCAGGGAATCACAATTATCCCGTACTTGAACGATCTCCTCATAAAGGCGAGGTCCAAGGAGCAGTTGTTGAAGAATGTTGCCCTTTCACTGACGATTCTGCAACAACATGGTTGGCTCCTAAATTTGCCAAAATCACAGTTGGATCCAACGACACGGCTGTCGTTCCTGGGTATGATTCTGGATACAGAATTGCAGAGAGCTTTTCTTCCAGTGGAAAAAGCTCTGGAAATACAGAACATGGTAAAACAGATTCTGAAGCCGGCAAGGGTGTCAGTTCTTCACTGCACTCGGTTGTTGGGGAAGATGGTGGTGGCCTACGAGGCCATTCCGTTCGGCAGGTTCCATGCCAGGGTGTTTCAGTGGAACCTGCTGGACCAGTGGTCCGGGTCTCACCTGGACATGCACCGGAAAATAATTCTATCTCCCAGGACCAGAATTTCCCTTCTGTGGTGACTGCACAGTTCTCACCTTCTGGAGGGACGCAGATTCGGGATTCAGGATTGGATCCTGGTGACCACAGATGCAAGCCTCCGAGGCTGGGGAGCAGTCACGCAGGGAAGAAACTTTCAGGGAAAGTGGTCAAGCCAGGAAGCTTGTCTACACATAAACATTCTGGAATTAAGAGCCATCTACAACGGCATACTGCAAGCAGAACATCTTCTTCGAGGTCTGCCGGTCTTGATTCAGTCTGACAACGTGATAGCAGTGGCCTACATAAACTGCCAAGGCGGAACAAAGAGCAGAGCGGTGATGGCCGAGGCCACGAAGATTCTTCACTGCGTGGAAAGACATGACAGCGCTCTGTCAGCGGTCTTCATTCCAGGAGTGGACAACTGGGAAGCAGACTTCCTCAGCAGACACGATCTCCATCCAGGAGAGTGGGGTCTTCATCTAGAGGTCTTTGCAGAAGTGACAAGTCGTTGGGGAGTTCCTCAAGTGGACATGATGGCGTCCCGCCTCAACAAGAAACTTCAGAGATATTGTTCCAAGTCAAGGGACCCTCAAGCGATAGCGGTGAACGCCCTAGTGACACCCTGGGTGTTTCAGTCGGTATGTGTTCCCTCCACTTCCACACATTCCAAAGGTGATAAAAATTATAAGAAGAACAAGGGTTCAGGCGATCCTCATTGTTCCAGATTGGCCAAAAAGGGCCTGGTATCCAGATCTTCAGGAGTTGCTCATAGAAGATCCCTGGCCTCTTCCTCTTTGGAAGGACCTGTTACAACAGGGGCCGTGTGTGTATCAGGACTTACCGCGGCTGCGTTTGATGGCGTGGCGGTTGAACGCCAAATCCTAGCCCGAAAGGGTATTCCCAGTGAAGTCATTCCGACACTTCTTCAGGCTAGAAAAGAAGTAATGGCAAAGCATTACCACCGTATTTGGAGAAAATATGTGTCTTGGTGTGAATCCAAGAAAGCTCCTACGGAAGAATTTCACCTGGGGCGTTTGCTCCATTTCCTACAAGCAGGTGTGGATGCGGGCCTAAAGTTAGGCTCTATTAAAGTACAGATTTCGGCTTTGTCGATCTTTTTTCAAAAAGAATTGGCCTCCCTTCCAGAAGTTCAGACCTTCGTAAAAGGCGTGCTGCACATCCAACCTCCCTTTGTGCCCCCAGTGGCACCATGGGACCTTAATGTGGTGTTGCAATTCTTGCAATCACATTGGTTTGAACCTTTGCACAAGGTTGAGTTAAAATTCCTTACTTGGAAAGTGGTCATGCTGTTGGCCTTGGCGTCTGCAAGGCGAGTGTCTGAGTTGGCGGCTTTGTCTCACAAAAGCCCCTATTTGATTTTCCATGCTGATAGAGTGGAGTTGAGAACTCGTCAGCAATTTCTGCCAAAAGTGGTTTCATCATTTCATGTAAACCAGCCAATTGTGGTGCCAGTGGCTACTGACGCCTTGGCGGAATCAAAGTCTCTCGATGTGGTCTGAGCTTTGAAGATCTATGTCGCCAGAACGGCACAGATTAGGAAAACAGAGGCTCTGTTTGTCCTGTCGGCTCCCAACAAGATTGGGGCTCCTGCTTCTAAGCAGACTATTGCCCGCTGGATTTGTAATACGATTCAGCAGGCTCATTCTACGGCAGGATTGCCGTTACCGAAATCGGTGAAAGCCCATTCTACCAGAAAGGTGGGCTCATCCTGGGCGGCTGCCCGGGGAGTCTCGGCGTTACAACTTTTGCCGAGCTGCTACTTGGTCGGGTTCAAACACCTTTGCGAAGTTTTACAAGTTTGATACCCTGGCTGAGGAGGACCTCTTGTTTGGTCAATCGGTGCTGCAGAGTCATCCGCACTCTCCCGCCCGTTCTAGAGCTTTAGTATAAACCCCATGGTTCTTGAAGCATCCCCAGCATCCTCTAGGATGTATGAGAAAATAGAATTTTAATACCTACCAGTAAAGCCTTTTCTCCTAGTCCGTAGAGGATACTGGGCGCCCGTCCCAGTGCGGGCTGTGTTTGCAGTTTGGTTATAGTTACGCTCATGTTGCGTTGAGTTCAGTCAATCTGTGACTGTTGTTGGTTATGCCGTTACATGCGTTGTTGTTGAATGCCATGTTGTTCGGTGTGTTAGTGGTGATAGCTGGTATGTATCTCACCTTAGTTTAAAATAATAAAATAAATCCTTTTCCTCTAAATGTCCGTCTCCCTGGGCACAGTTCCTATAACTGGAGTCTGGAGGAGGGGCATAGAGGGAGGAGCCAGTTTACACCCATTCAAAGTCTTATAGTGTGCCCATGTCTCCTGCGGATCCCATCTATACCCCATGGTTCTTGAAGCATCCCCAGCATCCTCTACAGACTAAGAGAAAAGGATTTACTGGTAGGTATTAAAATCCTATTTTTAAATCATAATGACAACAGAAACTACCCAAATGACCCTGATCAAAAGTTTACATACCATAGAGATTTTGGCCTGATAACATGCACACAAGTTGACACAAACGGGTTTGAATGGCTACTAAAGGTAACCATCCTCACCTGTGATCTGTTTGCTTGTAATCAGTGTGTGTGTATAAAAGGTCAGTGAGTTTCTGGACTCCTGAAAGACCCTTGCATCTTTCATCCAGTGCTGCACTGACGTGTCTGGATTCTGAGTCATGGGGAAAGCAAAAGAATTGTCAAAGGATTTGCGGGAAAAGGTAATTGAACTGTATAAAACAGAAAAGGGATATAAAAAGATATCCAAGCAATTGAGAATGCCAATCAGCAGTGTTCAAACTCTAATTAAGAAGTAGAAAATGAGGGATTCTGTGGAAACCAAAACACGGTCAGGTAGACATATTATTATAGATATATAATAATAGATAGATATATTAAGCAGATGTTACTCCACAAAGATAGACGACATCCTTGGTGCCTTCTACGCCAACTATTTAAAGAAAGAAATTAGCAGTACTCAAAGGATTTTCATACCCAACAGAATACACCGGACCCTCGGTTTAATTATCAATGTTTCAACTTAACTCAGTTAAATTGAAACATCGATAAATGATCCGGCTGTCCGGTGTATTCTGTTGGGTGTGAAAATCCTTTGAGTGCTGCCAGTTTCTCTCTCTCTCTCTCTCTCTCTCTCTCTCTCCTTCTCTGACTTTTTTACATAACTTAGGGGTAATCCTTGGAGAGAGATAAAGTGGAAGGAGAGAGAGTACCAACCAAAAAGCTCCTAACTGCCATTTTTCAAACACAGCCTGTAACATGGCAGTTAGGAGTTGATTGACTGGTACTTTATCTCTCTCCAAGGCATTTTAAAATAGAACCTTTAATAATTACAATTGCAACCAAACACAGTGGTAACTTCTCATGCTCTCTGGAGATACTTACCAGGAGTTGAAAAGGGGAGTGGTCACAGCAAACAGAAAGGGTGGTGCTTTTTTCCCCATGGTATCCACCCAGCACACTGACTAATACTTGTAAAAAATTCTTGAACCTATCTGTTGATATATTTTCAAGATATTGGTTACATATATTTGCAAATACATGGGAAGCTGCTGAGCCACTTCACGGCTTCTGTGATATCAGCAGTCCTACACTACATAACAGTGCCCACATAGGGCAATGTGATTTGTTTACAGTAAGGCCTCATGATAAAGGCTCATACAAAAATGCATCCAGATTGAGGGCTAGCTTACCTAAGAGCCAACCTTAGGATCTCCCATTTGCACTACAAGGTCCAGCAATACTGGCAGTGTTTAGTTACGGAATGAGGAGTGAAGAGTGGGCAGAGTTCCAGCCAGCTGCAGGGACTGATTGGATGAGATCTCTCTGTCCCTGCAGTTTTCGTCTGAAAAAAGTATTTATCTTCATATAACGTCATTCATTATTTTAATGTTTTTCTGCTACCTGAATTGTAGGAGTGGGGTAATACTGGAGATGGTAATGTTGTTATCTTCTCTGTTAACCCTTTGCTAAATAGTGGGGATACTTAAATGATGTGAGAGCACTTGTTTCCGTATGATATAAGTAGAAATTTGTTTGGCGAATGGGGCCCTTAGAGCCAGTGAATAAATAGTGGGAGCCCCTTAAGAGGGACAATAATATGTATGTATGGCCTTTACTAGGAATTTTATGCAACATGTAAAACCATGGGGGTCATTCCGAGTTGATCGCAGCAGCAAATTTGTTAGCAGTTGGGCAAAACCATGTGGGTGATTCCAAGTTGATCGCAGCAGGAAATTTTTTAGCAGTTGGGCAAAACCATGTGCACTGCAGGGGGGGGGGGGAGATATAACATTTGCAGAGAGAGCTAGATTTGGGTGTGGTGTGTTCAATCTGCAATCTAATTTGCAGTGTAAAAATAAAGCAGCCAGTATTTACCCTGCACAGAAATAAAATAACCCACCCAAATCTAACTCTCTCTGCAAATGTTATATCTCCCCCCCCCCCCACCCTGCAGTGCACGTGGTTTTGCCCAACTGCTATAAAATTTCCTGCCGCGATCAACTTGGAATTACCCCCCATGTGCACTGCGGGGGGGGGGGGGGGGGGGCAGATATAACATGTGCAGAGAGAGTTAGATTTGAGTGGGGTGTGTTCAAACTGAAATCTAAATTGCAGTGTAAAAATAAAGCAGCCAGTATTTACCCTGCACAGCAGCATTGCACACGCTAGGCCGCCGCCCTCTGGGAGTGTATCTTAGCATAGCGAACAAAAGATTAGCAAAACTTCTACTAAATAATTCTTTACAGTTTCTGAGTAGCTCCGGACCTACTCACAGATTGCGATCAGCTTAGTACGTTTATTACTGGTTTGACGTCACAAACACGCCTTGCGTTCGGCCAGCCACTCCCCCGTTTCTCCAGACACTCTCGCGTTTTTCCCTGACATGTCTGCGTTTTTTAGCAAACGCCGGGAAAACGCTGAGTTGCGGCCCAGAAACGCCCCTTTCCTGTCAATCATTTACCAAACAGCAGTGCGACTGAAAAGCGCCGCAGAAGCCACAGCAAAACAGCTAAGTTTTGTGTTAAATAACTAAGCGCATGCGCAATTTGCAACAAATCGCAGCATAGCGAAAATCGGCGACGAGCGAACAACTCGTAATGACCCCTATGGTTTTGCCCAACTGCTAACAAATTTGCTGCTGCGATCAACTCTGAATTACCCCATATACTGTATGCAGGATATTTATCTTTTGTAACACACATTTAGAGAGGTCGCTATCTGTGTCCTGCACACATATAACTTGCAGATAAGAAAAACAGCTAACCATTATGGTTTTACAGATCTGCAGATCTAGGTTTCTGGTTTGTCATTTACATCACTATTACATATGTCATATTTTTCCATTGTGATTAGATTTTTTGTTGAACTGTGTGACAGATATATCTGTACTTTGAGCCTAATTAAGCTTGGATCGCAGTGTGTGATCCAGCCGCAAGTTTTGAGAAAAAGATGAGGACGCATGCACAGCGCCCATCCTAAGCCTGGGGTGGCACAGAAAATGCTATCACCTCTGCCTGTCAATCAGGCAGAGGCGGTCGCGGGGCAGGCAACGCTCTATTTCCAGGGAGAAGACGGATCGTTGCGGGGGTGGTGCAATGAGAACGGGGGAGTGGAGGTGTTCAAACGGGGGCATGATCACAGCAGCTGTGTGACGTCACATGCAGCCACCGCGATCGAGAACATGGCGCCGGCAGGAGCCATCCTTGTTTCTGCTAACAAGCATAAATTGCGATGCGTTCGCAATTTCTGTGTGTTGAACGGGGGGAGGCAGCGGTCAGCATGCTGGGTAGCCTTGCCCATCGATGGGCGGCCCCCATCATGTGAACTAAAGGAATTTGCAATCCTTACTGAATTAGGCCCCATATTTCTTATAGTAGATATTACAATAACAGTGACTAATAGTATAAATAGATATTGCAGGACTTTTCATATACAATTGTTATTACCAGGCAAAACCAGATTGTAGGGTCTAAAAAAAAAAATCTTCATTATTATTTCATTTATCATGAAAGAGAATATTTTGATCTTTGATACATGGTGTGTCCTATCTTCTTAGGACACAATGGGGATGTGACAAAATGGAGGCTCCAACCCAGATTCCATTATTAGGGAGTATAGTAACTGGTGGCCTATCCTACTGCAATACTGTATTTCCCCTATTTATTAAAACCCCCCAGCTTAATAGTGAACACACCATCTGGTTTAATGGGTGATGGATTTTGCCATTGTGGAAATTGCTTTAAAAGTAACTGACGTTTTATGTAAATCTAAGCAATTTAACTAGGTAGAGTTTGCAATGCTACAGTATATATGTTTGTTTTTTTTTTAAGAATATACCGGTAATATGTATGATTTGGGTTTTGTTTATTGGCATGAGACCTCTTTCTCTTGATTCACACAGGAGGTAGGGTAAGGATCATAGACGGCGATGAAGTTCTTCCTCACTCCAAACCTTACATGGCTCTGATCGAGTTTGAGACAGAACATTATGAAATAATATGTGGAGGAAGTTTAATAAGAAGAAACTGGGTGCTAACAGCAGCTCATTGTCAAATGTAAGTACATCAGGTGTCATCTAGATACTGTAACTAGAGATTGTGATTTTGTAAAGGAATGTATATCATTTTCCACCAGTGATTGAACAACAGTTATATTGTGCCTTTGATAGAACACACTGTGTGTCAGGCATGTCCATACCCTCCAACTGTACCTTTTTGGCCGGTACGGTACCGTTTATTAATGGTCTGTACCGGCCAAAAAGGGCTTTGTACCGATTTTTGACTCACTAAATCTCAATTTAAAGTATAGGAAACGGGGCGTGGCCATGCCCCCTTTACCCGTGGCCATGCCCCTTTTCCTAATTTGTATTGGGTTTCCAGTGTACAATGTTGGAGGGTATGCATGTCTTACATTCGGAATGGATTCGGTAAGGGTCATTTATGAAGATTCCACAGCTGATGATGGACGAATCTGGGCAAATGCTTACAGCTACTGGATAGGTGCAATGATAAACCTTACTTTCAGTGGTATAAGTAGAAAAAATGGCTTAAAGATACTATGTGCGCACGCCAAAAAATGGGCGTGGCCAATGAAAATGGGAGCGTTATACACATATGGGGGGCCAGATACACATATGACCCCAATAGTGCCAGATACATGTTGTCCCAGAGGCGGAAATACCGCCAGTGCAACCAGTGCGTTGCACTGGGGCCCGCCTCTGTCCAGGGGCCCAAAGCATGTAATGAGTCAAACTGACTCATTACATGCCGCTGTGCGCTGCGGGCAACCGCTGCCCGCAGCGCACAGCCGCCCGGAGAGAGGAGAGGAGCAGCGGTAAGGGGGAAGGAGGAGGAGGAGGAAGGTGGAGGAGGGAGCCGCAGCAGCGCTTTGTTACTGGTTGAGGCGCTGCTGCTGCTGCCCCTCTGCTTCACTATAGGCTGTCTTCCGAGAACAGCCTATAGTGAAGCAGAGGGGCAGCAGCAGCAGCGCCTCCACCAATAACACAGCGCTGCTGCGGCTCACTCCTCCACCTCCCTCCTCCTCCTTCTCTCCTGCCCGGGAATCGTCTGACGCTGCACCGAAGAGCCTGAGCCAGCGGAGAGGGTAAGTATAATTATTTCTTTCTTTCTTTCTTTCTTTCTTTCTTTCTTTCTTTCTTTCTTTCTACAAAAAAAAAAACTGTCTGCCACAATGTGTAAAAAGGGGGAATCTGCTTGCCGCAATGTGTAAAAAGGGGGAATCTGCCTGCCACAATGTGTAAAAAGGGGGAATCTGCCTGCCGTAGTGTGTAAAAAGGGGGAATCTGCCTGCCGCAATGTGTAAAAACGGGGAATCTGCCTGCCGCAATGTGTAAAAACGGGGAATCTGCCTGCCGCAATGTGTAAAAACGGGGAATCTGCTTGCCGCAATGTGTAAAAAGGGGGAATCTGCCTGCCGCAATGTGTAAAAAGGGGGAATCTGCCTGCCGTAATGTGTAAAAAGGTGGATGCTGTCTGCCGTAATGTGTAACAAGGGCACGCTGTCTGCTGTAATGTGTAACAAGGGCACGCTGTCTGGCGTAATGTGTAACAAGGGCACGCTGTCTGCCGTAATGTGTAACAAGGGCACGCTGTCTGCCGTAATGTGTAAAAAGGGGACGCTGTCTGTCATTATGTGTAACAAGGGCACGCTGTCTGCCGTAATGTGTAACAAGGGCACGCTGTCTGCCGTAATGTGTAACAAGGGCACGCTGTTTGCCATAATGTGTAAAAAGGGCTCACTGTCTGCCGTTATGTGTAAAAAGTGTACGCTGTCTGCCGCTATGTTTAACAAGGGCACGCTGTCTGCCGTAATGTGTAACAAGGGCACGCTGTCTGCCGTAATGTGTAAAAAGGGGACGCTGTCTGTCATTATGTGTAACAAGGGCACGCTGTCTGCCGTAATGTGTAACAAGGGCACGCTGTTTGCCATAATGTGTAACAAGGGCACGCTGTCTGCCGTAATGTGTAACAAGGGCACGCTGTCTGCCATTATGTGTAAAAAGGGCTCACTGTCTGCCGTTATGTGTAAAAAGTGTACGCTGTCTGCCGCTATGTTTAACAAGGGCACGCTGTCTGCCGTTATGTGAAAAAAGTGTACGCTGTCTGCCGCGCTGTGTAATAAGGGCACGCTGTCTGCCGTTATGTGTAAAAAGGGTATGCTGTCTGCCGCTATGTTTAACAAGGGCACGCTGTCTGCCGTTATATGTATAAAGTGTACGCTGTCTGCCGCTATGTGTAACAAGGGCATGCTGTCTGCCGTTATGTGTAAAAAGTGCACGCTGTCTGCCGTTATGTGTAAAAAGGGCAAGCTGTCTGCTGCTATGTGTAAAAAGGGCACGCTGTCTGCCGTTATGTGTAAAAAAGAGGGAGTCTGTCTGCCGTAATGTGTAAAAAGGGGACGCTGTCTGCCGTAATGTGTAACAAGGGCACGCTGTCTGCCGTAATGTGTAAAAAGGGGACGCTGTCTGTCATTATGTGTAACAAGGGCACGCTGTCTGCCGTAATGTGTAACAAGGGCACGCTGTCTGCCGTAATGTGTAACAAGGGCACGCTGTTTGCCATAATGTGTAAAAAGGGCTCACTGTCTGCCGTTATGTGTAAAAAGTGTACGCTGTCTGCCGCTATGTTTAACAAGGGCACGCTGTCTGCCGTTATGTGAAAAAAGTGTACGCTGTCTGCCGCGCTGTGTAATAAGGGCACGCTGTCTGCCGTTATGTGTAAAAAGGGTATGCTGTCTGCCGCTATGTTTAACAAGGGCACGCTGTCTGCCGTTATTTGTATAAAGTGTACGCTGTCTGCCGCTATGTGTAACAAGGGCATGCTGTCTGCCGTTATGTGTAAAAAGTGCACGCTGTCTGCCGTTATGTGTAAAAAGGGCAAGCTGTCTGCTGCTATGTGTAAAAAGGGCACGCTGTCTGCCGTTATGTGTAAAAAAGAGGGAGTCTGTCTGCCGTAATGTGTAAAAAGGGGACGCTGTCTGCTGTAATGTGTAAAAAGAGGAATCTGTCCGCCGTAAGGTGTAAAAGGGTCTCTACCTGGTGTAGTGGTGCTACTGTGCGGCGTAATTTGAATAATGGAGACTACTGTGCACCGTTTTATGAATTGGTATTATTTTGTGGCCACACCCATTCCCAACGAAGCCACGCCACTATGTATTTTTGCGTGCGCCTACGGCGCGCACTGCCCCTGTTTTGCATGCAGGGGTGGTGCTCCGATGCCGTTTCTTGCACACAGTGCTAAAATGTCTAGTTACGGCACTGTTGCTAGGTATCCACTTCCCTGAGCAGGTCCCCCTCACCAGATCCTCTCCAGGGGTGAGGGGGTGGACTTGGATGGGATGGGGGAGGGGGCCAAGCCATTTTGTCGCCCATGGGCCCACTGCTCGCTAGTTCCTCCACTGTGTTGTCCCACTGTGCCAGATACACAAATGCCCCCACTGTGCCAGATACACAAATGCCCCCACTGTGCCAGATACACAAATGCCCCACTGTGCCAGATATACATTATTATTATTATTACTTATTATGGAACGAGAAGCATATGAAAAAGAAGTAGAAAGATTGCTCTCTGATGTCACAACATACGAAGTCCTAGAACGTGATCCTACCAAACAATTTCTACAGGAGCATGAACAACATCTCGAAGAAGGTCTCACCACGGGAATTCTGAACAAAAAAGAATTTGACTTCATCCTGGAAAAACATCCATAGATACCTACCTTTTATTTCTTACTGAAAACTCACAAGAGCCTCATAAATCCACCTGGACGACCAATAGTATCAGGTATCAAATCAGTCACATCTAATCTGTCAAAATACACAGACTCTTTTCTCCAAACAATAGTTACTCAACAGAAGAGCCATCTTCAAGATACTACAAGTATACTCCAAAAATTAGAAGCTATTCAATGGGAACAGAACTTCTTTCTTTGCACCACTGACGTCAAGTCTTTATATACATGTATAGCACACGATCTAGGATGTGCTCATAATAGACATTTTCTTTCTACAATGACAAACCTCCCTAACCAACAGGTCAATTTCATAATGGCAAATATCGAATTTGTGCTAACACACAACTACTTCTGGGATAACGATAAATTCTACTTGCAAAAGTGTGGAACTGCCATGGGCACATCATTGGCACCCAGTTATGCCAACCTCTTCCTCGACAAATGGGAAGATGATAACATCTGGTCGAATAACGAATACCTATCACACATCAAGTGTTGGTATCGTTATATCGACGATATCTTCTTCATATGGAGGGGTACAGAGGAAACCCTTGAAGAATTTAAATCCTACATAAACAATAATACCTTGAACCTGGAGTTTACAACAATAACAAGTAAAGAGCAGATTGTCTTCCTGGATTTGGAAATCTATATTCAAAACAACACTCTACAATCAAAGACACATATTAAACCCGTTAATGGAAATAATATGTTAGCAACAACCAGTAACCACCATCAGACCTGGAACGCAAACATACCACGCGGCCAGTTCCAAAGAATAAAAAGAAATTGCACAGATCCGATCATTTTTAAGGCACAAAGTGAAGACATGCTGAACAAGTTTCTGGAGAAAGGGTATAAGAAAGAAAAATTGGAAGCGGACATTGCAAAAATTTAACAGATTGATAGAAAAGATAAAAACAAAGATAAGAATGTTTCTCTATGTCTCCATTTCATCACTCAATTTAACAGCAATTCAAAAGTGATAGAAGAAATGCTGAACAAACACTGGCATATCCTGCATCTAGATGAAACACTACGACCCATGTTGCCAGAAAAACCAAAAGTCATTTACCGCAAAGCTAAAACTATTAAACAATTCCTAGTCTCAAGCCATCTGAAGAATAAAACACAAAGCAGTTCTAAAACGGGCAAAGGTTATTTTAAGTGTTTAAACTGCAAAGCCTGCAAAAATGATAAGGAGAAATCCACCAGACCCACTACAGCCTTCAAATCATTTGCGACAGGAAAAGACAATACCATCTATGACTCCCTTACGTGTGACACAGAAGGGGTTATATATTTAGCCACCTGCCCTTGTGGGTACCAATATGTCGGCCAAACTAAAAGGAAAGCAAAGATAAGATTTGCCGAACATATCTACAATGTAAAAAAGGGACTTAAAACACACAGCTTATCAAACCATTTTTTAGAGAAACATCATAAAGACCCGACTGGACTCACGTTCTTACCAATTCAAAAGATAAGAACAAACTGGAGAGGAGGAGACATAACCATTGATCTAAGAAAACAATAAAGCAAATGGATTTTTGAATTAAAAACCTTACAACCATCTGGCCACAATATTGACATCGACCTCAACGTTTTTTTATGAACACACACTCCTTACACTAAGTGGCACCTGTTTTAAACATATCCAACCCTTAAATCTTCAAATTTTAAGGAAAAAAAAAAGCACTTTTATTCTTTTTTACCATGTGCTTCCCGCAATTTTTTATGTCACTTCCGGTCCGGAAGTCCCGGAAGTTCCGTTTTTTCCAGATGGGAACAATAAAGTTTTACTATAAATAAACGACTTTTAAACCAAACAACCACCTTGAAAAAGTGCTCTGAACAGCACGAAACGCGTTGGTGGACAAGTGGTATCACAGACAAGAACATCTACGCCGCTTTAGCGGACCCGAACTGACGTCGCTATATCCGGCTTTTCTACAACATCCTTCTCCCGCTGGACTCACAAAGCCGGCCACGGACAGCCCTCACAGCGATACCAACAGCTGAGGAATCCCCGTGGGTAAGATAGGGACAGTTAGATTCCAGACTTTTACATCTATATCTGGATACCACCAACCTAACCATTTCTCAAAAGAGCTGTAAACAAAAGTTTTTAAGTATTAATCATTATTCTTTTTTACAGGTGCCACACTCACTTTCTACACGCATAATTTAGCGCTCGTTTTAAACCTACAATTGCCCCCACAGTGCCAGATATACATTGCCACCCTGTGCCAGATATACAATGCCCCCACAGTGCCAGATATACATTGCCCCACTGTGCGCTCATTGCCCCCACCCCCATCCCCCACCCCTTACCGCTGGCTCTGTTTCTTCTATGTGAGGCGAGGAGAGCGCAGCGCTTCTCCTGCCCCTCAATTCTCTTTGATGCCCGGTCTCATTTTCCAGCGGCAGGGTCAATCTGAAATGAGGCGCTGGTTCGTTAGCCAATCAGAGCTTTCGGACCAGCAGCCAATCAGGAGCCACGGCTGCCGGTCCGCGAGCTCTGATTGGCTAGCAAACCGGTGCCTTATTCAGATTGACCCCGCCGCCGCCGATGGAGACTGAGACCAGGCATCAAAGAGTATTGAAGCGCAGGAGAGGCGCTGCGCTGCGTTCTCCTCCCCTCACACAGAACAAAGCCAGCGGGATGCAGTATGGTGGACGGCCCAGAGGTGCAGCATACCGGCTAGGAATTTCTTACCGGTACACTGTACCACCCTGTACCGCCGTACTTGCAGCGCTGCTTACTTTACACAAGATCTGTTAAAGGTGGATAACATCTCCCAGTAAGGCCCAGCATATAAGTAGTGAAAGAGAGCAGTGGTGGATGTGGCCACCATGGCCCCACCTACCCTACTGCACAATGACCTGAAATATGTCAGAAAGGCCCCACCCACCCCAAATTTAAAAGAAGCAGAATCCGGCAGAGAGGCCTATTCTTCTGGGAGTGTGTGTATGTGTGTGTGTGGGGGGGGGGGGGATAGGGGGAGGGGAAGCGGCGGTGGGGGGGATCAACAACATTCTGGAGTTTACCAATCCGGGAGAGTAGGCAAGCATGTGTAGTACTGGTATGTGGGCGTGATGGGTTCCGCCCACACTTACATTGGCTCCCTGGATTTCTCCTCCAGGATCTCTCAGACTGGTGGGGCACAGTTTTAGTTCAGCATTAATGTAGTACTTATTATGCTGGGTTCCTGTGTTAGGGATTGCAGTGGTATAAAGTATGGCTGTATTATTGTGCTCATTCGTTCTTTGTGACCTAGACTATAGTGCATATCTGTTGACTTTTGTAATAATATATCGTAATAAAACATAAGTAAATATTTGGTAGGGGTGTTATTTCATATTGTTGTCAGACGTCTTACTGGCCACTGGGACCATATTACCTTCATTGTGCCACACTGCCGAGGAAGGTGTAGGTAATTAATGAGAAAAACACAGCAGGAAAAGTAATACATTATCTATTTACAATCTGACTAGTAGATTCTGAGTTTTGTTTCTAGTCGCTCTGAATACAATACATGGTGACTTCTGAGTACTTGCTGGTGTATTAGTGGATATTGGTTGAATATAACAGATCCCCCGAGTCTTGGATACAAATCCCCCGTTTGTGCAGCAGCGTGATTAGAATTGGTGGGCTTTAATGGTGTAGCACATGTCTTGATTTATTGCGCATATCAGTGTTTACTGTCAGTGTTAGTTCTGGGAAGTTTTGTGGCACATTAGTCTAGTAGTGTACTCCTGTATGTGGCTGGTGTAGAGTCATTGTCCAGGGTGGCAGGGCTCTGTTTAAATTGCCTGCTTTAGTAATTTATTACATGTATTTTGTGGTAGTGTGTACAGTATATATACTATCTTCCTGTTTTGTGGGCTACAGTAGGTTATACCCCTTTCACACCGCAGCTTGTACCCGGTAATTTGCCGTTTTTACTGGCTTCCTAAACGGTTTGAGCTGCGATGTGAAAGGGTCACCTTCAATTTACCGTTTACAAAATACCGGTATTTTGAAACGGTAAAAAAGCAGGGTCCTATTCGTTTCAGACCCGTTTAATTGTGCAGTGTGAAAGGGTCTGAAACGGTATTTGCAAGCCCCAGAAGGTGATAGGCTGTCTCCATGTGTGATGTCACCAGGCAGAAGCAGGAAATAAACATTTAAAATGACAACCACTGTTTTGTATGGGTGAAACGGGTTCAGTGTGAAAGGTACCAAAACGGTAATGAAGTGGTAATATACTCAGTGGCGGTTCTTGCCACGGGCAAGCAGGACTTTTGCCCGGGGCGCCGCCTTCCGGAGGGCGCTGGCGCCATCCGGAGGGCGCCGCACCGTGGCAAGATCCGCCACTGCTGCCCGCTGTGTCCCCCGTCCGCCTCCGCTGCCCGCTGCCGTCCCAGTCCTCGGCGCCTCCTGTGAAGGGAACTAGACGCTATGCGTCTAGTTTCCCTTCGTGGAGAGTAACTGCTGAGCGGTGCGCGATGACGTCATCGCGCACCGCACAGCAAAGGTCCTCTCCACGAAGGGAACTAGACGCATAGCGTCTAGTTTCTCTTCGCGGAGAGGACCTTTTGCTGTGCGGTGCGCGATGACGTCATCGCGCACCGCTCAGCATTCAAGCGGCGCTTTCAATGTACAGGGGGCATGGCTCACCACGCCCCCTGTATTAGGCCACGCCCCTTTCCTGCCCGGGGCGTTGAACCGGCCCTGAATATACTGGTTACAACATGCGATGTGAAGGGGGTTTAACTGCTCAGACCCGTTTAAAGAACCGTTTCAAAAGCAGGTTTTGTGATGTGAAAGCAGCATATTAGAGTACGTGATTATCAATTATTTAAATCTTGACAAGCTAATATGACTGCATCCAAAGTTCTATAGGTGAGCTTCAGTGACATAACGGAATCATTATGGATTAATGCTGGGGCCCATTATGACTAGGGTTACTGCAAATTAACACTTGGCTTACTAGCTGTGGTTAGATTCCATGATTCATATCTTAGCAGACAATTAGTTTCAGCCTTAGTAGTGGAACTTTGTGCACATGCTACAGTAACAAACCTAAAGTTCCACTTGTCATAATCATTTCAATGTAAGTGGCAGATTACCTGACTTCATGTGGAAAACGTGGGCTTGGCAAGCCGAACAGATGTAAATAACCAAACAACAAGTTTCATGTGCAGTTTTGAGCAGGGCCGTCCTAACAGCAGTGTAGGCCCCTGGGCAAGCAATGCACTGGGGCCCCTTCCCATCCTCCAGCGGTAGGGGTAGTGGGGTGCTATATCTTCCACTCAGCCTGTAGGACCTGGAGCCATAATTTCTGAAAATTACTCCTTTGCTGGACAGATGGTAGGAGGGGTAGCAGTTGATTTACCAACGGACACAATACCAACGGTCATAATCCCGACAGCCATTGACCGACAATCAAAATACTGGCGTGGTCAAAATACCGACATTCATTATACCGGCATGATCAAAATGCCGACATAGCCAGAATGCCGACATTTGAAATGCCAACATGCATTTTTAAGGAATTTTTTTGCCCCAAAACAGACTTGTTCATACTTTACCACCCCAGTCGACCTGGAGGGGGGAATCTAATAGTGTGCCAAGCGCAGCAAGTCAACGTGCCTGAAGAAAGCGAGTGCAGCGAGCCATGCCAGTGGACGCATTACATTGTCGACCTATGTCCACATTGACACCAAAAAAAATCCCAGAAATACTCATGCTGATAGTTTAAAATGTCGGTATTCTAATTATGTCAGCATTTTGAACATGTCGGCATTTTGAACATGTCGGCATATTTTGACCGTGCCTGTATTTTGTCTGTCGGTCAATGGCTGTGGGGATTATGACTGTCGTTATTGTGTCCGTTGGTAAATCATACTGAACCCGGTAGGAGAAGTAGCGGGAGGGAGATCACTAAACTGCAGAAGTGGGTATTGGGCTGAATGAAGGGGCTCCAGGACATGACTTCCAGGGTGGTAGGAGATGTTTAATATGCAGAAGGTGGATAGTGGAGTGGGCTTAATATTCATCATTTTCTGGTGGGAGGGAAGTTTGCTTCACTGCAGATATGTCCAGTTCCTGGAAATAGATTTCTTAGCTTTTAATGTGAGAAAAAACTAGAGAGCCTCACCTTTCAGGAGGTACTGGAGATCAGAGGTCAGGAGCCAGAGCAATCCACCAACGAAAATCTAAAACTACTGTGCATACCAGGCGTGTGGAGATGGAGTAGGGACCAGCTGCTGGAAGGCAGATATGTCTGGTTCTGGGCACAGTAGAGACAAGCTGCCAGTGTCCACTGAAGGGGAGAGTCTCAGTTTTTGAGTATACCCTCAGAAAAACTCTAAAGGGCCCTACACATTTAAAGATCCACCGCCGAGCTGCCCGACGGTGGATACGGCCGACGGGCGACCCGGCGGCGGGGGGGCAGTGACGAGGGGAGTGAAGTTTCTTCACCCGGCTCCATAGAAGTGCAGGCAAATATGGACGAGATCGCAGTGCCGTAACTCCCAGAGGCAATGGAGCCTTTTGCCGCCGGGCGATAGCCACCAGGGGGCACAGAGGAGCAGGGCATATCCGCAGCGAGTGGTAGCGTACCTGCCGCTGCTGCAGTTGTGTTCCAGTCGACAGCAAGGTCCCGGGAGCCCGTGCGTTCAACCACTGTGCCGCGGTCCTCAACAATTGCCGGCTTCTTCTATCAGCGCGTGTGCTGGGTGCTGAGAGAAGAGACGATCCAACGGTGTGGAGTACAGATCTCCGAGTATGGAGCCCTAAAACTGAAGCCAGCGCCAGCCTAGCTAAAAAGTATGCTATACACAAAAGTACTGCCTGGCACGTGTATAATAAATATATATATATATATATATATGTATATATATTTTGATATATATATATATATATAGATATATATATTTATATAATATATGTGTGTATGTATACTGGTACTATATGTGTGTATGTATACTGGTACTGTATATATATATATATATATATATATATATATATGCCACAATAAAGGCATAGAAACAATGTACTCAACTATGCGATATTGATGTTGGTTCTGCAAGCTGCCAGGAGTGCCGCACCTAAGCTCCCCCATATATATATATATATACACACAGTATATGTTTGCATATATATATACCGTATATATACAAACAGAGAACCCAGCACTCACCAAAGTAAACTCACTTATCCTCAACAATTCAATAAATAAATGATGGGGGTTTAGTTGGTGGATTGGCCAATGCACGGAAGCCCGCATACCGATTTTCAAGGTACCCCACCTTCATGCAGGTCCTACACTATCACAGAGTCTTAAAACCTGACTACCACACTGCTGCATCATCTGCCTGCTAGATGTAATGTGTACCTGCCACAGACTTTATGGCTTTTAAAGGCACACTAGTCACCTATTGCACTGGCTCAAAGATGATTGCTAAAAAAACAGCTGAGACAGGTTCAGGATAATAAAGTCCACACAGGGGTGCATGAGAAAGCTAGTGGCCACAGTTAATAAGAGCTAACCATAGATTAACCCCTTCATATACATACAGAGGGAAAACCACAGCACTCACCACACCAGAAGCGGGGCACAGCTATGCACTTACCACCCACAGGGTGGGGTGCATGTAACACTGCACTCTCCACCACAGAAGCGGGGTACACAGCTGTACTTACCACTCACAGGGCGGGGTGCATGTAGCCCATGACCACATCGCTCTAATAAATACAAACAGAGAACCCAGCACTCACCAAAGTAAACTCACTTATCCTCAACAATTCAATAAATAAATGATGGGGGTTTAGTTGGTGGATTGGCCAATGCACGGAAGCCCGCATACCGATTTTCAAGGTACCCCACCTTCATGCAGGTCCTACACTATCACAGAGTCTTAAAACCTGACTACCACACTGCTGCATCATCTGCCTGCTAGATGTAATGTGTACCTGCCACAGACTTTATGGCTTTTAAAGGCACACTAGTCACCTATTGCACTGGCTCAAAGATGATTGCTAAAAAACAGCTGAGACAGGTTCAGGATAATAAAGTCCACACAGGGGTGCATGAGAAAGCTAGTGGCCACAGTTAATAAGAGCTAACCATAGATTAACCCCTTCATATACATACAGAGGGAAAACCACAGCACTCACCACACCAGAAGCGGGGCACAGCTATGCACTTACCACCCACAGGGTGGGGTGCATGTGGTAGTCAGGTTTTAAGACTCTGTGATAGTGTAGGACCTGCATGAAGGTGGGGTACCTTGAAAATCGGTATGCGGGCTTCCGTGCATTGGCCAATCCACCAACTAAACCCCCATCATTTATTTATTGAATTGTTGAGGATAAGTGAGTTTACTTTGGTGAGTGCTGGGTTCTCTGTTTGTATTTATTAGAGCGATGTGGTCATGGGCTACATGCACCCCGCCCTGTGAGTGGTAAGTACAGCTGTGTACCCCGCTTCTGTGGTGGAGAGTGCAGTGTTACATGCACCCCACCCTGTGGGTGGTAAGTGCATAGCTGTGCCCCGCTTCTGGTGTGGTGAGTGCTGTGGTTTTCCCTCTGTATGTATATGAAGGGGTTAATCTATGGTTAGCTCTTTTTAACTGTGGCCACTAGCTTTCTCATGCACCCCTGTGTGGACTTTATTATCCTGAACCTGTCTCAGCTGTTTTTTAGCAATCATCTTTGAGCCAGTGCAATAGGTGACTAGTGTGCCTTTAAAAGCCATAAAGTCTGTGGCAGGTACACATTACATCTAGCAGGCAGATGATGCAGCAGTGTGGTAGTCAGGTTTTAAGACTCTGTGATAGTGTAGGACCTGCATGAAGGTGGGGGTACCTTGAAAATCGGTATGCGGGCTTCCGTGCATTGGCCAATCCACCAACTAAACCCCCATCATTTATTTATTGAATTGTTGAGGATAAGTGAGTTTACTTTGGTGAGTGCTGGGTTCTCTGTTTGTATTTATTAGAGCGATGTGGTCATGGGCTACATGCACCCCGCCCTGTGAGTGGTAAGTACAGCTGTGTACCCCGCTTCTGTGGTGGAGAGTGCAGTGTTACATGCACCCCACCCTGTGGGTGGTAAGTGCATAGCTGTGCCCCGCTTCTGGTGTGGTGAGTGCTGTGGTTTTCCCTCTGTATGTATATACCGTATATATATATATATATATATATATATATATATACATACATTATAGTGTGGTTCAGTGCAACTTGATTTCCTTGGCCCGATTCTGCAGGCTCTACGTTTTTTTTTTATTTATTAGATTGAGGGATATATAGTAGCATATGGTGGCGACATATGCTGTTTGTGTGTGTGTGGGGGGGTCACCGATGCTGTGTGTGTGTGGGGGGGGGGGGAGGGGGGGGCACCTCTGTCTTTATCGCCTCCGGGCACCTGGTATGAACTTACGCCTCTGTGAGATCGTCCATATTGGCCTGTATGCACAGCCGACGGATGAGTGCGGGGCCGCGCATCGTTCATCACTGGTGCCTCCACACTCAAAGATATGAACGGTATCTCGTTCATTAATGAATGAGATCATTCATATCTTTGACGATTATCGGCCAGTGTGTAGGGCCTATGAGTCAGACAGAACCTGAGATATCTGGCTGGGAAGAGTAATTAACAGGCTCGGATGGGGACCACTGCTTTGAAGTCGTCTCCAGTACCCAAGGGTCGATTTTCAAAAATCTGGTACTCCTGGATAAAGGAGATCCTCAGCCAGGCTTGGACTGGCCCACAGGGGTACAGGGGAAACCACTGGTGGGCCCCACTGCCTGGGGGCCCACCTCCTGCTATTGTGCACTTGAATTATACATTATACATATGTTTACCTTATACTGGACTATGGTTTGTTTTCTACAGTGCATTGCTGTTATTAATCTGATACATTATCATGCATGCATCATCTGAATTACTGTATATATTTATGAAGGGGCCCAGACATTGCACTCTCTAATGGTTAGTCAAACCAATGAGGTGGCAGACCCCACCCCCTCTGCAGACTGGCCACACTCTTAAACATGGGCCCCTACCACTCCAATCCCCCGGTGGGCCCTACATGCCTCAGTTCGACACTGCCCTCTGCTATCAGCCTAGGGCCCTTACACTCATAAGGGCCCTTGGGCAACTGCTCATTGAACTCATATGAAAAGACGGCCCTGGCTTTAAGCAGTAGAGAATCCAGCAGCAATGAGTGCCCAGGTGTTCTTGCCTAAGGGCCTAATTCAGACTTGATCGTAGATGTGCAAGAAAACGCACATCTACGATCAATTTCTTTGATATGCGGGGAGCGCACAGCACAGGGCAAGTCCGCCCCGCATGCTGGATCCACCCCCACCCCCACCCCACGCAGACAAGCGAGAGCATCGCACGGCTGAAAGCATCGCACGGACCCCCGCCCCGCAAAAGGTCCGGACCCGCCTGCGTTGTTGGTACCGCACGCCTAAAACAGAGCATTGACACCCTCAAAACGTGGCGTCAATGCCCCATTCCCACCCCCTTCCCGGTCCTAAATGGTGTTCTGAAGAGAACGCAGCTTAGGACCTTGCACATGTGTGTACCGGTGCACACACATGCGCAGATGTGCAGAAATAATTTCATAGCGGTTTTTGCACATCAGCATCAGGGTCTGAATCAGCCCCTAAGCTATTAACAGACTTCATGGAACTACATTTCCCAGAATAGACTGGCTGCCATTGACTATCAGGGTATGCTGGTGTTTGCTGAACCACAAGCCCCAGCATGCCCTTTCAGTTAATCGTGTGCTAATCTGCAGTATATTGAACTTATTTTAAAGTGGGACAAAAAGCCCTTTTTTCCCGGCAAAAGAACAGAAAACAGTCAGAGAATCGAATGAAGAGAAGCTACAAATTGTAGATACAGGCATATTCATTTTTCTCATAAGATGCCATACTGTTTTGTAATATTGGGGTGGAGTGTCAGCAGGGAATGAAACCACCAGTGCCAAATTAACAATGGGACGGATGGGACTACTGCTCCAGGCCTACAAATAAAAATAGGCCCAGTATCATGATAGTATGATAATGACCAGCCACCCAGCTATCCACACTGTCGGCGATAAATCATAAATTGTATTTCTATTTTTCTCTAACAATGATGCCATTTTGGGGCTGATCGTGTAGGGGGTGTACATGCCCACTCAGCACTGATCACACCCACACTGCCCTGGTCACACCTACAGTATACTGCACTAGCCACACCCAGACAGCACGGGCCACACCCACACAGCCCTAGCCACACACCCTCAGCACTGGCCACACCCACACAGCACTAGCCACACACCCTCAGCACTGGCCCCACCCACACAGCACTAGCCACACAGCCTCAGCACTGCCCATACCCACACAGCACTAGCCACACACCCTCAGCACTGGCCACACCCACACAGCACCAGTCACACAGCCTCAGCACTGGCCACACCCACACAGCACCAGTCACAGCTCCTTTGTTTCTCACAATAGGTCCTTGATCCTTGTTAGTTCCAGGTCCATTTGCCCCTTAATGCGGCCCTGGCTCCTACAGCAAGGCTAGAATATGAGTGTGGCAGGCTATGTCAGCTCACTCTTCCAGGCGCCCTGTTCTGCTCTTCTGAGTGCACAGATATTGACCTGCACCTTCAAGCTGCCAATGCATCTTTGCACAAATTTGGCAATGGGGCTTGGTGATGCTGCGTGGGTGTCAATGAATATATGCTATACAGGCCCCCTCATGGTGTTCCCATGCCTGCAACATGACATGACTGTGCCCTCTTTATGTGTGCGCCTGTCCATCCAATATTTACATGGTTTTACATTCCCAGAATGCCAGCAAAAATCATATCAAATCATTATGGATTGGCGGAATCTGCTGTGCTAAATGTCTGGCAGTTCATGGTATTAGTTTATTTAGGAGAATAGTGGAAACAATTAATGATGGGATAGTGCTAATGTAGTAGTTTGTTGGACTTTAATTCATTAACATGTGCACCACCATTACCATGTGTATTTCTAGCCAGAGCTGCAAATGCACAAATGCGAGCACAGGCAGCCAGGGCCGTAGCAGCGCACTTTCTTCACCTTGCCTGGGCCAGCCCTGCCATCCTATCATGACGTTACAGAAGAGGGTCTGGGAGAGTGAAACTGAGCACCCAGCGCATTCTAATAACTCATCTGCTGCTCTTCAGACTCATCGTGTCATTCTATGTGCAAGTGGTGAAGCGTCGGGTTCACCCTCCACTGGCCGCACACCCCTGCCGAGAGCTTTTCCAAGATAGTTCTCAAAATGTGAATGTGAGCATGTTCCATTGCACAGGCATGTGCAGACGCCGACACGGGGGTGCCGTCAGGACTCCCCCCCCCCCCCCTCCACAAGGTAACAGAACCCTCCTCCACCCCTAGTACTAGGACATAGGACTGCTCACCTGGGCCGCCAGGTAAGCGGTATGTGGCCTGGATGGGGGGGGGGGGTGGGGAGTAGACCATAATGCGCGGAGGGGGAAAGTCCGGAGTGGCACCCACGTGTTGGCATCTGCCTATGTCCCCAAGTGGGCGGAGACAGACAAACAGCCACACCTGTATGTGTTGCACTTTAGTAAATTATCTTCTCTGTCTTCCAGGTTTCAAAGCACAGTAACTGTTACTCTTGGAGCTCATTCAAGGGTAAAAAAGGAAATGGACAAACAAATGTTTGACGTGGTCAGATCCATCAAACACCCACATTACAACAGTTCAAATTACAATAACGACCTTCGGCTCCTCAAAGTAAGAATATGTACATAAGAACATAAGAAATGGCTGTGTGATTAGACTTTGTGCCTGAATTGGGTTTGATAAGACCACCTCTACCATGAGGCAGCTGCCTAGGGTCCGCATCACTGAGTTTGCCTATCACAAAATTATTCATGTCTCTGAAAGAAACGTGCTAGAAACATGGCACCTGTGCTGCTACAGCCGTGTCCAGTCTGCATAGCCATACACCAACCTTTAGCTCTGATGTGTTGGGGGTTTTTTGTATATAGGCTGGGAATGCGTAAGCAACTGCGAATGAGTTTGTGATGGCTCCGGTGGCGTCTCTTTACACTGCCGGGCAGTGCGCGATGACATCATCGCGCACTGCACAGCATTGTGGGACTGACACAGACGCTAGGGGTCTTAATTGACCTCTAGTGTCTGTCTATGCTGTGCTATGGGAGAGACGTCATGACGTCTCTCCCATAGATCCGAGGAGAGGAGCGGCGCCGGCGGAGGTCTGCAGCAATCGGGAATCAGGAGCGGGGATTTAAGTATTATTTTATTTATTTTATTTTTTCTTTCAGCGGCGCTACAGGGGGCACAAATGGGGGCGTAACTGGCCATGCCCCCGTACGAAGCCACGCCTCTACTTTTTGCCCGGGGCGCCACAAGGGCTAGAATCGGCCCTGTATAGGACCTTGAGCAGTAATTTGCAAGAACACTAAACTGTAGAAGGGGCATTGGGATGAATGAAGGATCCCGAGTACATGACTTCCAGGGTGGTAGGGGGTTTTAATACACAGGGGAGGGGTGGATAGTGAGTGGGCTTAATATTCATCATTTTCTGGTGAAAGGGCAGCTTGCTTGATTGCAGATATCTTCAGTTCCTGGAAATAGATTTCTTAGCGTTCAATTAGATTAAAAAAACTGGGGACTTGGGGATCAGAGTTCAGGAGCCAGAGCAATCCACCAATAAAAATATAAAAACTGCATAGCAGGCGTGTGGAGCTGGAGCAGGGACCAGCTGCTGGAAGGCTGATATCTCTGGTTCTGGGCATAGAGACAAGCTGCCAGTGTCCACTGATAGAGCAGAAGTGAAATTAGCCTTGCATTGTGGACATAATAATATCGGATCCACACAGATAAGCCTGGATTGTTTTTATAATTGTACATGTTTGCATTGTGAGAAATAACTATGTTGCAGAGTTGAAATAATTGAAAACTTTTCTGACTCACAGGGACTGAATAGATACATTAAAGTTATATGTGTATACACAGAAATAACACCTAAATAAATCAGCCTCTGTGAACCAGAAAAGACATAGAGAGATTTTTATTTAGGGAATTGTGCAAATTTTTGTTTTAATACTATCCTGCTGATAGGATGTTTTAAATTGGATTAGATAACAAAATAATAAAAATAATTTTATATACATACACAGCTTGCCAGCGCTTAAAATTTTAGTTTTTTTTTTATAGGGGAGAGTCAAAGCTGTGAGAGTATGCCCTCAAAAAAACTCTAAAGGTCCATACACACTGAGCGCTTTTCCACGTGGCCCAGCGATGTCAGCAGGGGTGAGCGGCCATTCACCCTGCCGTTCATCTACTGGTAATACCAGTAGATGAACGGCGGCCGCCAGCGATGAAGCGGGAGCGTGCCTCAGCGCTCACCGTTCATCGTTTGGGCATACACACTGGGCGGCTTTGAGCTGAAAGCTGCTCAAAACACCAAAAGTGACCTGCTCTCAGCTCAAAATCGCCCAGTGTGTATGGGCCTTAAGTCAGACAGAACCCGAGATATCTGGCTTGGAAGAGCAATTACCAGGTGGGGACCACTGCTTTGAAGTGGATTATCTCCAGTTCGCCGGGGCCGATTTTCAAAAATCTGGTACCTCTGGAAATAGGGCACCCTCAGCTATCAGCAGAGCCAGATTAAGAGGGGGGCCCCGGGGGTAAGTACCCCGGGTCCCCCTTCTTAAAAGGGTCCCCCGCTGCCTCCACAGATCGGATCTCTAGTCCAATCTGCGGTGCTGCACTCCTGGCTCCCGGGAGCCAGCGCGGCAGCTCCACATGCGGGGCACCTGAGCTATGGCGGTCCCCACTGCCCCGGCGGCTCCCTAATGCATTCAAATGCTGGCGGGGGCGCCGCACGCAGGGAGTGTGTTCAGGAAGGACAGCTGTGCGACGGCTCAGCTGTCCAATTATCTGTGGAGCAGCAGCCTGTGGCTCAGCCATTGGCTGGGCGTACAGGCTGCAGGGAACAGGGAGGATGGCGTGTGGAGCCAGCCTGCACCCAGCCAGCACCCCTATACATTAGATGGTGATCTACCAGCATCAGAGCAATAGTGAGAGCTGCATTAGGTCCTGGGTTATTGTGTGTGTGTGTGTGTGTGTGTGTGTGTGTGTGTGTGTGTGTGTGTGTGTGTGTGTGTGTGTGTGTCCTCCGCAACAGCAAAGGTATAGAAGAAAAAAACAGCGGCACACAGGTGGTATTTGTTGAATGTAAAAATATATTGTCACACAGACATATAGAACTCCAACGTTTTGGGGCGTGCAAGCCCCTTTGTCAAGGTGTATATACACATTATGCCTCATTCCATGTGGCATAATGTGAATTTCGGCTCTTTCTGTGTGCTATAATGTGAATTTCGGCTCATACCATGTGCTATAATGTGAATTTTGGCTCATTACCATGTGCGATAATGTGAATTTCGACTCATACCGTGTGCTATATTGTGAATTGTGTCTCATTCTGTGTGCTATATTGTAAATTTTGCCTCATACCGTGTGCTATAATGTGAATTTCGGCTCATTTCATGTGCTATAATGTGAATTTCGGCTCATTCTGTGTGCTATAATGTGAATTTCGGCTCATTCTGTGTACTATAATGTAAATTTTGGCTCATTCTGTGTGCTATAATGTGAATTTCGGCTCATATCATGTGCTATAATGTGAATTTTGGCTCATTCTGTGTGCTATAATGTGAATTTTGGCTCATTCTGTTTGCTATAATATGAATTTTGGCTCATACTGTGTGGTATAATGTGAATTTCGGCTTTTACTGGCCCTCAATCCGAGTTGTTCGCTCGCTAGCTGCTTTTAGCAGCATTGCAAATGCTAGGCCACCGCCTTCTGGGAGTGTACCTTAGCTTAGCAGAATAGCGAACGAAAGATTAGCAGATCTGCTACTAAATAATTCTTTGCAGTTTCTGAGTAGCTCCAGACCTACTCCTAGATTGCGATCACCTCAGTCAGTTTAGTTCCTGGTTTGATGTCACAAACACGCCCTGCGTTCGGCCAGCCACTCCCCCGTTTCTCCAGCCACTCCTGCGTTTTTACCTGGCACGCCTGCGTTTTTTAGCACACTCCCTGAAAACGGCCAGTTTCCGCCCAGAAACACCCACTTCCTGTCAATCACACTACGATCACTCGAACAATGAAAAAACATTGCTCGAGCTTGTGTAAATCTCCAAAGTTTTGTGTTAAATTACTTAGCGCATGCGCGCTGTGTACCATGTGCATGCACATTTTCCACCTAATCGCTGAGTTGCGAAAAAACGGCAATGAGCGAACAACTCGGAATGACCCCCACTGTGTGCTATAATGTGAAAGGGGCACCAGTACTAGATAGTATAAGGGGTCCTACTATTGTGGTGCATAATGTGTATAAGGGGTATATGGTGTGGTAAACTACACTGAAGGACACGCCCATTTTCCCGGAGGTGCTTGCATAATTGCAACCTTCACTTTTCCATACCCCGACTTCAAAATTTCCACTTCGACCACTGTACATATGTAAATATATATAATATATACACGTATACATGTGTGTGCTCTCTCTCTCTGAAAGATTCTTTCAAATTTACCACCAAATTGTAATTTTCTTTGTAGTAATTGAAGATGTTATGATTTTAATTTTAGATTTTAGTGTCCCACTGTCTTAAGTACCCCAGGCCTCCCGGAGCCTTAATCCAGCTCTGGCTATCAGCCTAGGACTCTTATACTCCTGGGGCCCCTGGGCAACTGCCCATTGAGCCCATACAAAAAGACGGCCATGTCCTGACCAAGATATTAGTTATGTGCGTTATTGCTATGCGAACTCCATTGCCTGTTGTTTTGCTTCTGCCATTCTGTTTTCACCAATCACCTACCTCATATATAGAGATCTCCTTCCAAGTCCTGATTTTGATTTAAATTGTATCTAGCACAACAGAATGTATATGTTAGACACAGTGTAAAGTTATCCCTCAGTGCAGACTATCCACAGACTCAGAGGGTTGGGGCTGCTGTCCCTTTTCCTGTTGTCTTTAATAGTTTCAGTGCATTCTGGATCTTACTATGGCCTAAGGGCCTAATTCATGTTTGTGCACACACGTCTACGGAGCTGTGATTTTTCAGGCTATGGAACTGCTAATCTTAGCAAGTAAAGCAGCCGCCCAGAATAGAATATAGATGGCCACCGGAGCCATCGCACAGTCCTCAGGTGCTGCGTACACATATGCAGCACCAACGCAATAAGGAGGAACATTGACTTCCCTCGTGAGACTGACAGCAGCAGTAGCGACGCTGGGGCCATGTTTCTTTATATGCAGGATCACAGCTGAAGGAAGATACATGCCCCAAAAACAGCCAAGATGTGGCTGCATTTTTGCCGCCACTTCTCATTGTTACCCCCAAATGTCCCTTCCTGTCAATTACTCTGTGATGATATAGTCACTGCGAGCAGCATCACAAGGTTACCTTGGCGCATGCGCAGCACATGTGCTGTCTGCCAGTAATCATTCAGTTGTTTGTACGTCGGCCATTGCGTACAAACAGGAATTAGACCCTAATGTTGTCCCATTTAACTCTTGTCATCAAGACATTTCCTAAACTGATGGATAGCAAGAAGATTATCTTAGCCAATAAGAGTGACAGGAGAACCTTGGGAGGAGGTAAAGTGATTATGAGGTAGAGCGGAAAAAAGGTATCCAGTAACACTGTTGACAGTTAAAATGTGGACATTAATAATATGGAAAACACAATGTCAGCACTCAAACATTGCCATGGTTCAACAGCCATTCTGGGAATGTCGACATGCTCACAATGTCAACTTCTGAAATGCTGCCATGTGAGGTGACGACACCGAGCCCACAGTGTGGCAAGAGCAGTGAGACCACAAGGGGGTTTCTAGTGCTCGCCCCGTTGCCGCCATTCTGGCATCCGGGATCGGTATTCTGACCGCCGGGATTCCATATCCAACCCATTTAAATAATTAGCTCCATCTGTGTGGCTCTTTTAGAATGTGTCAGCCAGTAATGAATACACATGTGCACCAACTAGGAAAGCTGTAAAACATGCACTATTAGGCAGGGGTGTATCTAGGGGTCCAAGCACCCCTGTGAAAGTAAGGGACTGGAGCCCCCCCCCCCCCCTTCCCCCCATATTTGATGTAGGGAAGGTGCGTGTAACTGTGTGTGTGTGTGTGTGTGTGTGTGTGTATGTGTATATATATATATATATATATATATATATATATATACTGACCCCTGAGGAAGTCCCATAACATTTAAAGGCACGAAACGCATTGGGTATTAACCTCTGGTTCCCCACCGTACCACGTGATAGGCAGATAAGCTTATACTTTTTAAAAAAATTGTACGTGTCCATTTTAATGTTTTGCATTTTGTTGAATGTATTAAATGTGTAAATACATTATTACACTTTCAGGAGTTTTCTTCCCTACTGGGAGTTTTTTTGTTTTGTTTTAAGGTTCTCTGTTTTAAGTGCATTATCATTAGCTGGCACTCACAACTACACACTAAGCACATTAGCACTTTTTGTGCATGCAAGCACGGAGTCACTCTATAATATGAAGTGCACTTTATTGATATATTGTGTCCATCTTCTACGTATGTGAATTGCCACACAACGTCTGAATGACCGTGGGAGGTGTAGGAATACTAAGGAAGTCTTGGCAAAGATACCACTACATGCCAATAATCTTCTTTCATCTGGTACGCATATTTTGATTGTCACTGTTGATCAGTCATGGTTTTAAACACTGAAGGCGCAGCTGATTTACCATCAAAGAAAATATATATATATTATATATAGTAAACAGTAGTAAGTCAATGCGCAACTTCTCCTTCTTTCAACAATTTTTCCCAATAGTATCAATTGTAATCACACTTTAATCCACAGTTATTACAGAAGGCTGCTCAGTTTCTCAGGACGCCGCTGGGTTAGGGGCAACAAAATCTAAAATCGATAAAGATGAAACAAGCGAGTTCCGGTTCCGGCAGCGGCATGAACGGCTGCTGATCACTTCAGCTCCGCTGTCCGGGCCCCCTCACTACCGATTTCACGGCGCTAGCCGCCTCCATAACACTGCCAGCCACCACTGATTATCAGAGGAAGAGTCCGGTACATGGACAAGTATCTTACCGCCATGCCGTCCTCCAAGAACCGCGGAGCTAAGGACAAGGAGAAGCGCCGGGATACCAAGATGGCGCCGGATGCCAGCACAGTCACAGCGTGCTCCTCTCCTGCCATCCTGCCTCAGCGTGTCTGCTCTCCCGGGATCGAAGCACAGCACTTCTCAGAGGGTGAGTCTCCCCCCCGCTCCCCTACATTATCAGATACAACAGACAGGGTGATCCCACATATGGACCGCCCTGTTACTTATGGGGATATGGTGCAGGCAGTTAGACTGGCTATTGATCCCCTTCTGAAAGCACAGACTGTTCAAATTAATCTGCAACTGGCATCACTCTCACAGAGAGTTCTAGATACCGAACATAGATTGGGGGAGAATTTTGCAGACGTCAGCTCTTTAAAACAGCGAGTCTCTGCACAGGCAAATGAAATACATCAGCTGCACAATAAGGTACAGGATTTGGAGAATCGTTCACGCAGGCAAAATCTAAGGATTGTAGGTCTACCTGAGGAGGTCAAAGGTCAAGCGCTCTTTGATTTTATCCGAATCACCTTGCCATCCTTGCTCAAAGTAGCTGACAGATGCCAGGATTTAATAATAGAAAGAGCACACAGACTGGGGCCGCAACGCCAACAAGAGGGAGCGCGTCCACGCGCTGTTATTTTTAAAAGCCCTAATTACCTACACAAAGAATTGCTCTGGACAGCATCACGCAGATGCAGAGATCTGACATGGAATGGAAACAAGATTCTCATTTTCCAGGACTACTCTGCGGAGTTATCCAAGGCGAGAAAGGATTTCGCTCCTATCTGCTCGCAACTAGTGCAAGACGGATGTAAATTTGCACTTCTTTACCCAGCACGCCTGCGTATCTATGATGGGTCATCCTTCTTGGACTTCCTAAGCCCAGCTGACGCAAAGGCTTATCTCCAGGAATATGCTGAGAATGCTCGCTCAAGATCACACATGTCTGAATGTGAATGAAATGTATGATTATGAGTTGTCTTCTTTCCACAGATCACTGATCTACCATTAGATTTATGTTATCTGTGCAATTATTAGTACTTATCGTGCTAAATTATATTGCCTGATGTGCACTTCGCTTATCTCCCCCCCCCCCCCCCACCCCACCCCACCACCCCTCTCTATGACCTAGGGCTCTACTTAGGAGCCCAGTGCATTAGGCTGGCAGGCTCCATATGATGTTCACGTGAGGCGCCCCGGCCTAGGAGTGCACATGATATAGTGCTTCTGGTATAGGAGCACGGATCTTATCTTCTAACAGTTTGTTGAGGAGAATTCCTCAATAGGAATGCTTATATGTAGGTTTGTTAGTTGGTTTCTTTGTCCCCAGTTAGCCTCCCCCCACCACCACCTCCCCCTCCCACACCTCTTACGCTGCCTGAAAATGTTCTTAGGATACTGCATGTGGGGTTGTGTCACGTCACTCCTTTTTCTAGATGACACAGACACTTAAATTAGGCTGCTGGAATGTAGGTGGCATAAACTCGCCCCAAAAACGGAAGCGCATTTTAATCTATCTCCGTAAATTTAGTATATGTACAGGAAACCCACCTAACCCCACCTGAAACCCTGAAACTGAATATGCTGGGATGGGTGGTGCTCGCCTCGGCCTCCTATAATTCCAAAGCAAGAGGGGTGGCTATACTGGCGAGACGACACTTTTCTGTGGAGGTGTCTGATGTAATTTCGGACCCCCTTGGCAGATATGTCTCTTGCACTTTAAAGATTGAACATCAGCTATTTTATTGCATGAATGTATACGCTCCTAATATTTATGAAAGAAAGTTTTTTGAACACATCATAACCATTCTTACTCCACGTCTACATATGTTTGTTTTGCTAGGAGGTGACTTTAACCTGATCTCAAACATACACCTAGATAGACAACAACCGCGCACTGGCAGAAAAAAAACTGCCCACTCTGGGGGTCCCAGAATTAGCACGACAACTGCTACTACTAGATCTGTGGCGTATATTACACCCCACGGACAGAAATTTTACATGCCTATCTGCTGCCAAGCATACAATGTCACGTATTGACTATATATTAGTTTCCACCAAACTCTTATCAACCACGCTCATAGCTGATATGGAGCCAATACATTTATCAGATCACGCATTGATCTGGATTCAAATCCAACTCTCACGGGATAGGGGCAGTTATATTAACTGGAGATGCCCATCTACATTGGCAACCTCCTCCAAGCTGAAGCAGGCGGTTCTAGATGCATGGGCTACTTATGACACACATAACGCAGACACTAAACAAACACACCCCATCATCTTCTGGCAGGCTTCCAAAGCCACTATAAGGGGTGAGATTATCTCACACTCTTCTACAATTAAAAAGCAACTAACTAAACAATATTTAGAAGCACACGATCTGGTCTCAAGGACGTTCCTCTCATTTGCAGCCAAACCCACCCCACAAAATAGATCCGCTTATCAAAAGGCCAAATTAATTCATGAACAGGTATTCATTAAGATGGAGATGTCCTACTCCTTTTCCAGAGATGCTAAATTCCACAAATTTGGAAATAAGTCGGGCAAGCTCCTATCAAACATGCTCCAGGGTATCCGCCCCCCCTCCATAATCCATCCGCTAAAAACAACTAGTGGTGGGCTTACCACGGATAATGCACAGATAGCGCAAGTATTACTTGACTATTATCAAAAACTATACTCGGCCCCGTACTCTGACACAGTCCAGGAAACTGAGTTTTGGGAAAACCTAGCACTGCCACAGTTAACTACAGATAAAAGCCTAACCCTGATTTCTGAGATATCACAGCAAGAAGTGAGGGACGGTATAGCACATCTTAAAAGGGGAAAAGCGCCAGGCCCAGATGGACTCACGGCGGATTACTACAAATTACTGGCAGATCACATTGTACCAATTTTGACTAAAGTTTATAACACAATTCTCTTCACTAATGCACTTCCCATCTATTTTAACAGAGCACTCTTAAGACTACTGCCGAAACCAGGAAGGGACCTCTCCGATCCAGGTTCCTACCGTCCTATCTCACTCCTCAATTTAGAATATAAAATCATGACCAAGATCTTAGCAGATAGATTGAAACCCCTTTTACCGACCCTAATACACACCGACCAGACGGGCTTTATCCAAGGTAGGAATCCAGTTACCAATATCAGGAAGGTTTTGGCTGCGGTGAGTGATTCCCAGGGTGCCATGTCAAACTCAGGGAGGGCAATCCTGTCTCTTGATGCAGAGAAAGCTTTTGACATGGTACACTGGGATCACCTATTCCGTTCCCTCTCCAAATTTGGCTTCCCAATACAATTTACACACTTCCTCCAAACCTTATATACAGACTCAGCATCAAACATACTATGTAATGGCACTCTATCCGGCCCTTTCCCCATTTTGAGGGGCACTAGACAGGGATGTCCCTTATCCCCCTTACTATTTGCGATTGCATTAGAACCCCTAGCAGTCGCCCTAAGACAATCCCCCCTCTACCAAGGCATATCGATAGGCTCGGCTGATCTTAGACTATCGCTTTTTGCGGACGATATGCTGCTCTTTCTATCACATCCAGAGCATTCAATCCCTATGGCCATCTCGATCATATCCAAATTTAGCTCCTTTTCGGGTTACAAAATAAATATAAACAAATCTGAATTATTAGTTCTAAGGGGCCCGCCACCTAGTTTACCTCAAACGGACGATGTATCATCGATCAAACTAGCCGTCTCCCATATTAAATATTTAGGTATCCAGATCCCCCATAGCCTTGCGGACCTTTATAAGCTGAATTTCCACCCGATCCTATCGTCACTAGAAAAGTATCTTAAACAGTGGCATGATTTACCTCTATCCCTATTAGGTAGAGTGGAAGTTATAAAATCCATCCTTCTCCCAAAACTAACCTATATTATGCAACTTCTACCTATCAAAATAACTAAGGCAGACATTAAGTCCCTCAATAATGCCTGTACGAAGTTTATCTGGCAATCTAAAAAACCGAAGATAGCTCTCAAAAAAATGTGTCTCTCCAAAAAGGATGGCGGGTTAGGTTTCCCTGACCTATCATTGTACACTCAAGCCATACACTTCCGATATGCCATGGATTGGCTACTAGAACGCAGTCAATACACAAACTATGAAGTGGAATGCGCCTTGTTCACTCCATTATCCCCAGGGGCCTTATTACATGTTCCCAAATCGGCCATAGACAAACGGGTTTACAACCAAGTTTTTCTCAGAGATACTCACTCAGCCTGGCATACTATACACACCTCGCTTGGTAGGGACCCCAGTTATTCCCAGTGGCTACCGATGGGGGGCAACCCTATATTTAGCCCGGGCATCAAAAACGCTGCCTTTCAACGTTTTCGACAAAAAGGCCTGAAAGCTATATCCCAGGTGTTTGACCCAGGGGGTCACATTATCCCATTCGTGCGACTACAGGCTACTTACGGTATCACACCTGCGGATTACTATGCTTATGCCCAACTAACACACTATGCTCTCACCCTCCCTACCCCACCTAAACAACATTCACCTTTAGACCCATTGGAGCACATTTTCCTTAAATGTACGTTAAATAAATATAAACCAAGGATCACTTATGAAACTTTATTAAAATTTAATAAGGATCCCACATGGAAACAAATTGTGAGGCCATGGACAACAGATTTTCCCACAGACATACAAGATGACACTATACTTAAACATTATCACTCAGTGCTAAAGACAGTACGATCCTCGGTGCTCCAGGAGGTTCATGTGAAAACCACACACAGGGCATACATTTCTCAGGGGCAACGCAGCCATTATGTGCCGGAAGAAAGTGGTAGCTGCCCAAAGTGCAGGATTTCATCAGCGACGTTCATACACAACTTCTGGACATGTGGTCATGTGAAGAAATTCTGGTATAAGGTACTACACCATCTCAATGCCATTTTCACCATGCAATTGACATTACATCCCCTCCCACTTTTATTTGCCAACTTTGACGTCTGGGATCTCGGTACTCGGAGACGACAACTTATTCCTATTTTGACTATGATAGTCACTGTAGCTAAAAAAATCATCCTAAACTCTTGGATTAAACATAGGTCTCCTTCATTGAGGGAAGTGATTAACTTACTTGAGAAATATATGGCATTTGACAAGTATGACGTACTGTCTGATTATTGTAATGGGTCAGTAGGATTTCACAAGAAATGGGGCTTATATATAGAATCTACCCAAAGAGAAAACCCCAGGATATGGTGAGGTAATGCTAGGGAAACAACTCATTCCAGTTACTGTTTTCCGCTTTTTTCCCACGGTGAGCTGGGATTTACTGATACCCCTAGCCATGCTCAGTTCAGTAATCAATCAAGAAGAGAGGTATTCTGTCTCTTATGGGATAGGCTATACTCACCTATAGGAATGGTTCTTATACGCTACACTTCTCAGGAATATAGGCAGCACCCCTAGTTAATCCCCTCCCCCCCCCTTTTTTCTCTCTCCCCTTCCCCCTTACACCCCCCTTTGTTAAAATTGTTTATATTTACACTCTGTATGTTTCTGAGGTTTATGAATATATTATGAGACTACCCAACTGTGTTGTAGAACAGTACCCAGGCTTAGATGTCAAGCTTCAAACTCACCAATTATAGCGATTCATCTAAAATGTCTTATTCCTTAAGGGACTAAATCTACCCCTAGATGATTCCCTCATCAGCTCCCTGACGAAATATTATCCGGCTTGACTGTGTTTTTGTTTCAAGAGATAACGAATTTATGTTCATGACTCTATCTTTTATAAGTCTATCATGTACAATACTGCGAAACTTTGTTATATGAAAAACTTTGTGAAAACTTAATAAACACATTTGAAAAAAAAAAAAATAAGATTTTACTTACCGATAAATCTATTTCTCGTAGTCCGTAGTGGATGCTGGGGACTCCGTCAGGACCATGGGGATTAGCGGCTCCGCAGGAGACAGGGCACAAAAATAAAGCTTTAGGATCAGGTGGTGTGCACTGGCTCCTCCCCCTATGACCCTCCTCCAAGCCTCAGTTAGGATACTGTGCCCGGACGAGCGTACACAATAAGGAAGGATTTTGAATCCCGGGTAAGACTCATACCAGCCACACCAATCACACCGTACAACTTGTGATCTGAACCCAGTTAACAGTATGACAACGTAGGAGCCTCTGAACAGACGGCTCACAACAATAACAACCCGATTTCTTTGTAACAATAACTATGTACAAGTATTGCAGACAATCCGCACTTGGGATGGGCGCCCAGCATCCACTACGGACTACGAGAAATAGATTTATCGGTAAGTAAAATCTTATTTTCTCTAACGTCCTAGTGGATGCTGGGGACTCCGTCAGGACCATGGGGATTATACCAAAGCTCCCAAACGGGCGGGAGAGTGCGGATGACTCTGCAGCACCGAATGAGAGAACTCCAGGTCCTCTTTAGCCAGGGTATCAAATTTGTAGAATTTTACAAACGTGTTCTCCCCCGACCACGTAGCTGCTCGGCAGAGTTGTAATGCCGAGACCCCTCGGGCAGCCGCCCAGGATGAGCCCACCTTCCTTGTGGAATGGGCCTTGACAGATTTAGGCTGTGGCAGGCCTGCCACAGAATGTGCAAGTTGAATTGTGCTACAAATCCAACGAGCAATCGTCTGCTTAGAAGCAGGAGCACCCAGCTTGTTGGGTGCATACAGTATAAACAGCGAGTCAGATTTTCTGACTCCAGCCGTCCTTGAAATATATATTTTCAATGCCCTGACAACGTCCAGTAACTTGGAATCCTCCAAATCGCTAGTAGCCGCAGGCACCACAATAGGCTGGTTCAGGTGAAACGCTGACACCACCTTAGGCAGAAAATGAGGACGCGTCCGCAGTTCTGCCCTGTCCGAATGGAAAATCAGATATGGGCTTTTATACGATAAAACCGCCAATTCTGACACTCTCCTGGCTGAAGCCAGGGCCAGTAGCATGGTTACTTTCCATGTAAGATATTTCAAATCCGCCGATTTGAGTGGCTCAAACCAATGGGATTTGAGAAAATCCAAAACTACATTAAGGTCCCACGGAGCCACTGGGGGCACAACCGGGGGCTGTATATGTAGTACTCCTTTTACAAAAGTCTGGACTTCAGGAACTGAAGCCAATTCTTTCTGGAAGAAAATCGACAGGGCCGAAATTTGAACCTTAATGGACCCCAACTTGAGGCCCATAGACAATCCTGTTTGCAGGAAATGTAGGAATCGACCCAATTGAAATTCCTCCGTGGGGGCCTTCCTGGCCTCACACCACGCAACATATTTTCTCCAAATGCGGTGATAATGTTGTGCAGTCACCTCCTTCCTGGCTTTTACCAGTGTAGGAATGACCTCTTCCGGAATGCCTTTTTCCCTTAGAATTCGGCGTTCAACCGCCATGCCGTCAAACGCAGCCGCGGTAAGTCTTGTAATAGACACGGTCCCTGCTGAAGCAGGTCCCGTCTTAGAGGTAGAGGCCACGGATCTTCCGTGAGCATCTCCTGAAGTTCCGGGTACCAAGTTCTTCTTGGCCAATCCGGAGCCACGAGTATCGTTCTTACTCCCCTTTGCCGTATAATTCTCTGTACTTTTGGTATGAGAGGCAGAGGAGGAAACACATACACTGACTGGAACACCCACGGCGTTACCAGAGCGTCCACAGCTATTGCCTGAGGGTCTCTTGACCTGGCGCAATACCTGTCCAGTTTTTTGTTGAGGCGAGACGCCATCATGTCCACCTTTGGTTTTTCCCAACGGTTCACAATCATGTGGAAGACTTCTGGATGAAGTCCCCACTCTCCCGGGTGTAGATCGTGTCTGCTGAGGAAGTCTGCTTCCCAGTTGTCCACTCCCGTAATGAACACTGCTGACAGTGCTATCACATGATCTTCCGCCCAGCGAAGAATCCTTGCAGCTTCTGCCATTGCTCTCCTGCTTCTTGTGCCGCCCTGTCTGTTTACGTGGGCGACTGCCGTGATGTTGTCCGACTGGATCAACACCGGCTGACCCTGAAGCAGGGGTTTTGCCAGGCTTAGAGCATTGTAAATCGCTCTTAGCTCCAATATATTTATGTGAAGAGACATCTCCAGGTTTGACCATACTCCCTGGAAGTTTCTTCCCTGTGTGACCGCTCCCCAGCCTCTCAGACTGGCATCCGTGGTCACCAGGACCCAGTCCTGTATGCCGAATCTGCGGCCCTCTAACAGATGAGGTACCACAAATAGTGTGGAATAATACCCCTTTCCCTGTTGTAGGAGGGGTACCTTGACTATCACCTGCTGAGAATACAGCTTGTGAATGGCTTCCAATACCGTCGCCCTGTCTGAGGGAGACGTTGGCAGAGCAGACTTTAGGAACCGGCGAGGGGGAGACTTCTCGAATTCCAACCTGTAACCCTGAGATATTATCTGCAGGATCCAGGGGTCCACCTGTGAGTGAGCCCACTGTGCGCTGAAATTCTTGAGTCGACCCCCCACCGCCCCTGAGTCCGCTTGTAAAGCCCCAACGTCATGCTGAGGGCATTGCAGAAGCCGGGGGGGGCTTCTGCTCCTGGGAAGAAGCTGCTTGGTGCACTCTCTTACCCTTTCCTTTGCCTCGGGGCAAATATGACTGTCCTTTCGCCCGCTTGTTCCTATAGGAACGAAAGGACTGCGGCTGAAAAGACGGTGTCTTTTTCTGTTGGGAGGGGACCTGAGGTAAAAAGGTGGATTTCCCGGCTGTTGCCGTGGCCACCAAATCCGATAGACCGACCCCAAATAATTCCTCCCCCTTATACGGCAATACTTCCATATGCCGTTTGGAATCCGCATCACCTGACCATTGTCGCGTCCATAAACTTCTTCTGGCAGATATGGACATCGCACTTACTCTCGATGCCAGAGTGCAAATATCCCTCTGTGCATCTCGCATATATAGAAATGCATCCTTTAAATGCTCTATAGTCAGTAAAATACTGTCCCTATCCAGGGTATCAATATTTTCAGTCAGGGAATCCGACCAAACCACCCCAGCACTGCACATCCATGCAGAGGCGATGGCTGGTCGCAGTATAACACCAGTATGAGTGTATATACTTTTCAGGGTAGTTTCCAGCCTCCTATCTGCTGGATCCTTGAGGGCGGCCGTTTCAGGAGACGGTAACGCCACTTGTTTTGATAAGCGTGTGAGCGCCTTATCCACCCTAGGGGGTGTTTCCCAGCGCGCCCTAACCTCTGGCGGGAAAGGATATAATGCCAATAACTTCTTTGAAATTAGCAGTTTTCTATCGGGGTTAACCCACGCTTCATCACACACTTCATTCAATTCGTCTGATTCAGGAAAAACTACAGGTAGTTTTTTCAGACCCCACATAATACCCCTTTTTGTGGTACATGCAGTATCAGAGATATGTAAAGCCTCCTTCATTGCCGTGATCATATAACGTGTGGCCCTACTGGAAAATACGTTTGTTTCTTCACCGTCGACACTAGATTCGGTGTCCGTGTCTGGGTCTGTGTCGACCGACTGAGGTAAAGGGCGTTTTACAGCCCCTGACGGTGTCTGAGACGCCTGTACAGGTACTAACTGGTTTTCCGGCCGTCTCATGTCGTCAACTGATTTTTTTAATGTGCTGACATTATCACGTAATTCCATAAATAAAGCCATCCATTCCGGTGTCGACTCCCTAGGGGGTGACATCACCATTACCGGCAATTGCTCCGCCTCCACACCAACATCGTCCTCATACATGTCGACACACACGTACCGACACACAGCAGACACACAGGGAATGCTCTTATCGAAGACAGGACCCCACTAGCCCTTTGGGGAGACAGAGGGAGAGTTTGCCAGCACACACCCAAGCGCTATAAATATATAGGAACAACCCTATAGAAGTGTTGTCTCCCTTATAGCAGCTTAATATATATCAAAAACGCCAAAAAAAGTGCCCCCCCCCCTCTCTTTTTTACCCTGTTTCTGTAGTGCAGTGCAGGGGAGAGTCCTGGGAGCCTTCCTCGCAGCGGAGCTGAGCAGGAAAATGGCGCTGTGTGCTGAGGAGATAGGCCCCGCCCCCTATTTCGGCGGGCTCTTCTCCGGAGTTTGTGAGACCTGGCAGGGGTTAAATACATCCATATAGCCCCAAGGGCTATATGTGATGTATTTTTTAGCCAGAACAAGGTATTCTCATTGCTGCCCATGGCGCCCCCTGCAGCGCCCTGCACCCTCCGTGACCGCTGGTGTGAAGTGTGTGACAACAATGGCGCACAGCTGCAGTGCTGTGCGCTACCTCATGAAGACTGAAAAGTCTTCTGCCGCCGGTTTCTGGACCTCTTCGCTTTTCGGCATCTGTAAGGGGGTCGGCGGCGCGGCTCCGGGACCGGACTCCATGGCTGGGCCTGTGTTCGATCCCTCTGGAGCTAATGGTGTCCAGTAGCCTAAGAAGCCAATCCATCCTGCACGCAGGTGAGTTCACTTCTTCTCCCCTAAGTCCCTCGTTGCAGTGAGCCTGTTGCCAGCAGGACTCACTGAAAATAAAAAACCTAAAAACTTTTTCTAAGCAGCTCTTTAGGAGAGCCACCTAGATTGCACCCTGCTCGGACGGGCACAAAAACCTAACTGAGGCTTGGAGGAGGGTCATAGGGGGAGGAGCCAGTGCACACCACCTGATCCTAAAGCTTTATTTTTGTGCCCTGTCTCCTGCGGAGCCGCTAATCCCCATGGTCCTGACGGAGTCCCCAGCATCCACTAGGACGTTAGAGAAAAAAGATGAAACAAGCGCCTCATAGTGCAGTAACTTCCAATTATTTCTTAATGACATGCACAACAATCATATATATTCCTCGTACCGAATGGTTGGTTTAGTCGAGCATATCAAGATTTTGCAGTCTCTAAATTTTCCAGACCATCCACAATCAATACAAATGACATAGGCTCCTCATGGTGCATTAATTTACCAATTGAACAGGCAGACAGACAACACTTGTATAGATTTTCTGCGTACCAGATCAGGTAATTAATCTAGCATATCATCATCACGGACCTTGTCCTCTCATAGGTTTCCACCATATATGAGATAGGCGAGCTGTTCATTGAAGTCCGGCTGTCAGCGTGCTGGGGCCGCTCTACACTCCAATCTCCCCGCTGTTCAATTGGTAAATTACTGCACCATGAGGAGCCTATGTCATTTGTATTGATTGTAGATGTATGTATATGTATATATATATATATATATATATGTATATATATATATATATATGTGTGTGTGTAGATGTATGTATGTATGTATAAGTATATATATATATATATATATATATATATATGTGTGTGTATATATATATATGTATGTGTATATATATATATATATATATATATACACATACATATATATTTGTAGAGGCAGCACCTTTGTTACCCCTTCCCCTGGCTGTTCCTCACCAGCCCCTGCAACAACCACAGCAGGCAGCAGCTGGAGCCACTGCAAGGCGCCAGGGTCCAGCACTGCGCTGCATTACAATAAAGAAACGCTGCATAACCTACAGCTCCCAGCAGCCCTTACTTCTGTGAGCTCCGGCAGCAAGGGCTGCTGGGAGCTGTAGTTTATGCAGCGTTTTCTTTATTGTAATGCGGTGCGGCGCCGGACCACGTCCCCTTACAGTGGCTTCAGCTGCTGCCTGCCGTAGTTGATGCCGGGGCAGGTGAGGAACTTCCAGGGGAAGGGGGAACAAAGGTGCAAAGTGTATGAAGTGTATATACCTCCTGGCCGCGGGTGGCACCGTCGGTTGGTGCCCCTGCTCGGCTGGCACCCCTGGCGAGTGCCATCCTAGCTAATAGGTAGATACACCTCTGCTGTTAGGGGTCTCTGAGGACTGCAGATGGGAAATACTGTTCTTATCATGCTGCCCAGAATTTTAAAACCTAGGGACTGAGTTTTATCATACACGAGTTTTAAAACTCGTTGCACATGATAAATGGTGTTCCAGCCAATCAGCTGCCAACTGTCATTTTTCAAACACATACAGGAGCTGATTGGCTGGAGCACCATTTATCATACGCAATGAGTTTTAAAACTCGTTGCATATGATAAAACTTGTTGGTAAATCAGTTCCCTACTGTCCAATTTCGGGAACCTAACAAGTCAGAGTGATACCAATTATTTAACTGACTAGTTTTAATTTAAAACATTTCAGACTTCTAAGGCAGGGCTGTAACTAGGAGTGTGCGAGTGGAGCTGTCCCACAGAGACATTACATAGTAGCGGCTGCGTAAAAAGTTACCATCACAACTGTTTCTTATTCTGAAGCATACCCATGATGTGATGTGAGTAAGAGAGCCCAAGTGGGCCTTAGGGTCTTCATCCCCATTCCCCCCCCCCCCCCCCCCTCTCTTCCTTTTTATATTGCCTTACTTGTATTAAAATAATTTGGTGTTATGGTTTACTTATTATATTTTATCCTTTGTGTTGGTGTACAGTTGCATCGTAAAGCCAAGCTTGGCAAAGCTGTACAACTTATGTCTTTGCCTGAGACATTTGAGGACACAGAGGCCGGAACGGTTTGCCAAGCAGCTGGATGGGGTCTGACCGAAGATGGTGATAATTCCGACAATCTAATGGAAGTTAATGTCACACTTATAGAGAGAGGAAAATGTCAACGATCGTGGAAAAATAAGGTTAATATAACCGAAAACATGATGTGCACCAGTGTTGGGCCTAAAGGACAGGACACTTGTGAAGTAAGTGTGACTTCAGTTTATCTGGTCAAAGCAGCTTCTATATACAGTTAAGAGATATCAAAGTACTGTACAACTAGTGAAGGTGGAAGAGTTTTCTCCAGTGCTGGATGTAAATTAAATGCATGCACCTAGGAAATAGGAAGACAGAGGGTGTGGTGGTGAAGTCTCATTGTGGGTCATTGTGGGTCACCAAGAGGTTTGTAGAATCAATTAATCAATCTTTATTTATATAGCACATCTTAACATGAAAAGCATGCATTACAATAGTCCAGTTTTCGGAATACAAAAGCATGATCTAGTTTCTCGCAGTCCAAAGCAGAAATAAAACCCTGCAGTTTAGCAATATTACTGAGATAATAAAATACTTATTTACTAACTGTATTTCCACCACTGCTCCGACCACCCAAAATTGCTAATTAGATGCCTGCTGAGATGCCCATGGGGATCTGCCTATACTGCCTATGCCTAAGGCAAACTCTGTGCTGGGTCTTGGTACTTAGGATCTGCTAGGACCCGGTTGGTTAGTGATATATGATTGAAGAGGTGAGTGAATGAAGGTGTTATGTTACGTTTAGAAGAAACTGAGATAGTTAGTTACAGATAAATTATTAGAACTTAACAATTGGACATAGCACTTTGATACACAAAATATATCAGTAAATAGACTACCAACATTTAAAGTAATATTGTAACTTTGACCCCTAGGACATAACACCATCATCAATTAAAAAGCAAATGTTTCCAAAAATTATGACAACAACAGCTCCATCCACTCACCTCTTCAATTATCAGTGATTGATATAGCAACATATTTTTTGTTGTTCTAAGTATATATTGTGAGAATAAATTATAACACATGGCTTTTCAGTTAGATATTTGGTGTGACTAAGTTGTATGACCTCTCAGCAGAGTGACTGGCAGACCACAAATGTACTAAGTGGACAGAGGATATAGGGGGTGGGCGGGAGGGCGGTGACTGAGCATTGCAGGGGTGGCGCAGGGAAAACGGGAGGGCGGGTCGGCTGCATTTTTGGGGCGGCTGCGTGACGTAACACCCAGCTGCTCCAATGGGAAAAATGGCAGCTGACCTATTTATTAATTATATAAGAACCCTGTTTCTGGTGGAAATGGGTGGGGGGTGGGGGGGTTTGCCGATGATAGAGCTTTTCCCCATACTGTTTAAGGAAGGCTATCGCCGTGCTTCACTAGCAGTAGCAACCACTACAGTAGCTATAAGATTTATCGGATTTCTATGGAGAAAGCTTGCAGCAGTTTGAAACAGAGTGAATACATGAATTTGTGTTGTTTACACCAAATTCTGACTCTACCATCTGCATGTCACAGCAGGATTGAGGTTGATTAATTGTTGTTTTTCTAGTATTTAACCTGCCCCCACTGTAGCCTCAGTTTCCTTTTCTTAGCTGACTGGAGTGGAACCTGGTGTGGTCTTCCGCTGACTCCTCAGTGGTGTCTGGCGGAAGTGACAGTCACATGACCTCTGGGACCCGGAAGCTACGCTTGAGCTGCTGCTGCTGCCGGGACCATTTAGGTGACCGCTGGGCCACCAGAGATGTCAGGTTGACACTCTATCATGTGGACATGTCATCCATGGTCAATGTCAACTGTTAGGTTCCTGGTGCTCAGAACAAGGGAGATGTTATGAAGCGAGTCCAGAGCACCAGGACGTAATGCTGGTAAAGGGGAATGGAAAGGGAATAGCCCCTGGCGCCCTATCTCCGTTGTCTTGCCCGTGCTGTCAGTACACTCTTGCGAGACTATGGTTGCTTGAGCCCATGGCAGCCGCGTTTGAAGGGCGGATTACGTCTGCCCAACTTCGATGCCCCCTCAGGTCTTAATGAGAGACAAAGAGTGAACCGAGACAGGGTGATAACAAGGGGCCCTCTGACTAAACAACAAGGCCAGGGGCTACTAACAAACCTAAAACCAAAGTATGTGCGGCTTGCCGCCAAAGGAAAAGAACAACAAAGGAAATGCTGACCACACGCCGACACAATACTTTTGTGTACCGGCGGTGACAGCATAAGCAGAACCCTCTGCAAAACACCAGTGACAGAATTAATAAGGGAATACAGCGGCCTAGGCCGACGGACGCGGCAGTGCCGCTACTCACGGAACCGGTACGAATACTGGCAAACGGACAGGAACTCCCAATGCTGCTGACACAGACTCTCAGAACTGGAGGACAGGCAGAATCCCAAACGACAGACCGGTGGACACCAAGAAGCCAGAAACTTGACCAGGCACAGGCAAAGGTACTGGACCTCAGGACAGGAACGCCTCACGGCAGGACACGGGATCAGACATAGGAATCGACACAGGGACTGACAGGAATCGACACAGGAAGCTCAGGAACTAGCAGGAACCAAGCTCAGAACTCAAGCAGACTGGAAACACAGAAATATCACCAGCATCTGTGAACTGCACTGAGCCAGCATATAACAGAGAGGCCTAATTAATAATTTCATGCAGCTGCCCTGTTGCATGACTCCAAACTGACAAGATGCAATTAGCAGCCAGGTGAGGCTGGACACATGGGAACAAGCTGCAATTACACAGACTCACCAGCGGCAGCAACCAAGAGTATTCTAAAACAGAGCAACGGGAAATCCTGGCCTGCAAGACAACTTATAAACATAAAATACATAACTGACATGCAAAACAGGAATGAGCCACAGCCCTGGCTCATAACAGTACCCCCCCCCCCTTGAGGAGGGGTCAAAGGACCCCAGAATACAGACTATCCAAAACAAGGGATACAAAAAAAAACCTGACACACTGGTCTAACAGACACGAAAACAGAAACAAGCTGCAACCACAGCTTGTAACAGTGCCCTCCCCCTGACGGTGGCCACTGGACACAAGATAAGGAAAAAAAAAATTTTATTTATTTTTTTATTTTATTTTTATCAAGGCAAGAGTAAAAAATTATTTATTTTTCTTCTTCTTCTTTTTACAAAGCTCTTTAGGTCTGACCGAGGTAATTCCCCAAACATTGTCTGAACTGATGGTACCACCCAGCAAGGCTGCGTTCAAATCAGAGACAGGTTTCTTATCCTTGGGAGCTGAACTTTCTGGCAAATTACTATTATTAGAGGAAGAAGAAGTAGTCAGAAAAGCACATCCTGCAGTCAAAACAATGGGCTGGGACTCTTGTGCCGAGTTTACAGTATTTGGTGGACTCTCAGCAGACAAGATGGGTGACTTAGAGGAACCTGAACCAATTTCTTTGGAACCATATCTTTTAATAATTGCATCACTGAATGCTGGGGGATCCTGAAGAATGGGATCTTCAGCTTTCATTAGGCTGGTCGCCCACTCAAAAGGCTCTCCTCTAAACGAATAAATCAGATAAAGCACAATGTTCTCTGAAGTGATGCCCAGAAATGGTCTAGACAACATAATAATGTAATAGTGTTTGTAAAGCGCCAGAAATTGGGCTAAGTCCCCATCAAAGATTATGGATGTTGAGACATCAGAGTCAGGATCTGTTTCCTTCCCATCTGACTAACTGGAGTGCTTTGCTAGGACCTGGTCACTATTGACCTTACTCGAGGCTGAGACTCTCTGAACCCCACCCGGGGCAGTGACTTTCTGAACCCCACCCGGGGCAGTGACTTTCTGAACCCCACCCGGGGCAGTGACTTTCTGAACCCCACCCGGGGCAGTGACTTTCTGAACCCCACCCGGGGCAGTGGCCTTCGGGAACCCCGCTGGGGCAGTGGCCTCCGGGAACCCCGCTCGGGTCAGCACCTCGGATTCTTTTACTGGGACCGAGCCGTCGGCCTCCCCCACTGGGACCGAGCCATCGGCCTCCCTCACTGGGATCGAGCCATTGGCCTCCCTCTCTGAGTCGATAATTATCGAAACTTCTCCCGGGACTATGACTTCCAGGACTTTTGCTGAAGCTATAACCTTCATCACCTCCACTAATGCTACACCTCTTAAGTTCTTTCCTGGGGAAGCGACCTCTAGACCCTTCTTAGAGGCTGCGTCTCTCGAGACCCCACTTGGGGATATTACTTCAAAGATCCCTTCTGGGGTTTTGCTTCTCGAGTTCCCTTCTAGAACTATGGTTTCAGATACCCTTTCTGGGGTTGCGCTCTTCAAGTCTCTACCTGGGGTAACAGCTTCTAAGACCCCTTCTGGTATGGAAACCTGAGCTATAATATTTGATGTCCCTCTATAAGCTAGAGCATCGGGTACCGCTCCAGCACTCTGGGCATCGGGTACCGCACCAGCACTCTGGGCATCGGGTACCGCACCAAGATCCTGAGCATCGGGCACCTCTCCAGGACCCTGGGCAACGGGCACCACTCCAGGACCCTGGGCAATGGGCACCACTCCAGGACCCTGGGCAACGGGCACCACTCCAGGAACCTGCAACTCTGCTTCAACAGGAACCTCAAGAGAGGAGAGAAACATTCTCTTTTGATTCCTGAATCTATAATGGGGCTCCCTTGCCCAAGGACCCCAATTATAGGACAGAGAGCTTTTTAGTGTGGGTTGTGTGACAAGTACCTCTGCCACAGTAGAGACAGGAGTAGGTCTAGTATCCTGACTCAACTTGGCCAGAGGGCAAGACTCGTCACCACACTTTGGCTTGCGCAACTCACAGGTCTGCAGATAGTGGCCTAAACCCCCACAATATAGGCATAAGTTTAAGTTTCTGCGACGCAGACGCTCCTCTTCTGAGAGCATGGGCCGCAGAAAACTTTTAAACCTTTTCTCTTCAATTAAACCAGAGGATTCTCTTGTCACCATACTGTGAACAAGAGTCTCTTTAGAGATAGATGTACTTTCAACGACTTCTGGCAAGATGAGCAAGATTTTATTCAGAAGGTTTTGCAGTTGCTTAAATGATTGCTGCAAAACTTCTAGTCGCTCTGGTCTCAAAGCACTGAAAGCAGAGTTCAGGGCTGAGAGAGATGCCTGCAGGGCTTGCATAGTAGACATAGGAGGATTTAAAACTAGACAAGACAAGACAAGGCAAGACTAAATTTTTGCTAAACAAAACAAGACTGTTTTTTTTTTAAACATTGGACTGGATTCTAAACACCGGACTGGATTCTAAACACCGGACTGGATTCTAAACACCAAATTCTAGACAGGACTGGATTCTAAACACCGGATTGGATTCTGCACACTGAATTCTAGACAGGACTGGATTCTAGACTAGACACTGGACTGGGCCAAAAAAGAAAAAAAGTTTTATTTCTTTTTTGTGGTTGGGCTGGTGATAATGTTAGGTTCCTGGTGCTCAGAACAAGGGAGATGTTATGAAGCGAGTCCAGAGCACCAGGACGTAATGCTGGCAAAGGGGAATGGAAAGGGAATAGCCCCTGGCGCCCTATCTCCGTTGTCTCGCCCGTGCTGTCAGTACACTCTTGCGAGACTATGGTTGCTTGAGCCCATGGCAGCCGCGTTTGAAGGGCGGATTACGTCTGCCCAACTTCGATGCCCCCTCAGGTCTTAATGAGAGACAAAGAGTGAACCGAGACAGGGTGATAACAAGGGGCCCTCTGACTAAACAACAAGGCCAGGGGCTACTAACAAACCTAAAACCAAAGTATGTGTGGCTTGCCGCCAAAGGAAAAGAACAACAAAGGAAATGCTGACCACACGCCGACACAATACTTTTGTGTACCGGCGGTGACAGCATAAGCAGAACCCTCTGCAAAACACCAGTGACAGAATTAATAAGGGAATACGCAGAAATATCACCAGCATCTGTGAACTGCACTGAGCCAGCATATAACAGAGAGGCCTAATTAATAATTTCATACAGCTGCCCTGTTGCATGACTCCAAACTGACAAGATGCAATTAGCAGCCAGGTGAGGCTGGACACATGGGAACAAGCTGCAATTACACAGACTCACCAGCGGCAGCAACCAAGAGTATTCTAAAACAGAGCAACGGGAAATCCTGGCCTGCAAGACAACTTATAAACATAAAATACATAACTGACATGCAAAACAGGAATGAGCCACAGCCCTGGCTCATAACATCAACATGCTAAGCATGTTGGTATGCAGCGTGTCAACCATGTCTACAGTCTCTTGTTGACCTTATGCATATCAACATTTTTCCCTTTGCACACCATTCTCTGTAAAGTCTAAAGACTGCATAGAAATCTCAAGAGATCAGCAGTTTCTGAGATACTTAAACCAGCCCGTCTGGCATCAACAATCATTCCAAGATCACTTTTCTTCATCATTCTAGAGTTTGGTCTGAACAACAACTGAACCTCCTGACCATGTCTGCATGTTTTTATGCACTGCTGCCACATCATTGGCTGATTAAATGTTTGCATTTGTCAAGCAGGTGAACCTAATAAAGTGGCCACGGAGTGTATATAACACAGACATTCATTAAAAAAAAAAAAAAAATATATATATATATATATATATATATATGAATTGCAAATTAGTTAAAATAATATATATGCTCCATTTCTAAAAAAAAAACATTGGTGCTTATAATTGTTAATAAAATAGTAATATGCCCCTCCTTTATGTTTAACATCAGAATTTTATATAGATGTTCACCTTTAGGGGGATATCAAATAATTAGCCGTGGTAATTTACTGCGGCTAATTGACACCCCAGCCCCATCCCCTCCCGATATTCAATTGTCCTCGATGCCGGCAGTCATTATACCGGATCCAACGTGTTTTCGCACAAAAAATATTTTTTTTCCAGGTGAAAAGAAAGAGGAAATAATTGGGAAGACGGGAAAAAACTGACGAAAATATAAATAAAAACGAACCAAAAATTTTGGGAGGCTAATTGAACATTCCCCATAGTTTGTTGACTATTAAAAACCAGTGAAATCACACCATTATTAGGAGAAATACAGCATAAAAAAACATACAAATAAACAATACAGTGTAAATATAACATTTAATTCAACAATTCAAATGAGAGTATGTAAAAGGTATTTAAAAAATAAAAGTATATTGTATCGATTTTATTTTCACAGGGAGATTCGGGTGGTCCCTTAATTTGCAATGGTGTTCTGAAAGGAATCACATCTTTTGGGAACATTAAATGTGGACATCCCGGTGATACCTCCGTCTTCACTCGCCTAACTAAAGAATACGTGACCTGGATACTTAACACAATTAACGATTGAATTTAATGCTCCAGAACTTTCTTGTCTTGCTTTTGATGCCCTCGTGCCACTGTATTAAAAACGTTTTCTTCTTTTCTTCAGCAAATAATTTGTTTATGGAAATTGCATTTTTATAGTAAATGTGCTGAATAATTCTGTATGAAGTAGCCGTGGATAAGTTTTTATTGCACTGCAATATCTGCAGGACGGATAAGTCCTTGAAATATTTGTTCATGTATTTGTAAACATTTTAAGGTACTTAAATAAAGTATATCACATTAATGCCAAACCAAAGAAATCATATAATGGATATGCTTTCTTCTACAGCACTTTGTGATTATTGGTTGGGGTTCACATTACGGTTACTGATGCAGTACTGTTTCATTCACACTGATGAGAAAGGGAAAATAAATAATAACAATACATCTGGAACAGGGCCGGTTCTGGGGCTTTGTGCGCCCCGGGCGGCAATGGGGGGCATGGCTTCGTACATGGGGCATGGTCATTTACGCCCCCTGTACAGACTACTGTAGCGCTCTGAAATGTGCCCCCCGCTGCCGCTGGCCGCTGTGAAGCCCTTCGTGGAGAGGTCCTTTAATGTGCGGTGTGCGATGACGTCATCGCGCACCGCACAGCAAAGGTCCTCTCCACGAAGAGAAACTAGACGCGTAGCGTCTAGTTTCTCTTCGTGGTGAGGACCTTTGCTGTGCGGTGCGCGATGACGTCATCGCGCACCGCACAGTAAAGGACCTCTCCACGAAGGGAAACTCTAGTTTCCCTTCACAGCGGCCAGCGGCAGCGGGGGGCAGCGGGCAGCGGGGGGCACAGCAGCAGCGGATCTTGCCCTGGTGCGGCCCCCTCCGGATGGCGCCGGCGCCCTCCGGAAGGCGGCGCCCCCCCGGGCAAAAGTCCTGCTTGCCCGTGGCAAGATCCGCTACTGATCTGGAACAAGGCGTTGGGCTATTGTGCCCTAGAAATTGTCTCATGTGGTGTTATGGGATTGTCGCGGACATGCAGAGCCGGCCCTAGTCATAGGCAAACTAGGCAAATGCCTAGGGCATTTGGTATGCCTAGGTGCACAAGCAGCTTCTGCTGATTAAAATGATATGCAGCATGCCTATATTCTGTGTGTGACTGCGGCTCTATCTGCATATGAAATGCTATATTACAGTATATTCCTGGAAATCACTGTAACATAGCATTTCATATGCAGATACAGCCCCAGTTCCACTCAGAATATATACATGACACATATCTTTTTATTCAGCAGAAGCTGCTTATGCATCCATAGTAATGCAAATAAGATGCATTTTTGACAAAAAAAGGCGCCCAACATTAGCAGAGCTGCCAGCTGACTCATGCCAGGCATTTCCTGCTGCATGGTGTATTGGGGCAAGATGTATGAGGACACATCTGTATCCAAGCAGAGGCAGAGAAATTGGGAAAGAGGTGCAGGGTCAGAGGCGGAACTAGTGGCGATGCTTGGGGGGGGGTCTGGTCTGAAGAACGACAATGTTTAGGTCGACCACTACAGGTCGACATTCACTAGGTCGACGGGGTTGGAAGGTCGACCGGGTTTCCAGGTCGACATGTGCTAGGTCGACAGGTCAAAAGGTCGACATGAGTTTTTTGAAAAAAACTTTTTTTTACTTTTTCATACTTAACGATCCACGTGGACTACTATTGGAACGGTAATCTGTGCTGAGCGAAGCAGTAGCGGAGCGAGGCACCCTGCCGGAAGCATGGCGAGCGAAGCGAGCCATGCGAGGGGACACGGTGCACTAATTCGGCTTCCCGGTCACTGTACGCAGAAAACGACACCCCAAAAAAAAAACTCATGTCGACATTTTGACCTGTCGACCTAGCACATGTCGACCTAGAAACCCTGTCGACCTTCCAACCCTGTCAACCTAGTGACTGTCGACCAATAGTGGTCGACCTAAACATTGTCGACCTAGACACTGTCGATTTGATGATCCACGCCCGCTTGGGGGCACCAGCCAAAACTTGCCTAGGGCATCATATTAGTTAGGGCCAGCTCTGCAGGCATGTCAGGGCAAGCGGCTGCATACACAGATGCAAAGCTGGAGCCATAGGAGGCCCTCGTCACATGGTGAAGCTGCACCTGCTGTATATGTGCTGCAAGTGTTGAAAGAAACACTGGCGGTAATAGGATGTGCAGGGACTCAGATAAACCCTCTGATACTGTAAGTGCCAAAACCAATGAGAATGGCTGCAGCTGCAGATGGAAATACAATGGGCGGTGTGACTATAAACATGAAGTCACACGGATACTGGCGTTAGCACGAGCTCGTTAATCTGGCTGTGGTGACAGTCCACACTTCAGCCACAGGGGTGAAATGGCTAACATGCCTATCAGAGCACAAATATCACAGTACACAGACACTATGCTGTAGTTTCATTTACTATGTGCAGTTTTTCAAAGCTGCCACATCTTTGGTGGTTTTGGTCACTGGATTTAAAGGAACAAATACAGTGTATTCAATACAAAACCAGGTGTAACTCTATAGGTCAGGTTCTAGACTGTGCACCTGAATTATACATTATACATATGTAACCTTATACTGGACTATGGTGTATTTTCTACAGTGCATTGCTGTTATTAATCTGTTATTAATCTGGTACATTATCATGCATGCAGCAGCTGAATTTACTGTATATATTTATGAAGGGGGCCAAACGTTGCACTCTCTAATGGTTAGTCAAACCAATGAGGTGGCAGGCCACACCCCTTCTGCGGACTGGCCACACCCCTAAACATGGGCCCCTACAACTGCATTTCCCCGGCGGGCCCTACATGCCCCAGTCTGACACTGCTTGTACTGTCCCATTAAATCCAGAGGCCAAAAATGGCTAAGACTTGGCAGCTTTGATAAGTACTATATAATATAGTAACTTTAACCCTCCGTCATAAATATTGTCTTTATGGGTTAAAAAATTAAATAAGGAACAGCTCAGTACCAAAACAATCCTAATTTTAAAATCAGAACCCCTAACAATTTTTATAGACAGGTGAGGCGGGTCACCACAACATATTTAGGTCTGGAGGTCACGACAGAAACAATTTATTTATACACAGTTTTTGTATGTACGAAGCATTGATATTGCAATAATATAAGGAAATGGTATATAAATTACATGTAAATAAATACATCATAATAAATTATTCATCATGAGTTATTGTTACATATGAAAATAAACTTAATAAAGACAATCCTGCAACACCACTTCCAACGTCCTAAATAAATAAATAAAATATATATTATTTTAATCAAATTAAACTTTGGGGTCTGTTTATCAATTTATGATATCCCCATTCCCTGTTTTCTCCAGCCAGAAAATGGGGTTATCACCGCTTCCTGCTATTCAACAATAATAAAATCACAGATTTGTTCTACGTTCCTTGTATGTTTGCAGTAATTGCCCATACCCACAGCCTGCTATGGCGACTGCAAAGTAGGTTACCTTTGTCAAACTGTGAGAAGAAAAAGAGAGAAAAGGATCTGTTTAAGGTGCACTGAGAATTTAAAAAGTAACTTTTAATTGATTTTTAAAAATCAATTAAAAGTAACTTTTTAAATTCTCAGTGCACCTTAAACAGATCCTTTTCTCTCTTTTTCTTCTCAGTAATGACATGATCTGTGGTAGCACCCCCTATAATGACACCTATATGATATGAATAATCGATATTAGGGGTTCCTGATATTTGCAATTAGAAATAGAGCCATTCAAAGATATTGTATTCCGTGCAACAATTATCCCTTCCCCTTCTCCCTTTATCATAACACTTTGTCAAACGGTGAGGAGCTAAACTTTTCAGAACTTGTGAGAAAAACATAATATTGTTTCAGGCTGGCATTTTGAGCATAGAGTAGCCGCCAGCGAGGAGAATTAGCAGAGAAAACTCATCATTTCCTGTTCCGTCCTCGGATGCTGCTGATCTGGCTTCTCCTCCTCACTGCTGGACAGTTCAAATGTGCATGTGCGGCTTCCCACTGAAACATTACGCTACCAGCTAAGGCATTTTCTTGGCTTCTCACAGGGCACATGATTCTGCAACAAGATTGCATGCGTGGTCTATTTTCATAAATTGCAGTAGTGCAAATCAGGTGCGGGTCAAGGTCAAATGGTCAGCAGTGAAAAAGTAGACACCTGAAAAGATTGACAGGTACAAAAGGTGAAAAGGTCAACGTGGAAATGGTCAACACAAAAAAAAAAGGTTGACAGTTTTTTTTGGGGTGTCATTTTGTATGTTTCTCCACATAGGATCCCAATTAGTGTGCCACGTCCCCTCGCATGGCTCACTTGGGGCAGGCTACTATTCCCAATCATAGTCCATGTCGATTGTAAAGTATGAAGAAGTTAAAAAAAAAAGGAAAAAAAAGGGGTCAACCATTGTCATGTCGACCTTTTGTACCTGTCAACCTTTTACAATTCGACCTATTGACCATGTTGTCTTTATTACTGTCGACCTATCATCCGGATACCGTGCAAATCGACGCGGTATGGCATCGATACACAATGTAAGCTACCACTGCGATCATAACTAGACCCCTTCATTCTCTGCAAAATCCAGTGATAGAGGTTAATAGGTGGTAGGTACAGCGCCTCACACAGGTTATACAGAGGGTCTGCAGTCTTCTAAATTGCACTTCAACAAATTACTAATCTTTTCCACTGTGATCTATGTAGTGCGTCCCCTATGGCTGCTTCGCCTTATATTTTCAAGGGCCAGACAGACACTTTTCATTTTACCCTTGTACACCTTATTTCTATGCAATGCTTATCTGGCACATTGTAGCACCCAGTATGGTAAGACAATTACTGGATCTGATTCGTTTTTAAGGATCATGTATCTTGCTTTAGTGTTCTATGGCTCCCCCACTGCATGTCAGCTCATCCAGGTATTGCCTATTCAACCCAATGTAACCTATATTGTGCACCCAAGATGGCTGCCTTACATGAAACCTTTGTGAGGAGAATGTACTGTATAATATTTGCAAGTATTATACAGTGGCTGCCTCTATATTCATTGCATGGTTTCTGTATTATCGGTAAAGCTAACCTCTGTATTATCTTCATGATTTCTGTATAGTGTCTTAAGTCCTTTAGAAGAAAAGTGCTATCTAAATAAAATTATTATTATTATTATTATTATTACTACCAAAAATGATTAGTGCTTAATTTTGGACATACAAATGACAATTAAATTAAGTATACTCATCTTCATAAGTGAGTCCTATTACATATGATTTAAAAAAAAATTATATTGAACCTTACATAGCTTACCCTGCCTACTTGTACAATTGAGGCCGGGATAAAGTATAAGCAGAAAGAGGGTCATTCCGAGTTGATCGCAGCCAGCAACTTTTTGCTGCTGGTGCGATCAACTAATCTCCACCTATGGGGGAGTGTATTTTAGCATAGCAGGGCTGCGATCGCTTGTGCAGCCCTGCTATGCTAAAAAAAATTGGTGTAAAAGAAGACCAGCCCTGGACATACTAACCCTGTGCGATGATCTCAGCGATGATGGGGCCGACTTTGACGTCAGACATCCGCCCTCCATTCTCCTGGACACGCCTGCGTTTTCCTTACCACTCCCTGAAAACGTCCGCCAACGGACAGGGGACGCCCCGGAACGCCTTCCTCCTGTCAATCTTCTTGCGGTCGCCGCTGCGACCGCTTTCTTTGCAACCAGCGTCGTTGCGGCAATGACGCGCATGCACAATACGCACGCCGTGCATGCGCATTCCAGACCCATTCGCACCGCAGCGAAGAACCAGTGCGTGCGAACGGGTCGGAATGACCCCCAAAGAGACACCTATCCGTACTGCAATAACAGGGAGGGAGGAAGGGAGAGGGGTACAGACAGAATTAAAGAAGCCAAGTTTTGTTGCATCAATGGCAGCGCTTCCGTAGTTCTGTATTTTAAACACTATGATGGCAGCTGAGCGTTAGCAGCAGAGCGGGTCACCTGCTATACCCTGTTGAAGTATATATCAGCGTTTATCTTCTTCTAGTGCAATCACATATTTCTCACGCTGAGCATGGTGTAAAGATCCGTGCAGTGGGGTGGTCTTCAGTATGCCGACTGTCGGGATCCCGGCGCACTGTATACCGGCGCCGGAATCCCGACAGCCGACATACCGACACTTTTTCTCCCTCGTGGGGGTCCACGACCCCCCTGGAGGGAGAATAAAATAGTGTGGCGCGCGCGGTGCGTGTAGCGCACCACCGTGCCTGCAAGGGGCTTATTTGCGCTCGCCATGCTGTCGGTATGCCGGCGGTCGGGCTCCCGGCACCGGTATGCTGGTCGCCAGAAGCCCGGCCGCCGGCATACCATACTACACCCATGCAGTGGTAGTCCCATCAGCTGAAGTTCTGGCTTATACCGCAATGAAACGCATCAGATACGTTATTTTGGGACTACCACTCATACGTTATTTTGGGACTACCACTCAGCTACAACATCCTCATCTTAATCATCATTAGATGCTAATACTCTCTGATGTTACTGTTTGATTGCCCAAATTGGAACATTTGTATCCCGCAGTGCTTTATACTGTTATATCACTGTGTGTATGGGCAGACTGAGCCATCATAGTCATCTATTTTCTGTGCATGCTCATTATATCAGATTGATCAGGTAATCTGTGTACAAACAAATTGTTCAGTAACAGATCATTTGTGAAAAGATGATAACATTAACATTTTTAGAATTGTGTGTGTTGGTAGTTTAGATTCATTAACATGAACTGAGGAAAAATGGGATTCGGTCACCCAAAGGGGGCGTGGTCAGGATGCCAGTAGTCAAATCTCAGCGCCAGAATCCCGACACACGGCCAGAATGCCGGCAGCAGAATCCCGACATCACTAGGAATGCCAACACCAGAATCCCGACAACCGACATCCCAAATGTAAGTATACCGGGGACTCCTAGGGTTAATCCACGGGAAAGGGGGTGTTAGGTTTAGGCACCACTGGGGAGGTTAGGGTTAGGCTGCAGGGAGGGGGAGGGTTAGGCTGCAGGGGCAGGGTATGGTTATGCTGCGGAGAAGGGGGGTTAGGTTTAGGCACCACTGGGAGGGTTAGGGTTAAACTGCGGGGAGGGTGAGGGTTATATTTAGGCTGTCGGAAGGGAGGGTTGGAGGGTAGGGTACGTATACTTACCCGACCCCTGTCGGGATTCACAGCACCCAAAATATACAATTTGAACTATAGAGACTATCTACACTGCATACATGTGGTATTACACCACCTGTATGTGTAGCGGTGAAAAGTGTGGAGAAGTGAGCCGGTGGAGAAGTTCCCCATGGCAACCAATCAGCATTGAAGTAACATTTATAATGTGTATACTATAAAATTATACAGAGCAGCTGATTAGTTGCCATGGACAACTTCTCCACTGGCTCACTTCTCCAGTCTTTTTACTGCTTAGTACATCTCCCCCTTTGTATTGAATGCCAATATGCCTTGTTCCGGCATTATAAAGGATATCCTAACTTGAATACATCGAGATGTAAAAACCATTGTAGCCTTTGTCATAATAATAGCAATTTTAAAGCCACAGCTTAGTTTTGTAAGGGGCATTACTGGGAAGGGAGTTAAAACAGTTGCTCCTGATTAGAATACGATTCATAACATTCACATTCACATATGGAAAGAACTTTAAATTCACAGCTCTTATTTTACCCAGCATGAAAATCCCAAAAGAATCTAAGTTTTCATAATCTTGTGATCATTAATAATTCTTGTTCTTTTTCTGTTTTCTTATTTGCAGTAATTCCATATAAAAGATGTTTCATTCGCTGCTGCGGAAAAGATCCTCTTGTGATCTGGACTCAATGCGAGGTGCAGAACTCTTCCTCTGTGGCCTGTTAGTATACAGAATACAGGATGAGACCATATGGCTTTGCTCATTATGTAAATATACATGAACACACACATATATAAACTGAATTCATTACAATATAAACTCCTTTATGGCTGATGCCAGTTGTGTCACTTCAGTAAGAAACCTTTACCCACAAGCTTAACACTAGAAACAAATTAAAGGTAAAAAAAAACCACAGGAGTTGAATTTGGTCATCAATCTTATTGATAACAAACTGAAGATTGAAGATAAGATAAAGAACCAGCCAATCAGCATCTAACTGCCATGTCAAAGGCTGGCTTTCAAAAATGTCATTTAGGAGCTGGTTGGCTGGTACTTTAGCTCCAGAGGCAGAGGCGGTCGCTGGACGGGCCGGCAGAATTTGGCCGCCGTTTAGGGGGGCGCGGTCCGGGCAAGGCAGGCGTGCCCGGACCGTTGTGGGGGCGGGCCACGGTGGCTGCGTGATGTCACATGCAGCCGCTGCGACCCGGGCAGAGACGGGTACAGTAACTCCCTGCCAGCGCGCAGGAGCTGCACTGGTAGGGAGCTACTCCTACAGTACAAAAGCATCACCGCTGTGCGATGCTCTTGTACTTGTACGATGGGGTAGGGCCTGACATGCAGGGCGGACTAGCCCTGTGCTGGGCGTCCCCCTATCAAGGAAGCTGATCGTAGATGTGCTACAATCAGGTCTGAATCACCCCCGTAAGCAATGGCGTCCGGGACTCACCAGTTAATTCTCACCAAGCACAAGCCCAATTTGCAAGTTAATTCCCTACAAACAACATTACACCCATACCTGCAGGCCATCATGGCTTGTCTGCTTATATGGCACATGGAAAATGTACCAAGACTTTGCGTTTTGCCTAAATATATATTTAATTATTGGGCAAAAAGGACAAACATCAAATCTTAATGAGCAAATAAAGAAGTGTCCTTAATTAGCAAAGAGATCACTCCAACTGGGCAGTGGATCTGGGCATTGTAGAATGCCATTTTCCCCCTTATCCACTTCAGTAGTCCCAAAATGTTACTAAAGATGGTCTTCATTTCTCATGTTGCCAACACATATAAATATTAGACTGTAGGGGAAGAGACCAGATTAATGGTACACATAACCTGCAAGATAGTATCTATTAGCATTTCCGAACAACCTATATTCAATATATTCCAAGACATTTTAAAGACTAACTAAAGGTGATAACTTTGCCTGATGATCACCCCAGCAGCACTGCTAGGGCATTATTGGTAACATGTATATTTTGGAGGAATTACTCTACAAGCAATCGTCTCTTAGTATACTCACCGTGCACATCATTTACTTTTAATAAAGTTGGGTAATCCCAAATAGTCATTTGGTTTCTTGGGTATCCATGACCAGTGACCAGCTCTCTAGTGTCAGGCAGCCACAGGATGGAACAGATCTGGTTAAGGAATATATGTAAGTGAACAATAGGCCATATAGGGCATAACTAAACTTATACAGGGACACGAACATTATAAATAATAGTAATTGCCTCGAGATTCATGATGATTATTCCAGTGCCACCTACTCCACTTGTGAATTTATATATACTCTTGTATAGTACCGCAATATACCACCTACAGTATATAATCTGTACCTGAGAGTTGGTGTTGGTTGAGTGTATGTTTTTCCCATTACATGTGTCCCAAATACGTATATGTCCATCGGTCATTCCACCGCCAATGGCAAGAGTTTCTGGGAGCCATGGACACCAACTTATCGCCTGAAGGGTACAAGCATCAGGTAAAATATGTTAATGCTGACATATTCTATTTAAGCATAGAGTAGAGTTTCACAATATATGCCATTACAGTCCAGGTTTTAAGGATATCCATGATTGAGTCCAGATAGTTAAATTAAATTGACTGAGCTACTAAATAAGTCACCTGTGCTCAAGCAATGATATCCTTAAAACCTGGACTGTGATGGTGGCATTTGGGAAACTCTTGTATAGATTATGTCCATGTCTTTGTTTGTCATCTACCTCTATTCAAGGACAAACAACGTGAGATCATTCAAGTGACTTATAAAAAAACTGAACAATACTTTGTATGTTTTTATAAAATATTATGAAGTCTTTGCAATGAAGATGGAAGCATTAGTGAAATGTTTTTCTAGTGCATAAATAACAGGATAGAGATCTTAGGGGTGTCTTACTTCTGGTAAATGGTCTTTCCGGTGGACCGATCATAAATAAACAGCATGTCTCACCTTTACTGCTGTGGGACTCACAATGCTCTGCAAGGGTGTGCTAAGCTTGGTTGATCCTAGATCACAGGGCCAGATGTTGAGGTGCCCATCACTTGACCCACTGGCAAAGTGTCTTTCCGACGGTGACCACTTTAGACTACAAATGCCTTGCTTGTGACGTAGACTGCCTATGTGGTGTTGTGCCATGCGGACGTCATGGTGGTGTACGCTGCCAAGCCTGCAGCCACTGGATTATAAAAGAAAAATATTTGTGCTTCAATAATACATGTATAGCACAATCTCATAAATATCCATTTAGAAATTGCAAGCAGATGATGCATGAGAAGGAATTAATGCTACGGAGTTTTAACAATCTCACTTGCAATATTCTATATAGTTTATATTTTTTTAAATTGAGCTTATATGTGCCTCGTTTTTACTATTAGACCATTAAATCTATTTTAAAGTTGTGGCCTACTCATATTTCTGTATTAGGACTATGGCATAGCTCACACAGGGATTCAAACTAGCAGTGTCAGTACAAGACTGAAAAGGGGAGCGATAGTGTTTTGCAATATAGTTTTTGCTGCCTTTCTAGATGTGTTTTGCCAAAGGTACAATTCAACTCTTCCATGCACTGATGTATCTCACCCACATCTACATATTACTATACTGTTCTTGCCCAGTTCACTGGACAGAGGGGAAAGCAGGACATACGAGCAGGAAAAAGGATGCCAAAGTGAAAATAAGGATAGAATAGAGCCTGCTCATTAGAGAGCTTACACTCTACTAGGAGAGAGGAGGTGAAGGTGCACTAGAGTGAGTAATACAGGAAGTAGTAGCCTATATGGGTGAAAGAGCTACGTGACAGTATGCATCTGATTAACCATAGATTGGATAAGTCTGAATCTAAGGCTGCATGCTGGAGAAAATCTGTGGAAGATGTGATTTTCCAGGATGCTGTTATTCCTTATGCGGGCGGCCCCTCTGGGTCACATAAGAGACCATTTGCAAATATTGTAAACACTGATACCGACACGGATTCTGATTCTTGTGTCGACGATAGTGAATCCAGAGAGAGAGATCATAAATTGGCAAAAAGTATACAATATATGATTGTGGCTATAAGGGACGTGTTGGAGGTTACAGAAAGCACTCTTGTACCTCAGGAGAAAGCTTATTTATGTAAGGAAAAGAAATCCAAAGTCACGTTCCCTCCTTCACACAAACTAAATGCTCTGTTTGAAGGGATGTGGGTGAATCCTGATAAAAAAAATTCGTTTTCCCAAAAGGATTCACATAGCTTACCCTTTCCTGGCTGAGGACAGAAAAAAGTGGGAGTCACCCCCTGTGTTAGACAGTGCACTTTCCAGGTTGACAAAGAAGGTAATTCTCCCTGCTCCTGGCACGGCTTCTCTTAAAGAGCCGGCAGACCGCAAAATGGAAACAACATTGAAATCCATTTATGTAATCAATGGTACACTGCAGGGCCGTAACTAGGGGGGGGGGGGGCCTAAGGGGGAATATGCCCCGGGTGCAGGATTTGAGGGGGCGCCAAGAAGTTACAGAGGAACAGGGATTTTTTTTATTTTTTTTTACCGGCAGTGCTGTAAGGCATACTGTAGGGCATTTGAGGCACATAGGGGAATATTGTCCAATAGTATCCCCTTTTCTCAAACTTCCTGGTAATCTGATATTTTAGTCTGACAGAGTTTGTTTTACTGTTGGGTTTTTTGTTTTTTTTTGGGGGTGGCGCAAACTATTGCCTTGCCCCGGGTGAGGAAAATCCTAGTTTCGGCCCTGTACACTGCTCAGGCCCACTATTGCCTGCGCATGGGTGAGTCGCGCTATTGAAAAATGGTCAGAAAGCATGTCATCAGAAATTGACACGATTGATAAAGATGAGATACTCCTTAAGTTAGGGAATATCAAGGAAGCTACCGCCTACATGCTGGAAGCAATGAAGGATATTGGACTCTTGAGTTCACAAGCCACTACCATGGCAGTATCGGCTAGGCGGGCCTTATGGATTCGCCAGTGGAACGCAGATGCAAATTCCAAAAGAAACATGGATGCTCTCCCATATAAAGGTGAGGCCTTATTTGGCGATGGCCTGGATGCGTTAGTCTCGGCGGCTACCGCAGGTAAGTCAAAATTTTTTCCCTCTGCGCCTGCACCGGCAAAAAAGACCTATCACGACAGGTTCCCCCTTCTTTGCAGGTAGGGGAAGGGGAAGGGGAAAGAGCCCACACCAGCTCCAGGTTCCCATGAGCAAAAGTCTACTAATTCTGCCAAATCCCCAGCATGACGCTGGAACTCACTTGCGGGAAGCCGCTCGGGTGGGGGCACATCTCAAACTCTTCAGCCAGGATTGGATTCTATCTGGCCTGGACCCCTGGGTGTTGCAAACAGTATCCCAGGGATACAAACTAGACTTTCAAGACGTTCCCCCATACAGATTTTTCAAATCGACCTTGCCAGCTTCTCAGCCAGAGAGAGAAGCAGTAACAGCGGCAATCCAAAGATTATGTCAAGACCAGGTCATAGTCCTGGTACCGTTGTCACAACAAGGGCAGGGTTTTTATTCAAGCCTCTTTGTTGTTCCGAAGCCGGACGGCTCGGTCAGACCGATCTTAAATCTAAAAGATCTGAATTTCTTCCTGAAAAGGTTCAAGTTCAAGATGGAATCACTTCGGGCAGTGATTGCCAGTCTGGAGGAGGGGGACTACTTGGTGTCGGTGGACATAAAGGATGCTTACCTGCATGTTCCCATTTATCCTCCTCACCAGGCTTATCTGAGATTCGCGATTCAGGATTGCCATTACCAATTCCAGATGTTACCTTTCGGTCTCTCCACAGCGCCGAGGGTATTCACCAAGGTGATGGCGGAGATGATGGTCCTCCTTCGTCAGAAAAGAGTCAATATAATCCCTTATCTGGATGACCTCCTAATAAAGGTGAGATCCAGGGAGCAGTTATTACAAAGCATATCCCTCTCCCTGTCAATACTCCAACAACACGGTTGGATCATAAATTACCCAAAGTCACAGTTGGAACCGATGACAAGGTTGTCTTTCCTCGGGATGATTCTGGACACAGAAGTTCAGAGAGTATTTCTTCCGCTGGAAAAGGCTCTGGAAATCCAGAAAATGGTAAAACAGATATTGAAACCATGAAGTGTGTCGATCCATCAGTGCATTCGGTTGTTGGGGAAAATGGTGGCAGCCTACGAGGCCATACAGTTTGGCAGGTTCCATGCCAGAGTATTCCAGTGGGACCTGTTGGACAAATGGTCGGGGTCACACCTACACATGCACAGAAAGATAATCCTGTCATCAAAAAACAGGATTTTGCTCCTGTGGTGGTTGCACAGCTCTCACCTGCTAGAGGGACGCAGGTTCGGGATACAGGACTGGGTCTTAGTAACCACGGATGCAAGTCTCCGAGGCTGGGGAGCAGTCTCTCAGGGAGAAAACTTCCAGGGACGTTGGTCACAACAGGAAGCCTGCCTTCACATAAACGTTCTGGCGCTAACAGCCATTTACAACGGCCTTCAGCAAGCGGTACATTTTCTTCAAGACCGTCCCGTCCAGATCCAGGCGTACAATGTAACAGCAGTCGCATACATAAACAGGCAGGGCGGAACGAAAAGCAGAGCGGCAATGGCAGAGGCGACAAAAATCCTCCGCTGGTCAGAAAAAATCTACAAGCTCTGTTCGCAATATTCATTCCGGGAGTAGACAACTGGGAAGCAGACTTCCTCAGCAGACACGTTCTCCATCCAGGAGAGTGGGGCCTCCACCAAGAAGTCTTCGCAGAGGTGACAAGTCTTTGGGGATTTCCTCAAATAGACATGATGGCGTCTCGTCTCAACAAAAAGCTTCAGAGATACTGTTCCAGGTCGAGAGACCCTCAAGCAGTAGCAGTGGATGCACTGGTGACCCAGTGGGTGTTTCCGTCAGTGTATGTTTTCCCTCCACTTCAGCTGATCCCAAAAGTACTCAGGATCATAAGAAAAACAAGGGTTCGAGCAATCTTCATTGCCCCAGACTGGCCAAGAAGGGCTTGGTACCCAGATCTTCAGCAGTTACTCATAGGAGATCCTCGGCCTCTTCCTCCTCGGGAGGACCTGCTGCAGCAGGGGCTGTGTGTGTGCCCAGACTTACCGCGGCTACGTTTGACGGCATGGCTGTTGAGCGCCGTATCCTAGCCAGGAAGGGTATTCCTAAGGAGGTCATCCCCACCCTTATTCAGGCCAGAAAGGGAGTAACGTCAAAACAGTACCACCGTATTTGGAGAAAATTTGTGTCTTGGTGTGAATCCAAGAAGGCTCCTTCGGAATAGTTTCACTTAGGACGTTTTCTCCATTTTTTGCAGTATGGTGTGGAGGCGGGCCTACGATTGGGATCAATCAAGGTCCAGATTTCGGCCTTGTCAGTGTTCTTCCAAAAACAATTGGCCTCTCTTCCAGAGGTTCAGACCTTCGTGAAAGGGGTTCTGCACATCCAGCCTCCATTCGTTCCTCCAGTGGCACCATGGGACCTTAACGTGGTGTTGCAGTTCCTTCAATCGGATTGGTTTGAGCCCCTACAAAAGATAGAGTTGAAGTTTCTCACTTGGAAAGTGGTGATGCTTTTGGCATTGGCATCCGCAAGGCGGGTGTCTGAATTGGGAGCCTTGTCTCACAAGAGCCCTTACCTGATTTTCCATGAAGATAGGGCAGAGTTGCGAACTCGACAACATTTTCTTCCTAAGGTGGTTTCTGCTTTTCACATAAACCAACCTATTGTGGTGCCAGTGGTTACGACACATTCACTAATTCAAAGTTTCTAGATGTGGTTAGAGCTTTGAAAATCTATGTTGCTAGAACAGCTCGGATACAGAAAACAGAGGCTCTGTTTGTCCTGTATGATCACAACAAGATTGGCTGTCCTGCTTCCAAGCAGACTATTGCACGTTGGATTATAAATACGATTCAGCAAGCTCATACTACGGCTGGATTGCCGTTACCGACGTTGGTAAAGGCCCACTCCACTAGGAAGGTGGGCTCATCCTGGGCGGCTGCCCGGGGGGTCTCGGCATTACAACTTTGCCGAGCAGCTACTTGGTCAGGGTCAAACACATTTGCTAAGTTCTACAAGTTTGACACATTGGCCGATGAGGACCTAAAGTTTGGTCAATCGGTGCTGCAGGGTCATCCGCACTCTCCCGCCCGTACTGGAGCTTTGTTATAGACCCCATGGTTTTGATGTCGTCCCCAGCATCCTCTAGGACGTATGAGAAAATAGGATTTTGATAATCTACCGGTAAATCCTTTTGTCCTAGTCCGTAGAGGATGCTGGGCGCCCGTCCCAGTGCGTACTTTACCTGCAGTTTAGTTTACAGTTACACATGTTGTGTTATCTTGGTTTCAGCATGTTGCTGCAATTAGTTCATGCCTGTTGGCAGAGGCAGAACTCCGGGAGGCAACGGAGTCAGCTGCCGCCGGGCTTCTGCTTTGAAGGGGGGCACTTCCCCACTAGCCACTACACCTTACAAATCACACCCTCTTTATTATAGATATACTGGAAGCAGACACCTTACTGATGAAGCTATTTGCTCCTATAAAGGAAGCATGAGAATTCTAACTATGAAGTTATTTCTCTGACAATTACAAGTAACATATAGTTAGAATTCTTATACTTCCTATGCAACAGCAGATATCTCCATCAGTAAGGTGCATGCTTCCAGTGTAATAGGTTGTGGGTTATAATCCTGGATATGACACTTGCAAATTAATTGTCAGAGAAATAATCAGCATTGTGAGTGACTCAGCAGATTTATGTAGTGTGTGGCTGGACCCCTACATAGATCTGCCTAGTTGCAATGGTTTTGTAGTAGCTTCACATAGTTAGAATCTGCAGGATTGCTATGCAGGAGCAATATATATGTATGTATGTATATATATATATATATAAATATATATATATACTGTATATACACACACACATATATATATATATATATATACATAGATAAATAGATAGATAGATATAGGGGGGGGGGGGGGGGCACCAATATTTTTCTTGCCTCCGGGCAACTAGGACAAACTTACGCCACTGCCTGTTGGCGTGTGTTATGTTGAATGCCATGTGTGCGGCATGGTTGAGGTGTGAGCTGGTATGTATCTCACTACTAGTTAAGTAATTCCTTTCCTCGAAATGTCAGTCTCCCTGGGCACAGTTCCTACAACTGAGGTCTGTAGGAGGGGCATAGGGGGAGGAGCAAGTTCACACCAAATGAAAAGTCTTTAGAGTGCCGATGTCTCCTGCGGATCCCGTCTATACCCCATGCTCTTGATGTTGTCCCCAGCATCCTCTACGGACTAGGAGAAAAGGATTTACGGGTAGGTTATCAAAATCCTATTATTATATTTATAAAGCTGGCCATACACCGTGTTTGGCCATTGCCCAGCTTTAGGTGATGAGTGCTATGTGGTGCAGGGGTGAGGAATCTGGGCAAGAGGGCATATAACTGTACATAGACTTTAGCAGCTAGTAATAGATGTACTTTTCAGTCATCATCTGTAATAAATCAAGTCCTGCTAGATCAGGGGCATCATGCTTGTAGGCTCTTGTAAATGCAGCAGCTCAAGTGAAAGCAAGAGAAAAGGAAAGGTGTTACTGTGTCCCCATGATGCTTCTCCTCATAGCCTTGGATCTCTCTCCATATCCTGAGACCACTCCTCATATCATGAGACCTCTCCTTTTTGCATGATTCTTGTCAAAGCACAAGACCTCTCCTCATAGCCTGAGACCTCTCCTCATAGCCTGAGACCTCTCCTCATAGCCTGAGACCTCTTCCCATAGCCTGAGACCTCTTCCCATAGCCTGAGACCTCTTCCCATAGCCTGAGACCTTTACCCATAGAATCAGAATCAAAATCAGCTTTATTGGCCAGGTATACTTACGTATACTAGGAATTTGTCTTCGGTTTGCTATACAACAGCCAAGTAGGTAACAGGTAAGCAGGTGTGTGTGTGTGTGTGTGTGTGTGGGGGGGGGGGGGGGGGGGGGGCAAGTAAAGTTACACAGATAGGTATACCGTAGGGACACAAGTGAGTTACATGTACGTCTAGTCAGTCAATGTTCAGGAGTTCAGCAGGCGGACAGCTTGGGGAAAGAAACTTTTGAGGCTTCTGGTAGATCTGGCGGGGATAGCCCTGTAACGCCTGCCTGAAGGAAGCAAGATAAACATGCTGTGGCCGGGGTGTAGCTGGTCTTTTACTATCTTCATTGCCCGCTTTTTAGCTCTGGACAAGTACAGGTCCTGGACTGAGGGAAGGTCGGCCCCGATGATCTTCTCTGAGGTTCTGACCACCTTTTGGAGCCTGCATATGTCCCTCGCGCTGGCGGAGCTGTACCATACGAGTATCGAGGAGCCCAGTACCGACTCCACAATCGCGGAGTAGAAGAGGAGCAGGAGCTTCTGTGGGATGTTGAACTTCCTTAGTTGCCTGAGGAAGAACAACCTCTGCTGCGCTTTCCCAACAGTGGCGTCAGTGTTGGACCCCCATTTAAGGTCCCTGGAGATTGTGGTCCCTAGAAACTTGGAGTCCACTAGAGATACCACACTGTCAGCAATCGTTAGTGGAGGTGCACTAGATGACTCCTTCCTGAAGTCCACTATCATCTCGACAGTTTTGAGGGGGTTGAGGTCAAGGTTGTTGTGGATGCACCACTGGGCCATAGCATGAGACCTCTACCCATAGCATGAGACCTCTACCCATAGCATGTGATCTCTTCTCATATCGTGAGACTTCTCACGGAATGTGACTTCTCAGAGAATTAGTTTTTCCTCACAGAACAAGCACCTCACAGATTTCACCTGCAGTCCCTCCAGTCTAACATTTTACTGCAATCCCCATAGCCTGCTATGAAAATTATAAAGTCAGTATTATTTAGCCGACTGCAAAAAGCTAAACTCTAATGCCATCTCAGGATTGTCTTCTGCATACATGATTCTTGTAAGTAGAGTTGCACATGCACAACCTTCTCATGATGCACCTGCGCAGGTATGGACAGGAGGCCCCTGAAAACACCATCTGCTCGAGGAGAAAGAGTACATAAGTGCCATCTATCCCTGCAGCTATTAGCTTTACGGTGTGTGGCAAACTGTGTAATGGGCATTACGGTGTGTGGCATATTGTGTAATAGGCATTATGGTGTGTGACAATGTGCAATGGGCATTACGGTGTGTGACATAATGGGGGGTATTCAATTGTTTGAAAAGTCAGTTGGGTATCTGTTTTTTCCTAATAGACAGGAAAAAACAGACACCCAACCGACTTTTCAAACAATTGAATTCCCCCCAGAGTGTAAGGTGAATTACTATAAGGAGGATAAATGACAAATAATGTAAGGGGCATTGGTGGCCAATGTCTGGATGTGCAGATTGCAAAACTGGGGTATAAGGTAGTCTTTTCCTGCAATGCCACTCCCCTTCCAGTGAGATCACGCACCTTCCAGAGCGGTCACACCCCTTTTGGGGCCGCATGCCTACGGCGCTCAAATTCATTACTTATTAAATGCCAATGGGGTGGCATCAGAAACTTTTTTGGCTTGAGGGAGTAAAATTTATAATTACGCCACTGACTCCCACCCTCTGCCAGAGAGAAAGACAGATAGAAAGGAGGTGATGGTGGGGGAAAGGGGGGAGGCCTAAGGGGCTAATTTTCTCCTTGTCAGCCAAGGATAAAATTCATGGCTGCCAGTCCTTATTTCCCTGCTCAGGGCAGAGAAAGCAGCACTTTTTTTGCTATTTGGCCTCACGCATGCGTACTACGATCCGTATGCATGTGTTGTGATGTTCCGATCATCAATGACCTGGTATATCGACCATTGCTTTTTAAACCTATGTTTATAAAAAAAAAAAAAATCTTTTTTTTACTTCTTTTTTGTTTCAATACATAATTAAATAATTGTTCTTAACCTAATTCAATCAAAAAAAACAATTTCTGAGTAGTTTTCAGAAAAAATATTTGCCAGTTAAGTGGTTAATTAGCACTCGTACATGTATGCCTGTTTTAACCCACATTTCCATCCAAATGCTGCAATTTTTTATAGAATCAAAATAGTGCATACTGGTTTTAATAAACTAACTTCTTATCATAAGGACTACCCTAAGCATCCATACACTTAAACAAAAAATTACATCTTCAGTGCTAAGGATGAGTGAGACTCATCCTTCACATAAATAGTGCCAATTTATGTAGATTGATGAATAATTCTGCATTTAACAAATCGCATTATTTACAAACCATACATCACGTCAAATGAGAATCATGCTCACATTTACACAGACTCACAATCACTGGCGCAAAGAGCCTGATTCCGAGTTGTGCGCAATTCCGAATGTGGACAGACTAATCTAGTTTTAGGAAACTGTGCATGCATTGCAGCCTGTGAACACATCTTAAAGTACTTATGAGCAATTCCGTAACGTACGCCTCATGGCTACCTCTCACTTGCGACAGGATGGATGATACTGCGTGGCAAAGGGCTGGTGACGAGAGATTTGCATGTAGAATAAATTTGCCATGGTCGTGTCGGTGGCATGTACAGACAAGGACTATTCTGATTTCAGTGTGTGAGCAAAGATCCGTCACATTCACTCTGGCAACAATGCTAGGCCTAGTGCAAAGGCGTAGGGGTGGCAGTGAAACAAGGCTATTGCTTGTGCAAGCGGAGGGGTAGGGGCAGGACAGTTGCACAGATGAGTGTGACTCTGACGTATAGATGAGTCTGACTCTGAAAATCAGAGGATGTTCGCATGGGACTTCCGATCACAGAAAGTAATTGCAATCGCATTACATGGGACTCAGAATCAGGCCCCAAAAACTCACAATGGTTGGCACCAGGGGCATTTTTAAAGAGGAGAGGAACCGCGTGCAGCCTCCGTCGCGGGACCCCTCCTCTCCGGCAGCAGTAGACTCTGGCATAATGCCAGAGTCTACTGCGCAAGCGTAGGTCTCCGGGAACATGGTGCCTGCACCTTGTTCCCGGGGACACTTCCAGTACACATGCGCAAATCACTCGGAAATGGCCGCCACGACCAATTTCCAAGTGATTTGTGCCAGCACAGCAGGGTCTCCGTCGCGTAACTCCAGAACGGTATGTATAATATATAATACATGGGTGCAGTGTGTGGGCCCCCCTAGACCCAAGGGCCCGTGTGCACCGCGCACACTGCCCCCATTATAGAATTGCCTATGGTTGGCACATAGAATGACAATGTCCTATAACTGCCATTGTTCCAAGGTGTCACCCTATAAATTGCATACCTGCTTAGGATGTGCTGATTCCAGCTTAGAGCTCCAACTACAGACATATGTCCATGCATGTTCCTGAGCCTCTTCTGTGTCTCAATGTCCCACAGCTGTAAAAGAATGAAGCAACCCATTACTACATCGCTGAAGATCAGGGGCGTCTGTAGAGAGGAGGGGACCCGTGTGCAGACTTTGTGTGTGGGCCCCCTCCTCTCCCGTAGCCGTTGCGCCGCTGCTAGCCCTCTGATCGCTGTAGACTCTGGCATAGTGCCAGAGTCTACAGCGCATGCGCAGGACTCTGAAAAATGGTTGCCGCGCCATTTTTTCGGAGTCCTGTGCATGCGCTGTAGACTCCTGCACTGTGTCAGAGTCTCTAGTAGTCAGTGCGCTAGCAGCGGAGCGACGGCTACGGGAGAGGAAGGGGCCCACACACGGTCAGCGATGGACTCTGGAAAGGTAAGTATAGGAGAAATGGGTGCAGTGTGTGCAGTGTGGGCCCCCACTGAACTCAGGGGCCCGTGTGCACTGCACACACTGCACCCATTATAGAAACGCTGTCAGCGTCCGGGGTCTTACCGGAACACTGGGGCCGCGGGGCGGGCTTCACGGGCGGCCGGGCAGCGGCGGTGGAGGGCTGCGGCGCTGGGTTCAAGGGTACAGGCAGCGGTAATGGCGTTGAGGGGGTCCGCTCGTGGCGGCGGGACGCCGCTGCAGCAGCTCGCCCTCACTAAGCCGTTGCCTAGGAGACCAGGGGCAGTGAGCAGCATGTTGTCAGAAAAGGTCTGCATTACTGGGCGCCGCCATGTTGGAGACCAAGTTTCTGACATAATTCCTGTTCCTAGTTTTCCAGCCAATCCAGGGAGACTTCTTCCTATAAAAGGGGGCTGGTTTAGGACAGGGATGCCAGTGCTTCAAGTTACAACCCTGTTGTAGGTGCTTTAGCCTGTGCTCCCAGGATTCCTGCTGTATTCTGGTACGTCTAACCCTGCTTTGCCAGTTCTCAGTTGTTGCTGCAGTTTTCCCGTTCCTAGCCTGCTGCTGCCCGTGAAGACGCTCTTGGAAAACCCGGTTCAGTAAGACCCTTTGGGCACGGACGACCCCGGGTCTCTTGCCTCGTCCTCCAAGCCACAGTCCGCAGATTCTTGCTTCCAGCCAAGTCCTCGAACCACCATTCACAGTCCTCAGCTCGTTATCTCCAGCTTCATCTTTCAAGCCACAGTCTACAGTTCTCAGTCTCCAGTCACGACCCAAACTACCGTCCACAGTTCTCAGTTCCTCTACCGCAGTTTCATCTCATAAGTCGCAGTCCACGGTTCTTGTCTTCAGCCTCGTTTTACTCTCACCCACAGTTCCACAGTTCTTTGTCTACGACCACGTTCTCAAGTCACCGTTCATCAACCTCAGTTTTCTACCTCTGCTCTGTACATAATAAATACTTTCCATTGACTCTCAAACTCCGCCTACATCCTTCATTGCTCCGTATCCCATGCAAAGGAACTATATCCAACCCCCTCATTTTGTTCTTCCCCAGCCTGCTACCTCCTTGGGCAAGTCTCAACTGCCGGATCCCCAAACTTTGCTAGACGTGACAAACGCCAATGCTGAAGATGCATCCTTCATCTTTCTATGTAGTACAATTCTTAAAAAAGTCAATGAAGTGAACTAGATAAAACATATAAAAAATAATGTCTCAAGTACTTCCCACATAGATAATTAACATACACGATTTCAATCCGGCACTTGTACAAATATCCTTTCCTGGATGCCAAACTTATACACTGCGATCCACTTTGGTCTTAGTTAAACATTAAGGGCCTGATTCATCCTAAAAGCATATATTAAAATAAAAACGTACCTGTACTTCTCCATTGCTTGTGCCGATTGCCAGACATGTCCCAGCATTTAACCAGGACACTGATGAAACGTACGTTGACGGTGAATGTAAAGGAATACTTTGAGCCACGCTATTATTTTCACCATTCCAGATATATGCTGCTGATTTTAATCCTATGGCAACAAGATTTTCTGAACTCCAATCGAGGAGGTTTAAATCTACAGATCAAAATATGCACAAGTCCGGGGTGAGACGCAATAGGCAAATCGATACAACCAATTCTGAAAGTCAGTGAAATTGCTGCAATTAATAAATCAATTATTGAATCAGTCCAGATTTACAATAAATTCCCCATTTCCGCATTGTTCATATTTCTTGTAGGATGCGGTCAGGAGCAATACATAGTTATTATTTTTAAAACTGAGGCAGAATCAGGCTCGGACTGGCCCACAGGAGAACAGGGGAAACCACTGGTAGGCCCCATTGCCTGTGGGCCCACCTCCTCTGCCTGTGGGCCCACCTCCTCTTGGGATTAGGTTCCAAACTCTATCCTAGTTTACTTTAATTATACATTATACATATGTTCCATTATACTGTACAGGACTATGGTGTATTTTCTACAGTGCATTGCTGTTACTAATCTGGTACATTGTCATAAAGGTTAGCCAAGCCTCTGTGGTGGTTGGCCACACCTCCACTATTGCCTGGCCACACCCTTAAGCATGGGCCCCTACCACTGCATTTCCCCGGTGGGCCCTTTATGCCCCAGTCCGACACTGGGCAGAATTGTAACGTTTAAGCAACCTTAAGCTGGAAATACACTTTTACAATCACTCCACTGATTGGGTGAATGCAACCGATCAGCAGAGCAGTGTGGGCGGGCTTCTATGGGAACGGGAGGTCGGCCTGATAAATCAGAGTGTTGCGGGAGAGTTAAAGACCGTTTTTGGCTAACGCTTCTGTAACGGTACAGCGTACACACCTATACAATGGTCGGCCAGATCACCCGATATCGGGAAAATGGGCCAACAACTGTATAGGATGTTTACTCAGCTTTAGTAGCTTCCACTTTCTGCATTGTGCCACCTGCTGTTTCCACAGAGAATGAAGATAGCTGACAGGTAATGGGCGAGGCGGACCAGATTCTGTATCACAACAAACAGCACACCAGTAATGAGAAGTATGACCCTGCGGGGACTTTTCAGTACTGCATACAAAGACAAGGTTGCAGGTGCACAATTCATACACTACCAATGTATTAATAATAATCATTGCAAGAAAATTTTGCATTTTGAGCGAGGTTCTTCACATAGTTATGGCCATAAATAACGGCTTGACCACCAGCGTCCAGGTGACCTCATTAATCGGACAAGTCCCTAACATATTGGGGGGTACAAATCCAGGGCGCGACACATCCCAAACCCATACAGCCGAGCGACCTCAGGACAACACTCTAGTGAAAAAATATATAGTGAAAAAAGTGAAGATAGGTAGGTTAGTGAGACAGGCAGCTGAAAACCAGCAGTGGTAAAAATAAGATTTTACTCACCGGTAAATCTATTTCTCGTAGTCCGTAGTGGATGCTGGGACTCCGTAAGGACCATGGGGAATAGCGGCTCCGCAGGAGACTGGGCACAACTAAAGAAAGCTTTAGGACTACCTGGTGTGCACTGGCTCCTCCCACTATGACCCTCCTCCAGACCTCAGTTAGGATACAGTGCCCGGAAGAGCTGACACAATAGGAAAAGGATTTTGAATCCCGGGTAAGACTCATACCAGCCACACCAATCACACCGTATAACTCGTGATATTATACCCAGTTAACAGTATGAAATATAACTGAGCCTCACTACAGATGGCTCATAACAATAACCCTTTAGTTAGGCAATAACTATATACAAGTATTGCAGACAATCCGCACTTGGGATGGGCGCCCAGCATCCACTACGGACTACGAGAAATAGATTTACCGGTGAGTAAAATCTTATTTTCTCTGACGTCCTAAGTGGATGCTGGGACTCCGTAAGGACCATGGGGATTATACCAAAGCTCCCAAACGGGCGGGAGAGTGCGGATGACTCTGCAGCACCGAATGGGCAAACTCTAGGTCCTCCTCAGCCAGGGTGTCAAACTTGTAGAATTTAGCAAATGTGTTTGACCCCGACCAAGTAGCTGCTCGGCAAAGTTGTAAAGCCGAGACCCCTCGGGCAGCCGCCCAAGAAGAGCCCCCTTCCTCGTGGAATGGGCTTTCACTGATTTAGGATGCGGCAGTCCAGCCGCAGAATGTGCAAGTTGAATCATGCTACAGATCCAGCGAGCAATAGTCTGCTTTGAAGCAGGAGCACCCAGCTTGTTGGGTGCATACAGGATAAATAGCGAGTCAGTTTTCCTGACTCCAGCCGTCCTGGAAGCATATAGTTTCAGGGCCCTGACTACGTCCAGTAACTTGGAGTCCTCCAAGTCCCACGTAGCCACAGGCACCACAATAGGTTGGTTCACATGAAAAGCTGATACCACCTTAGGAAGGAATTGGGAACAAGTCCTCAATTCCGCCCCATCCATATGAAAATCAGATAAGGGCTTTTGCATGACAAAGCCGCCAATTCTGATACACGCCTGGCCGACGCCAAGGCCAACAGCATGACCACTTTCCACGTGAGGTATTTTAGCTCTACGGATTTAAGTGGCTCAACCCAATGCGACTTCAGGAAATCCAACACCACGTTGAGATCCCACGGTGCCACTAGAGGCACAAACGGGGGCTGAATATGCAGCACTCCCTTAACAAAAGTCTGAACTTCAGGCAGTGAAGCCAGTTCTTTTTTGGAAGAAAATGTACAGAGCCGAAATCTGGACCTTAATGGAACCCAATTTTAGGCCCGTAGTCACTCCTGACTGTAAGAAGTGCAGAAATCGACCCAGTGGAAATTCCTCCGATGGGGCCTTCCTGGCCTCACACTAAGCAACATATTTTTGCCATATTCGGTGATAATATTTTGCGATCACATCTTTCCTAGCCTTAATCAGCGTAGGAATGACTTCCTCCGGAATGCCTTTTTCCTTTAGGATCCGGTGTTCAACTGCCATGCCGTCAAACACAGCCGTGGTAAGCCTTGGAACAGGCAGGGCCCCTGCTGCAGCAGATCCTGTCTGAGCGGTAGAGGCCATGGGTCCTCTGAGATCATTTCTTGAAGTTCTGGGTACCAAGCTCTTCTTGGACAATCCGGAACCACGAGTATAGTTCTTACTCCTCTCCTTCTTAGTATTCTCAGTACCTTGGGTATGAGAGGCAAAGGAAGGAACACATACACCGACTGGTACACCCACGGTGTTACCAGAGCGTCCACAGCTATCGCCTGAGGGTCCCTTGACCTGGCGCAATATCTTTTTAGCTTTTTGTTGAGGCGGGACGCCGTCATGTCCACCTGTGGCCTCTCCCAATGGTGTACAATCATTTTGAAGACTTCTGGATGAAGTCCCCACTCTCCCGGGTGGAGGTCGTGCTTGCTGAGAAAGTCTGCTTCCCAGTTGTCCACTCCGGGAATGAACACTGCTGACAGTGCTAACACATGATTTTCCGCCCATCGGAAAATCCTTGTGGCTTCTGCCATCACCATCCTGCTTCTTGTGCCGCCCTGCTGGTTTACATGGGCGACCGCCGTGATGTTGTCTGACTGGATCAGCACCGGCTGGTGTTGAAACAGGGGTCTAGCCTGACTTAGGGCATTGTGAATGGCCCTTAGTCCTAGAATATCTACGTGTAGGGAAGTCTCGTGACTTGACCACAGTCCCTGGAAGTTTCTTCCCTGTGTGACTGCCCCCCAGCCTCGAAGGCTGGCATCCGTGGTCACCAGGACCCAGTCCTGTATGCCGAATCTGCGGCCCTCTAGAAGATGAGCACTCTGCAGCCATCACAACAGCGACACCCTGGCCCTTGGAGACAGGGTTATCAGCCAATGCATCTGAAGATGCGACCCGGACCACTTGTCCAACAGATCCCACTGGAAGATCCTTGCATGGAACCTGCCGAATGGAATTTCTTCGTAAGAAGCTACCATCTCTCCCAGGACTCGCGTGCATTGATGCACCGACACCTGTATTTGTATTAGGAGGTCTCTGACTAGAGATGACAACTCCTTGGCCTTCTCCTCCAGGAGAAACCCTTTTTCCTGTTCTGTGTCCAGAACCATACCCAGGAACAGTAGACGCGTCGTAGGAACCAGCTGCGACTTTGGACTATTCAAATTCAGCCGTGCTGTTGTAGCACTTCCCGAGATAGTGCTACTCCGACGAACAACTGCTCCCTGGACCTCGCCTTTATAAGGAGATCGTCCAAGTACGGGATAATTATAACTCCCTTTTTTCGAAGGAGTATCATCATTTCGGCCATTACCTTGGTAAATACCCTCGGTGCCGGGGACAGACCAACGGCAACGTCTGGAATTGGTAATGAAAGTCCTGTACCACAAATTTGAGGTACTCCTGGTGAGGAGGGTAAATGGGGACATGCAGGTAAGCATCCTTGATGTCCAGTGATACCATGTAATCCCCTTCGTCCAGGCTTGCAGTAACCGCCCTGAGCGATTCCATTTTGAACTTGAACCTTCGTATATAAGTGTTCAAGGATTTCAATTTTAGAATGGATCTCACCGACCCGTCTGGTTTCGGTACCACAAACATTGTGGAATAGTAACCCGGCCTTGTAGAAGGAGGGGTACCTTGATTTTCACCTGCTGGAAGTACAGCTTGTGAATAGCCGCCAGTACTACCTCTCTTCGAGGGTAGCAGGCAAGGCTGATTTGAGGTAACGGCGAGGGGGAGTCGCCTCGAACTCCAGCTTGTATCCCTGTGATACTACTTGCAGAACCCAGGGATCCACCTGTGAGCGAGCCCACTGGTCGCTGAAGTTCCCGAGACGCGCCCCTACCGCACCTGGCTCCACCTGTGGAGCCCCCGCGTCATGCAGTGGACTCAGAGGAAGCGGGGGAAGATTTTTGATCCTGGGAACTGTCTGTCTGGTGCAGCTTTTTCCCTCTTCCCTTGTCTCTGTGCAGAAAGGAAGCGCCTTTGACCCGCTTGCTTTTCTGAAGCCGAAAGGACTGTACCTTATAATACGGTGCTTTCTTAGGCTGTGAGGAAACTTGAGGTAAATTTTTTCCTTCCCAGCAGTTGCTGTGGATACGAGGTCCCAGAGACCATCCCCAAACAATTCCTCACCCTTATAAGGCAGAATCTTCATGTGCCTTCTAAAGTCAGCATCGCCTGTCCACTGCCGGGTCCCTAATACCCTCCTGGCAGAATGGACATTGCATTAATTCTGGATGCCAGCCGGCAAATATCCCTCTGTGCATCCCTCATATATAAGACGACGTCTTTAATATGCACTATGGTTAGCAAATAGTATCCCTGTCCTGACAGGGTAATAGACCACGCTGCAGCAGCACTATTCATGCTGAGGCAATTTCAGGTCTCAGTATAGTACCTGAGTGTGTATATACAGACTTCAGGATAGCCTCCTGCTTTTTATCAGCAGGCTCCGTCAAAGTGGCCGTATCCTAAGACGGCAGTGCCACCTTTTTTGACAAACCTGTGAGCGCCTTATCCACCCTAAGGGATATTCTTAGAGATGAGCGCCTGAAATTTTTCGGGTTTTGTGTTTTGGTTTTGGGTTCGGTTCCGCGGCCGTGTTTTGGGTTCGAACGCGTTTTGGCAAAACCTCACCGAATTTTTTTTGTCGGATTCGGGTGTGTTTTGGATTCGGGTGTTTTTTTCAAAAAACACTAAAAAACAGCTTAAATCATAGAATTTGGGGGTCATTTTGATCCCAAAGTATTATTAACCTCAAAAACCATAATTTACACTCATTTTCAGTCTATTCTGAATACCTCACACCTCACAATATTATTTTTAGTCCTAAAATTTGCACCGAGGTCGCTGTGTGAGTAAGATAAGCGACCCTAGTGGCCGACACAAACACCGGGCCCATCTAGGAGTGGCACTGCAGTGTCACGCAGGATGTCCCTTCCAAAAAACCCTCCCCAAACAGCACATGACGCAAAGAAAAAAAGAGGCGCAATGAGGTAGCTGTGTGAGTAAGATTAGCGACCCTAGTGGCCGACACAAACACCGGGCCCATCTAGGAGTGGCACTGCAGTGTCACGCAGGATGGCCCTTCCAAAAAACCCTCCCCAAACAGCACATGACGCAAAGAAAAAAAGAGGCGCAATGAGGTAGCTGTGTGAGTAAGATTAGCGACCCTAGTGGCCGACACAAACACCGGGCCCATCTAGGAGTGGCACTGCAGTGTCACGCAGGATGTCCCTTCCAAAAAACCCTCCCCAAACAGCACATGACGCAAAGAAAAAAAGAGGCGCAATGAGGTAGCTGTGTGAGTAAGATTAGCGACCCTAGTGGCCGACACAAACACCGGGCCCATCTAGGAGTGGCACTGCAGTGTCACGCAGGATGTCCCTTCCAAAAAACCCTCCCCAAACAGCACATGACGCAAAGAAAAAAAGAGGCGCAATGAGGTAGCTGACTGTGTGAGTAAGATTAGCGACCCTAGTGGCCGACACAAACACCGGGCCCATCTAGGAGTGGCACTGCAGTGTCACGCAGGATGTCCCTTCCAAAAAACCCTCCCCAATCAGCACATGATGCAAAGAAAAAGAAAAGAAAAAAGAGGTGCAAGATGGAATTGTCCTTGGGCCCTCCCACCCACCCTTATGTTGTATAAACAAAACAGGACATGCACACTTTAACCAACCCATCATTTCAGTGACAGGGTCTGCCACACGACTGTGACTGATATGACGGGTTGGTTTGGACCCCCCCCAAAAAAAGAAGCAATTAATCTCTCCTTGCACAAACTGGCTCTACAGAGGCAAGATGTCCACCTCATCTTCACCCTCCGATATATCACCGTGTACATCCCCCTCCTCACAGATTATCAATTCGTCCCCACTGGAATCCACCATCTCAGCTCCCTGTGTACTTTGTGGAGGCAATTGCTGCTGGTCAATGTCTCCGCGGAGGAATTGATTATAATTCATTTTAATGAACATCATCTTCTCCACATTTTCTGGATGTAACCTCGTACGCCGATTGCTGACAAGGTGAGCGGCGGCACTAAACACTCTTTCGGAGTACACACTTGTGGGAGGGCAACTTAGGTAGAATAAAGCCAGTTTGTGCAAGGGCCTCCAAATTGCCTCTTTTTCCTGCCAGTATAAGTACGGACTGTGTGACGTGCCTACTTGGATGCGGTCACTCATATAATCCTCCACCATTCTATCAATGTTGAGAGAATCATATGCAGTGACAGTAGACGACATGTCCGTAATCGTTGTCAGGTCCTTCAGTCCGGACCAGATGTCAGCATCAGCAGTCGCTCCAGACTGCCCTGCATCACCGCCAGCGGGTGGGCTCGGAATTCTGAGCCTTTTCCTCGCACCCCCAGTTGCGGGAGAATGTGAAGGAGGAGATGTTGACAGGTCGCGTTCCGCTTGACTTGACAATTTTGTCACCAGCAGGTCTTTCAACCCCAGCAGACCTGTGTCTGCCGGAAAGAGAGATCCAAGGTAGGCTTTAAATCTAGGATCGAGCACGGTGGCCAAAATGTAGTGCTCTGATTTCAACAGATTGACCACCCGTGAATCCTTGTTAAGCGAATTAAGGGCTGCATCCACAAGTCCCACATGCCTAGCGGAATCGCTCCCTTTTAGCTCCTTCTTCAATGCCTCCAGCTTCTTCTGCAAAAGCCTGATGAGGGGAATGACCTGACTCAGGCTGGCAGTGTCTGAACTGACTTCACGTGTGGCAAGTTCAAAGGGCATCAGAACCTTGCACAACGTTGAAATCATTCTCCACTGCACTTGAGACAGGTGCATTCCACCTACTATATCGTGCTCAATTGTATAGGCTTGAATGGCCTTTTGCTGCTCCTCCAACCTCTGAAGCATATAGAGGGTTGAATTCCACCTCGTTACCACTTCTTGCTTCAGATGATGGCAGGGCAGGTTCAGTAGTTTTTGGTGGTGCTCCAGTCTTCTGTACGTGGTGCCTGTACGCCGAAAGTGTCCCGCAATTTTTCTGGCCACCGACAGCATCTCTTGCACGCCCCTGTCGTTTTTTAAAAAATTCTGCACCACCAAATTCAAGGTATGTGCAAAACATGGGACGTGCTGGAATTTGCCCATATTTAATGCACACACAATATTGCTGGCGTTGTCCGATGCCACAAATCCACAGGAGAGTCCAATTGGGGTAAGCCATTCCGCGATGATCTTCCTCAGTTGCCGTAAGAGGTTTTCAGCTGTGTGCGTATTCTGGAAAGCGGTGATACAAAGCGTAGCCTGCCTAGGAAAGAGTTGGCGTTTGCGAGATGCTGCTACTGGTGCCGCCGCTGCTGTTCTTGCGGCGGGAGTCCATACATCTACCCAGTGGGCTGTCACAGTCATATAGTCCTGACCCTGCCCTGCTCCACTTGTCCACATGTCCGTGGTTAAGTGGACATTGGGTACAACTGCATTTTTTAGGACACTGGTGAGTCTTTTTCTGACGTCCGTGTACATTCTCGGTATCGCCTGCCTAGAGAAGTGGAACCTAGATGGTATTTGGTAACGGGGGCACACTGCCTCAATAAATTGTCTAGTTCCCTGTGAACTAACGGCGGATACCGGACGCACGTCTAACACCAACATAGTTGTCAAGGACTCAGTTATCCGCTTTGCAGTAGGATGACTGCTGTGATATTTCATCTTCCTCGCAAAGGACTGTTGAACAGTCAATTGCTTACTGGAAGTAGTACAAGTGGGCTTACGACTTCCCCTCTGGGATGACCATCGACTCCCAGCGGCAACAACAGCAGCGCCAGCAGCAGTAGGCGTTACACGCAAGGATGCATCGGAGGAATCCCAGGCAGGAGAGGACTCGTCAGAATTGCCAGTGACATGGCCTGCAGGACTATTGGCATTCCTGGGGAAGGAGGAAATTGACACTGAGGGAGTTGGTGGGGTGGTTTGCGTGAGCTTGGTTACAAGAGGAAGGGATTTACTGGTCAGTGGACTGCTTCCGCTGTCACCCAAAGTTTTTGAACTTGTCACTGACTTATTATGAATGCGCTGCAGGTGACGTATAAGGGAGGATGTTCCGAGGTGGTTAACGTCCTTACCCCTACTTATTACAGCTTGACAAAGGGAACACACGGCTTGACACCTGTTGTCCGCATTTCTGGTGAAATACCTCCACACCGAAGAGCTGATTTTTTTGGTATTTTCACCTGGCATGTCAACGGCCATATTCCTCCCACGGACAACAGGTGTCTCCCCGGGTGCCTGACTTAAACAAACCACCTCACCATCAGAATCCTCCTGGTCAATTTCCTCCCCAGCGCCAGCAACACCCATATCCTCCTCATCCTGGTGTACTTCAACACTGACATCTTCAATCTGACTATCAGGAACTGGACTGCGGGTGCTCCTTCCAGCACTTGCAGGGGGCGTGCAAATGGTGGAAGGCGCATGCTCTTCACGTCCAGTGTTGGGAAGGTCAGGCATCGCAACCGACACAATTGGACTCTCCTTGTGGATTTGGGATTTCGAAGAATGCACAGTTCTTTGCTGTGCTGCTTTTGCCAGCTTGAGTCTTTTCATTTTTCTAGCGAGAGGCTGAGTGCTTCCATCCTCATGTGAAGCTGAACCACTAGCCATGAACATAGGCCAGGGCCTCAGCCGTTCCTTGCCACTCCGTGTGGTAAATGGCATATTGGCAAGTTTACGCTTCTCCTCCGACAATTTTATTTTAGGTTTTGGAGTCCTTTTTTTACTGATATTTGGTGTTTTGGATTTGACATGCTCTGTACTATGACATTGGGCATCGGCCTTGGCAGACGACGTTGCTGGCATTTTATCGTCTCGGCCATGACTAGTGGCAGCAGCTTCAGCACGAGGTGGAAGTGGATCTTGATCTTTCCTTAATTTTGGAACCTCAACATTTTTGTTCTCCATATTTTAATAGGCACAACTAAAAGGCACCTCAGGTAAACAATGGAGATGGATGGATTGGATACTAGTATACAATTATGGACGGGCTGCCGAGTGCCGACACAGAGGTAGCCACAGCCGTGAACTACCGCACTGTACTGTGTCTGCTGCTAATATATAGACTGGTTGATAAAGAGATAGTATACTCGTAACTAGTATGTATGTATAAAGAAAGAAAAAAAAAACACGGTTAGGTGGTATATACAATTATGGACGGGCTGCCGAGTGCCGACACAGAGGTAGCCACAGCCGTGAACTACCGCACTGTACTGTGTCTGCTGCTAATATATAGACTGGTTGATAAAGAGATAGTATACTCGTAACTAGTATGTATGTATAAAGAAAGAAAAAAAAACCACGGTTAGGTGGTATATACAATTATGGACGGGCTGCCGAGTGCCGACACAGAGGTAGCCACAGCCGTGAACTACCGCACTGTACTGTGTCTGCTGCTAATATAGACTGGTTGATAAAGAGATAGTATACTCGTAACTAGTATGTATGTATAAAGAAAGAAAAAAAAAACCACGGTTAGGTGGTATATACAATTATGGACGGGCTGCCGAGTGCTGACACAGAGGTAGCCACAGCCGTGAACTACCGCACTGTACTGTGTCTGCTGCTAATATATAGACTGGTTGATAAAGAGATAGTATACTCGTAACTAGTATGTATGTATAAAGAAAGAAAAAAAAACCACGGTTAGGTGGTATATACAATTATGGACGGGCTGCCGAGTGCCGACACAGAGGTAGCCACAGCCGTGAACTACCGCACTGTACTGTGTCTGCTGCTAATATATAGACTGGTTGATAAAGAGATAGTATACTCGTAACTAGTATGTATGTATAAAGAAAGAAAAAAAAACCACGGTTAGGTGGTATATACAATTATGGACGGGCTGCCGAGTGCCGACACAGAGGTAGCCACAGCCGTGAACTACCGCACTGTACTGTGTCTGCTGCTAATATATAGACTGGTTGATAAAGAGATAGTATACTCGTAACTAGTATGTATGTATAAAGAAAGAAAAAAAAACCACGGTTAGGTGGTATATACAATTATGGACGGGCTGCCGAGTGCCGACACAGAGGTAGCCACAGCCGTGAACTACCGCACTGTACTGTGTCTGCTGCTAATATAGACTGGTTGATAAAGAGATAGTATACTCGTAACTAGTATGTATGTATAAAGAAAGAAAAAAAAACCACGGTTAGGTGGTATATACAATTATGGACGGGCTGCCGAGTGCCGACACAGAGGTAGCCACAGCCGTGAACTACCGCACTGTACTGTGTCTGCTGCTAATATATAGACTGGTTGATAAAGAGATAGTATACTCGTAACTAGTATGTATGTATAAAGAAAGAAAAAAAAACCACGGTTAGGTGGTATATACAATTATGGACGGGCTGCCGAGTGCCGACACAGAGGTAGCCACAGCCGTGAACTACCGCACTGTACTGTGTCTGCTGCTAATATATAGACTGGTTGATAAAGAGATAGTATACTCGTAACTAGTATGTATGTATAAAGAAAGAAAAAAAAACCACGGTTAGGTGGTATATACAATTATGGACGGGCTGCCGAGTGCCGACACAGAGGTAGCCACAGCCGTGAACTACCGCACTGTACTGTGTCTGCTGCTAATATATAGACTGGTTGATAAAGAGATAGTATACTCGTAACTAGTATGTATGTATAAAGAAAGAAAAAAAAACCACGGTTAGGTGGTATATACAATTATGGACGGGCTGCCGAGTGCCGACACAGAGGTAGCCACAGCCGTGAACTACCGCACTGTACTGTGTCTGCTGCTAATATAGACTGGTTGATAAAGAGATAGTATACTCGTAACTAGTATGTATGTATAAAGAAAGAAAAAAAAACCACGGTTAGGTGGTATATACAATTATGGACGGGCTGCCGAGTGCCGACACAGAGGTAGCCACAGCCGTGAACTACCGCACTGTACTGTGTCTGCTGCTAATATATAGACTGGTTGATAAAGAGATAGTATACTCGTAACTAGTATGTATGTATAAAGAAAGAAAAAAAAACCACGGTTAGGTGGTATATACAATTATGGACGGGCTGCCGAGTGCCGACACAGAGGTAGCCACAGCCGTGAACTACCGCACTGTACTGTGTCTGCTGCTAATATATAGACTGGTTGATAAAGAGATAGTATACTCGTAACTAGTATGTATGTATAAAGAAAGAAAAAAAAACCACGGTTAGGTGGTATATACAATTATGGACGGGCTGCCGAGTGCCGACACAGAGGTAGCCACAGCCGTGAACTACCGCACTGTACTGTGTCTGCTGCTAATATAGACTGGTTGATAAAGAGATAGTATACTACTAATATTATATATACTGGTGGTCAGGTCACTGGTCACTAGTCACACTGGCAGTGGCACTCCTGCAGCAAAAGTGTGCACTGTTTAATTTTAATATAATATTATGTACTCCTGGCTCCTGCTATAACCTATAACTGGCACTGCAGTAGTGCTCCCCAGTCTCCCCCACAATTATAAGCTGTGTGAGCTGAGCAGTCAGACAGATATATAATATATATAGATGATGCAGCACACTGGCCTGAGCCTGAGCAGTGCACACAGATATGGTATGTGACTGACTGAGTCACTGTGTGTATCGCTTTTTTCAGGCAGAGAACGGATATATTAAATAAACTGCACTGTGTGTCTGGTGGTCACTCACTATATAATATATTATGTACTCCTGGCTCCTGCTATAACCTATAACTGGCACTGCAGTAGTGCTCCCCAGTCTCCCCCACAATTATAAGCTGTGTGAGCTGAGCAGTCAGACAGATATATATAATATTATTTATATATAGATAATAGATGATGCAGCACACTGGCCTGAGCCTGAGCAGTGCACACAGATATGGTATGTGACTGAGTCACTGTGTGCTGTGTATCGCTTTTTTCAGGCAGAGAACGGATTATAAATAAAACTGGTGGTCACTGGTCACTATCAGCAAAACTCTGCACTGTACTGAGTACTCCTAATGCTCCCCAAAATTAGTAAATCAAGTGTCTCTCTAATCTATTCTAAACGGAGAGGACGCCAGCCACGTCCTCTCCCTATCAATCTCAATGCACGTGTGAAAATGGCGGCGACGCGCGGCTCCTTATATAGAATCCGAGTCTCGCGATAGAATCCGAGCCTCGCGAGAATCCGACAGCGTCATGATGACGTTCGGGCGCGCTCGGGTTAACCGAGCAAGGCGGGAAGATCCGAGTCGCTCGGACCCGTGAAAAAAACCATGAAGTTCTGGCGGGTTCGGATTCAGAGAAACCGAACCCGCTCATCTCTAGATATTCTCCCAACGTGACCTATCCTCTGGCGGGAAAGGGTACGCCATCAGTAACTTTTTAGAAATTACCAGTTTCTTATCGGGAGAACCCACGCTTCTTCACACACTTCATTCACTCATCTGATGGGGGAACAAAACACTGTCTGCTTTTTCTCCCCAAACATAAAACCCCTTTTTTTTTTTTTTTTTTTTTGTGGTATCTGGGTTAATGTCAGAAATGTGTAACACATTTTTCATTGCCGAGATCATGCAACGGATGTTCCTAGTGGATTGTGTATATGTCTCAACCTCGTCGACACTGGAGTCATACTCCGTGTCGACATCTGTGTCTGCCATCTGAGGTAGCGGGCGTTTTTGAGCCCCTGATGGCCTTTGAGACGCCTGGGCAGGCGCGGGCTGAGAAGCCGGCTGTCCCATAGCTGTTACGTCATCCAGCCTTTTATGTAAGGAGTTGACACTGTCGGTTAATACCTTCCACCTATCCATCCACTCTGGTGTCGGCCCCCCAGGGGGCTACATCACATTTATCGGCATCTGCTCCGCCTCCACATAACCTTCCTCCTCAAACATGTCGACACAGCCGTACCGACACACCACACACACACAGGGAATGCTCTGACTGAGGACAGGACCCCACAAAGTCCTTTGGGGAGACAGAGAGAGAGTATGCCAGCACACACCAGAGCTATATATAATGCAGGGATTAACACTATAACTGAGTGATTTTTTCCCCAATAGCTGCTTGTATACACAATATTGCGCCTAAATTTAGTGCCCCCCCTCTCTTTTTAACCCTTTGAGCCTGAAAACTACAGGGGAGAGCCTGGGGAGCTGTCTTCCAGCTGCACTGTGAAGAACAAATGGCGCCAGTGTGCTGAGGGAGATTGCCCCGCCCCTTTTTCGGCTGACTTTCTCCCGCTTTTTATGGATCTCTGGCAGGGGTATTTTACACATATATAGCCTCTGGGGCTATATATTGTGTAGATTTGCCAGCCAAGGTGTTTAATATTGCTGCTCAGGGCGCCCCCCCCCCCCCCCCCCAGCGCCCTGCACCCATCAGTGACCGGAGTGTGAGGTGTGCATGAGGAGCAATGGCGCACAGCTGCAGTGCTGTGCGCTACCTTGTTGAAGACCGAAGTCTTCTGCCGCCGATTTTCAGGACCATCTTCATGCTTCTGGCTCTGTAAGGGGGACGGCGGCGCGGCTCCGGGACCGAACGATCGAGGTCGGGTCCTGTGTTCGATCCCTCTGGAGCTAATGGTGTCCAGTAGCCTAAGAAGCCCAAACTATCTCCAGTCAGGTAGGTTCGCTTCTTCTCCCCTTAGTCCCTCGTAGCAGTGAGTCTGTTTCCAGCAGATCTCACTGAAAATAAAAAACCTAAAATATACTTTCTTTTCTAGAAGCTCAGGAGAGCCCCTAGTGTGCATCCAGCTCAGCCGGGCACAAGATTCTAACTGAGGTCTGGAGGAGGGTCATAGTGGGAGGAGTCAGTGCACACCAGGTAGTCCTAAAGCTTTCTTTAGTTGTGCCCAGTCTCCTGCGGAGCCGCTATTCCCCATGGTCCTTACGGAGTCCCAGCATCCACTTAGGACGTCAGAGAAATAGTGAGAGGTAATGCGGTGAGAAATAAAGTAGTGAGAACTGAAGGTGGGAAATGAGTTACATTGAAACAACACACACAATAGGGATGAAAGGAAATGTTACCCTATGTTGCTCCTGAGGCTGACCAGCCACAGCAGTCCAGGGGGACCGCGCCCCAAGAAGCCACCACCCATCTGACATTCTAATATACATTTGTGCAGGACTCTTCCTCTGCATGCAGTCTAAAAAATGTCAGGAATCTAATTAAAACCAATATATGACAGGCTGGCGTGAATGGATCGCAACGTTGGCGCCAGAATACCAAAATTCTGGATCCCAAACAAACATCTGCTGGGACTGCAGAGAGGTAAGCCGGGGGATGGGGGGTGATGGGGTGAGGTTTAAACTGGGAGGGGGGGTTAGGGTTAGTCATCACCGGGGAGGGTTAGGTTTAGGCAGTACTATTTTTCTGGAAAAATAGGTTCAGGAACTACGGGGCTGTGGGTAGAGCTATCGAAAAAGTTGTAGATGGATAGATAGATAGATAGATAGATAGATAGATAGATAGATAGATAGATAGATAAATAAATAAAAGAAGGCACTCAAAATGGACTTTAAATCAAAACTTATCTTATGGAAAATACATTTTGGCCCAGGACAGGTTTAGGAACCCAGTTCCCGATTATGTCATATGTAATGAGAGGTTCAGGAACTAAGGCCCAGATTTATCAAGCCTTGGAGAGTGATAAATTGCACGGTGATAAAGTACCAACCAATCAGCTCCTAACCGTCATGTTACAGGCTGTGTTTGAAAAATGACAGTTGATGCAATTTATCACTCTCCAAGGCTTGATAAATCTGTGCCTGAGTTCCTGCTGAAAAATAGCACTGGGTTTACGCTGCGGGGAGGGTTAGGGTTAGGCACCACCGTGGAGGGTTATGGTTAGGCTGCCGGTAAGGAGGGTTAGGGAGGATAGGGATTAGGGGTACCATACTTACCTAGTAGGTGATGGGATCCTGAGCGTCGCAATGCCGCTGTCGGTATTCTGACTGCCGGCATCCCAAGCACCGGGATCCCGTTACCATCCCAACACTGTGACTGTTGACATTCACACTGTTATTATTTTGAAAATGTCGACATTATGTCATTGTCAACATGATAACTTTCCTCTTTCTGAGCATGTCAACACACTGAATGTTGACAATTACAACATGTCGACATTATCGTGTTGACATAATGAATGTCAACATTCTGAATGTCGACAAATCATACCACTCTCGGATAAATAATAATAGTAGTAGCTATAATACTAATAATGTAAAAATGAAAAGCAACTTACAGGAACTTACAGTAATCATTCCGCAGCCCAGTCACGTGGAGTCTCACTTCTGGCTGCAAGTGGGTATCAGCGGAGATTTTTATCTTACATTGTTGACAATCTAAACAGAAACATAATAATAACAGAAGTCAGAGGCCTAATTCAGACCTGATCGCTCGCTAGGGGTTTTTTGCACTGCTGCGAACACATAGTCGTCGCCCATAGGGGAGTGTATTTTCACTTTGCAAGTGTGTGAACGCATGTGTAGCGGAGCTGTATGAACAGATCTTGTGCAGTCTATGCATAGCCCAGGACTTACTCAGCCGCTGCAATCACATCAGCCTGTCCGAGACCGGAATTGACGCCAGGAACCCTCCCTGCAAACACTTGGACACGCCTGCGTTTTTCCAACCACTCCCAGAAAATGGTCAGTTGCCACCCACAAACGGCTTCTTCCTGTCAATCTTCTTGCGATCGCCTGTGCGAATGGATTCTTCGTAAAACCCATCGCTGAGCGCGATCCGCTTTGTACCTGTGCGACGTGCCTGGTTGATCAGGTCTGAATTACCCCCAGTGTCTTTGACAGCTAGTGTGCATGGGCATTAACAAATGTTCCTGTTAGAAGTACTGTATGACCAAAACATTGTACTCATTATAAGTGTTTTCAAATCCTTCTGTATCATACTGTATTATTATGTATGATGCAGGGAAAAGACTGGAGAAGTGAGCCAGTAAAGAAGTTACCCATGGCAACCAATCCGCTCTGAAGTAACATTTATCAAGTGCATTCTCTAAAATTATACATAGCAGCTGATTGGTTGCCATGGGTAACTTCTTTACTGGCTCACTTCTACATTCTTTTCACTGCTTCATACATGTATATGTCCTTAATGAGTGTTCCCATATACTGTAACTCAATAAAACCCATGAACACTGCAGTCTTACATTGCTGCACACTTGAGGGTATGCGTACATGTCTACATTTGAATTTTGACATTGTTAAAACCTATTTACTACAAAATGTGTATTTAAGTGTTTTGAGCAATATATTTATTTGCTGTATGTGACATTTCCTAAACTCTTTTTAAATAAATTCTGAAGCACGCTATAGGTGCATAAAAAAGAAACTTAAGTTACTATTTAATTAGCATTTTATTTCAAGATATCACATCTAAAACTCTGAGGCATTTAAAAGAAAAGGTGCATTAGAGTAAGTGCTCCCCCTGGGCTTGCTGTGTAACATCATGACATCACATGCGCTGGCACAGGGGGTGCTGTACCCAGGCTGTCAACAGTTAAAAGTTGATCAATAAGAGCTGTTGTCTAGATAAGGTTGGTTAGATAAGGTTAGTGAATGAAATACAGGCAGGAATTTGACTGGGAAAAAAAATGGATTTTGTTTTTAGTAACATAAATCAGCTGAATGCTGATAGATCTTATGTAGTAAAAAGATCCACCGCAAATAACTGCTTTGTGTTCCTACGACTATACAAATCATGGTAAATGTGAGTAATAGAGACAGTAATGTTTTCATAATTTACAGTCATTCATCCTCTCATGTTAAACACACCAAGCACAGTCACACAAAATCTCTTTTCTCATACGTCCTAGAGCAGGCTCTTTCAACCAGTGTGCCGCGGCACAGACCAGTTGCAAGGTGTGCCGCGGAGCCAGAGCAGCTTCCTGCATCTACAGAGTGAACTGTTGACACGGGCTCTTCTTAGAGGATTAGTCATGCTCCCAGTGACGTGCGGTGAGGTCACTGGTTGGGGAGGCACTGGCAGCTAACAAGCCCTCCAACCCCCCCCCCCCCACTCCGAAAAAAAAAAAGTGTGGTCCCCCGACACATCAGTAAAACCAGCACTAGGCAGAACCAGCCAGGGGGAGTAATGCCATAGCAGGGGAGACACTCAGTGTGGGGTCCCCCTGCCATAACATTAAACTGCCCCCCCAGCCAGTCAGCCCAGGGTTGGGGATTCCTCGGAAAGTGGGAACCCCAAAAAATAAAAATGGGGTCCCCCCCTCCCGAGCAATAACCAGCACTGGGCTGATAGCCCAGTGCTATGCACCACACCCCTGGTGGCGGTGGGTGCGGGGTTCATTGTGTTAATATTGTTCTTTACAGTTGGCCTACAGGTCCCAGCAAGCCTGCCCCAGCATGCTGGCACTTGGAGAACCACAAGTGCCAGCATGCCCGGACATAAAGGACCTGCTGGCACCTGTAGTCCTCCTGCAAAGAATAGTAATATTGTTCTTTACAGGTAGCCTACAGGTCCCAGCAAGCCTGCCCCAGCATGCTGGCACTTGGAGAACCACAAGTGCCAGCATGCCCGGACATAAAGGGCCCGCTGGCACCTGTAGTCCACCTGTAAAGAAAATATTAAAATAAAAACACCACACATCTTGAAAATAAGCTTTATTAAACCGGACCTTCACCTGGGGGCGGCGGCCTTTAAGCTCTTTTGCGTGGCCGCCGCCTTCCCAGGGCTTCCGCGTCTTCACCTGGGGGGGGCGCCACCTCCCCAGGGCTTCCAGCGTCTTCACCTGGTGGGCGGCGGCTGCTAAGCTCTTTTGCATAGCCGCCGCCCAGGCAGGACTAGCGGCGTCTTCTTTCTTCAGGAGCTCTTCACAGCTTCTCCTCCGCCGTCGGACTGACTCTCCTCCGCCTCGCGCTGACTTATATAAGTCAGCCGGCGGGGGCGGGGCGATGACGCGGCGAGCCGTGATTGGCTCGCGGCGGCCATCTTGAATTTCAAAAATGACGCTGAGGCGCCATTTTTGAAACTGGAACCGCTCCGCTGCCAAACTCTGCTGGGTAAAGGTACATTTCCGCCGCCGCACCGCCGCCGCAACCGGCACCGCCGCCGCATCCCGCCGCCCGCACCATCGTCACATCCAGCCGCCCGCACCTCCTCCGCCAGCGTCGCACACACAGTGATTGACAGCGGATCCAGTGACGGATCCGCTGGCCAATCACTGTGGCCTCACTGACAGGGACGTGCTTTCATAGGTTGAAAGCACGTCCCTGTATGAAAGCGGCACCACTAATGGTGCCGCTTTCCCATATGTTTTCAATGGGCTTTTACAGCCCAAGGCTAGTCCCCGCCCGTGCCCGCCCCCCGCTCCCATACTTTCCCCAGTGACAACGGGAGGCACCACGATCGGTGCCTCCCAAACACATACAGAGGGGAGCAATCCTAAGAATAATATTAAGAAGATACATATGACACAGAATATGTGTCATATGCATCTTCTTTGTATTATCTTAATCATTAATGACAGGGGAGGCACTGCCTCCCCTGCCTCCCCTGACTGCACGTCCCTGCATGCTCCGGCCGTGACCTATGCCTTCAAGACACGGCGGTGTGATATAATAGGTCACGGCCACCAATCTCACCACCCAGCCAGCTCACCCGCCTGCATACACATCTTCCAGTTCCTGCCTGCATACACAGCTTTCCTTGCCCACCCACATCCACACCTGCTCGACTGCCCGCTGCTCAGTATTCGCAGCACTCCACTATGAACAACCCCCACCACTGAGGGACAGGAAGGAGGACAGCTGACCGGTAGGGGCTAATATTTGTTATTTTAGTTTTCCGGTGGGGAACAATAGGATTCATGGGGGAAACAATGTGAATAATTCATGTGGGGAGCAATAGTATTTATGTGGGGAGCAATGTAATTGATTTATGTGGGGAGCAATAGGATTTATGTATTGAGCAACATGATTTATGTGGGGTGTGCCGTGAGTAAAAAAAGGTTGAAAATCCCTGTCCTAGAGGATGCTGGGTCCACTTAATGACCATGGGGTATAGACGGTTTCGCAGGAGCCATGGGCACTCTTAAGACTTTTCAATGGGTGTGAACTGGCTACTCCCTCTATGCCCCTCCTCCAGACCTCAGTTTTAGAAATGTGCCCAGGCAGACTGGATGCACTCCAGGGGAGCTCTACTGAGTTTCCCTGAAAAGACTTATGTTAGGTTTTTTATTTTCAGGGAGAACTGCTGGCAACAGTCTCCCTGCTTCGTGGGACTGAGGGGGCAGAAGTAGGAACCAACTTCCTGAAGAGTTTCATGGCTCTGCTTCTGGCTGACAGGACACCATTAGCTCCTGAAGGGTACTGAACGCTAGCCGTGTCTAGATGCTCACTCCCACAGCGCGCCGTCACCCCCCTCACAGAGCCAGAAGTCAGAAGACAGGTGAGTGTAAGAAGATAGATCTTCAATCAAGGAAAGTGACGGCTGAGGTACCGCGCGGCTGGCGGGAGCGCAGCGCGCCATTGCTGCCCACACACACAGGCACTGCAGGGTGCAGGGCGCGGGGGGTTGGGGGGGGGGGGCCTGGGCATCAAAATACCTAAATAAACAGCCTAAAAGGGGGCATAAGATGCCCAGCCAAAGCCCTACCCCCGGCAGTATAAATATTATGTAAAATCTCTGAGGTAAAAACACGCCATTGTGGGGGCGGAGCTTCTTCCTCAGGCAGCCAGCACACTGCTCAGCGCCATTTTCTCTCTCTCCTCAGGCTGCAGAGACATTGCTGGTCCTCCTCCACTTCTGACTACAAGTATCAGGGTGCAAAACAGGAAGGGGGGGGGGGGGGTACAAGCGAATTTGGTGCTTTACAAGTGTGTTTACTGTGTAAAACAGCGCTGCATGTCAGTGGGCATTTTGTGTTCACAGGCATTAGATACTGGTGCTGGGGTTGTGAACTGGCCCTTCCCAAACTGTGTCCCTCTGACAGATTTTACTGTGGGTCTGTCCCCTATAAGTCCCAGTGTGTCTATGTGTGTGTTGTGCACGAGTGTGACAATGTCTGAGGCAGGGAGTTCTTCCCCGGAGGAAGCCATTTTAGGGACACAGTGTTGTAATGTGGTGGCGCTGCCAACACTCCAAGAGCCTGCATGGGTGAAAGAAATACGTGATAGTATGCATCATATCAATAGGAGATTAGATAAGTCTGAATCTCATGCAGAATGCTGGAGAAAATCTGTGGAAGATGTGATGTTTCATGGTTCTGTTCTTCCATCCGCAGGCGACCCCTCTGGGTCACATAAGAGACCGATTGCAAATATTGTGAATACTGATACTGACACGGACACTGATTCCTGTGTCGACGATAGTGACTCCAGGGAAATAGATCATAAATTGGCAAAAAATATACAATATATGATTGTGGCTATAAGGGAGGTTCTGGAAGTCATGGAAGCCACTCCTGTACCTCAGGAGAAGGCCTATTTCTATAAAGAAAAGAAATCTAAGGTCACTTTCCCTCCTTCCGACGAGCTGAATACTCTCTTTGAATGGGTGTGGGTGAATCCTGAAAAGAAATTTCGTATTCCCAAGAGGATTCAGATAGCTTATCCTTTCCCTGTGGAGGACAGAAAAAAATGGGAGTCACCCCCTGTATTAGACAGTGCACTGTCCAGGTTGACAAAGAAGGTAATTCTCCCTGCACCTGGCACAGCTTCACTAAAGGAGCCGGCAGACCGCAAAATGGAGACTACATTGAAATCCATTTATGTTGCCAATGGTACGCTACTCAGGCCCACAATTGCTTGCGTGTGGGTGAGTCGCGCTATTGAAAAATGGTCAGAAAGCCTGTCATCGGAAATTGACACGATTGATAAAGATTAAATATTCCCTAAGTTAGGGAATATCAAAGATGCTGCCGCATACATGCTAGAGGCAATGAAAGATATTGGACTCTTGGGTTCAACAGCCGCTACCATGGCAGTATCGGCTCGGCGGGCGTTGTGGATTCGCCAGTGGAACGCGGATGCAGATTCCAAACGGAATATGGAGGCTCTCCCATATAAAGGTGAGGCCTTATTTGGTGATGGGCTAGAAGCGTTAGTCTCGGCTGCCTTCTGCTCCTGCACCGGCAAAAAAGACATATCACTCTCACATGCAGTCCTTTTCGCCCAATAAATACAAAAAGGCAAAAGGTTCCCCCTTCTTTGCAGGTAGGGGAAGGGGAAAGGGAAAGATGTCCACAGCAGCTTCAGGATCCCAGGAGCAGAAGTCAACCCCTACTTCTGCCAAATCTGCAGCATGACGCTGGGGCTCCCTTGCGGGAGACCGCTTGGGTGGGGGCACGTATCAAACTGTTCAGCCAAGGTTAGATTCAGTCTGGCCTGGACTCCTGGGTTTTGCAGATAGCATCCCAGGGGTACAAGCTGGAGTTTCAAGACGTTCCCCCATGCCGATTTTTCAAATCGACCTTGCCAGCTTCTCTTCCAGAACGAGAGGCAGTAACAGCGGCAATTCAAAAATTATGTTGGGATCAGGTCGTAGTCCTGGTACCTTTGTCACAACAAGGGGAGGGGTTTTATTCAAGCCTCTTTGTAGTTCCGAAGCTGGACGGCTCGGTCAGACCGATCCTAAACCTAAAAAATCTGAATCTCTACTTGAAACGGTTCAAGTTCAAGATGGAATCACTCATGGCAGTGATTTCCAGTCTGGAGAAGGGGGATTACATGGTGTCAGTAGACATAAAGGATGCTTACCTGCATGTTCCCATTTATCCTCTTCACCAGGCTTATCTGAGATACGCGGTTCAGGATTGCCATTACCAGTTCCAGACATTGCCTTTCGGTCTATCCACGGCACCGACGGTATTCACCATGGTGATGGCGGAGAGGATGGTCCTCCTTCGTAAAAAAGGAGTCAATATAATTCCTTATCTGGATGATCTCCTGATAAAGGCGAGATCCAGGGAGCAGTTGCTACAGAACATCACACTCTCCCTGTCCATACTCCAACAACATGGTTGGATCATAAAGTTTCCAAAGTCACAGTTGGAACCGACAACAAGATTGTCTTTCCTCGGGATGATTCTGGACACAGAAGTTCAGAGAGTATTTCTTCCGGTGGAAAAGGCTCTGGAAATCCAGAAAATGGTAAAACAGATATTGAAACCATCAGTGCATTCGGTTGTTTGGGAAAATGGTGGCGGCCTACGAGGCCATACAGTTTGGCAGGTTCCATGCCAGAGTATTCCAGTGGGACCTGTTGGACAAGTGGTCAGGATCCCACCTACACATGCACTGGAAGATAGTCCTGTCGTCAAAAGCCAGGATTTCGCTCCTGTGGTGGCTACATAGTTCGCACCTACTAGAGGGACGCAGGTTCGGGATTCAGTACTGGGTCCAGGTAACCACGGACGCAAGTCTCCGAGGCTGGAGAGCTGTCACTCAGGGGGAAAGCTTTCAAGGAAAATGGTCAAATCAGGAAGCCTGCCTTCACATAAACGTGCTGGAATTGAGAGCCATTTACAATGGCCTTCAACAAGAAGTACATCTTCTTCAAGATCATCCCGTGCAGATCCAGTCGTACAATGTAACAGCAGTCGCGTACATAAACAGGCAGGGCGAAACGAAAAGCAGAGCGGCAATGGCAGAGGTGACGAAGATCCTCCTCTGGGCAGAAAGACATGTAAAGGCTCTGTCGGCAATTTTCATTCCGGGAGTAGACAACTGGGAAGCAGACTTCCTCAGCAGACACGATCTCCATCCAGGAGAGTGGGGCCTCCACCAAGAAGTCTTCGCAGAGGTGACAAGTCTTTGGGGAGTTCCTCAAGTAGACATGATGGCATCTCGTCTCAACAAGAAGCTTCAGAAATATTGTTCCAGGTCGAGAGACCCTCAAGCAATAGCAGTGGATGCTCTAGTGACCCAGTGGGTGTTCCGGTCAGTGTATGTCTTCCCTCCACTTCCGCTGATCCCAAAAGTTCTAAGGATCATAAGAAGAACAAGGGTTCGAGCAATCTTCATTGCCCCAGACTGGCCAAGGAGGGCTTGGTACCCAGATCTTCAGGAGTTGCTCATAAAAGATCCTTGGCCTCTTCCTCTTCGCGAGGACCTGCTGCTGCAGGGGCCGTGCATGTATCAAGACTTACCGAGGCTATGTTTGACGGCATGGCTGTTGAGCGCCGGATCCTAGCCCGAAAGGGTATTCCAAAGGAAGTCATTCCCACACTTATTAAGGCCAGGAAAGGAGTAACGTCGAAACATTACCACCGTATTTGGAGAAAATATGTGTCTTGGTGTGAGTCCAAGAAGGCTCCTTCGGAAGAGTTTGAGTTGGGACGTTTTCTCTATTTTCTGCAGGCTGGTGTGAAGGCGGGCCTTCGATAGGGATCAATCAAGGTCCAGATTTCGGCCTTGTCAATTTTCTTCCAAAAACAATTGGCAGCTCTTCCAGAGGTTCAGACCTTCGTGAAAGGGGTTCTGCACATCCAGCCTCCATTTGTGCCACCAGTGGCACCATGGGACCTTAATGTGGTGTTGCAGTTCCTTCAATCGGATTGGTTTGAGCCTCTACAAGAGATAGAGTTGCAGTTTCTCACTTGGAAAGTGGTGATGCTTTTGGCATTGGCATCCGCAAGGTGGGTGTCTGAATTGGGGGCTTTGTCTCACAAGAGCCCTTACCTGGTCTTCCATGAAGATAGGGTAGAGTTGAGAACTTGCCAACATTTTCTTCCAAAGGTGATTTCATCTTTCCACATAAACCAACCTATTGTGGTGCCAGTGGTTACTGACACGTTCACTGAGTCAAAGTCTCTAGATGCGGTTAGAGCTTTGAAAATTTATGTCACTACAACAGCTAGGATACGGAAAACAGAGGCTCTGTTTGTCCTGTATGCTCCCAACAGGATTGGGTGTCCTGCTTCCAAGCAGACTATTGCGCACTGGATCAGAGGTACGATTCAGCATGCACATTCTACGGCTGGATTGCCGTTACCTATGTCGGTGAAGGCCCATTCTACTAGGAAGGTGGGCTCATCCTGGGCGGCTGCCCGGGGGGTCTCGGCATTACAACTTTTCCGAACATCTACTTGGTCAGGGTCAAACACATTTGCTAAGTTTTACAAGTTTGACACCTTGGCCGATGAAGACCTCAAGTTCAGTCAATCGGTGCTGCAGGGTCATCCGCACTCTCCCGCCCGTACTGGAGCTTTGGTATAAACCTCATGGTCATGAAGTGGACCCCAGCATCCTCTAGGACGTATGAGAAAATAGGATTTTGATACCTACCGGTAAATCCTTTTCTCCTAGTCCGTAGAGGATGCAGGGAGCCCGTCCCAGTGCGTACTTTACCTGCAGTTTTTTGTTCATTAGAATTACACATGTTGTGTTATATTAGTTTCAGCATGTTACTGTAATTGGTTCATGCCTGTTGGCATGTGTTATGTTGAATGCCATGTTGTGCGGCATGGTTGAGGTGTGAGCTGGTATGTATCTCACCACTAGTATTAAAGTAAATCCTTTCCTCGAAATGTCCGTCTCCCTGGGCACAGTTCCTATAACTGAGGTCTGGAGGAGGGGCATAGAGGGAGGAGCCAGTTCACACCCATTGAAAAGTCTTAAGAGTGCCCATGGCTCCTGCGGAACCGTCTATACCCCATGGTCATGAAGTGGACCCCAGCACCCTCTACGGACTAGGAGAAAAGGATTTACCGGTAGGTATCAAAATCCTATTTTTTTTTTAGTAGCTCTTTGTAATATTTCAATCTTTTTATTCCTCCTTTCAACCATTAACTGAACTCTTGATTAACTCTGGCCTTGCACCCACAGCCAGGGCAGTAGAGAGCCTGGTCGGGCTCAGATACTTTGCAGGGTGTGTGGGCCTCATCACAGGAGGCGTGGCCCTGCCACTTAGAAAAAAATACAGAAAAAATAGTACTTTAAGCGCCTACCGGGCCACACTGCAGCCCAGCACACAGCAGCATATGCTGGGATGAGAGGAGCTGCAGCTGCCATGTATTTGGGAGGGACCTGGGCCTGGGTTAATAGCCCACCCCCTCTTGGCACCACTGCCAACAGCACACCCAGCAGACCGATGAGAGGAATGGCTGAAATCTGGGTGTATGTTCACAAAGATGTGTATGCATAGGCTGACCATACTAGCCCTTTAAACTGGGATGCTCATGAGTTACACAGGTTCTGTGGCTGGCTGACTTCAAGTCTGCATGTCACTTGGTTTTAATCAGCCACAGAACCTGTGTAATTCATGAGTGTCCCAGTTTCAAGGGCTAGTATGGTCAGCCTAGTATGCACAGTAAGCCACGCCAGTCAGGCACTTGCATCCACCACTGAATCATCAGATTGACCTAATAGTTTTGTTGGTTGCTGTCAGTAAAAGCATCATTAAATCTGCAATATAGAAAACAGAATAATCACCAAGGAAATCAAACATCCATTGTGCGAAGGGTAATACCTCTCAATGTACACGTGCCTCGCTCACATATTCGGATATTACTGTCATGTTCCTTAGATGATCCTCCCTGATATTCTCCTATAGCTCCAAACTGTATCTGTGATTTAAATCATTAAGTTTGTTTACTTATAATATATATTTGAGTATATTTAATTCCTTTATATTGAATTTCCCAAACATGTTAAGCATATTAAATTACATGTCATGTATTACAGCCTAGATTACTCAAATTTTAGATCATAAGCACATAGAGCAGTTGGGAAAAATCTAGGATCTAATTTGTCTCTTCGCTCTTGAAAATCCCAATACTGTCCATTACACTTGCATAACACCCCATATCTGAAAGGACAGAGGCATTTCTATTTCAATGGTAATTACTGCACGTTAATAAATTATAATTATTACAATTATAGATCAAAGGGGGAAACAGAGGGCTGTAATAATAAGATTTTAAACCTACCGGTAAATCTTTTTCTCCTAGTCCGTAGAGGATGCTGGGGACTCCGTAAGGACCATGGGGTATAGACGGGCTCCGCAGGAGACATGGGCATTATAAAGAACTTTAGATGGGTGTGCACTGGCTCCTCCCTCTATGCCTCTCCTCCAGACCTCAGTTAGAGAAACTGTGCCCAGAGGAGACAGACAGTACGAGGAAAGGATTTTTGTTAATCTAAGGGCAAGATTCATACCAGCCCACACCATTCACACCGTATAACCTGGAATATACGCAACCAGTTAACAGTATGAACAAAACAGCATCAGCCAACGACTGATCTTAACTGTAACATAACCCTTATGTAAGCAACAACCATATACAAGCCTTGCAAAAATATATCCGCACTGGGACGGGCGCCCAGCATCCTCTATGGACTAGGAGAAAAAGATTTACCGGTAGGTTTAAAATCTTATTTTCTCTTACGTCCTAGAGGATGCTGGGGACTCCGTAAGGACCACGGGGATTATACCAAAGCTCCAGACCGGGCGGGAGAGTGCGGATGACTCTGCAGCACCGATTGAGCAAACGCGAGGTCCTCATCTGCCAGGGTATCAAACTTATAGAACTTTGCAAAAGTGTTTGAACCCGACCAAGTAGCTGCTCGGCAAAGCTGTAAAGCCGAGACGCCTCGGGCAGCCGCCCAAGAAGAGCCCACCTTCCTAGTGGAATGGGCCTTTACCGAATTTGGTAACGTCAATCCAGCCGTAGAATGAGCCTGCTGAATCGTGTTACAGATCCAGTGGGCAATAGTCTGCTTCGAAGCAGGAGCGCCAACTTTGTGGGATGCATACAGGACAAACAGTGCTTCTGTTTTCCTAACCCGAGTCGTTCTGGTTACATAATTTTTTAAGGCCGTGACTACATCCAGGGACTTGGAGTCCTCCAAGTCACCCATAGCCACAGGCACCACAATAGGTTGGTTCATATGAAATGAAGAAACCACCTTAGGCAAAAACTGAGGACGAGTCCTCAACTCTGCTCTATCCACATGGAAAATCAAATAGGGGCTCTTGTGAGACAAGGCCGCCAATTCGGACACCCGGCTTGCAGATGCCAAGGCCAACAACATGACCACCTTCCAAGTGAGAAATTTTAATTCCACTGTTTGAAGAGGTTCAAACCAGTGAAATTTTAGGAACTGTAACACCACGTTAAGGTCCCATGGTGCCACTGGGGGCACAAAAGGAGGCTGGATGTGCAGCACTCCCTTCACAAAAGTCTGGACTTCTGGGAGAGAAGCCAATTCCTTCTGAAAGAAAATTGATAGGGCCGAAATCTGTACCTTAATGGAGCCTAACTTCAGGCCCATATCCACTCCTGTCTGTAGAAAGAGGAGAAAACGGCCCAGATGGAAATCTTCCGTAGGAGCATTCTTGGCTTGACACCAAGATACATACTTCCTCCAGATACGGTGATAATGTTTCGCCGTCTCCTCCTTCCTAGCCTTTATCAAAGTAGGGATGACTTCCTCTGGAATACCTTTCCCAGCTAGGATTCGGTGTTCAACCGCCATGCCGTCAAACGTAACCGCGGTAAGTCTTGAAACACGCAGGGCCCCTGCTGCAACAGGTCCTCCCTGAGAGGAAGAGGCCACGGATCTTCTGTGAGTATATCCTGAAGATCTGAATACCAGGCCCTTCAAGGCCAATCTGGAACAATGAGTATTGTCTGCACTCTTTTTCGTCTTATGATTCTTAATATTTTTGAGATGAGAGGAAGAGGAGGGAACACATAGACCGACTGAAACACCCATGGTGTCACCAGGGCGTCTACCGCTACTGCCTGAGGGTCCCTTGACCTGGCACAATACCTCCGAAGCTTCTTGTTGAGGCGTGACGCCATCATGTCTATTTGAGGAAGTCCCCACTGACTTGTTATCTCTGCAAAAACTTCTTGATGAAGTCCCCACTCTCCTGGATGGAGATTGTGTCTGCTGAGGAAGTCTGCTTCCCAGTTGTCCACTCCCGTAATGAAGACTGCTGACAGAGCGCTTACGTGATTTTCCGCCCAGCGAAGAATCCTGGTGGCTTCCGCCATTGCCACTCTGCTCCTTGCCCCGCCTTGGCGGTTTACATGAGCCACTGCTGTGACGTTGTCTGATTGAATCAGAACCGGTAGGTCGCGAAGTAGATTCTCCGCTTGCCGTAGGCCGTTGTATATGGCCCTTAATTCCAGTACGTTGATGTGTAGACAAGCCTCCTGGCTTGACCATAGTCCCTGAAAATTTCTTCCTTGTGTGACTGCTCCCCATCCTCGGAGGCTCGCTTCCGTGGTCACCAGAACCCAGTCTTGAATGCCGAACCTGCGACCCTCTAGAAGGTGAGCACTCTGCAGCCACCACAGGAGATGCACCCTGGCCCTGGGGGACAGGCTTATCTTCTGATGTATTTGTAGATGGGACCCGGACCACTTGTCCAGAAGGTCCCACTGAAATGTCCTCGCATGGAACCTGCCACCATTTTCCCCAGAACTCGAGTGCATTGATGAACTGACACTCTTTTTGGTTTTAGCAGGTCTCTGACCATGTTCTAGAGTTCCTGGGCTTTTTACATTGGGAGAAAAACCCTCTTCTGTTCCGTGTCCAGAACCATGCCTAAGGATGTTAGCCGAGTCGTTGGAATCAATTGTGACTTTGGTAGATTTAGAATCCAACCGTGTTGCTGTAGCACTTTCAGGGAGAGCGACACGCTTTTCAGCAATTGATCTCTCGATCTCCCTTTTATCAGGAGATCGTCCAAGTACGGGATAATTGTGATTCCCTGCCTTCGCAGGAGCACCATCATTTCCGCCATCACCTTGGTGAAAATCCTTGCTGCCGTGGAAAGCCCAAACGGCAACGTCTGAAACTGGTAATGACAGTCCTGTACAGCGAATCTCAGGTAGGCCTGATGAGGAGGATATATGGGGACGTGAAGGTACGCATCCTTTATGTCTAGTGACACCATAAAGTCCCCCCCTTCCAGGCTGGAGATCACTGCCCGGAGCGATTCCATCTTGAATTTGAACTTTTTCAAGTACAGGTTTAGGGATTTTAGATTTAGAATGGGTGTGACCGAGTCATCTGGTTTCGGAACCACAAACAGGGTTGAATAGTACCCCTTCCCCTGTTGAACTAGGGGAACCTTGACAATCACTTGCTGTTGACAAAGCTTTTGAATTGCAGCTAAAACTATCTCCCTCTCTGGGGGAGAAGCTGGTAAAGCCGATTTGAAAAATCGGCGTGGAGGCACCTCTTCGAATTCCAGCTTGTAGCCTTGGGATACAATTTCCATCGCCCAAGGATCCACGTCCGACTGAACCCAGACGTGGCTGAAGAGTCGAAGACGTGCCCCCACCGGCGCGGACTCCCTCAGTGGAACCCCAGCGTCATGCGGTGGATTTAGTTGAAGCCGGGGAGGACTTCTGCTCCTGGGAACTAGCCGTAGCAGGCATTCTTTTCCCTCTACCCTTACCTCTGGCGAGGAAGGAAGAGCCCCGACCTCTTCTGGACTTATGCGACCGAAAGGACTGCATCTGATATTGTGGCGTTTTCTTTAGTTGTGGGGAAACAAAAGGTAAAAAAGTAGATTTACCCGCGGTAGCCGTGAAAACTAGGTCCGCGAGACCTTCCCCAAATAAATCCTCACCTTTGTAAGGTAAAATTTTCATATGCTTCTTTGAGTCGGCATCACCCGTCCATTGGCGGGTCCACAGGGCTCGCCTCGCAGAAATCGCCATGGCGTTGGCTCTCGAACCTAGCAGACCAACGTCTCTCTGAGCGTCTCTGATATATAAGACTTCATCTTTAATGTGACCTAAGGTCAATAAAATGGTATCCCTATCCAGGGTATCAATATCAGCTGACAAGGTATCTGTCCAAGCTGCTACCGCGCTACAAACCCAAGCCGATGCTATTGCCGGTCTGAGCAAAGCACCCGTATGTGTATAAATTGATTTTAAAGTAGTTTCCTGTCTGCGATCAGCAGGATCCTTGAGGGCTGCCGTGTCTGGAGACGGTAGCGCCACCTTTTTGGACAAGCGCGTTAATGCCTTGTCCACCCTGGGTGAGGATTCCCACCGTAACCTGTCCTGCGCAGGGAAAGGATACGCCATAAGAATTCTCTTGGGAATCTGCAGTTTCTTGTCTGGAGTTTCCCAAGCCTTTTCAAATAACGCGTTCAGCTCATGAGATGGGGGAAAGGTTACCTCAGGTTTCTTTTCCTTAAACATGTGTACCCTCGTGTCAGGGACAGAGGGGTCATCTGTGATATGCAAAACATCTTTTATTGCAATAATCATATAATGAATACTTTTGGCCACCCTTGGGTGTAACCTCGCATCATCGTAGTCGACACTGGAGTCAGAATCCGTGTCGGTATCGGTGTCTGCTATTTGGGATAGGGGACGTTTTTGAGACCCTGAAGGGCCCTGTGACACCGTCAAAGCCATTGATTGACTCCCGGTATTATCCCTGGACTCTCTTTGTCCAATCTCTTATGTAATAAAGTCACATTTGCATTTAAAACATTCCACATGTCCAACCAATCAGGTGTCGGCGTTGCCGACGGAGACACCACAATCATCTGCTCCACCTCCTCCTTAGATGAGCCTTCCGCTTCAGATATGCCGACACATGCGTACCGACACCCCCACACACACAGGGATATATTTATATGGAGACAGTTCCCCAATAAGGCCCTTTGGAGAGACAGAGAGAGAGTATGCCAGCACACACCCAGCGCCAACTGACACCGGAAACAAAATTCCCAGATAAACAGCGCTTTTATATAACTATATATAAATATATATAAACACTCCTTGCGCCAATTACAAGTGCCCCCCCCCCCTCTTTTTTGCCCTCTGTCACCGTGTTCAGCAGAGGAGAGTCCGGGGAGCCAGCTTCTTGCAGTGTGCTGTGAGGAAAATGGCGCTGGTCCATGCTGGAGGATCAAGCCCCGCCCCCTCAGCGTCGGGCTTCGGTCCCGCTCAAATTTACAATACTGGCGGGGGATTATGTAATATACTGCCTCCGCAGCCTATACATATATGTTACCCAGTCCTAGAGGTTTATTATTGCTGCCCAGGGTGCCCCCCCTGCGCCCTGCACCCATCAGTGCCCTCAGTGTGTGTTGTGTGTGGGAGCAAAGGTGGCAGAAGAATTCAGATCTTCTCTGATGTAACGCGCAGCGGTAACGCTGCGCGTTACCTCAGAGAAGATCTGAATTCTTCTGCCGCCTTTGAAGACTTCTTTCTTCTTATACTCACCCGGCTTCTAACTTCCGGCTCTGTGAGGAGGACGGCGGCGCGGCTCCGGGACGAACGGCGAGGGTGAGACCTGAGTTCCGACTCCCTCTGGAGCTAATGGTGTCCAGTAGCCTAAGAAGCAGACCCTATCATTTAAGTAGGTCTGCTTCTCTCTCCTCAGTCCCACGATGCAGGGAGCCTGTTGCCAGCAGTGCTCCCTGAAAATAAAAAACCTAACAAAATTATTTTTCAGAGAAAATCAGGAGAGCTCCCCTGTAATGCACCCAGTCTCCTCTGGGCACAGGATCTGAGGTCTGGAGGAGGGGCATAGAGGGAGGGGCCAGTGCACACCCATCTAAAGTTCTTTATAGTGCCCATGTCTCCTGCGGAGCCCGTCTATACCCCATGGTCCTTACGGAGTCCCCAGCATCCTCTAGGACGTAAGAGAAAACAAACATATCTGGTGACTACTTACAGGGAATCTCATCGCCGTCTAGTGGACACTGCAGTAGTGGCCAAAATTGTGGAAACCTTTTGTAAAATGTGTGTTTTTAGGGTTTCACTGTGTATAACTGCATTATATCACTGGAAAGATAATTTTATACACAATATAATGCAGTTTACCGCAATGAATTATCTTTATTGCATAAAAGGTTATAGCTAAATAAAGATAGGGAGACTTTATCTGTAAAGAGAGGGGATTTCTTCAACTCAAAAATATCCAATAGGAGTGATTGTTTTGAGAACCAATCAGGAGTTGCGATGCCATAAAATGAATCCAGTAAGGTGTTAGCATGAGTAAGCTCACAATTGTTGCTACCATAATTGATAGTAAAACATATTATTTAGGGGGACATTTACTAAGCAGTGATAAGAGCGGAGAAGTGAGCCAGTGGAGAAGTTGCCCATGGCAACCAATCAGCACTGAAGTAACATCTATAATTTGCATACTTAAAATTATACAGAGCTGCCGATTGGTTGATAGGGCAACTTCTCCACTGGCTCACTTCTCCGCTCTTATCACTTCTTAGTAAATGTCCCCCTTAGTTGTTTGATTATCACTAAGTTGGTCGCTGTTTTTTAAGCGTGATTTTACTTTAATTTCCTGAAGTAAGCTACGTAACTTATTTAGGATGACAAGCAAAGTAAAAAGAGTTGCCTGGTCACCTAGAAAGAGATACAAAATAATTACTTTATGTGAAGAAGGTAACACTTACAACAAATTTATAAGAAAAGTAGGTGGCAACAAAACTAAAGGAAGAATTTCGAAACTGTGAAATAAGTATCAACAGACTCGGTCCATTCGAAACCAAACTGGTAAAGGTATGAAAAGATCCACAATACCATGCTGTGATAGAAGAATGAAAAACTGTTCTAGAAAGACAGAAAAATCATCTGAGGCAAACCAAAATGATTTACGTGAATGTGGTGTAAACATCAGTGCCAGGACTGTTTGACGCAGACTTCAATATTTTTGATTAAACGCTAGAATCCCAAGGAAAAAGTCGCTTTTATCTCTCAAAGACAGAAAATATTAGAATGGGCTAAATAGCATATTAATTGGTCAGAAGAACAATGGAACAGAGTCATTTGGAGTGACAAAACCAGAATATCCATATTTGGTAGTGATGGCATGAAATATGTCCGCAGAAAAATTGGAGAAAATTTGCTACCTGAGTTCACAACACTTACTGTGAAGCATCCAGTTAGTGTTATACTAGGGCGATGTATGACAGCAAAAGGTGTGCGACGAATCTATGTGATCAATGGCACTTTAAATAGCAGCAAATACATCAGTGTCTCGCAGTGGGGAGGGGGGAGTAGTTGGGGGGAGCAATAACTATGCAGAGTAGTGGGTAAGCAGCAGGTGAATAGACGCTGTGCGCATGTGCACAGCATCAATTCAATGTGCAGAGAGAGCCTGGGGGCAGCCTAGCATAACGGAGAGTGCTGGGCATGCCCCCACAGCGACGGAAAAGAGAGTGACACAAGGCCCGCCCCCTTTCCCTAGGCTCCACCCCTTTTCTGACACGGGCGCGCTTTCGGCGCGTCAAAGGTCCCAACCCACTGGCCACCAATGTTGGGAGGTATGAAATTGCAACAAAAAGCTTCCCAACAAAGTACTAATATTGTGCCAAACTAAGAAATGTACGTTCCCACAGTTCAGTACGTATAATTGTTATCAAAATGTAAAATTGTGTTATAAAGTTAATTGTATTGTGTTGTATTATGTTCTAAATTAAATTGCCATTGTAATGATGTATGCTTTTTGGAATAATACATTAGTGCTATAAGCACTAATTATAATATATTAGTGCTATAAGATGTTAAACTTGAAAAATGCATATTTTCCAAAAGGTTTCCACAATTTTGGCCACTACTGTATACATTGCACTTTCCTACAAACAGACTCTAGCAGACTATACACTACAATGATATAGTGATATTGTATGGGAGCAAATGATAATCTGCCATATGCTCCCAAATGCTTAAATCGGACAGGGAGCCGACTTACAGTAAGTGACCCATGTCCAGTTAAATACATATACTGGACCTTTTGACCATGTCTGTATGCTTTTATGCACTGAATTGCTGCCTCATGATTGGCTGATTCAATATTTGCATTATGAAGCAGGTGTACAGGTGTTGGGTATTATAACAAGTTATAAACCAATCAGACGTTGCTTTGGCTGTTTCTGCAAGTATTCAGCAGATACCATCGATGGTTATAACATATGCGACCATATACCATTGATGATTTCCGCTATCAAAAACCCATGCATGTGCAGAATAGGCTTGGCTGGACATGTCATAAGAAACAATCAGCCAGCAAAATAGTTTCATCTGCGCATGCACGCCGTGGCGCCACCGACTGCTGCTGCATAGAGTTTTTAGTTAGTGTTTTAGGAGTCCATTTATCAATTATTGTATTCGCAATGCGATCTAGGCGCGATATTAGCACCCAGGATCGCATTGCAGAATACGATCATATCATGTGAATGTATCAGCCAGCCCAGACAGGGACAGGGTCTCTGAAAGGAGTGCCATGCACAGTGGCTATGTCCAGCAGACATCTCCCAAAGAAACCTATGGGAGCTGTGGCTGCCGGCAGCAATGGAGAGATTGCAGCAAGTATCTGAGATATCTGCTGCAGTCCTCCTTCATACATTGGGAGATTCTTAAAATTTGTGGCTAAACCCTCCAAAAACGTTTATTTTCGGGGCTATAGCCGCACATATTGTTTGATAAATGGGCCCTCTTAGTGACAGTGTTTTACTTTTTACACTGATCTGATCATTAGATCAGTGCATCCCACCCTGTGACTATTTTTGAGGTCAGCATGGCCAATTGAGGAGTCATGACGATGCCTTACTTGGTATATTGGGCCTAATTCAGAGTTGATCGCAGCAGCAAATTTGTTAGCAGTTGGGCAAAACCATGTGCACTGCAGGGGGGGCAGATATAACATGTGCAGAGAGATTTAGATTTGACTGGGTTATATTGTTTCTGTGCAGGGTAAATACTGGCTGCTTTATTTTTACACTGCAATTTAGATTTCAGTTTGAACACACCCCACCCAAATCTAACTCTCTCTGCACATGTTATATCTGCCCCCCCCCCTGCAGTGCACATGGTTTTGCCCAACTGCTAACAAATTTGCTGCTGCGATCAACTCTGAATTACTCCCCATGTGCACTGAAGGGGCGGCAGATATAACATGTGCAGAGTGAGTTATGGGCCCTACACATTTGTCGATCCGCCGCCGAGCTGCCCAACGGCGGATACGGCCACAGGAGACACGGCGGCGGGGGGGGGGGGGAGTGACGGGGGGAGTGAAGTTTCTTCACTCCCCCCGTCACCCGGCTCCATAGCAGCGCAGGCAAATATGGACGATCTCGTCCATAATGCGGCACCAGCGATGAACAAGTGCGGGGCCGCGCATCGTTCATCGCTGTTGCCTCCACACTGAAAGATATGAATGGTATCGCGTTCATTAATGAACAAGATCGTTCATATCTTTCAGTAATATCGCCCAGTGTGTAGGGCCCAATAGATCTGGGTGGGGTGTGTTCAAACTGAAATCTAAATTACAGTGTAAAAATAAAGCAGCCAGTATTTACCCTGCACAGAAACAAAATAACCCACCCAAATCTAACTCTCTCTGCACGTTATATCTGCCCCCCCTGCAGTGCACATGGTTTTGCCCAACTGCTAACAAACTTGCTGCTGCGATCAGCTCTGAATTACCCCCATTGTGCACTGCTATGAACATTCCCGCTGCAGTGAAGCAGTGGTGATCTGTACCTGCCCCACCCCATCTTGGCCCAGTCGGCTGCATTAGCTACTTGTCATACCACTGTCTCTGCGCGGTAGCCCTAAGTAAACATCTAAAATGTCCAATGTCTAAAATGGCCCTTTCCAACAATTTGTGCACATGTTGTTGTCATTGGTGGAATAGTGCTGAGTTGTTTCTCTTTCCTTCCGAGCATCATTGTTTTCACCAGCCTACCTGGGGATGGCAAAACGTCAACTTCTTTTGTAGACACCTCCTGATGGATTTCTTAGGTAGACTTAGGGTACCGACATCATCTGATATGGCTGGTGTAGAATCACAGTCTGGATTACTTGCACCGGATACATCTGTCAGGTCTGAAACATTGTCAGAAACTTTAAAGCTATACTATAATATGAGTATACACTTTAGTGAAAAAAACATAAACATCACATTAAATAATGGCATGACACTTACAGGGTAGTAATACCAGCTTTTCGGGCGTCCGGCAATGGTCATCAGATGAACTCAAAGATAGTTCAGTGGATGGATAATTAAATGTGTGTTCTAGGTTTTGATCTTGACAATGGTGCCACCTGCTGGAGATAGGGCTGCTTGCTATAGGAATCTGGTGAGCATGTTTTCTAAAGATGCTTCTTTTGAATCTGGAATATGACATCTTTCCAAACTCCGGTGTCTAAAAGTAAGAGGAAATAAATTACTAAATAAATGTTCCTCAAACCTTTACTGAACAATTTTTGCAATGTGGCATGGAGCACTTTCCTGCTGAAACAGGTGTACTTGGTCTGCAACAATATTTAGTTAGGTGGTACGTGTCGATGAATGCTAGGACCCATGGTTTCCCAGCAGAACATTCCCCATAGCATCACACTACCTCCGCTTGCCTTCTTCCCATAGTGCATCCTGGTGCCACCTCTTCCCCAGGTAAATGACGCACACGCACCCAGCTGTTCTCATGTAAAATAAAACGTGATTTATCAGACCAGGCCACCTTCTTTCATTGCTCCATGTAGTTACTTTTCACGATGTACAGGGATCAGCATGGACACTCTGACCAGCCTGCGGCTATGAAGCCCCATACGCAGCAAGCTGCGATGCGCTGTGTGTTCTGACACCTTTCTATCATAGCCAGCATGAACTTTTTTGCAATTTGTGCTGCAATAGCTCTTTTGTGTAATAGGATGAGATGGGATAGCCTTTGCTCCGCAAGTGCATCAATGAGCCTTGGGCGCCCATGACCCTGTTGCTAGTTCACAGGTTGTTCTTCCCTGGACCACTTTTGGTAGGTACTAATCACTGCATACGAGGAACACCCCACAATACCTACTGGTTTGGAGATGCTCTGACCCAGTCGTCTAGTCATCATAATTTGGTCATTTTCAAAGACGTTCAGATCCTTACACTTACTCATTTATCATGCCACCAACACATCAACTTCAAGGACTGAGTGTTCACTAGCTGCCTAATATATTCCAGCCCTTGTCAGGTGCCATTGTACCGAGACAATCAATGTTATTCCCGTTACCTGTCTGGTTTTGATGTTATGGCTGAGGGGAGTATGTTTATTTCAGGCTAACGTATTGACCCCATACACACACACATTTATATATACTTACTAACTAAACCTCTATGTACCTCTGGCGTAAACACTTTATTCTCTGAGGAAATTGCATCACGCAATGAAATGCGTCAGCCTGCTGATCACCTGCCAGCAGTAAGCCTTGGATTGCTGTTGTGAGTTAAGCTGGTTACACACCTCAGCAATGTGCAGACCCGGTGACATGGCAATGCAATGTAACAATATATTGCATCACACTGAATGAACTGCGGTACAGCAAACCGATATATATTAATTTAACTATATAGCGTCATCCATCGCATTGTCCCATCTGATGTGCAGCACATCGGATATGGAAATGGGATATTCAGTTCATCAATGGGTAAATATGGGGCTACCATTATACAATGGTCGTTGCAATGCATCGTGAATTGGAAGACTGGCCAACAAACATAGAATTTGATGGCAGATAAGAACCGCTTGGCCCATATAGTCTGCCCTAAACACATATATACGTGCACACCTACACGCTAGGGTTCATTTTTTTTGTCAGGAGCCAATTAACCTATCAGTATATATTTGGATTGTGGGAGGAATCCAAAGTACCCAGAGGAAACCTACGCAAGTACAGGGAGAATATACAAACACCACACAGTTAGGGCTATAGAGGGAATTGAACTCAGGACCCAGTGCTGTGAGGCAGTAATGCTTTGTTAACCATTACATCATTCGTACTGCCTAGCTTTGTGTGTGCCTAGCTTTACATCCAACCCTGATTTACAAGCTCTGGCACCAGACCAGAGCCGGCCCAGTATTTATAAGCAAACTATGCAGCTGAGTAAGGTGCCGCACATAGAGGGCACTCTGGCCGTGATAGAGAGTCGGCAGCCGTAGCCTGTCTCGCTGACTTCTATTAGTCAGTGCTGCTGCCTGCTGCGGACGCGGCTCCCCTCTGTGTAGTGCTGACTGCATATGTAATGAGCTATGGAGCGTCATGATGTCACGCCGCTCATTATAATATGCGCAAACTGGGCTGGGGCAGGACGCCGGTCACTGCCGTGTGGAGCCTGGAGCTGACTCAGCGGAGGAGAGATGTTTGAGCCGGTGTCCCCCAGTACAGCTGCTTACATGAGAATGTCCCAGACCAGTCCCATTCTGTATTAAGTCACTCACTGTCTCCCTGTCACCCTCACCAGTCACCCACTAGCTGTCACCCCTGGCTCTCCAGTCACCCACTAGCTAACTGTCACTCCTGCCTCACCTGTCAGCCACTATGGCCCTGTATCCCTGGGGGTACAATTGTGCGGCCACACCCCTTTTTATGGCGGGCCCCTTCCCTTTAATAAGTTTATCCCATCAAGGGGCGCCAAAATGTATTTAAGCTTACCCAAAAAAATAAGCTTGGGACGGCCCTGCACCAGACGCAACTGAAGCCACATACACACTAAACGAGTCCCCGCTGATGCTGATATTGTCGGGGGCGGGGACCCGGCGGCGTGCCGGCATCGGCGAGTGCATACACACTTGCCGATGCCAGCAGGTAAGGGAGCGACGGCGGAGTGGGGGGGGGGCAGCATGGCTTTCGTTAACGAGGACCTCCTTAGTCTGTATATGTTCAGACGAGGGCGACATTGAGTGTACACACAAGATTGTAATAGATCTCACTCAGATTGGCCCTTCTGAGCGAGATCTTTTACTTTCTCGCCTAGTGTGTATGGGCCTAAAGACTGAAGTGGTATGTAACATTCATGTGTTCACGCACCTGTGTCCCACTCACCAGTCTGTATGGTACCACGCGCACAGCACCCACCAGCTCAAAGACTGATTCTGAAGTTTCCACTAGCTATGTGATCTATTTTTACCTCCCATTTATATTGGGGCTATAGTCGAACCCTTTTAGAGCAGCAGTGATTTACATTACCCAGCGCCAGTTTGGTGAATTTGTTTGGTATTTGTTGACGTATTTGCTATATTTTTGTGCGTGCATCTTAGTTATGAAAGGGTGTATCTTCCAACCACTATTTATTTAACCCATGGTGAGGTACTGGGAAGGCCAGTGGCAATGCGCAAGACTGACCTACAGGCAGACAGTCGCAATACAATAACCTGGTATCCTCACAGTCTGTACAGTGGGAGCTTTATAATATAGGAGGCCCTGATGGTGCACTGGAGATAATAATGTGACAAATGCAATTGCAATTAGCTACTAGCCAGTATTGATGAATTTATACAGGTTGAGTATCCCTTATCCAAAATGCTTGGGACCAGAGGTATTTTGGATATGGGATTTTTCTGTATTTTGGAATAATTGCATCCCATAATGAGATATCATGGGGATGGGACCTAAGTCTAAGCACAGAATGCATTTATGTTTCATATACACCTTATACACACAGCCTGAAGGACATTTTAACCAATATTTTTAATAACTTTGTGAATTAAACAAATTGTGTCTACATTCACACAATTCATTTATGTTTCATATACACCTTATACACACAGCCTGAAGGTCATTTAATAAGGTATTTTTAATAACCTTGTGTATTAAACAATGTTTGTGTACATTGAGCCATCAGGAAACAAAGGTTTCACTATCTCACTCTCACTCAAAAAATTCCGTATTTCGGAATATTTGGATATGGGATGCTCAACCTGTATATAGACATTTTTATATAGTTTGCAATCAACACAAATGGTGCAATAAGCCTGTGGGGCACATTGTGTACAGCTAGTCACAGCGTTTCCCACCTACCAACACACAATCATCACACCCTCCTCTGTCTTATCCAGTGGGCTGAGAAAGCATCTGGCCTCCAGTTACAGCCTCTGTGCTCCTCCCCAAGTTACATTCCAGGGACTTGCTGCAACTTCCCTGCAAAATCTCCAAAATGGAGACGCTGCCACCTCCTTACCCCTTAAAATGTTCTTCCCCAAAGGCTAAAGTGTTCCTGGTCTTCTTCTCCATGGTTCTGTGTACGGCAGTGCTCTTTATTTTACAGTTAAAGCTTTTTAAGCCCAAAGTGAAAGACTTTTATTCATATGAAGTGAAGGATTCCGTGGGGAGGACAGTGTCACTCAGCAAGTACAGAGGAAAAGTAAGTACTGTACAGTCTCACTGCAAGTATCCCTGGATGGCTGCACCTATTTAACTTAACAATAGATGACACTGTATACAAACAGTAGAGTGACGAAAGTTAATTGCAAGCTGTTTGGACAAATAATATGTACAATGGATTCTTGAGCTTCCAGGACACATTAGCATCTATATATATATGTTAACATATAATTTATTTATTTATTTATATGCATTCTATATATAATAATATACGTACACCCGTACGTATATTATTATATACAGTTATATATATATAGTTATCTATGTGTCATCTATATGTATGTTTCCGTATAATTTATTTATTGATTTGCATTTTATATATAATTATATACACCCACATACTAAATGTAGACTCTAGACTCAATGTATTTGGGGAAATAGCATTTAGCACACGCTGGTGAGAGTGAAATCTGTATGATGTTCAGGTGCCATAGCCAGGCCTTGCACAGACATGATAGAGTCCTGGGTACTTGTATACTTTACGGACATTATTTACGGACTCATTGCAGAGAGCAACCAAGTACCGAGTTTTAACTTTTTCATACTTTACCATCCACGTGGACTACGATTGTAACCGGTGCCGAGCGCATCGGTAGCAGAGCGGGGCACCTTGCCCGCAGCGCGAGCCATGCAATGGGATACGGTACAGTAATTGGGGTTCCTGGTCATGTTACAGGAAAAAATGACACCAAGCTCGGCACAGGTTACTATTCCCAATCGTAGTCCACGTGGATGGTATGAAAGAGTTAAAAATCTGTACTTGGTTGCTCTCTGCAATGAGTCTGTAAAGTACACAAGTACCGAGTCCTGTTTCTCAGACATGTTTGATACAGGGCACAACACATGGAAGTGAGGTGTATACAGTCCATGCTATGCCACAGTGTCATCACAGAGGGGTTTCTGGTCCCTGTCTCCTGCAGGCATCTCTGGTTGTAAACGTGGCGAGCGCCTGTCAGCACACAGAGCAGAACTACAGAGGACTGCAGGAATTGCAGAGAGAGTTTGGGCCGTCCCACTTCACTGTCCTCGCTTTCCCCTGCAATCAGTTTGGAGAAGGAGAACCAAATCCGAACCATGAAATACAATCATTTGCTAAAAGAAACTATGGCGTAACATTCCCAATATTCAGCAAAATAAGAATTATAGGTTCAGAAGCAGAACCTGCGTTCCGTTTCCTTGTAGGTAAGTGACTACCTTTGTGTGCTAGTGATATTCCAGAGTTTTATTATTATTATTATTATTATCATTTATTTCTAAGACATCACAAATGATCCCTACTGTTCATAGGGGGTGAACAGTACTAAACAATGCAGGGAACAAAAAATAATACATAATTACACAGCAGAATTGGAAAAAAAACTTTATTTTTTGTTTAAGCCTTTATTTCATTAATGTTTGATCAACCATGTTTTAATGCTTTCTAGCATTAACAATCCAACTTTGGGTTGCAAGCAGGGACCGTCTATTTCTCTGTCTCTTATTACATTGTATTATTGTATTACTGTTTTGTTTCCAGTTATAAAGTGTTATTGAATATGCTGATGCTATAGAAATAAATGTCACTAAATAGGAATTGAGTTTTGAGATCACACTTGACTCTGGGCAGGTGACCCTAGCGCTGTCGTAGAGTCTAGAGCGCATGCGCGGGTCTCCGGGAAAATAGTGCGGTGGCCATTTTCCCAGTGATTTTCCTGCTGCCATATGCGAAACACCTGTAAAGTGGCCGCCGCGCCATTTCCCCATTCATTACTGCAGCGCTGCTGCTGCAACGCGGGACTCCGGAGGGTAAGTATTGAAAAAAATAGGTGCAGGGTGTGGGTTGGCACCCATTCTAAATATGCCAAGTGTAGTGAAGCGGCAGTCATTTGCAGTTTGGAGCGGGCAGGAGGAAAGGAATTATGTGGCTTTATTTCATTGTTTCATTTGTGCCATCCAGAATTTCTCTTAAATATGTTGTTAGGTTTTTTTCTAATTTACCTCTGTGTTTTTCATCAACGCCTTTGTATCATCTAAAACTGGGTACACACTAGACGATATATCATCCAATCTGGCGGATCAGGCCGATATGTCTTGCACATCGTCAAGTGTGTACGGACTATTGCACACTCCGCCTGGTTGTTCATCGAGTCTTCTAACCTGCTTGCATGTAGGCCGATGAAGATATTTTGAACGACACCATGCTCCTGGATGAGGCCACCGAACGATATATCCAGCAGTCATGTGCTATGTCTTTCAGTGTGTGTATGGGAGGCCTGATTTATCGTTAAATCGTGATCTCGATGGCTGACAGCCACATTGTCTAGTGTGTATACAGCTTAAGAAGCAGAGGAGTTTCTTGTATATGACATAAACAGATATATATTTGTATATGTATTTGATGCTGTGTGTCATTTGAAGATGTTTTAGCGGTTACATTATATATTGAATTACAAATATTTGTGAAATCAGCAGCTTTAAAAACTGAAACTAAAATTATATTTGTTTTGTCACAATTTATGAGAAAACATGGGAAGAATTTAAAGATAGGGTGTGTATTACTTACGAGTCATATTTTTATTTCTTCAAAGTGATATATATTTATAAAATGGTGTGTTAAAATGATTGGAAAAACGAAATCACATAGCCGTGCATTATTTCCCAATGACTGCACATTTCAAAGTGTGACCACATACCTGAACTAGTTCCCACTGTGACTAAAACTTGATCACAAAGCCTCAGCAGTATCACTACACAAGTGTAAACAATATCATCACTCACAGAGACACTACTCAAATAAAAGATGCACATCTCTGCCTCACTGACAGCAGCACATCCCTGCCTCACTGACAGCAGCACATCACTGCCTCACTGACAGCAGCACAGCCCTGCCTCACTGACAGCATCACATCACTGCCTCACTGACAGCAGCACATCCCTGCCTCACTGACAGCATCACATCACTGCCTCACTGACAGCAGCACATCCCTGCCTCACTGACAGCAGCACATCCCTGCCTCACTGACAGCAGCACATCCCTGCCTCGCTGACAGCAGCACATCTCTGTCTCACTGACAGCAGAACATCCCTGCCTCACTGACAGCAGCACATCCCTGCCTCACTGACAGCAGCACATCACTGCCTCACTGACAGCAGCACATCACTGCCTCACTGACAGCAGCACACCCCTGCCTCACTGACAGCAGCACATCTCTGCCTCACTGCCAGCAGCACATTACTGCCTCACTGACAGCAGCACATCACTGCCTCACTGACAGCCTATAAACTAAATGGGTAAAATGTAGGGATAACGGTAGTTGAAAAGGATCTGGGTGTGCTCATCGATAATAAACTTGGTAGCAGTTTGCAATGTCAAAATGCAGCAGCAAAGGCTAATAAGGTGTTATCATGCATAAAACGGGGTATGGAGACAAGGGATGAGAGTGTAATCCTGCCACTGTATAAATCATTGGTGCGACCACACCTGGAATATTGTGTACAGTTTTGGGCACCATACTATAAAAAAGATATCTTGGAACTCGAAAGGGTTTATAGGAGAGCCACCAAACTGGTTAAGGGGTTAGAGGCATTGGACTATGAGGAAAGACTTAAAAGGCTTGATATGTTCACACTGGAAAAGAGGCGACTGAGAGGGGACATCATTAATATTTATAAATACATTAAGGGACAATACAAGGATCTATCAAACGATCTGTTTACCAAAAAAAACTACATAGGACACGAGGACACCCACTGAGGTTAGAGGAGAAAAAATTCCATACCCAACGGAGAAAAGGATTCTTTACAGTAAGAGCAGTAATGATTTGGAATTCTCTTCCAGAGAAGGCAGTAATGGTGGACACAATCAATAAGTTTAAAAATGGATTAGATAAATTCCTAGCTGAAAAAAATATCCAGGGATACAGCATTTAATTAAAATGTAAAGAAAAAATAATTAAATAAAATAATGTAATGTACAATAGGTTGAACTCAATGGACATTTGTCTTTTTTCAACCTTAACAACTATGTAACTATGTAACATCACTGCCTCACTGACAGCAGCACACCCCTGCCTCACTGACAGCAGAATACCCCTGCCTCACTGACAGCAGAACACCCCTGCCTCACTGACAGTAGAATACCCCTGCCTCACTGACAGCAGAACACCCCTGCCTCACTGACAGCAGCACATCCCTGCCTCACTGACAGTAGAATACCCCTGCCTCACTGACAGCAGAACACCCCTGCCTCACTGACAGCAGCACATCCCTGCCTCACTGACAGCAGCACATCTCTGCCTCACTGACAGCAGAACATCCCTGCCTCACTGACAGCAGCACATCTCTGCCTCACTGACAGCAGAACATCCCTGCCTCACTGACAGCAGCACATCTCTGCCTCACTGACAGCAGCACATCCCTACCTCACTGACAGCAGCACATCCCTGCCTCACTGACAGCAGCACATCACTGCCTCACTGACAGCAGCACATCTCTGCCTCACTGACAGCATCACATCACTGCCTCACTGACAGCAGCACATCCCTGCCTCACTGACAGCAGAACACCCCTGCCTCACTGATAGAACACCCCTGCCTCACTGACAGCAGCACATCCCTGCCTCACTGACAGCAGAACATCCCTGCCTCACTGACAGCAACACATCCCTGCCTCACTGACAGCGGCACATCCCTGCCTCACTGACAGCGGCACCTCTCTACCTCACTGACAGCGGCACATCCCCGCCTCACTGACAGTGGCACATCACTGCCTCACCGACAGCTGCACATCCCTGCTTCACTGACCGCAGCACATCCATGCCTCACTGACAGCAGCACATCACCGCCTCACTGACAGCAGCACATCACCACCTCACTGACAGCAGCACATGCCAGCCTCACTGACAGCATCACATCCCTGCCTCACTGACAGCAGCACATTGCCGCCTCACTGACAGCAGCACATCACTGCCTCACTGACAGTAGCACATTCCTGCCTTACTGACAGCAGGACATCACTGCCTCCCCGACAGTGGCACATCCCTGCTTCACTGACCGCAGCACATCCCTGCCTCACTGACAGCAGCACATCACCGCCTCACTGACAGCAGCACATCACCACCTCACTGACAGCAGCACATGCCTGCCTCACTGACAGCATCACATCCCTGCCTCACTGACAGCAGCACATTGCCGCTTCACTGACAGCAGCACATCCCTGCGTCACTGACAGCAGCACAGCCCTGCCTCACTAACAGCGGCACATCCGTGCCTTACTGACAGCGGCACCTCCCTACCTCACTGACAGCAGCATATCCTGCCTCACTGACAGCAGCACATCACTGCCTCACTGACAGCAGCACATCCCTGCCTCATTGACAGCGGCACATCACTGCCTCACTGACAGCAACACATCCCTGCTTCACAGACCACAGCACATCACTGCCTCACTGACAGTGACACATCACTGACAGCAGTGCATCCATCTCTCACTGACAGCAGCACATCCCTGCCTCACTGACAGCAGCACATCACTCCCTCACTGACAGCAGCATATTCCTGCCTCAGTGACAGCAGCACATCCCTGCCTCACTGACAGCAGCACATTCCTGCCTCACTGACCTCGGGAGATCCCTGCCTTACTGATAGCAGCACCTCCCTACTTAACTGACAGCAGCACATCCCTGCCTCACTGACAGCAGCACATTCCTGCCTCACTGACCTCGGGAGATCCCTGCCTTACTGATAGCAGCACCTCCCTACCTAACTGACAGCAGCACATCCCTGCCTCACTGACAGCGGCACATCCCTGCCTCACTGACAGCGGCACATTGGAAAAACAATGTGATTATCTGTGCAGTCCATATAGAATAATTACAGCATATAGTTAAAGTTATGTTATTTCTTTGTAATCACTCTAATGCTTTTTATTTCCTTTGCTCTTTTGTTCAGGATGATTACTTGTGTGCAAACATCTGGCATTATCTGTAGAGATGTTCTGAGTGCTAATTATTCTCAGTAAATTCTATTAATTTACTATATGTTATAGCTTGTGTATATAGGGCCTAATTCAGACCTGATCGTAGATGTGCTACGATCAGTCACAAGACATGTGGGCTAGTCCGCCCTGCATGTCAGGCCCGACCCCCCCCCCCCCCCCGCACAAGTACAAAAGCATCGCACAGCGGCGATGCTTTTGTACTTTAAGAGTAGTTCCCAGCCAGCACAGCTCCTACACGCTTGCAGGGGTTACTCGTCCCTGTGAGGGCCGCAGCGGCTGCGTGTGATGTCACGCAGCCGCTGTGGCCCGTCCCTCCCCCAATGATCCAGGCACGCCTGCGTTGTCCGGATCACGCCCCCGAACGACGGCCAAGTACCACCGGCCTGCCCCCTCCCGCCCAGCGACTGCCTCTGCCTGTCAATCAGGCAGAGGCGATCGCAGGGTTGAGACAGCTGTCGGCTGTCTGGCATGCGCCGGCTCACTGCGGCGCCGGTGCATGCACAGTTCAGACCTGATCGGCTGCTGTGCAAAAACGCACAACACCGATCAGGTCTGAATTAGGCCCATAGTACTGTGTGCATTCAGTGCATTCACCATTTCTTTTTCATCCACTAGGGGTCACTGGAGTACTCTTGGATATGGACGGCTTCCGCAGGAAACAGCACTGAATATTTAAATTTAGAACACTCCACCCCTCCATATCCCCGAGTACCTCAGTGTTTTTTCTGTGCTCGACGTAGTAATAGCTCTGTGGCTGAGTCCACAATTACTTTGAATTTGATTTTTTTTTTGGAATATTTTTTCTATTTTTATTACATCCCTTTCCCCCTTCCAAAAGGCAGGGTCAGGGATAGTGCAAGCTGCTGATAGCAGCAGGGGCGTGTCGGTCCTCACTAAATGAGCACCCTCACAGCCACACACAGATCTTCTGTACACAGGCTGGCCGGCGCTTACTGAGAAGCCCCGTCGGAGCCTCATCACAACGAAGTGCAGGTATGTGTGCGGGGCGGACAGCTCCCGCTGCCGCCCCGAGGTGTGGGGACATTGATTGCAGGCGCCGCCGCTGCTCCGGCCGCCGTGTCTCATGGACCGCCCGCTGCTCCGGCCGCCGCTTGCTCATAGCCGCCTGCTGCTCCGGCCGCCGCTTCGCATAGCCCGCCCGCTGCTCCGGCCGCCGCTTCTCAGAAGCCCGGCCGCTGCTCACGCCGCCGCTTGTTCAGCTGCTCTGCTACTCATGGCGCTTCACAGCGCGCTCCCCGTCCCGCTGGCTTCCCCACGAACCCGCTGCCCGGCCCTCACTGCATCCGCGGCGGAGCGGGGGGGGGGGGGAGAAGGTACAGCAGCAACATGGCAGTATGATGTATATATATATATATGTAGGACTGGCAGGGATGGTTACACAGGCTATTTAGGATATCAGTGGGAATAGAACCTGCACTGTGATTGTATGTATAAGCATGGCAGCCATTTTTAACCATGCTTCCTGTGTCTTCCTGCTGTGATTCCAGAACGTTCCAGTACTACATCTCTACTCCACCGGAGGCGCAGGGGTGTTAGTGGGAATTTGGGATCACATTTCATAGTACTGGCCACGTGTACTGCACTTGGCCAGATATATATATATAGAGACACCTTACTACTATTTTACTGAGTCGTGCAAGTGTCTGTGTTTGTGTATTGTATTGTCTGTCGCCATAATGAGTAAGGCACCAGCAAAAACTAAAAAGCATAATTGCAAAGTCTGTAGCAGTGTGTTACCGGATGGATCTACCACATGTACAGTATGTTTTGTGGATTCGGTTCAGAATACAATTTCTGCTCCAGTTTTACAGCCTATTTCCTCACCGACCCCTCCTTGGGAAATGTTAGCAAATGTACTGGCTGGGTTGCAATCAGAATTGACCGCCGCTCGACAGGAGCGGGAAACGGCAAGATCTGAGTCTAGAGTGAGACCGCCAGAACTAACGGAGGCGTCTCCGCCTTGCGTAAGGTCCAAATCCATTTTGGGTAAACGGGATAAATTTCATATGTCTTATGAATTTTCAGTTTCTGCTATGTTGCATTCTGACGATTCCATGCCAGACCTCACGGAACAAGATGAGGGTGAGGAGGGCGAAGTGGAGTCAGATAGTGAGGATTTTAACAATTCCGGCATTGATGATCTCATCAGAGCGGTGCGTCAGTCTCTGAAGTTTACTGAAACTGAGGAGCCTCTCACAAATGATCAGGTCGTATTTACTAAACGACAAAAAACTCCAATAAATTTTCCTGTCTCGGAATCTCTTAATCAGATGTTAGTAGAAACACGACAGAATCCAGATAAACGGTTTTCTATACCTCGCAGATTTAAGTCTAGTTACCCGTTTCCAGACTCGGTAACATGTACATGGGAGAATCCACCAATAGTTGATTCGTCAGTGTCGAAGCTTACCAAGAAATTAACCATACCAGTGCCAGCAGCTACTACGCTTAAAGACCCTTCAGATCGCAAGATAGAAACTATGCTAAAGTCCATGTATGTAGCAGCAGGAGTAATGCTGAGACCTGGATTGGTTGGCATCTGGGTCACTAAGGCGCTCATAATATGGATTACAGAACTCAAATCTGCTTTACATGACGAAAACCTGATACTACTTGCAAATCAAATGGGTGAGGCTGTAGAGTATCTCTGTACAGCGTCTACTGACGTCTGTCAGCTCACTTCTCGTATTTCATCGTCGCTAGTTACGGCACGAAGAGCACTCTGGCTGCGTGCTTATCATGCGGAGGCAGAGGTCAAACGAGGTATAGAGGCGTTGCCTTACGATGGCAAGAAGTTGTTTGGTCCTGAATTGGACGCATGGATTGCTGAGGCTACGGGAGGTAAGTCTGTTTTCTTACCATTGCCTCCACCGGTATCAAGAAGGAGGTACGCTGGACCTTCGTTCAAATCCTTTAGACCTCAGTCCTTTCGAGGACGTGGCAGAGGAACAGCCACGCCTGCTAGACGTGGTCGTGGACGTGGTTTCCAACAAACCAACACAAGTCGCCAGGACGCTAAGGTTACCGACAAACCAGTGGCATGACGGGCTACCAGCCCATCTCGGTTCTCCGATTGTAGGAGCACGCCTTCAGACGTTCCATTTGGCGTGGTTCCACACATCCGCGGATGGGTGGATCCGCAATTTAGTGTTAAAAGGTTACAAAATAGAGTTCGACTGTCTTCCGCCTCTGCGGTTTTTCAAAACAGGATTGCCTCTGTCGGACAACAAGAGGGCGGTTCTGCAAATTGCCATTCAGTCCCTACTGGATTCAGCAGTTTTGATTACGGTCCCTGTACATCAACAGGGTCAGGGTTATTATTCCAGTCTGTTTGTGGTACCGAAGCCGGATGGCTCAGTCAGACCAATATTGAACTTAAAGGGTCTAAATCAGTACGTAATTTACTACAGATTCAAGATGGAGTCTCTGCGTTCCGTGATTGCGGGTTTAGAGCCAAAGGAATTTATGATTGCGCTAGATCTCAAGGATGCGTACTTACACATTCCAATTTGGCAGCCTCATCAGAAATTCTTGCGGTTTGCAATACGCCAGAACCATTACCAGTTTCAGGCTCTACCGTTTGGCCTGTCGTCAGCGCCTCGGGTATTCACCAAAGTGATGTCTGTGATGATAGCTCATCTCAGATCCCTGGGAGTGACAATAGTTCCGTATTTAGACGATCTGCTCATCAAAGCTCCGTCTCAACAGATGCTTCTCCAACATGCGCTGCTAACGTACGATGTACTGGTTCACCACGGTTGGATTGTCAACTTCAAGAAATCACATCTAATTCCGTCTCAACGCCTTCAATTCCTAGGTATGATTCTCGATACGGTCAATCAAAGAATTTACCTACCACAACAGAAAGTTACGCCATCTAGTACAATTAGTGCTCAAGCCACGCACAGTGTCTGTACACTTGTGCATTCGCCTCTTAGGCACAATGGTGGCAGCTTTCGAAGCGCTTCAGTTCGGAAGATTTCACTCGTGTCCATTTCAACTGAATGTGCTCGCCCAGTGGTCGGGCTCGCATCTGCAGATTCACCACAGGGTGAGGTTGTCGCCAAGGGCAAGAGTGTCTCTGCTCTGGTGGCTCAAGGAACACAATTTAAACGCAGGGAGACTGTTCGGAGGCTGGAATTGGATAATTCTAACGACGGACGCCAGTCTCAGAGGTTGGGGAGCGGTAATTCAAAATTGTCAGCTCCAGGGTCTCTGGGCGGATCACGAAAGATTGCTGTCTATAAATGTCCTGGAACTCCGCGCAATTTACAATGCGCTACGACAAGCAGTGCACATGCTTCGCTCTCAGACTGTCCAAGTGCAGTCAGACAATGCGACGGCGGTCGCATACATCAACAAACAAGGAGGAACGAGAAGCCGCATGGCAATGCGGGAAGTAGCTCGAATCCTCAATTGGGCGGAATACCACCAGGTGATATTGTCGGCCGTGTTCATTCTGGGAGTGGACAACTGGCAAGCGGATTATCTCAGTCGTCGGGATTTTCATCCAGGAGAATGGGCATTAAATCCAGAAGTGTTTCACATGTTGGTTCAGCGATGGGGTTATCCTCAGGTGGACCTGATGGCGTCTCGCCACAATCACCAAACGCTCCAGTATGTGTCCAGAACATGAGATCCAAAGGCAGTGGCGGTGGATGCTCTCACCGTTGCGTGGCCGTACAGCCTTGTGTATCTGTTTCCACCGTTTCCATTGCTCCCTCTGGTGCTAAAACGGATCAAAAGAGAGTCTGTCACAGTCATACTAGTGGCGCCTCATTGGCCTCGGAGAGCTTGGTTCTCGGATCTCCGAGGACTACTCGCAGACGATCCTTGGCCGCTCCCACTACGTCCATACCTGTTACAACAGGGTCCGTTCCTTTACCCCGATTTAGCGCGGCTGCGTTTGACGGGGTGGCTGTTGAGACCGCCCTCTTAAGAAGAGAGGGCATCCCAGAATCAGTTATACCAACCATGTTACGAGCTAGGAAGCCGGTTACGGCAGCTCATTATTACAGAATATGGCGTACCCATATAGAAGGGTGTGAAGCTCGGAAGTTTCCGACATCATCTTTCAAGTTATCCCGCCTTTTGTTATTTCTACAGACGGGTTTAGATGGAGGACTGCGTTTATCTACACTAAAGGTGCAGGTATCTGCTTTGTCAATTTACTTTCAAAGACGATTGGCTCTATTGCCGTCTATACACACTTTTTTCCAAGGTGTCCTCAGAGTTCAGCCTCCATTCATTCCACCTACAGCGCCATGGGACTTGAATCTGGTTTTAGATTTCTTACAGTCTTCATATTTTGAACCCTTACAGCAAGTGGATATAAAGTTTCTCACTTGGAAAACAATTTTTCTTCTAGCCTTAGCTTCGGCAAGGCGTGTTTCAGATTTGGGTGCCTTGTCATGCAAGCCACCGTATTTGTTGTTTCATGATGACAGAGCGGAACTTCGGACGAATCCCGCTTTCTTACCAAAGGTAGTGTCATCTTTTCACATCAATCAACCAATAGTAGTTCCTGTGTTGACAGCACATTCTGGAACTCTGGATGTGGTACGCGCATTACGCGTTTATGTATCCCGAACGTCTTCAGTTCGTAAGACGGATACGTTGTTTGTTCTCTAGGATGCTGCCAAGATGGGTTGGCCAGCGTCTAAACAAACCTTATCCAGATGGATAAAACTGACCATACGTCAGGCTTACCTTCATGCTAGGTTACAGCCGCCTACATCAGTAACGGCTCATTCCACACGTTCTGTGGGAACTTCATGGGCAGCTGGTCGGGGAGCTTCTACGACACAGCTTTGCCGTGCGGCTACATGGTCTTCAGTGCACACGTTTGTGCGCTTTTACAAGTTTGATACGTTTGCGGCATCAGCATCTAGCTTTGGCCGCCTAGTGTTACAGGTGCCAAACAGCTCTCCCGCCCACGGGGGAAGCTTTGGTACGTCCCAAGAGTACTCCAGTGACCCCTAGTGGATGAAAAAGAAAATAGGATTTTGGTACTTACCAGGTAAATCCTTTTCTTTGAATCCATAGGGGGCACTGGACGCCCACCCAGAGCAGTTTTACCTGGTTTGTGGTAAGTTCAGAGGATCTTATGGTAACACACTCTCACCGACTGGTTCAAATTTATCAAGTGCTGGTTATGGTGTCAACTGTTTAGTTGTCAGTAACGTTATGTGTCAACTTCGTTGTTGTCCGTTATGTTATATGTAATACTCCATTGTCAACCTCTCTATAGTTCCTGTTCGGCTCAGTAAAAAACACTGAGGTACTCGGGGTTATGGAGGGGTGGAGTGTTCTAAATTTAAATATTCAGTGCTGTTTCCTGCGGAAGCCGTCCATATCCAAGAGTACTCCAGTGCCCCCTATGGATTCAAAGAAAATGATTTACCTGGTAAGTACCAAAATCCTATTTTTAGTGTTGGTGTTGTCAAAAACTAAGATCTAAGAACCTGGGACTAGGAGTGAAGTTGGTCATTAGTATGCACTACTTGTAGACACACCGCTGATATACAGCAAGCATTGTGAGGTAAACAGGGGCAGCTTAAGAGAGGAGTGTGCCTGTGAGCAGGCTCCGTGCAGGCCCCTTCCTCTCCAGTGGTGTCAGAGTGTACTGTGTATGCACAGGTCTCCGGGAACATGGTGCCTGTGCCTTGTTCCAGGAGAAATCTCTACCGGAAATGCGCAGATCACAATTTCTGCAGCTCTGCAGCAGTAAGTATTATTATAGGGGCGTAGGCTGTGTGGTATGTCGGCCTCCCTTGACCCAGTGGAGGTTAAGTGTTGCACCTTTCTGCCATCTCATAGGCAAATGCATGCGGGTATTTTCTAACCACCTCAACTCCACACCCTCTACTAGTGGCTCGGATCATTACCACAATATCAGTAATTTAAAATATGTATATATATATATATATATATATATCCAAGCAGATGCCGCACTCTCATCTCAACAATTCCAATATGGTGGGTGCTCCCAATGAACCCCAGTGGGGTCCACTTGAAATAGCAACAGTTCCACAGGTGGAGGGTGCACTTTCTGATCTTTGTTTCTGCGAGAGTGCACCCTCCACCTGTGGAACTTTTGCTATAATTTTAATAAATCTGTGCCCACAAGATGCAGTATAAGAGCCAGTCTCCTGTGTGTGGATCTGAGCACCCAATCAGCACACATTTGCATTTTGCACCATCTCTCCGGCACTAATAACGATTTCCTAATTGTTCTTTGTTTAGAAGCAACAAAAAAAGAGCCAAAATGGAACTTCTGGAAATACTTGGTTAACCCACAAGGCCAAGTGGTGAAAACGTGGAGACCTGAGGAGCACGTTGCCGATATAAAGACTGAAGTGGTATCTATTGTCAGAGAAATTATTAAGAAGAGGAAGGAAGATCTTTGAAGTTATAAGCAGCTTCTCTGACTGGACTGTCTACAGCAGGAGTCATAGGAAGCTTTGGGTTTTTTTTTAGTTTTTTTTTTACTGTGTTTTTGAGGTTTTAATTACTGTTAAAACTAACTCAATTTTCATTATTTTTGACATCCTACTTAAAGAGCGGTTCAATCCAAGCAAAGGTATTTATTTAGAAAGGGAAAACGCCACTTTCATTGACCAGCTTAAAAGGGCCTTATTAGTGATGCACGGTTACTACGTCCCAGCAACCAATCAGATTCCAGCCATTATTAGACTCCACCAGAATAGTAGCGTGTCGCTAACTGCAATAGGTAACTGCACATCATTGATATTTGCACTAGGGCCCTCATTCCGAGTTGATCACTCGCTAGCTGCTTTTAGCAGCATTGCACACGCTAGGCCGCCGCCCTCTGGGAGTGTATCTTAGCTTAGCAGAAGTGCGAACGAAAGGTTAGCAGAACCGCTCGTGAAAATTTTCATGCAGTTTCTGAGCAGCTCCAAACCTACTCCTACCTTGCGATCACTTCACTCAGTTTAGTTCCTGCTTTAACGTCACAAACACGCCCTGCGTTCGGCCAGCCACTCCCCCGTTTCCCCAGGCACACCTGCGTTTTTACCTGACACGCCTGCGTTTTTTAGCACACTTCCGGAAAACGGTCAGTTACCACCCAGAAACACCCACTTCCTGTCAATCACTCACCGATCAACAGAGCGACAGAAAAGCGTCGCTCGACCTTGTGTAAAACTGCATAGTTTTGTGTGAAAGTACTTCGCGTGTGCATACTGCGGCTCATACGCATGCACAGTTTTGCCGTTTTTTTACCTGATCGCTGCGCTGCGAAAATCAGCAGCGAGCGATCAACTCGGAATGAGGGCCTATGTTACTTCCAAGGGGAATATTTATCAAAGCGTGGAGAGATAAATCACTATTCAGTCAGCTCCTGCCGTTTTTCAAATTTAGGGGGACATTTACTAAGCAGTGATAAGAGCGAAGAAGTGAGCCAGTGGAGAAATTGCCCCATCAACCAATCAGCTGCTCTGTATAATTTTATAGTATGCAAATTATAGGTGTTACATCAGTGCTGATTGGTTGCCATGGGAAACTTCTCCACTGGCTCACTTCTCCGCTCTTATCACTGCTTAGTAAATGTCCCCCATAGCCTGTAATGTGATAGTTAGATGCTGATTTGTTAGTGCATTATTTCTCTCCACTTTATCTCTCTCCATGCTTTGATAAATACCTCCCTAAATGAGCCCGATAGAGCCTATTACCCTGGAGCAGGCTTGCAGTTCTCCAGCTGTTGTGGAACTACAAGTGCCAGCAGGGACTTTTATTTCCCACTATTGAAGAATCACAGGTTGCCTATCTGTGCCCTAGAGTGTGACTGTGTGGATTACGTAATTGTCAAGACCTTTCCCTTTTAATTAGTTGTGGAAGTTGCACATAAGACGTCTGGCCAACAAGTGTTTAAATGGTATCTTTAATCATAAACTCTGGTCACTCCGTTACCAAAGAAGACATCAACATAACCAAAACGAGAAAATGTTGTTGCCTTTCTGGAGGGAGCCTACAAGCGGTGCTAAGCTTCCTTGGAGTGCGGCGACAGTTACCAGCCATAGAACTTTGTGATATCTGTGCACCTGCTGCTTTCTAGATGGAAAATCATGTTGTGAACATGAAGTGTGTGTCTCATGTGTCTGTGCTGAGTAAAACAAGAGTATTTCAGTGTGTTTGTCTGGTTCATTTTACCCAAATGCTGTTTATATCAACAAATGTATGGACAAATAAGGATCTCTACACCAATATAGGGAAACACATTTCCTTTAACCACTTAACTGACAATCTTTTTCCACAAACACCGCTCCGAAATTGTCGGGGGTTTTATGAGTGAATCAGGTGAAGAACATGATTTTAACCTTATCCAAAATGATTTTAGTTTAAAAAAATAAATCATTTTTCTCAAACATTGGAACATTGGTCGGGAAGATCGGTAACATTGGAACATAGGTATCATCGTGACCAGCGTGTGTTACTTTTTACCTCCAAGACAGATGCCAGGTACACAGGGGGAGGGTCTGGGGGTGGCTTGGGGATGGGGGAGTTTACACTTGGGGGGTGGGGATCCTGCCATGCTAACCGATCAGCAGTGATCAGCAGCACCACAAACACTGGGGGAGGGTACAGGGAGGAAGAGGGACCTTCCGGTCCCTCTGAGAGTAGCAGCGGAGGGAAGTTTCCTTTCCCTGACACTATTTATCTGACTGGTCAGATCCTGTGCGACCAGGTCTGATAAAACACTTGCTGGTCTGGTTGCATCTGATGCGACTATGCCAGGCAAGTGGTTAAATACATCTATCTCTTAAAAATTGAGGACACTGGGGTCCCAACATCTCTTTCTTCCTATTGGTCAGTCTTTGGAACTGCAGGAGAAGATATCTGCTGCAAAACCATTGGTGCTTGTGTTTGGTGTTGGGTGAAGGGTGTTAGCCTGTGTGAGATGTGCCCAGGATAGAAATGTAGCGCATACATCTTGGGGGATGTGAGAGATTTTGTGAGTTTTCCTAGGTTTTTTTTTTTTTTTTTAAGTGGCAATCATTTACATGGCAAAACCAGGTTGATTGTGCTATATAAATGCTTGCCACTTTAAAAACAAACAGGAAAACTCACAAAATCTCTCACATCCTTATTCTCACACCGTTACATTCCCTTCCTCCCTAATGTGGGGTTACAAAGTACGTTATGTTTCATTGTCGAACACAAGCAATCTAAAAAAAAATGTAGATTATTATATTTAAGTTTTGTTTTTTTATGTGGCTTACTTCCCCACGGTGTGTATGCAGAGGCGCAGTAGTGATTGAGACGTGCGGCCTCAGAAATCCTTTGACAGAGAATCTGCACCTAACATGGGGCAGATGTAAGTTTCGTTGGTGCGACCGATGGCTGTGTCTAAAGACGCACAACTTGGGCATCCCAGCCCTTGCACATCCAGACGCAGTGTCGGACTGGGGCATGTAGGGCCCACCGGGGGGAATGCAGTGGTAGGGGCCCATGTTAAGGGTGTGGCCAGTCTGCACCTCATTGGTTTGACTAACCATTAGAGAGTGCAATGTCTGGGCATCTTCATAAATATATATACAGTATATTAAGCTGCTGCATGTATGATAATGTACCAGATTAATAACAGATTAATAACAGCAATGCACTGTAGAAAATACACCATAGTCCAGTATAAGATAACATATGTATAATGTATAATTCAAGTGCACAGTCTGGAACCTGATCCTTAGAGCAGGAGGTGGGCCCCTAGGCAGTAGGGCCCACCGGTGGTTACCCCTGTACCCCAGTCCAAGCCTGTCCAGACGCACACTTGTACACCAGGAAAAAGTCTTATACTAGTTTTAGCATAATGTCGCAGATGCAATTACAGCAAAAGTTCCTAAAGTGGTCAGAGCAGCGAGTGACTGAATCAGCTCTAAAAAAAACATTTAATTTACCATTTACGTTACTTATGCAGAATTAATTATTAATTGCTGTGAAACTTTTTTTAAACATCAATGAATTCTGCACAGGTAAAATGATTTGAGTCTATTTTCATAATTAATACCGGTTTGATTCCTTACCATGTGCTTATGTTACCCAGACATACAGTATATTCATTGAGTGTTTCTCAGGGTTGCCAAAAACATTCTTTACCAATAATTTAATAAAACTTTTCTCACCACCAGCAATGATTATCATACTTTTACTGTTCTGCATTTTTTCTTACTGACATGCAAAAAAACTTTACTCATGTTTACTGACTGTCAGTCCTTTCATAAATACTGTAGTTTGCAGATAGTTTGTCAATATTAGTGAATATTAAAAAGTGTTGCAACACACAGCCATAAAGTATGAATAAATCCAGCCTACAGACCTCTGTGCCCGCAGTGAGTGTGGGGATCAGAGTAAACTCAGTGATAAATCACAGCTCAACTCTGTTGCTCTCCCAGCTGTGTTTGAACTTGTATGTACAGGCTGAGTCTCCCATGTCTAAAATGCATGGGACCAGAAGCATTTTGGATTTCAGATATTTCCGTGTTTTGGAATATTTGCAAACGATAATGAGATATCCTGGGCAGTGCCGTAACTAGGCATTTTAGCGCTGTGTGCAAGAACTGACATTGGCGCCCCCCCCCCGTACAAGTTAGGCGCAGTGCGCGCCTTAGGCGTGCGAAAAATATATAGGGGCGTGGCTTCACGGGAAGGGGCGTGGCAACAAAATGATAGCAATTCACACTACGGTGCACAGTAGTCTCCATTATTCAAATTACGCTGGACAGTAGCGCCACTACACCAGTTAGAGCCCCTTTTATACATTACAATAGACAGCGTCCCCCTTTTTACACATTGCGGCAGCCAGTCCCCCTTTTTACACATTGCGGCAGCCAGGACCCCTTTTTACACATTACGGCAGCCAGTCCCCCTTTTTACACATTGCGGCAGCCAGTCCCACTTTTTACACATTGCGGCAGCCAGGACCCCTTTTTACACATTACGGCAGCCAGTCCCCCTTTTTACACATTGCGGCAGCCAGGCCCCCTTTTTACACATTGCGGCAGCCAGTCCCCCTTTTTACACATTGCGGCAGCCAGGACCACTTTTTACACATTGCGGCAGTCAGGACCACTTTTTACACATTGCGGCAGTCAGGACCACTTTTTACACATTGCGGCAGACGGGACCCCTTTTTACACATTGCGGCAGATGGGACCCCTTTTTACACATTGCAGCAGATGGGACCCCTTTTTACACATTGCAGCAGATGGGACCCCTTTTTACACATTGCAGGAGAGAGAGAAAGAGAGAGAGAGAGAGAGAGAGAGAAAGAGAGAGAGGGGGATATACTTATCTTCTCCCCGCTGACAGGCTCCTCGTGCAGCTTCCTCTCCGTGCAGTGTGAAGTCAGTTGAGAAGGAGGAGGAGGGAGGGGGAGCAGAGAGCCGCAGCAGCGCTATTTGATTGGTAGTAAGCGCTGCTGCAGCATCCCCCTCTCCTTCTGTATTGGCTGCCTGGCGCTGCTGTGGATGCTGGGATGCATCCACAGCAGCGCCAGGCAGCCAATACAGAAGGAGAGGGGGATGCTGCAGCAGCGCTTACTACCAAACAAATAGCGCTGCTGCGGCTCTCTGCTCCCCCTCCCTCCTCCTCCGCTGCCCGGCGCTCCTGTCTTCTCTCCTCCAGCGCGGCGCACGGCGCAGTCACAGAGGCGGCATGTAATGAGTCAATTTGACTCATTACATGCCGCTGGCCGTGCGCCCCCAGGGCAACTGCGCTGTGTGCCAAGCCCCCTTGGCACACACGTAGTTACGGCCCTGATCCTGGGGATAGGATCCAAGGGCCTAATTCGGATCTGATCGTAGATGTGCTAAATTTACCACGTCTACGATCAGCGTCACAGACATGCGGCGTGACGACCAGCACAGGGCTAGTCCGACCCACATGTTGTCAGGCCCTGCCCCCCCCCCCCCCCCCCCCCCCCCCCGCACAGGTACAAAAGCATCGCACGCCGACGATGCTTTTGTACGAGTAGCTCCCTACCAGTGCAGCAGCAGCGTTCAGAGTTGCAGCGGCTGCCTGTGATGTCATGTATCCGCCGCAGCCCGCCCCCCCAACAGTCCGGACCGCGCTCCACCAACAGCGTTCTAACGCCCCCTCCTGCCCCGTGACCGCCTCTGCCTGTCAATCAGGCGGAGGCGATCGCAGCCTTGAGATGCTGATAGCATCTGCCTGGGGAGCGTACGCGCTGTGTGGCCACTGCGCATGCGCACTCCACAAGGTAATTCAGACTGCGATTGCTGCTGCTGCAGCGATGCAGTCTGAATTACCCCCCAAGTCTAAACAAGAAATGCGTTTATATCTCACATACACCATATACACACAGCCTTAAGGTTATTTTTTAAATATTTTCAAGAGTTTTGTGTATGAAACAAAGTTTGTGTACATTGGGAGTCATTCCGAGTTGATTGCTAGCTGTCGTTGTTCGCAGCGCAGCGATCAGGCTAAAAATTGGCATTTCTGCGCATGCATATGCACCGCAATGCGCACGCGTGACGTACGGGTACAAAGCCCGTTGTGGTTGTGCACAGGTTCTAGCGAAGTTTTCAGTCGCACTGACGGCCGCAAGAAGATTTACAGGAAGGGGGCGTTTCTGGGTGTCAACTGACCGTTTTCAGTGAGTGTTTGCAAAAACGCAGGCGTGTCTGAAAAAACGCAGGCGTGGCTAGGCGTTCGCTGGGCGGGTGTATGACGTCACATCCGGACACGAACAGGCTGAAGTGATCGCAAGCGCTGAGTAGGTTCAGAGCTACTGTACATAGAAACTGCACAAACTGTTTATGCAGAGCTCGGCTGCACATGCGTTCGCACTTCTGCTAAGCTAAAATACACTTCCCAGTGGGCGGCGGCATATAGTTTGCACGGCTGCTAAAACTAGCCAGCAAGCGAACAACTTGGAATGAGGGCCATTGAACCATCAGGTGTCACTATTTTCATTGCACTCAAAAAATCTTGGATTTTAGAATATTTTGGATATGGGAGATTCAGCTTGTAAATGGCATAGCGAGAGCGACAGCTTTCTAGGTTTAATGCTGCAATTGCGGAAGCACTAGGCCCGCTGGAGAGACTGTAGATGCAGTGATGCCACTTTCCGGGTTTCCCAGGTCATATTCCCTGCATATTACCAGTCAGATTTTGTACTTAAAATGCTGTGGTACCTAGCAAAGCTAACTACAGAAAACAGAAATTTGAAACTCATTTCATCGGCATTGTGTGTGGTTTGCATGCACCTTATTGCATCGGCATTGTGTGTGGTTTGCATGCACCTTATTGCATCGGCATTGCGTGTGGTTTGCATGCACCTTATTGCATCGGCATTGTGTGTGGTTTGCATGCACCTTATTGCATCGGCATTGTGTGTGGTTTGCATGCACCTTATTGCATCGGCATTGTGTGTGGTTTGCAACTTTGCATGCACCTTATTGCATCGGCATTGTGTGTGGTTTGCATGCACCTTATTGCATCGGCATTGTGTGTAGTTTGCATGCACCTTATTGCATCGGCATAGCGTGTGGTTTGTGTGCGCCTCATTGCATCGGCATTGGTGTGGTTTGCATGCGCCTCATTGCATCGAAATTGCGTGTGGTGTGCGGGCACCTCATTGCATCGGCATTGCATGTGGTTTGCGTGCGCCTCATTGCATTGGCATTGTGTGTGGTTTGCGTGCACCTTAGTTTATCGGCATTGCGTGTGGATTGCATATTTTAGTGATAGCTGACCAACATAAAGATTGTGTCAAATAATTATTAAAAGAGAGTAAAAGTAATATATTTTCAAATGGAAAATGTATATTAACATTAGAAGTCAATTATGTAACATACTATAATTGAAACCTACAAAGACAACACAAGTTGCACACTACTACATGCGTGACTTTAGCCTCTTGTTTGTTTTCTAAGTTTCAAACATTCAATCAGCAAGTTGCTGTGAAAGACTTGGTACGTTTCACCGTCAGTGACTGGCATGCTTTTGTAAACAATTAAAAAGTAAATGAAATCACCTTCGTTGGCACAGCCTTATTCATTAATGCACACGCTACAGAAGACTTGTCCAAAGGTGTCCTAGCATCAGGGTTTTTTGTAATTTAGGAAAGTGTCTTATGTAGGAAGCAGTAACAAGAAAATTAGGCTACTCCCCCATTTTCCCAGGTGAGAACATTTTGTTTAGTGTCATATGCTCCCTCCAAGGCTTTTACAGCTAGAGAGCTACTGTACTGTATGAGCTGTATAGGGAGTTGGCTCTGGAATGAGCCGTAAGCAATCCAACAGGTCAGCTTGGAAGCCAAGACAGGCTGTTAGAGTTCCTCACAGCTCTCCTGCGGTGTGGGCGATAGGCAATCCGCCCAGGAGGTGACATAGCACTGTACATAAAATGCTTGCATATGGATGAATAGACCTCACAGGGCACAAGGCAAAAGGTAGTAATGCAGAACTCTTTCTAAAGAACCTGGTGATAAACTACACTTGAAATGCTATTTTTCACTAAAATATACCAGTGCCACAGTTTTCTTCATGCCAAATATTTTTTTTCCATCACAAATATCTCTCATTCCACTTCTTACTTATTCAGATAAAAATAACAAATACTACTGTAGTTATATATTCCTGGTTGTCAACATTTCTTGGAGCAGCCTTTTTTGGAACATTTTGGCAGCCTCCCAACACAACTCACCCCAGAGCATGAACATAAACACAAAATAGATACAACAAATATAAACCCTCCTAGTACACACAGCGCAAAAATAAAATTAGAATTACGTTCCTGATTGGATGTGTGGAATCAGATGCCTTAATCCAACCTTCCAGGTGAATGGAATCCAGCTCGTTTAGTCCCAATATGAAACAGAAAAAATAAGATTTTACTTACCAGTAAATCCATTTCTCGTAGTCCGTAGTGGATGCTGGGGACTCAGTAAGGACCATGGGGAATAGACGGGCTCCGCAGGAGACAGGGCACTTTAAGAAAGAATTAGGAATACTGGTGTGCACTGGCTCCTCCCTCTATGTCCCTCCTCCAGACCTCAGTTAAGGAAACTGTGCCCGGAAGAGCTGACAGTACAAGGAAAGGATTTTGGAATCCAGGGTAAGACTCATACCAGCCACACCAATCACACCGTATAACTCGTGATAAACTTACCCAGTTAACAGTATGAACAACAACAGAGCATCAGACAAACCTGATGCAACCATAACATAACCCTTATTTAAGCAATAACTATATACAAGTATTGCAGGAGAAGTCCGCACTTGGGACGGGCGCCCAGCATCCACTACGGACTACGAGAAATAGATTTACCGGTAAGTAAAATCTTATTTTCTCTAACGTCCTAGTGGATGCTGGGGACTCCGTAAGGACCATGGGGATTATACCAAAGCTCCCAAACGGGCGGGAGAGTGCGGATGACTCTGCAGCACCGAATGAGCAAACACAAGGTCCTCCTCAGTCAGGGTATCAAACTTGTAGAACTTTGCAAAGGTGTTTGAACCTGACCAAGTAGCCGCTCGGCAAAGCTGTAATGCCGAGACCCCTCGGGCAGCCGCCCAAGAAGAGCCCACCTTCCTTGTGGAGTGGGCTTTTACTGATTTTGGAAGCGGCAATCCAGCCGCAGAATGAGCCTGCTGGATCGTGTTACAGATCCAGCGAGCAATAGTTTGCTTTGAAACAGGAGCACCCAGCTTGTTGGACGCCTACAGGATAAACAGCGACTCAGTTTTCCTGACTCTAGCCGTTCTGGCTACATAAACCTTCAAAGCCCTGACTACATCCAGTAACTCGGAATCCTCCAAGTCACGAGTAGCCACAGGCACCACAATAGGTTGGTTCATATGAAAAGATGACCCCACATTTGGCAGAAATTGCGGACGAGTCCGCAATTCTTCCCTGTCCATATGGAAAACCAAATAGGGGCTTTTATGTGACAAAGCCGCCAATTCTGACACACGCCTAGCCGAAGCCAAGGCTAATAGCATGACCACCTTCCACGTGAGATATTTTAACTCCACGGTTTTAAGTGGCTCAAACCAGTGTGATTTCGGGAAACTCAACATCACGTAAAGATCCCAAGGTGCCACTGGGGGCACAAACGGGGGCTGAATATGCAGCACTCCCTTTACAGACGTCTGAACTTCAGGTAGAGAAGCTAGTTCTTTTTGAAAGAAAATGGATAGGGCCGACATCTGGACCTTAATGGACCCCAATTTTTTTGGCCCAAAGTCACTCCCGACTGTAGGAAGTGAAGGAAACGGCCCAGCTGGAATTCCTCTGTAGGGGCATTCCTGGCCTCACACCAAGCAACATATTTTCGCCGTATACGGTGATAATGTTTAGCCGTCACGTCCTTCCTAGCCTTTATTAGCGTAGGAATAACCTCATCCGGAATCCCTTTTTCTACTAGGATCCGGCGTTCAACCGCCCTGCCGTCAAACGCAGCCGCGGTAAGTCTTGGAACAGACAAGGTCCCTGCTGCAACAGATCCTGCCTTAGAGGCAGAGGCCATGGGTCCTCTGTGAGCATTTCTTGCAGCTTTGGATACCAAGTCCTTCTTGGCCAATCCGGAACAATGAGTATTGTTCTCACTCCTCTTTTTCTTATGATTCTCAGCACCTTGGGTATGAGAGGAAGAGGAGGAAACAGATAAACCGACTGGAACATCCACGGTGTCACCAGTGCGTCTACAGCTATCGCCTGAGGGTCTCTTGACCTGGCGCAATACCTCTGTAACCTTTTGTTGAGGCGGGGTGCCATCATGTCCACCTGTGGCAGTTCCCACCAACCTACAATCTGCGCGAAGACTTCTTGATGAAGTCCCCACTCTCCCGTGTGGAGGTCGTGCCTGCTAAGGAAGTCTGCTTCCCAGTTGTCCACTCCCGGAATGAACACTGCTGACAGTGCTCGTACGTGATTCTCCGCCCATCGAATAATTCTGGTGGCTTCCGCCATCGCCACCCTGCTCCTTGTGCCGCCTTGGCGGATTACATGAGCCACTGCGGTGATGTTGTCTGATTGAATCAGCACCGATTGGTTGCGAAGCAGGATCTCCGCTTGACTTAGGGCGTTGTATATGGCCTTTAGCTCCAGGATATTGATGTGAAGGCAAGTCTCCTGACTTGACCACAGCCCTTGGAAACTTCTTCCCTGAGTGACTGCCCCCCACCCTCGGAGGCTTGCATCCGTGGTCACCAGGACCCAGTCCTGAATGCCGAACCTGCGGCCCTTGAGAAGGTGAGTACTCTGCAGCCACCACAGAAGAGACACCCTGGCCCTGAGGGATAGGGTGATCAGCCGATGCATCTGTAGATGCGATCCGGACCACTTGTCCGACAGATCCCATTGAAAAGGTCCTCGCATGGAACCTGCCGAAGGGAATGGCCTCATATGACGCCACCATCTTTCCCAGGACTCTCGTGCAGTGATGCACCGACACCTGTTTTGGTTTTAAGAGGTCTCTGACCAGTGTCATGAGTTCCTGAGCCTTCCCCGTCGGGAGAAAACCTTCTTCTGGTCTGTGTCCAGAATCATGCCCAGGAAGGGCAGACACACGTCGTAGGAATCAGCTGCGACTTTGGAATATTCAGAAACCAGCCGTGCTGTTGTAACACTTCCCGAGAGCGTGCTACACTAATCAGCAACTGCTCTCTGGACCTCGCCTTTATGAGGAGATCGTCCAAGTATGGGATAATTGTGACTCCTTGCTTTCGCAGGAGCACCATCATTACTGCCATTACCTTGGTAAATATTCTCGGTGCCGTGGACAGACCAAACGGCAACGTCTGGAATTTGTAATGACAATCCTGTACCACAAATCTGAGGTACTCCTGATGAGGTGGATAAACGGGGACATGAAGGTAAGCATCCTTTATGTCCAGAGACACCATAAAATCCCCCTCCCTTGCGATGACCGCTCTGAGCGATTTCATCGTGAACTTGAACTTTCCAAGTATATGTTCAGGGATTTTAAATTCAATATGGGTCTGACCGAACCATCTGGTTTTGGGACTACAACATGGTCAAATAATAACCCCCTCCTTGTTGAAGGAGGGGAACCTTGACCACCACCTGTTGAAGATACAATTTGTGAATTGCAGTTAACCCTGTTTCCCTCTCGGGGGGGGGGGGGGGGGGGGGGGGGGCGGCAGGGCCGTCAGTGAGGAGGCATCTTCTCAAAGTCCAGCTTGTATCCCTGAGACACAATATCTATTACCCAGGGATCTAACAGGGAGTGAACCCACTTGTGGCTGAACTTACGAAGACGTGCCCCTACCGGGCCTAGCTCCGCCTGTGGAGCCCCAGCGACATGCGGTGGATTTTCGTAGAGGCCGGGGAAGACTTCTGTTCCTGGGAACTAGCTGTGTTGTGCAGCTGGTTTCCTCTGCCCCCGCCTCTGGCAAGAAAGGACGCACCTCGGACTTTCTTGTTTCTTTGTTCGAACGGCTGCATTTGATAATGACGTGCTTTCCTAGGCTGTGCAGGAATATAAGGCAAAATAATAAGAATTTACTTACCGATAATTCTATTTCTCGGAGTCCGTAGTGGATGCTGGGGTTCCTGAAAGGACCATGGGGAATAGCGGCTCCGCAGGAGACAGGGCACAAAAAGTAAAGCTTTATGATCAGGTGGTGTGTACTGGCTCCTCCCCCTATGACCCTCCTCCAAGCCTCAGTTAGGATACTGTGCCCGGACGAGCGTACACAATAAGGAAGGATTTATGAATCCCGGGTAAGACTCATACCAGCCACACCAATCACACCGTACAACCTGTGATCTAAACCCAGTTAACAGTATGATAACAGAGGAGCCTCTGAAAGATGGCTCCCTACAACAATAACCCGATTTAGGTAACAATAACTATGTACAATTATTGCAGATAATCCGCACTTGGGATGGGCGCCCAGCATCCATTACGGACTCCGAGAAATAGAATTATCGGTAAGTAAATTCTTATTTTCTCTATCGTCCTAGTGGATGCTGGGGTTCCTGAAAGGACCATGGGGATTATACCAAAGCTCCCAAACGGGCGGGAGAGTGCGGATGACTCTGCAGCACCGAATGAGAGAACTCCAGGTCCTCCTTAGCCAGGGTATCAAATTTGTAGAATTTTACAAACGTGTTCTCCCCCGACCACGTAGCCGCTCGGCAGAGTTGTAATGCCGAGACCCCTCGGGCAGCCGCCCAAGAAGAACCCACCTTCCTTGTGGAGTGGGCATTTACCGATTTTGGCTGTGGCAGGCCTGCCACAGAATGTGCAAGCTGAATCGTACTACAAATCCAGCGCGCAATAGTCTGCTTAGACGCAGGAGCGCCCAACTTGTTGGGAGCATATAGTATAAACAGTGAGTCAGATTTCCTGACTCCAGCTGTCCTTGAAATGTATATTTTTAAAGCTCTGACAACGTCCAACAACTTGGAGTCCTCCAAGTCGCTTGTAGCCGCAGGCACTACAATAGGCTGGTTCAGATGAAATGCTGACACCACCTTAGGGAGAAAATGCGGACGAGTCCGCAGTTCTGCCCTGTCCGAATGGAAAATCAGATATGGGCTTTTGTAAGATAAAGCTGCCAGTTCTGACACTCTCCTGGCCGAAGCCAGGGCTAGTAGCATGGTCACTTTCCATGTGAGATATTTCAAATCCACATTTTTTAGTGGTTCAAACCAATGAGATTTGAGAAAGTCCAAAACAACATTGAGATCCCACGGTGCCACTGGAGGCACCACAGGGGGCTGTATATGCAGTACTCCCTTAACAAAGGTCTGGACTTCAGGAACTGAAGCCAATTCTTTCTGGAAGAAAATCGACAGGGCCGAAATTTGAACCTTAATAGATCCCAATTTGAGACCCATAGACAATCCTGATGGCAGGAAATGTAGGAATCGACCCAGTTGAAATTCCTCCGTCGGAGCACTCCGATCCTCGCACCACGCAACATATTTTCGCCAAATGCGGTGATAATGTTGCGCGGTTACTTCCTTCCTTGCTTTAATCAAGGTAGGAATGACTTCTTCCGGAATGCCTTTTCCCTTTAGGATCCGGCGTTCAACCGCCATGCCGTCAAACGCAGCCGCGGTAAGTCTTGAAACAGACAGGGACCCTGCTGAAGCAGGTCCCTTCTCAGAGGTAGAGGCCACGGATCCTCCGTGATCATCTCTTGAAGTTCCGGGTACCAAGTCCTTCTTGGCCAATCCGGAGCCACTAGTATCGTTCTTACGCCTCTTTGCCGTATAATTCTCAATACTTTTGGTATGAGAGGCAGAGGAGGAAACACATACACCGACTGGTACACCCAAGGCGTTACCAGCGCGTCCACAGCTATTGCCTGCGGATCTCTTGACCAGGCGCAATACCTGTCCAGTTTTTTGTTGAGGCGAGACGCCATCATGTCCACCATTGGTCTTTCCCAACGGGTTACAAGCATGTGGAAAACTTCTGGATGAAGTCCCCACTCTCCCGGGTGAAGGTCGTGTCTGCTGAGGAAGTCTGCTTCCCAGTTGTCCACTCCCGGGATGAACACTGCTGACAGTGCTATCACATGATTCTCCGCCCAGCGAAGAATCCTTGCAGCTTCTGCCATTGCACTCCTGCTTCTTGTGCCGCCCTGTCTGTTTACATGGGCGACTGCCGTGATGTTGTCCGACTGGATCAACACCGGTTTTCCTTGAAGCAGAGGTTCTGCCTGGCTTAGAGCATTGTAGATTGCTCTTAGTTCCAGAATGTTTATGTGAAGAGACGTTTCCAGGCTCGACCACACGCCCTGGAAGTTTCTTCCTTGTGTGACTGCTCCCCAGCCTCTCAGGCTGGCGTCCGTGGTCACCAGGATCCAATCCTGTATGCCGAATCTGCGGCCCTCCAATAGATGAGCACTCTGCAACCACCACAGAAGAGATACCCTTGTCCTTGGAGACAGGGTTATCCGCTGGTGCATCTGAAGATGCGACCCTGACCATTTGTCCAGCAGATCCCTCTGGAAAACTCTTGCGTGGAATCTGCCGAATGGAATTGCTTCGTAAGAAGCCACCATTTTTCCCAGGACTCTTGTGCATTGATGTACAGACACCTTTCCTGGTTTTAGGAGGTTCCTGACAAGTTCGGATAACTCCTTGGCTTTTTCCTCCGGGAGAAAAACCTTTTTCTGAACCGTGTCCAGAATCATCCCTAAGAACAGCAGACGTGTTGTCGGAATTAACTGGGATTTTGGAATATTCAGAATCCACCCGTGCTGCTTTAGCACTTCTTGAGACAGTGCTAGTCCCATCTCTAGCTGTTCTCTGGACCTTGCCCTTATTAGGAGATCGTCCAAGTATGGGATAATTAATACGCCTTTTCTTCGAAGAAGAATCATCATCTCGGCCATTACCTTGGTAAAGACCCGAGGTGCCGTGGACAATCCAAACGGCAGCGTCTGAAACTGATAGTGACAGTTCTGTACGACGAACCTGAGGTACCCCTGGTGTGAGGGGTAAATTGGAACGTGGAGATACGCATCCTTGATGTCCAAGGATACCATAAAGTCCCCTTCTTCCAGGTTCGCTATCACCGCTCTGAGTGACTCCATCTTGAACTTGAACTTTTTTATGTACAGGTTCAAGGATTTCAGATTTAGAATAGGTCTTACCGAGCCATCCGGCTTCGGTACCACAAATAGAGTGGAATAATACCCCTTTCCTTGTTGTAAAAGGGGTACCTTGACTATCACCTGCTGAGAGTACAGCTTGTGAATGGCTTCCAAGACCGTCACCCTGTCGGAGGGGGACGTTGGTAAAGCAGACTTCAGGAAACGGCGAGGTGGAGACGTCTCTAGTTCCAACCTGTAACCCTGAGATATTATCTGCAGGATCCAGGGATCCACCTGCGAGTGAGCCCACTGCGCGCTGAAATTCTTGAGACGACCCCCCACCGCCCCCGAGTCCGCTTGAGAAGCCCCAGCGTCATGCTGAGGCTTTTGTAGAAGCGGGGGAGGGCTTCTGTTCCTGGGAAGGAGCTGCCTGTTGCAGTCTCTTCCCCTTTCCTCTGCCTCGTGGCAGATATGAATATCCCTTTGCTCTCTTGTTTTTAAAGGAACGAAAGGGCTGCGGCTGAAAAGTCGGTGTCTTTTTCTGTTGGGGAGTGACTTGAGGTAAAAAGGTGGATTTCCCGGCTGTAGCCGTGGCCACCAAATCCGATAGACCAACACCAAATAACTCCTCCCCTTTATACGGCAAAACTTCCATATGCCGTTTTGAGTCCGCCTCACCTGACCACTGTCGCGTCCATAAACTTCTTCTGGCCGAAATGGACATAGCACTTACCCGTGATGCCAGTGTGCAAATATCCCTCTGTGCATCACGCATATAAAGAAATGCATCCTTTATTTGCTCTAAAGACAGTAAAACATTGTCCCTATCCAGGGTATCAATATTTTCAATCAGTGACTCTGACCAAGCTACCCCAGCACTGCACATCCAGGCTGTCGCTATAGCTGGTCGTAGTATAACACCTGTATGTGTGTATATACTTTTTTGGATATTTTCCATCCTCCTATCTGCTGGATCTTTAAGTGCGGCCGTCTCAGGAGAGGGTAACGCCACTTGTTTTGATAAGCGTGTGAGCGCCTTGTCCACCCTAGGAGGTGTTTCCCAGCGCGCCCTAACCTCTGGCGGGAAAGGGTATAAAGCCAATAACTTCTTTGAAATTAGCAGTTTTTTATCGGGGGCAACCCACGCTTCATCACACACCTCATTTAATTCATCTGATTCAGGAAAAACTATAGGTAGTTTTTTCACACCCCACATAATACCCTGTTTTGTGGTACCTGTAGTATCAGCAATATGTAACGCCTCCTTCATTGCCAAAATCATATAACGTGTGGCCCTACTGGAAAATACGGTTGATTCGTCACCGTCGCCACTGGAATCAGTGCCTGTGTCTGGGTCCGTGTCGACCGACTGAGGTAACGGGCGTTTTACAGCCCCTGACGGTGTTTGAGGCGCCTGGACAGGTGCTGATTGATTATCCGGCCGTCTCATGTCGTCAAACGACTGCTTTAGCGTGTTGACACTATCCCGTAATTCCATAAATAAAGCCATCCATTCTGGTGTCGACTCCCTAGGGGGTGACATCCCCATATTTGGCAATTGCTCCGCCTCCACACCAATATCGTCCTCATACATGTCGACACACACGTACCGACACACAGCAGACACACAGGGAATGCTCTTAAAGAAGACAGGACCCCACTAGCCCTTTGGGGAGACAGAGGGAGAGTTTGCCAGCACACACCAAAAGCGCTATATATGACAGGGATAGCCTTATAATAAGTGCTCCCTATATAGCTGCTTTAATATATATAATTTTGCCACAATTTTGCCCCCCCTCTCTTGTTTTACCCTGTTTCTGTAGTGCAGTGCAGGGGAGAGCCTGGGAGCCTTCCTGACCAGCGGAGCTGTGTGAGGAAAATGGCGCTGTGTGCTGAGGAGATAGGCCCCGCCCCTTTTTCGGCGGGCTCGTCTCCCGCTCTTTAACGGATTCTGGCAGGGGTTAAATATCTCCATATAGCCCCCGGAGGCTATATGTGAGGTATTTTATGCCAAAAAATAGGTTTACATTGCTTCCCAGGGCGCCCCCCCCCAGCGCCCTGCACCCTCAGTGACTGCCGTGTGAAGTGTGCTGAGAGCAATGGCGCACAGCTGCAGTGCTGTGCGCTACCTTAAGAAGACTGAGGAGTCTTCTGCCGCCGATTCTGGACCTTCTTCTCTTTTCAGCATCTGCAAGGGGGCCGGCGGCGAGGCTCCGGTGACCATCCAGGCTGTACCTGTGATCGTCCCTCTGGAGCTAATGTCCAGTAGCCAAAGAAGCCAATCCATCCTGCACGCAGGTGAGTTCACTTCTTCTCCCCTAAGTCCCTCGTTGCAGTGATCCTGTTGCCAGCAGGACTCACTGTAAAATAAAAAACCTAAGCTAAACTTTTCTAAGCAGCTCTTTAGGAGAGCCACCTAGATTGCACCCTTCTCGGACGGGCACAAAAACCTAACTGAGGCTTGGAGGAGGGTCATAGGGGGAGGAGCCAGTACACACCACCTGATCATAAAGCTTTACTTTTTGTGCCCTGTCTCCTGCGGAGCCGCTATTCCCCATGGTCCTTTCAGGAACCCCAGCATCCACTAGGACGATAGAGAAATCAGAATTACCAGCTATAGCTGTGGAGACCAGGTCCGAGAACCCTTCTCCACACAATCCTCAGCCTTCCATATGCCACTTAAGTTGGCATCATCTGTCCATTGCAAATTCTACAGGATACGTCAAGCAGAAATCGATATAGCTTTGCCTCTAGGACCCAGTATACTCATGTCTCTTTGGGCATGTTTTATGATATATATCTCTTAAGACAGCATCTTTAATATATATCTCTATATATATATACATATATATATATATATATATATATATATATACATACTAGGGTCTCAATTTCTGCTGATAAGGTACCTGTCCATGCCGCCACAGCGCTATAAACCCATGCCGACACAATCGCCGGTCTGAGTAGTGTACCCAAATGTGCACGCTATCTGCAGGATCCCTGAGAATAGCTAGGGCTACCTTTTGGGCAAACGTGACACCCTAGGGGAAGATTCCCATCACATCCTGGCCCTAGTGGGGAAAGGATACTGCCTGAGAATTCTTTGTGGGAAGCTGCAGTCACTTGTCTGGAGATTCCCGCTCTTTTTCCTCATGAGAGGAGGGAAATTTACCTCAGCTTTCTTCCCCTTAAAATGTGTACCCTTGTGTCAGGGACAGATGAGTCATCAGTGATATGCAAATCATCTTTTATTACAATAATCATATATTGAATACTTTTCTGCCATTTTGGCTGTAACTTTGCATTATCGTAGTCGACACTGGAGTCAAACTCTGTGTCGATATCAGTGTCTATTATTTTGGATAGTGAGCATTGTGAGACTCTGAAGGTCTCTGCGCCATAGGGACAGACATGGGTAGATTTCCTGTCTGTTTTCTAATCTTTTGTGCAATAAATTCACCTTAGCACTTACACATATCCAAACAGGTGTCGGCGTTGTCGACGGAGACACCCTCTCACACACATATTAGCTCCATCTCCTCCTTAGGGGAGCCTTTTACCTCAGACATGTCGACACACACGTACCGACACACCACACACACATAAGGCCCTTTGGAGAGACAGAGAGAGAGTATGCCAGCACACACCCCAGCGCTATATGACCCAAGAATCACACAGTAACGTAGTGTTAACCCAGTAGCTGCTGTATATATTGTTTTTACGCCAAATTTATGTGCCCCCCCCCCCCCCCTCTCTTTTTCACCCTCTTCTTTCGTGCTTCTGCAGGGGAGAGCCTGGGGAGCTTCCTCTCAGCGGAGCTGTGGAGAGAAAATGGCGCTGGTGAGTGCTGAGGAAGAAGCTCCGCCCCCTCAGCGGCGGGCTTCTGTCCCGCGATTTTGTGTAAAATAATGGCGGGGGCTCATGCATATATACAGTGCCCAGCTGTATATATGCCCACTTTGCCAAGAGGTCTCTAATTGCTGCCCAGGGCGCCCCCCCCCTGCGCCCTGCACCCTACAGTGACCGGAGTGTGTGGGTGTAATGTGGGAGCAATGGCGCACAGCTGCAGTGCTGTGCGCTACCTCATATGAAGACTGGAGTCTTCTGCCACCGCTTTTGAAGTCTTCTTGCTTCTCACGCCGGCTTCTGGCTCTGCGAGGGGGACGGCGGAGCGGCTCTGGGATCGGACGACCAAGGGTGCGTTCCTGTGTTCGATCCCTCTGGAGCTAATGGTGTCCAGTAGCCTAAGAAGCATGACCTATCCGCAGTTAGTAGGTCTACTTCTCTCCCCTCAGTCCCACGTAGCAGAGAGTCTGTTGCCAGCAGATCTCTCTGAAAATAAAAAATCCTAACAAAATACTTTCTATCCAGCAAGCTCAGGAGAGCTCACTAAAGTGCACCCAGCTCGTCCGGGCACAGATTCTAACTGAGGTCTGGAGGAGGGACATAGAGGGAGGAGCCAGTGCACACCAGTATTCCTAATTCTTTCTTAAAGTGCCCTGTCTCCTGCGGAGCCCGTCTATTCCCCATGGTCCTTACGGAGTCCCCAGCATCCACTAGGACGTTAGAGAAAATAGCAAGAGGACAACCAATGTGTAGTACTTCACAACAATGATGAATCAAAAACGTCTTTGAAGAAACAGAAACAGATATCTAGATCCAGTGTACCCCACTCACTCAGTGATAGGTGGATATATATATATATATCAAGGTTTCTTTGTGTAGTCAACTGCCGTATCCATACACCCTTGGAGTGTGCAATAGGGATTGATGGAAGGGAAGGTAGTTCGTCAGAATATGAAGCGTACCCAAAAACTCACAGGTAAAAGAAGGATATGAAGTACATAAAGGTTTCTTTAAGGTGTGTAATTTTACTGCACACAGCGTACCCCAACTCACTCTTGAAGATGTGAAGCAAATCCTATCAAGGTATCTTTACTTGGTTGTCTCGATAGGTATTCCCTTCTTCCAGATTGTCCCATATGTCCTCAAATGTATTACATAGGGAAATGGAACAGAAAGAAGGAGAACCAATGTGTAGTGTGTATCAAATGGTATAGGGACCTAGATGAACTGGTCTCCTGTTTAAATAACCAGATATTGATACAGGTGGGAGCAGTTATAATGAACTTACACTATAAATAAAACAGCAAATGGGATGATATATTACACCTTTCAGCTGAATAACATACAGCAGTATATGGATGGAAAAGGAATGGAGTGGCGTACCCCAACACTCACAGCAACACCACCAGTGTCAAACACATCAAGGTATCTTTGTTTAAAAGGTGTAAGTGATCTTCATATATTGCGTACCACAACTCACACATGCAAATCAGGCGCCGTTCCTATCAAGGTATCTTTATACGATTGGTCAGACGATCTCACTCCAAGACGTGATTTTTCATTAAAAAAAATTTTTTATTGAGCTACACAAGCTCCAAAAAGGAGTGTGCAAAAATACAAATACAATTTTTACTGGATTTTTCGTTTTTTCCTTTTTCCTTTTTTTTTTTAATCATGTATTTGTATTTTTGCACACTCCTTTTTGGAGCTTGTGTAGCTCAATAAATTTTTTGTTTTTATGAAAAATCACGTCTTGGAGTGAGATCGTCTGACCAATCGTATAAAGATACCTTGATAGGAACGGCGCCTGATTTGCACGTGTGAGTTGTGGTACACAATATATGAAGATCACTTAGACCTTTTAAACAAAGATAAGAAAAAGAGAAATGGCTGCGCTGGATTTCAGAAATAAATATTAATAACAATAGAGAGAGCCAACGTAACAGTAAAAAATCTGTCGTAATTTATTTAAAAAACTGTGGGATAATACATATAGAGCAAATAGGTAAACATAAAAGGTAATAGCTCAGTTAATTGACTCACAGTAACAGCACAATTAGGACTTGTATATTGAAACAGCTATGACAAAAAAATGCTGAAGTCCCTATTCCGTGACAGAGATGGATAATGTTCGTAATGTACGATATGATGAAAAAAAGAAGAAATTGCAGTTGTGAAGCTCCAGTATTAAAACACGTTTGTATGGCCAGTGGATCAATCAGTGATAAATACCTCTCACGTGGGCTGGTCCATTTACCGGGCGTCCCCGGTCAGGTATCCTGCGTTGCCCACTGCCGCTCTGCAGCGGAATGGAGACAGATTGCTGCAAAGGATCGACTGACCTATACGGCGTGGATGACAGCGGCTGTTTGGAAGCTGGAATCAGTCAGGAAGATTGCCGTCAGAGAATCCTGAACTCCGTGCCGCATGTGAGACACCTGAGCAGGGTGTATGAAGAAACGAGTCCCAGAGAATCCTGAACTCCGTGCCGTATGTGAGATACCTGAGCAAGGTGTATGAAGAGGCTCTTGAGGAAGCTGGCAGCCATTAGACCAGCGAAACGCGTTGAGCTAAGGACAGTGACCATCAGCTGTGGACCCACTTGGCACCTCCGGTAACAATTGGACTCTTTGCCCCTATTGGACACTACAAGCCCTTTTGCAACATGGAATTATTCCCCTGCTGCTAATTGGATTCTCACCTGCTAAACCGAGGTCCTGGGGATAACATCCATAAGGACTGGGTAATTATTACCATCTTAAAGTGAATCCAAAGCTAATGAGGAGGGAGTCCTAACCGGAGACTGTGTACATATAATATACATCATAAGTGGGATTCAATTGGTCCTAATCAACATTGTCTAACATCTTCTGTTTCTGACTTAGGAACAGACAAAGATAATATGATTACATCTGATTTATCTAATTAATGGTTTTTAATTTATATTTTTTATTATGTTTATTAAAAGTTTGTGATAATCTTGATGTGTTTCACACTGGTGGTGTTGCTGTAAGTGTTGGGGTACGCCACTCCATTCCTTTTCCATCCATATACTGCTGTATGTTATTCAGCTGAAAGGTGTAATATATCATCCCATTTGCTGTTTTATTTATAGTGTAAGTTCATTATAACTGCTCCCACCTGTATCAATATCTGGTTATTTAAACAGGAGACCAGTTTATCTAGGTCCCTATACCATTTGATACACACTACACATTGGTTCTCCTTCTTTCTGTTCCATTTCCCTATGTAATACATTTGAGGACATATGGGACAATCTGTAAGAAGGGACTACCTATCGAGACAACCAAGTAAAGATACCTTGATAGGATTTGCTTTACATCTTCAAGAGTGAGTTGGGGTACGCTGTGTGCAGTAAAATTACACACCTTAAAGAAACCTTTATGTACTTCATATCCTTTTTTTACCTGTGAGTTTTTGGGTACGCTTCATATTCTGACGAATTACCTTCCCTTCCATCTATCCCTATTGCACACTCCAAGGGTGTATGGATACGGCAGTTGACTACACAAAGAAACCTTGATATATATATATCCACCTATCACTGAGTGAGTGGGGTACGCTGGATCTAGATATCTGTTTCTGTTTCTTCAAAGACGTTTTTGATTCATCATTGTTGTGAAGTACTACACATTGGTTGTCCTCTTGCTATTTTTTCTGTTTCATATTGGGACTAAACGAGCTGGATTCCATTCACTTGGAAGGTTAGATTAAGGCATCTGATTCCACACATCCAATCAGGAACGTAATTCTAATTTTATTTTTGCGCTGTGTGTACTAGGAGGGTTTATATTTGTTGTATCTATCTTTGTTTTTAAATGTGGTGACATTTAATTTAAACCATCAAGTACTATAGCTGCATTGCACCACTTGACACACTTTCCTATTTTTCCTATTATATTTTATAAACACAAAATAAATGCTCACAATTGTTACCCCGTATCTGCTACTGCTGAGTGTGGGATCAGTATGAATTACCAGCGGCTGGGATGCCGGCCACCAATACACCGACAGCAGCATCCCAGCTGCCGGTATAGCGGCAGTGGAGCTAGCACAAACAGTCTCCTTGCAGGCTCGGTGGCTCGCTCTGCTCACCACAGGTTCTATTCACACTTTATGGGCATGGTAGACAACCACGAGTGGGCATAGTCCTGTTGCGCCAGTATTCCGGCTGCCGGCACTGCCAGCTGTTGAGATTCCGATGTCGGTATCCTGACCGCCAGGATCCCAACAGTCGGCAAATTAAACGTATACCCTGAGTGTTCATGTCTTGCTCTGTTTTCCTACTCACTTTAATTTAAAAGTTACCAACAACAGTGTTCTCTCTGCCATGTGACAGGGCCATAACATGCATATAAATACATACGGTAATATCTTACCATTGCTAGGTAATAATGTGCTCATATTTGTATGACAGATTTTGGACTACTCCTGCAGAAACCATTCTTTAAGTGCAGGTTTGTAATGGTTTCTGCAGGAGTAGTACAAAATCTTGCTACAAGTATCAAACGGCCCATTCAGTACTAGCGGAGAACCCATACCCACCCCCCCTCTGACACAAACGTGCCTATACCACCAGACGATAAGACATGTGCCGATGTGGTAGTGTACGTAGTAGCTGATAGCTATATCACAGCTAACTAACAATACACTGCCTAATCACCACATATAAATATACTAGCTTTATTCTGTGTTTCCTGGGTTGTATGTGAGCTTATAATAAAATGTCTGAACACTCACAGATACAACACACACGAAGCACTGACTAAAGAAAGTACAGCTTTCATGACATTCACAAAGAACACTATATTTAAATTGTGCAGAGAACAGATATTTTGCTCGTCTTCAGCCATTTGCCAGTACAATGTAATAGCTGTAAAGTGTATAAACAGTTCAAAGAATTTGGGGCCCATTCCTCACAGAGTTTCAGCTATTTGAAACCCGTTGCATATAATATATATGGTGCCCCAGCCAATCAGCTCCCAACTGTCATTTTTCAAGCACATGACAGGAGCTGATTGGCTGAAGCACCGTTTATCATAAACAATGAGTTTTAAATAGCTAAAACTCATTGATAAATGTGCCCCTTAGTTTTATACACCATGTTATAAAAACACAATCGCCATTTATATGAATTGTTTTATATTTTCTACATAAGAAGAATATAAATAGGCAGAAATAAAAGCAGACTTTATAAGGATGATGATGATGCCAATAGACATGTATGATATTTAATGTTTTAAAAATAATAATTTGAAATGTTTATTATATTTGTGGTTATGTTTTCTCAGTGTGGCTGAATAATAAAATACCATTAGTCCAAGTCTGTCAGGCAAGGTGTTTATACTACACAGGACAAAACATCCAGTTCTGTAGATGAATATGCATGCAGAAAGGGGGCAGATGCAAGCTAACCGGTGCATTTAAGTTACCAACCAGCTAACATTACACTGCCTTCCTTCCACACACAGTTGAGAACAAACAAACCTGTTTATAAAGCATTGTAATTGATGTCTGGCCTCTGTTGCAGGTGGCAGAGTATCAGCCACTGCTGATCTGTAAAGCAAGCAGCCAGCTAAAAATACACTGCCTACCTGAAGCAGATACGCTGTGACACAGTATGACAAATTATTGAGAGAAAAAAAACAGTCCAGTCAAAGGCCCTCATTCCAAGTTGATCGCTAGCTGCCAATGTACGCTGCATAGCGATCATTTTAAAAAATGGCAAAACTATGCATGCGTACGGGCCGCAATGTGCACGTGCGGTGTACAGGTACAAAGAGCATTGTTGTTTTGCACTGCTTCTAGCGACGATTCCATTCGCACAGCGGATCACAAGGAGATTGACAGGAAGTGGGAGTTTATGGGTGTCAACTGACCGTTTTCTGGGAGCGTTTGGAAAAATGCAGGTGTGTCCAGCCGTTTGCAGAGCGGGTATCTGACGTCAATTCCGGGACCTTCGTCACAGCAATCGTCGCACAGAATAAGTAACTACAGCGCTGGTCTTGTTTTGCACAAAATGTTTTTGTACCGCTCGGCTGCACAGGCGTTCGCACTCTTGAAAAGCAAAAATACAGTCCCCCATGGGCGGCGACTATGCGTTTGCGTGGCTGCTAAAAGTAGATAGCGAGCGATCAACTCGGAATGAGGGTCAGTTTGCAAGCCTAAGGGCTATAACACACTAGCCGGTTTTCCCCGTATGGCAAAAAGCCGGTCAAAGTTTGTCCAGCTTTTTGCCATCCGGCAGGGTCTTTCAAACACGATGGCTTTGAGCCGTGTGTAATGCTGTGCGCATGCGCAGCATTAGACACGGCTTGAAAAAAAAACGTTGTGTGTGAAAGCTCCCCTTCACACACACGGTCCACTGCCCACAAAGACGGCACAGCGCCGGCCCGGTAGCCGGACCTTCCAGTGGACATTTCCGGCTGTAATCCGGCAGCCGGGCCGGGGCCGTGCAGTGTGAAAGGCCCCTACCCCTCACACTGATAACTACAATACCGGCACGGGAAAAAGCCATCCGTCTTTTTCCCGGCCGGTAAAAGCTGGCGCGTGTGTATCAGCCCATAGAGTTTGCATCCTAAGTATCTTCATGAGGAAGGTTCTGTATATGATGTATTTTCACCACATTCCACAAGATGGCACAGTTACTCTTTCAATAGAAGCTTGCTGATGTAAAAGTGTGGAGTGCACCTAGCAACTGTCTGTCAGCAGCTTACAACAGCCAGCTAGCAATGCACTGCCTCACTGGCCCATCACATTCCATTCTAGCACTTTCAATGGACTTGATGATATGACGATGTCCTACTACTTACATGCTGTGATGTTATTCCATTAGAGTGTCAAGCAAAGGATTTCCAAAGTTACTGATAGCACCCTTTCCTTCACCCAAATAAGTATATTCTATGTAAATTCATAGTCAACAAATTACAGTCTAGTAGAAGTGCAGTATATATAGAGCCAATACAAATACTTCTCTAGAAAGCAAATCAAAGTGCCTACACAGAAGAGCTAGTGCATGCTTTTCTTCATATACTGTATAGAGGGGAAATGACATACTCACAATATACATAGACAACAACAATGTATATAAAGAAGAGATGTTTTATGTGCAATTGCCTACTTACTAATGGGTTCACGCTAAAGCTGGGTACAAAATAGAACAATCTTGTACCACTGTTGTATGCGACATCTACCGGTTGGCCGTGCTCAGGGGCGGATTGGGAACAAAAAGCGGCCCTGGAAAATTTGTACTAGTGGCCCCACATGGGCAGCACCAGAGGTGTAAGTTCTAGCCATGGGCCATGGCAGCAGCACCCTCCCACCCAAGACTTTCCAGATAGTGGGCATGTCCAGCATCGAGGGGGGAGTTAAAAATAAATAAAATTAAATATTATGAGCACATTATATGATACACCTTCAGAATTTAGGAAACTATATAATTCTTTAGAAAGAACTGTATCCCAATCACTATTCACTCAATCTTATATGTCAGCCAAGCAGGCAGACGGAGCATACACTAGATCATCTGCAATCACAGGCTAAGTGGCAAAGTCATTTTCATATATGCAAATTATTTTGCATCTTATTCATTATGTCTATAAAAAGGACCACATGTCCTCAAACAAAACAGGCCCCCACGGGTGCGTCGGCCCACCGGGAATCTTCCCTGTAAACCCTATGGCCAATCCGCCTCTGGCCGTGCTGCACAGCTTATCCGAAGGTATCGCATGCACCAGGTGCAGTGTAATGAAGGGTGGAACACTGATCGTTCAGTCCTTCATTATATCGTTGTGATGTGTATTGCGGATACATTATGTCGGCCTGACGGACGGCATATCGGCCAGGTACACATAGTTCTGATGTGTAGCCGGTATCACAGCAATAAAGCTATTGATATATCACATTATAATTAAAATTTACTATCATTTATTCAGGTAATAAACATCCCTACCAACCTTGCTTGTTTTCTGCAAACTTGATTTTCTGATCCTTTTCAAATTCCTTCCAAGAATTTTCATAATACTTTCCTTAGAGAAAAATAGTGACAATTGTTATTGCACAGCTTACGTCAATGTTATTCACACATTGATCTAATAAAGCATCTCACTGTATAATGCACTCTAATAATAATCCATCTCACTGTACAATGTACTCTAATAATAAACCATCTCACTGTACAATGCACCCTAATAATAATACATCTCACTGACCAATACACCCTAATAATAAACCATCTCACTGTATAATGCACCCTAATAATAAAGCATCTCACTGTACAATGCACTCTAATAATAAAGCATCTCACTGTACAATGCACTCTAATAATAAAGCATCTCACTGTACAATGCACTCTAATAATAAAGCATCTCACTAAACAATGCACTCTAATAATAATCCATCTCACTGTACAATGCACCCTAATAAGAATAATAATCAATCTCACTGTACAATGCACCCTAATAATAAAGCATCTCACTGTACAATGCACTATAATAATAAAGCATCTCACTGTATAATGGACTCTAATAATAAACCATCTCACTGTACAATGCACCCTAATAATAATACATCTCACTGACCAATACACCCTAATAATAAAGCATCTCACTGTACAATGCACTCTAATAATAAAGCATCTCACTGTACAATGCACTCTAATAATAAAGCATCTCACTAAACAATGCACTCTAATAATAATCCATCTCACTGTACAATGCACCCTAATAATAATAATAATAATAATAATAATAAATCTCACTGTACAATGCACCCTAATAATAAAGCATCTTACTGTACAATGCACTCTAATAATAATCCATCTCACTGTACAATGCACTATAATAATAATTATAATAATAATAATAATACATCACACTGTACAATGCACCCTAATAATAATCCATCTCACTGTATAATGCACCCTAATAATAAAGCATCTCACTGTACAATGCACTCTAATAATAAACCATCTCACTGTACAATGCACCCTAATAATAATCCATCTCACTGTACAATGCACCCTAATAATAAAGCATCTCACTGTACAATGCACCCTAATAATAAAGCATCTCACTGTACAATGCACTCTAATAATAAACCATCTCACTGTACAATGCACCCTAATAATAATCCATCTCACTGTACAATGCACCCTAATAATAAAGCATCTCACTGTACAATGCACTATAATAATAAACCATTGCACTGTACAATGCACTATAATAATAAACCCTCTCACTGTACAATGCACAGTGCACTCTAATAATAAATCATCTCACTGTGCAATGCACTCTAATAATAATCCATCTCACTGTACAATGCACTCAAATAATAATCCATCTCACTGTGAAATGCACTCTAATAATAAAGCATCTCACTGTGCAATGCACTCTAATAATAATCTATCTCACTGTACAGTGCACTCTAATAATAAAGCATCTCACTGTGCAATGCACTCTAATAATAAATTAATCTCACTGTGAAATGCACTCTAATAATAATCTATCTCACTGTACAATGCACTCTAATAATAAACCATCTCACTGTGCAATGCACTCTAATAATAATCCATCTCACTGTAAAATGCACTCTAATAATAAAACATCTCACTGTACAATGCACTCAAATAATAAAACATCTCACTGCCACGCACACTCTATTAATAAAACATCTCTCTTTGCAATGCACACTAACAAAACTTCTCTCTATACAATGTACACTCTGATAAAACATCTCACTGTACAATGCACAATAAATAAAAACATCTCACTGTACAATACACACTAATAATATAAAACATCTCACTGTACAATACACACTAATAATATAAAACATCTCACTGTACAATACACACTAATAATATAAAACATCTCACTGTACAATACACACTAATAATATAAAACATCTCACTGTACAATACACACTAATAATATAAAACATCTCCCTGTACAATGACCAATCCAATAATAAAACATCTCATTGTACGCTATACACTATACTGTGCAATGTCCACTCTAATAATATCTCATTGTACTCTCTAATAATAAAACATCTCACTGTGCAATGTCCACTTACCCACATCACATTCTCGTCTGATTTGATTTTAGGGAACGACATCTTTTCCAATTTCCACTCCATATTTTGCTCTACAAGAGCCTCATTGCAGTCTTCTGCTTATCTACCTATCTCTTTGTGCCTGCAGTAAGTCCTGCTACCCTACTCCCATGGGGGACTATTCTTCTATATAAAGGTAAAAAGCGGGCGGCTGGTGCCGCGGGAATCACCTGTGCTGCTACGTGATTGGTTGCTGAGGAGAAAAAGTTGTATAAGTGACGTCACGGCAGGGATTCCCTCCGCTCAGGCATCAGCGTGTTAGCGGTGCTCACCCTCAGTGGAGGCAGAGTGGGGCGGCTGCAGCAGCGGGAAAACTTTGTTCCTTGGACCTGATTGGCTGGCTTCTTCCAGGGATTCCCTTCTCAGAGTTTAGCGACGTCACATTTCGAACGTTGCGATTTAGAACGTTTACCCGGGGGTTCCCCTGGCGACTGGCAACGGCTGGTGATACAGATCACTTTCACAGGCGCCTACAGCAGCGCCAGACTGGAAGCGATGGTGGCAGCTGATAGCGGGATCTGCGGCCAACAGGCGGGTGAAAGAAGCGGCCACCTGGTCCCATAGTAACCCCACTAGGAGCAATAGCAGTTTGCCCAGCGGGGATGATTATATTGCTTAATGGGATCGTGAGATTATCGCTGGCCGTTGTGTTTATTAATTTGCCTGTAATGACAATTAGATTCTGCACATGCAGCGGGAATATTCTGCTGTGATTTCATATAACCCCTTCATGACCAACAGGGTACTTAGTAGTTTCAGGACCATCACCAGACTGGTTTCATTATTCTTACTATGGGGGTCATTCCGAGTTGTTCGCTCGTTATTTTTTTCTCGCAACGGAGCGATAAGTCGCTAATGCGCATGCGCAATGTCCGCAGTGCGACTGCGCCAAGTAAATTTGCTATGCAGTTAGGTATTTTACTCACGGCATTACAAGGTTTTTTCTTCGTTCTGGTGATTGTAATGTGATTGACAGGAAGTGGGTGTTTCTGGGCGGAAACTGGCCGTTTTATGAGTGTGTGCGAAAAAACGCTACCGTTTCTGGGAAAAACGCGGGAGTGGCTGGAGAAACGGGGGAGTGTCTGGGCGAACGCTGGGTGTGTTTGTGACGTCAAACCAGGAACGAAACTGACTGAACTGATCGCAGATGCCGAGTAAGTCTGGAGCTACTCAGAAACTGCTAAGAAGTGTCTATTCGCAATTCTGCTAATCTTTCGTTCGCAATTTTGATAAGCTAAGATTCACTCCCAGTAGGCGGCGGCTTAGCGTGTGCAAAGCTGCTAAAAGCAGCTTGCGAGCGAACAACTCGGAATGACCCCCTATGTGCCCATAGAACCATAAGACTTTGCTTAATATCATTTTATTAGTATATCATGAAAGTACATCGTTTTCAGGATTCAGCTCATGATAATATTCAGGCTAGTAGTGCACCACAACGTCATGGGAGCCCTGCTGTAGATTATAAAGTTATAAAAAGTCACCAAAGGTTTCTGTGTGCTGACCATGTGAAAGGAACATGAATCAGGGCAGGTGCCTATGTGCAGGACACAGATCTCCACAGTGATGTCTAATGGCTATTCCATTCACAGAAAAGGAGGCATTACTGGTTTTGTACCTTTTCCTGAAAGTGATGACATCAGAGCTCAGCGTTTATACAGATATTATTCACAGGAGTTTGTGCTTTTCATTATCCATCATCAGGGCTGTTTCTAGCCAATTTGGCTCCCAGTGCAAGATTTCAAAATGCACCCCCCACCCCCACCCATTGACATTAAAAAAAAATATATATATGCGCGCCCCCCACCAACCACCCCCCACCCCGCGCGCGCTCCCGGAAAGGGTGTGTGGCCTCATTAAAATGGGCGTGGCCTCATCTGATATCATCACACCCACCACAGGAAAACACGCACGCCAGTGCAGTAGTCCGTAACTTACCACCCCATTTTACACAGTACGTCAGGCACGAGTCCCCATTTTACACAGTACGGCAGGCACGAGTCCCCATTTTACACAGTACGGCAGGCAAGTGTCCCCATTTTACACAGTACGGCAGGCAAGAGTCCCCATTTTACACAGTATACAGGCACGAGTCCCCATTTTACACATTGCGGCAGGCACGTGTCCCCATTTTACACAGTACAGCAGGCAATAGTCCCCATTTTACACAGTACAGCAGGCAATAGTCCCCATTTTACACAGTATTGCAGGCAAGAGTCCCCATTTTACACAGTATTGCAGGCAAGAGTCCCCATTTTACACAGTATTGCAGGCAATAGTCCCCATTTTACACAGTACAGCAGGCAATAGTCCCCATTTTACACAGTATTGCAGGCAAGAGTCCCCATTTTACACAGTATTGCAGGCAATAGTCCCCATTTTACACAGTATTGCAGGCAAGAGTCCCCATTTTACACAGCATTGCAGGCAAGTGTCAAGTGGGGGGAGAGAAAGGGAGAGGGAGGGGGGGAGAGAGAGAGAGAATACTTACATACAGTATGAAGAGGCTCTTCCTGCTCTTCGGCCCGCGCCGGCTGCCTCCTCCTTCCAGCTGGCTCCTCCTCCTCTTGTCATCTGTACTCCTGTTCGGGGGGCGGAGTTTCGCGGAATGACGCGATTGCGTCGTGACGTCACGACGCAACCGCATCATTCCGCGAAACTCCGCTTCCCAAACAGGATTACTCGGGAAGCGGGAGGAAGGGGAAAAGGACCTGCAAAGTGCCGCGGCGGGTGCCCCGTGCGGTTGCACGGCTCGCCCGCCGCTAGAAACGGCACTGTCCATCATATATTATTATAGACTATGGGGTACATTCAATTAGGGTCGGATTAGGGTAAATTGCTGTTTTCCTGCTTGATTATTTGTTTATGTACTCTGTAATTGGGCGCTGCGGAACCCTTGTGGCGCCATATAAGTAAAGGATAATAATAAATAATAATAATAATCCATTCCGACATGCATTTGTCGGAATGGATCCGACAACCCCTATTCAATCTCATCTCAATTCGACTTTTAAAAAGTCGAATTGAGATGAAGGACCAAGAGGAGGAGAGGGGGGAGGGGAGCCGCGGGGAGAGCCGGTGGGCAGACGAAGGAGATCAGCGCTACAGTAGCACTGCAGGAGGATGTCGCACAGCCGCCCGACCTCACAGCAGTGTCCACCTGGCTCCAGCAAGCGTGACCTCACTTGCTGGAGCCGAGTGGACGCTGCTGTGAGCGGCGCGGCTGTGAGACATCCTGCTGCAGCGCTGTGCTGTTGCGCTGATCTACCCCTATATGCCCGCGGCTGTCCCCCGTCTCCCTGCGGCTCCCCCGCCTCCTCCTCTGGGTCCCACGTCTCAGTCCGACATTTTTTTATGTCGGACAGAGATGGTCGAAAAGGGGGCCAAAACCGACGACACAAGCACGTGGATCGGCAGCTATTCCGCCGATCCACGTGCTTTTCGACAAGTCGAATTCCTCGATTTGTCGAATATATTGAATAGGTTGGAACCCCTTTCCGAACTAAAAAAAAGTCGAAAACTGACGTCTTTTTCGACAGATGGCAGCTTTCGACATCAATTTGAATATACCCCATTGATTTGCAAGGCAGCACATTTTACTGCAGTGGGAAAAAACGAAACATATATAAAACACAGGGACATAGGGCCTAATTCAGACCTGATCGTAGATGTGGTAAATTTAGCACATCTACGATCAGTCACACAGACATGCGGGGGGGTCCCAGCACAAGGCTAGTCCGCCCCGCATATCAGGCCCGACCCCTATCCCGCACAAGTACAAAATCATTGCACAGCGGCAGTGCTTTTGTACTTGAAGAGTAGCTCCCCACCAGCGCAGCACCTGCGCGCTGGCAGGGAGCTACCCATCGCTGTGAGGCTTGCAGCGGCTGCGTGTGATGTCACGCAGCCACCGCGGCCCGCCCCCGCATGGTCCGGACACGTCTGCGTTGCCCGGACCGTGCTCCTAAAACGGCGACCAAATGCCGCCGGCCCGCCCCCTCCCGCCCAGTGAACGCCTTTTCCTGTCAGTCAGGCATAGGCGATCGCAGGGCTGAGACGGCCGACGGCTGGCATGCGCTGGCGCACTGCGGCGCCGGCGCAGTTCAGACCTGATCGGCTGCTGTGCGAAAACGCACAGCACCGATCAGGTCTGAATTAGGCCCAAAGTACGCACCATGACTGCAGATGTAAAATGAAAGGATAGAGAGGGAATGATTATAAGAGATCTTGCAATTTAGTGGGATTATTTCAATTCTTTTTATTTAACTTTGAATTCACTTTTTTGGATTATGTGTCCCACAGGATGTCACATTTGATCTTGGGGATCACCCCAAATATAGCTTCATTTTACAGTCCCTATTTGTGCTATTACAGATCAACTTTTATCTAATTAATTACTAGGAAGTATACATGCTTATTCTCCTGGAATGTCCTGGGGATTGCAGAATTTTGGGGAGGTGTGAGTAGACCTGCCCCTACTCGCACTTCCTGCTTCTCTTCCTTGTGAAGTGAGCGAGACCTTGAATGGGCAACATCAGGCTCTACCTCTGCCGTGTGATGACGCAATTTGCGTAACTATGTAGCAGTGGTTAGGGTGTGATGATGTCCCCCCCTAATCATTAATACACCTCTGGCTCTGGTAATTTACCGGTATCTATAGGACTATTTATACTAGTGCTTTGTAATTGGTATCTAACAATGCAAATCCATCATGCATAGACTTTTTGCATTCTAAAACAAACATTTTAACATGATAAATTTTTATGGTTAATTTAAGGTTGTCTAGTGACACTTTTTCCTTCTTTTACACAAACTTTAGGGTGTTTTCCGACTTTCCCATTATATACTACATATATCGGATTTAACAGTTTTTCCTATTACCTTGGATAATTTTATCTGTACATTAATTTTATACTTGGTAGTTTTCAAATCTGTTTTAAATTGTTAAATTACAATATATACGTTATGGTAATAACTTACCGTTGATAACGGTATTTCTCCTCAGTCCACAGGTTCCACAGGATAACAATGGGATATGATGGAGCGACAGCGGATTGGCACCAAACGATCACAAGCTTTCAGGCCTCCCAGGATGCAACGGGCCAGTCCATATATCCCCGCCCACTGGCTCAGGCAAATCAGTTAGATTCCAAAGCATCTAGGCAGGAGCATCATGTAGAGCCCTAATCAGGCGAGAAGAACACACAAGCACACCCTTCCGTACAAGAAGGAAGAGGTTAGTGAGTAGCAAGATCCTCAAACCAGGTGTGTCAGGGTGGGATCCCTGTGGAACCTGTGGACTTAGGAGAAATACCGTTATCAACGGTAAGTTCTTACCATGACGTATATTTCTCCGGTAGGGTCCACAGGTTATCCACAGGATAACAATGGGATTTCCCAAAGCAATTTTAGTGGTAGGGACGCTCCTGAATGGACAGGAGAACCTTTCGCCCGAATTCAGCGTCATGAGAGGCAAAAGTATCCAAGCATAATGTCTAATGAATGTGTTAATGGAAGACTATGTGTCTGCCTTATATATCTGTTCTGCTGAAGCACCATGTTGTGCTGCCTATGAAGGACCTACCTTACGAGTAGAGTGACCAGAGACATTAGCCGGAACAGGGAGATCCGCTTGAGAGTATGCTTCCGAAATAGTCATTCGAAGCCCTCTAGCCAGCGTCTATTTAGTAGCAGGCCATCCTCTCTTGTGAATTCCGTAGAAAATGAAGAGAGAATCTGTCTTTCTGATGGCACTTGTGCGATCCACATAGATCCTTAATGCTCGGACTACATCCCGCGATGCATCTCCCGCAGAAAATCACGATACCTGAAAAACCGGGACTACATTTTCTTCATTAAGGTGGAATTTAGACACCACCTTAGGAAGATACCCAGACCTAGTTCTGAGAACTGCTTTATCTGGATAAAAAACAGAAAAGGAGAACAATATTACAGCGCTCCTAAATCTGATACTCTTCTAGCTGACGCCATAGCCAGTAGAAAGAGAACTTTAGCTGTCAACCATTTAAGATCCACTTTATTAAGTGGTTCAAACGGAGCAACTTGAAGGGCTTGAGGACTAGACCTAAGTCTCAAGGCACTGTAGGAGGAACAAAAGGAGGTTGAATGCGCAGCATTCCCTGGAAAAATATACACATCCTGTAAATTGGCAATTTTTCTTTTGGAACCCTACAGTCAATGCTGATACTTGTACTTTCAAGGAAGCCACCTTCAAACCCTTATCCATTCCTGCCTGAAGGAAACCTAAGACCCAGGAAACTTGTAAAGGTTTTGGGTCCATATTTCTTTCACTGCACCATGAATATAGGCCTGCCATATTCGGTGATAAATGCGAGCTGAGGAGGTTTTCCTTGCTCTGTGCAATGTTTGAATTTACCTGTAGCGAGAATCCTCTTGACTTCAGGATAGAGGTTTCAAGAGCCACACCGTCAACGATAGTCGATCCAGATGCCTGTGATAACAAGGACCCTGCATTAGTAGATCTGGACAATGAGGGAGCAGACGTGGAGCATCCATCGACATTCTCTGTAGATCTGTGTACCATTGCCTTCTGGGCCAAGACGGAGCTATTAGAATCACGGCACCCTTTGCTTCTTTCATCTTCCTCACCACCCTGGTAACAGGATGATCGGAGGAAATAGATACACCAGATAAACTCTCATTTCACTGACAAGGCGTCCACAAAGATCGCTCTGGGATCCTTTGTTCTTGCCCCATATGCGGCACTTAGTTGTTCAGACGGGACGCCATGAGATCTCTCTCTGGCAAACCCCACTTGTCTACCAGAGTCTGAAAGACTTCCGGGTGTAGAGCCCATTCGCTTGCTTGAATGGCATGTCGACTGAGAAAATCCGCTTCCCAGTTTAGGACTCCCGGAACGAATACTGCGGAAAATGCTGGAAGATGGAGTTCTCCACACTTTAGTATATGACTTACCTCCTTCATTGCTGTTTGGCTGCGCGTTCCTCCCTGATGGTTGAGGTACGCCCCAGCCGTTAAATTGTCCGAGCGGATCTGGACTGGTCTTCCTTGAAGAGTGTCTTTTGCCTGAATCAGTGCCATGTATATGGCCCAAAGTTCTAACAGATTTATTGGCAGGCAACTTTCTTCTATGGTCCATTGTCCCTGGAACCATAATCTTCCAAACACTGCTCCCCAGCCCTGGAGACTGGCATCTGTTGTCAGGATCTCCCATCTGATATCCAAAAGATTCTCCCTTTGTCTAGATGGGATGTCTATAGCAACCAGGCTGATGACTTTCTTACCTTGTGTGAAAGTACCATAGTCTGTTTCTTTATTGTCTGATGTATTCCATTCCATCTGGCTAGAATCAGACGCTGCCGAGGTCTTAAGTGGAATTGTGAATACTCTACCATGTCGAATGTTGACACCATCAAACCCATCAGTCGCATAGCTGCGTGGACTGTGTAACAACTCCTGAGTACTTGACTGTACCTTGGATATCTTGTTCCGAGGTAATCCATTTTCTACAGACTGGAATTCAGTACAGCCCCACAGTGAGTCATCCATTGTGAAGGAACCCGAGATGACTTTGCCCAATTTATGAACCACCAGTGCCTCTGCAGACAAGTCATTGTCTGTTGGAGATGGCACAGAAGCCTTTCCTGTGCCAGGATAAGGTCTGGAACTGAAAATGTTGCTGGAGGATGGTGAACCTTGAGATAACACTGATGGAATAGTGCTATAGGAACCTGTAGGTAAACATCCTGACTATACAGGGATACCCTGTAATTCCCTGGCTCCATGTCAAAACTATGGAGCGCAACGTCTCCCTGTGAACCGTGGTACCCAAACTTAATTGTTTAGGATTTTGAGATTGGGGTGAAAGGATCCTTCTGAACCCAAACCCAGTTGGAGTAAAACCCCCTGTCCCTATTGTGCAGGGGTTACTGGAATGCCTGTTCCTGACCAAAGCAATTTCTGAACTGCTTCTTGCAAACCCCTGTCCTTCGCCTCTACCCGAGACGGACTGGAACAGAAAACTTCGAGGATGCTTCTTGTAGAGAAACATAACCTAGAGATACCACTTCTTGCACCCAGGCATCTGTTTGTAAACTGTTACCAGATCTGTGCAGACTGAAGAAGTTGGCCCCCTATCCTGGGGTCCCCCAGAAGGAGGCCCACACCATCATGCTGATGGTTTATCCTCTGGTTTGGAAGCTGGCCCTCTGGTTGCCTTTGCTTCTTTGCATTACCAAACTTATTGTATTGGGGCTGTTATGTTCCTTTATGACCGACAAGGCCGAAAACCGGACCCCTATGTTTGGGGTTATATGTGGAAGGAAATGTGACCTTCTTGGAGTCTGATTTTGACTCCAGAATATCTGTTAACTCCTTACCCAACAGAAACTTCCAGCCAAAGGCAAATTTTCCAGAACCTTCTTTGATTCTGAATCAGCTTTTCGTGTATGTAAGCAGCACTGCTCTGCGAGCAACTATTGTTAATGCTGATGCCCTAGAACATTAGTGTCTATATGAGCTATATGGGATTCTTGCTCCCTTGCAGGCGCTGAAAAACCTGCCTTCCAGTACCTCAGCCCAGTGTACCTACAGCACCTGGTATTCCAAGATGGTCTCCCATCCAAGAACTAACCAGGCCCAAAACTGCTTAGCTTCCAAGATCTAGTGAGATTGGGCCCATCCAGTGTGGTGTGCTGTAGATTGCAAGGTGAAGTCATGGCTGGCCTTATGACTGCCCCAGACAGAGACAATATGGTTTTCAGAAAACCATCCCTCTTTTGACGTTGACGGCAAAGGCCATATATATTTTCGCACTATCAAATGATATGCGTATCTCTATAGGAGGCTTTCCCATTTTTAAACAGTCCTCAGCTGGAAAAGAATATTTGGAATCCCATTTACTGGGAACCTATATTCTTTATTGGGTATAGCCCAAACCTTTTCCCTGATTTTCATCAGCTGCTAGGGTCCCCAATGAGGAGGCCCTATTTTTTTGGGACGTTTAAACATAGGTACCTTATTTTTTAACACAGGCTCTGCTGAATCCTGTAAGGACAGAAAAGCCTTTACTGCTCTCATTAACTCATCTATATTTACCTGTTGTATGCCAAAGAAGAGTATATAGAGGTTTCATCGTCTGATGAATCATCCTGTGTAGCCTGTGCAGTTGATGATTTATTTACACTCGGTTTCTCAGCTTGTTTTATTAGAGAAGCTGTTGGGGATACCGTAGGTAGAGAGCTGCCTGTATGGGTTAATAATGAACCCTATTCCTGGTATCGAAGCTGTAGGAATTAACCTTTCAGCTATACTGGACATGGTCTGTGCAAACATCGACCCAAAGGGGATTTATCTATTATGCTGACAAGCAAACCATTTTACACATGAACCGTCCTGTACCAGATCAGAGAGGATAATACAGTTATTGCAAGACAACATGATATGAGTGTTGGTGTTACTTTAAGTGTACTCTTGTCACCTTTTCCGCTCTTAGACATGATAAATAATCAGCACTTTCACAGTGTACTACACAATTTGTGACTGTAACCACTTTATTGTTCTAAAGTGATATCAATCTGACCCCTACCCATGCACCAGCATTGAGGATCAGAAGACCAACTGACAAACATATATTAAAGTCAGCAATCACACTAGCAGGCAGTCACATGTTATATATTAATCATTTGAGCACATAATCAACTACAAACACATTTTAAAGTATGTAGGAGTACATATTACTGAATTCTGTTTTATACAGATCTTAAAGTATTCAGACGCATTGCGAGGAAAACCACAGTAATGTACACAGACTCATATGCAATAGGCACTTAAACTTAACTATCCATACTGACAAAAGTAGATAGAAATTTAGTGCTGTATAACCCGTACTCGGTAGAGTGGGATACAGGGAGACTCACCTCACTTCCAAGATCGATCAATACGTTAGCGAACGCTGAGTGGATCCAGATGCTACTAGTGTACACCGCCGCTCTGGGAACTTTAAGTGAACACAGACGCACTGTGCATACAGACGCACTGGCCTTACAGACGCCTGTATTGCGACCGGGTCTCCTCGCGGTAGTGCTTAGTGAACACAGACGCAGCGGCTTATGCTGCGACTGAGACCCCTCGTGGTAGCGTCTGAAATGGAAGTGAGGCAACAGTTCATGGCGGGAGACTCGTGGAAACTGCTCATGAACTGGGGGAAACTGGGGGGAGGGGCTACCAGGAGAGCATCTAACTCCCCACCACTGACATCAACCCTAGGGATCGCAGCCTCATACAATTCCTGGTGCCTTATGATCCCTAAGGCCTAGCGCTGCAGCACCCGTGGTGGCGGCGCATCAGCTACTGTTTGGTAGTCTCCTTCCAATACAGTGCGACTACAGGAATTGATGCCTTACCTTCTCCCTGTGCTCCGGCCACAGCCTGGTCACGTCTGCTGGACCTGTGTTATGACTGTGATTTTTGTGAACCTGGTGTTAGTGAAGTCTGTGCGGGCGACTGGAGGACTATGTGTATATTAGGCTGGACTGTAGGAATCAGTGAGAAGGAGAAATCCCTGACCGGGGATTAAACCCGGGCCTCGGCAGAGGAAGCCATATCCAGACCACTGGATCACCAGGGACTTGGTGTTGATAGTAGGATGGTGAATGTATTGATGAGATAGAACTGGATATACTGTCACAGGAGTAGGTGCTTGTGTACTCAAGGTTACTATGAAATAGGTTCTCTGGAGTTGTGCAGAACTGAGCTGGTTACTGGTGAAATTGAGAACCGGACAGTTTACTGGTGAGGCTAGAACTGGGCAGGTTACCGGTGAGACTGGGAACCGCACTGTGAACCGGTATACTGGAACGCAACTGTAATCCGGGCTGGTATCGGATATAACTGGAAACACAACTGAAAGTAGAACGATGACTGTGGCTGTGACTTTAAGGCAAGGCTGAAGAACACTGCGGCTGTGGCTTTAAGACGAGACTGAAGAATACTGCAGCTGTGGCTTTAAGATGAGACTAGAATACTGCAGCTGTGTCTTTAAGACAAGACTGGAATACTGCAGCTGTGGCTTTAAGATGAGACTGTAGCATACTGCAGCTATGGCTTTAAGATGAGACTGTAGAATACTGCAGCTGTGACTTTAAGATGAGACTGTAGAATACTGCAGCTGTGTCTTTAAGATGAGACTGTGGAATACTGGATATCAATGGTAGCACAACTGTAATCCAGACTGGGTAGCAAAAGAGCAGAGTTTTACAGGAACCGAAGTACAAGTGTTACCTTTAGGGAGCTCAGCTTCTAAGCTCACACAGAGCTGTGTGTGACACAAGGAACTGGCAGAGTCTCCAACTCAAGTCTCCTGACTTATACTTCCTGGTCCTTGGTGAGCAGTGTCAGGTGATTCAGAGAGTCTCAGGCTGGCACAGGATTGGACAGCTCTAGGTCAGGTGAACAGTCACTGTCACGTGAGTACTCTAGACTAGGCTCTGATGTGGAGTGATGCCTAGCAGGCCGAAAGAACACTGAAGCCTGAACTTCTGCAAACAAACAAAAGATGCTAGCTTTTAAGCCTAACTTCAGATTGCTGAATTCAGATTCACACAGAAGATTAATCACCACAGGTGGAGCACGTTAACTCTGCACTCAGGAAACTCATGGTACTGACAAGCTGTTTATCCCAGTGAGCAAAAAGACACAGGATCCAGGACAGATGGCAGGGGTAAGTCACCAAATATGAGAACTACAGTGAGGATTGTGACAACCTGCTAGTATATCTAACACAGACGCCCGCCGAGACAGCACTGTACACATGGGTAAGCGTTGTTGCGACCCGGCGGAGAGTTGTTGGAGCGACTCTTTCCAATATGCGTATAAGACGCTGTTAAGAAAGATCGCTCAAAAACATAGTAAGACTATAAAAAAAGATTTTACTTACCGATAAATCTATTTCTCGTAGTCCGTAGTGGATGCTGGGACTCCGTCAGGACCATGGGGATTAGCGGCTCCGCAGGAGACAGGGCACAAAAATAAAAGCTTTAGGACTAGGTGGTGTGCACTGGCTCCTCCCCCTATGACCCTCCTCCAAGCCTCAGTTAGGATACTGTGCCCGGACGAGCGTACACAATAAGGAAGGATTTTGAATCCCGGGTAAGACTCATACCAGCCACACCAATCACACCGTACAACCTGTGATCTGAACCCAGTTAACAGTATGACAAACGTAGGAGCCTCTGAACAGACGGCTCACAACAATAACAACCCGATTTTTTTTTTTTTGTAACAATAACTATGTACAAGTATTGCAGACAATCCGCACTTGGGATGGGCGCCCAGCATCCACTACGGACTACGAGAAATAGATTTATCGGTAAGTAAAATCTTATTTTCTCTGACGTCCTAGTGGATGCTGGGACTCCGTCAGGACCATGGGGATTATACCAAAGCTCCCAAACGGGCGGGAGAGTGCGGATGACTCTGCAGCACCGAATGAGAGAACTCCAGGTCCTCTTTAGCCAGGGTATCAAATTTGTAGAATTTTACAAACGTGTTCTCCCCCGACCACGTAGCTGCTCGGCAGAGTTGTAATGCCGAGACCCCTCGGGCAGCCGCCCAAGATGAGCCCACCTTCCTTGTGGAATGGGCCTTGATAGATTTAGGCTGTGGCAGGCCTGCCACAGAATGTGCAAGTTGAATTGTGCTACAAATCCAACGAGCAATCGTCTGCTTAGAAGCAGGAGCACCCAGCTTGTTGGGTGCATACAGTATAAACAGCGAGTCAGATTTTCTGACTCCAGCCGTCCTTGAAATATATATTTTCAATGCCCTGACAACGTCCAGCAACTTGGAATCCTCCAAATCGCTAGTAGCCGCAGGCACCACAATAGGCTGGTTCAGGTGAAACGCTGAAACCACCTTAGGCAGAAACTGAGGACGCGTCCGCAGTTCTGCCCTGTCCGAATGGAAAATCAGATATGGGCTTTTATACGATAAAGCCGCCAATTCTGACACTCTCCTGGCTGAAGCCAGGGCCAGTAGCATGGTTACTTTCCATGTAAGATATTTCAAATCCACCGATTTGAGTGGCTCAAACCAATGGGATTTGAGAAAATCCAAAACTACATTAAGATCCCACGGAGCCACTGGGGGCACAACCGGGGGCTGTATATGTAGTACTCCTTTTACAAAAGTCTGGACTTCAGGAACTGAAGCCAATTCTTTCTGGAAGAAAATCGACAGGGCCGAAATTTGAACCTTAATGGACCCTAATTTGAGGCCCATAGACAATCCTGTTTGCAGGAAATGTAGGAATCGACCCAGTTAAAATTCCTCCGTCGGGGCTTCCTGGCCTCACACCACGCAACATATTTTCTCCAAATGCGGTGATAATGTTGTACAGTCACCTCCTTCCTGGCTTTTACCAGGGTAGGGATGACCTCTTCCGGAATGCCTTTTTCCCTTAGAATTCGGCGTTCAACCGCCATGCCGTCAAACGCAGCCGCGGTAAGTCTTGGAATAGACACGGTCCCTGCTGAAGCAGGTCCCGTCTTAGAGGTAGAGGCCACGGATCTTCCGTGAGCATCTCCTGAAGTTCCGGGTACCAAGTTCTTCTTGGCCAATCCGGAGCCACGAGTATCGTTCTTACTCCCCTTTGCCGTATAATTCTCAGTACTTTTGGTATGAGAGGCAGAGGAGGAAACACATACACTGACTGGAACACCCACGGTGTTACCAGAGCGTCCACAGCTATTGCCTGAGGGTCTCTTGACCTGGCGCAAAACCTGTCCAGTTTTTTGTTGAGGCGGGACGCCATCATATCCACCTTTGGTTTTTCCCAACGGTTCACAATCATGTGGAAGACTTCTGGATGAAGTCCCCACTCTCCCGGGTGTAGATCGTGTCTGCTGAGGAAGTCCGCTTCCCAGTTGTCCACTCCCGGAATGAACACTGCTGACAGTGCTATCACATGATCTTCCGCCCAGCGAAGAATCCTTGCAGCTTCTGCCATTGCCCTCCTGCTTCTTGTGCCGCCCTGTCTGTTTACGTGGGCGACTGCCGTGATGTTGTCCGACTGGATCAACACCGGCTGACCCTGAAGCAGGGGTTTTGCCAGGCTTAGAGCATTGTAAATCGCTCTTAGCTCCAGTATATTTATGTGAAGAGACATCTCCAGGCTTGACCACACTCCCTGGAAGTTTCTTCCCTGTGTGACCGCTCCCCAGCCTCTCAGACTGGCATCCGTGGTCACCAGGACCCAGTCCTGTATGCCGAATCTGCGGCCCTCTAACAGATGAGCACTCTGCAACCACCACAGAAGAGACACCCTTGTCCGTGGAGACAAAGTTATCCGCTGATGCATCTGCAGATGCGATCCGGACCATTTGTCCAGCAGATCCCACTGAAAAGTTCGTGCGTGGAATCTGCCGAATGGAATCGCTTCGTAAGAAGCCACCATTTTTCCCAGGACTCTTGTGCATTGATGCACAGACACTTTTCCTGGTTTTAGGAGGTTCCTGACAAGTTCGGATAACTCCCTGGCTTTCTCCTCCGGAAGAAACACCTTTTTCTGAACCGTGTCCAGAATCATTCCCAGGAACAGCAGACGTGTCGTCGGGGTCAATTGAGATTTTGGAAAATTCAGAATCCACCCGTGCTGTTGCAGCACTACTTGGGTTAGTGCTACTACGTCCTCCAGCTGTTCTCTGGACCTTGCCCTTATCAGGAGATCGTCCAAGTAAGGGATAATTAATACGCCTTTTCTTCGCAGAAGAAACATCATTTCGGCCATTACCTTGGTAAAGACCCGAGGTGCCGTGGACAATCCAAACGGCAGCGTCTGAAACTGATAATGACAGTTTTGCACCACGAACCTGAGGTACCCTTGATGTGAAGGGCAAATTGGGACATGCAGGTAAGCATCCTTGATGTCCAGGGACACCATAAAGTCCCCTTCTTCCAGATTCGCTATCACTGCTCTGAGTGACTCCATCTTGAACTTGAATTTTTGTATGTACAGGTTCAAAGATTTCAGATTTAGAATAGGTCTTACCGAGCCGTCCGGCTTCGGTACCACAAATAGTGTGGAATAATACCCCTTTCCCTGTTGTAGGAGGGGTACCTTGACTATCACCTGCTGAGAATACAGCTTGTGAATGGCTTCCAATACCGTCGCCCTGTCTGAGGGAGACGTTGGCAGAGCAGACTTTAGGAACCGGCGAGGGGGAGACTTCTCGAATTCCAACCTGTAACCCTGAGATACTACCTGCAGGATCCAGGGGTCCACCTGTGAGTGAGCCCACTGTGCGCTGAAATTCTTGAGTCGACCCCCCACCGCCCCTGAGTCCGCTTGTAAAGCCCCAACGTCATGCTGAGGGCTTTGCAGAAGCCGGGGAGGGCTTCTGCTCCTGGGAGGGAGCTGCTTGGTGCACTCTCTTACCCTTTCCTTTGCCTCGGGGCAGATATGACTGTCCTTTTGCCCGCTTGTTCTTATAGGAACGAAAGGACTGCGGCTGAAAAGACGGTGTCTTTTTCTGTTGGGAGGGTACCTGAGGTAAAAAGGTGGATTTCCCGGCTGTTGCCGTGGCCACCAATCCGATAGACCGACCCCAAATAATTCCTCCCCTTTATACGGCAATACTTCCATATGCCGTTTGGAATCCGCATCACCTGACCACTGTCGCGTCCATAAACTTCTTCTGGCAGATATGGACATCGCACTTACTCTCGATGCCAGAGTGCAAATATCCCTCTGAGCATCTCGCATATAAAGAAAAGCATCCTTTAATTGCTCTATAGTCAATAAAATACTGTCCCTATCCAGGGTATCAATATTTTCAGTCAGGGAATCCGACCAAACCACCCCAGCACTGCACATCCATGCTGAGGCGATGGCTGGTCGCAGTATAACACCAGTATGAGTGTATATACTTTTCAGGGTAGTTTCCAGCCTCCTATCAGCTGGATCCTTGAGGGCGGCCGTTTCAGGAGACGGTAACGCCACTTGTTTTGATAAGCGTGTGAGTGCCTTATCCACCCTAGGGGGTGTTTCCCAGCGCGCCCTAACCTCTGGCGGGAAAGGCTATAATGCCAATAACTTCTTTGAAATTAGCAGTTTTCTATCGGAGTTAACCCACGCTTCATCACACACTTCATTCAATTCCTCTGATTCAGGAAAAACTACAGGTAGTTTTTTCAGACCCCACATAATACCCCTTTTTGTGGTACTTGCAGTATCAGAGATATGCAAAGCCTCCTTCATTGCCGTGATCATATAACGTGTGGCCCTACTGGAAAATACGTTTGTTTCTTCACCGTCGACACTAGATTCGGTGTCCGTGTCTGGGTCTGTGTCGACCGACTGAGGTAAAGGGCGTTTTACAGCCCCTGACGGTGTCTGAGACGCCTGGACAGGTACTAACTGGTTTGCCGGCCGTCTCATGTCGTCAACTGATTTTTGTAACGTGCTGACATTATCACGTAATTCCATAAACAAAGCCATCCATTCCGGTGTCGACTCCCTAGGGGGTGACATCACCATTACCGGCAATTGCTCCGCCTCCACACCAACATCGTCCTCATACATGTCGACACACACGTACCGACACACAGCAGACACACAGGGAATGCTCTTATCGAAGACAGGACCCCACTAGCCCTTTGGGGAGACAGAGGGAGAGTTTGCCAGCACACACCCAAGCGCTATAAATATATAGGAACAACCCTACAGAAGTGTTGTTTCCTTTATAGCAGCTTAATATATCAATATCGCCAAAAAAGTGCCCCCCCTCTCTGTTTTTTTACCCTGTTTCTGTAGTGCAGTGCAGGGGAGAGTCCTGCGAGCCTTCCTCGCAGCGGAGCTGTGCAGGAAAATGGCGCTGTGTGCTGAGGAGATAGGCCCCGCCCCCTATTTCGGCGGGCTCTTCTCCCGGTGTTTGTGAGACCTGGCAGGGGTTAAATACATCCATATAGCCCCAGGGGTTATATGTGATGTATTTTTAGCCAGAACAAGGTATTATCATTGCTGCCCAGGGCGCCCCCCCCCCCAGCGCCCTGCACCCTCAGTGACCGCTGGTGTGAAGTGTGCTGACAACAATGGCGCACAGCTGCAGTGCTGTGCGCTACCTCATGAAGACTGAAAAGTCTTCTGCCGCCGGTTTCTGGACCTCTTCACTTTTCGGCATCTGCAAGGGGGTCGGCGGCGCGGCTCCGGGACCGGACTCCATGGCTGGGCCTGTGTTCGATCCCTCTGGAGCTAATGGTGTCCAGTAGCCTAAGAAGCCAATCCATCCTGCACGCAGGTGAGTTCACTTCTTCTCCCCTAAGTCCCTCGTTGCAGTGAGCCTGTTGCCAGCAGGACTCACTGAAAATAAAAAACCTAATAACTTTTTCTAAGCAGCTCTTTAGGAGAGCCACCTAGATTGCACCCTGCTCGGACGGGCACAAAAACCTAACTGAGGCTTGGAGGAGGGTCATAGGGGGAGGAGCCAGTGCACACCACCTAGTCCTAAAGCTTTTATTTTTGTGCCCTGTCTCCTGCGGAGCCGCTAATCCCCATGGTCCTGACGGAGTCCCAGCATCTACTAGGACGTCAGAGAAAAATAAAATAAGAAAGCTTAGGGCTGCACTAGAACAGCAGCCCTCTGACCATGGTCCAGCTCCTGCCGCACCAAACAAAAAACTGATTTGCCTGAGCCAGTGGGCGGGGATATATGGACGGGCCCGTTGCATCCTAAGAGGCCTGAAAGCTTGTGATCGTTTGGTGCCAATCCGCTGTCGATCCATCATATCCCATTGTTATCCTGTGGATAACCTGTGGACCCTGCCGGAGAAATATGTATACTGATGGTTGGGGGCCCTCCTGTTCACACTGCACAAGATCGAGAAGGGGAAGACTATAGACATAGGCGTGCGCACGGGGGGTGCCTGGTGCACACAGGCACCCCCTAATGTCCGGCACCCCCCGCACGTCTCACGCCTGTGATCTGTTGTGCTGCCGATGTGAAGATGTGGCGCCACCAGCGGCTCTGCAGTCACACATCTGAACAGAGCCGCCTGCGGTAGCGCCGGAGTGGGTGCACTGCGGGCTGCGGCGCCGGTACTGTGACTGTTGGTGGGGCACTGTAGTCAGCGTATGTATGATAGCCCCTAAGAAATATGGTGGATGCTCTGGGAGGAGGGCTACTGCGCATGCCTGGCTGCAGCAGCTCCTCCTCCCATCATCCTTTGCGGAGTCAGTGAGACTCCGGGCACTGCGCCACCACTGAGCCCGGACCCTGCTACCCTCCACCACAAAATGCAGGGGCGGACCAGCGCACGATGATATCTATTTTTGATCAAAGTAAGGCAGCTTACATGTATTCAAAAGCGTCTGTGTGTGTATATATATATATATATATACTCAGTATGTATATATGTTTAAGTATGTATATATATATATATATATATATATATATAATAAGAATTTACTTACCGATAATTCTATTTCTCGTAGTCCGTAGTGGATGCTGGGGACTCCGTCAGGACCATGGGGAATAGCGGGCTCCGCAGGAGACAGGGCACATCTAAAAAGCTTTTTAGGTCACATGGTGTGTACTGGCTCCTCCCCCTATGACCCTCCTCCAAGCCTCAGTTAGGTACTGTGCCCGGACGAGCGTACACAATAAGGAAGGATCTTGAATCCCGGGTAAGACTCATACCAGCCACACCAATCACACCGTACAACTTGTGATCTGAACCCAGTTAACAGTATGATAACAAAACGAAGTAGCCTCTGAAAAAATGGCTCACAACAATAGTAATAACCCGATTTTTGTAACAATAACTATGTACAAGCATTGCAGACAATCCGCACTTGGGATGGGCGCCCAGCATCCACTACGGACTACGAGAAATAGAATTATCGGTAAGTAAATTCTTATTTTCTCTAACGTCCTAGTGGATGCTGGGGACTCCGTCAGGACCATGGGGATTATACCAAAGCTCCCAAACGGGCGGGAGAGTGCGGATGACTCTGCAGCACCGAATGAGAGAACTCCAGGTCCTCTTTAGCCAGAGTATCAAATTTGTAAAATTTTACAAACGTGTTCTCCCCTGACCACGTAGCTGCTCGGAAAAGTTATAATGCCGAGACTCCTCGGGCAGCCGCCCAGGATGAGACCACCTTCCTTGTGGAATGGGCATCTACATATTTCGGCTGTGGCAGGCTTGCCACAGAATGTGCAAGCTGAATTGTACTACAAATCTAGCGTGCAATAGACTGCTTAGAAGCAGGAGCACCCAGCTTGTTGGGTGCATACAATATAAACAGCAAGTCAGACTTTCTGACTCCAGCCGTCCTAACTATATATATATATATATATATATATATATATATTTTTAGGGCCCTGACAACGTCTAGTAACTTGGAGTCCTCCAAGTCCCCAGTAGCCGCAGGCACCACAATAGGTTGTTTCAGGTGACAACGCTGACACCCCTTTAGGAAGAAACTGGAGACGAGTCCCAGTTCTGCCCTGTTCAAATGGAAAATTCTAATATGGGGTTTTGTAAAACAAAACCGCCCATTCTTTTTGACAATCGCCTGGCCGAGGCCAGGACTAACCACATGGTCACTTTCCATGTGAGATATTGGTCAACAGCATGGTCACTTTCCATGTGAGATATTTCAAATCCACAGATTTGAGCGGTTCAAACCAATATGATTTTAAGGAATCCCAACACTATGTTGAGATCTCACGGTGCCCCTAGAGGCACAAAAGAACTGTATATGGAATACACCCTTTACAATCTGGACTTCAGGAACTGAAGTCAATTTTTTCTGGAAGAAAATCTACAGGGCCGAAATTTAAATCTTAATGAACCCCAATTTGAGACTCAAAACACTCCTGTTTTCAGGAAGTGCAGAATCGACCTAGTTGAATTTCCTTCGTGGAGCCTTCCTGGCCTTACCCACGCAACATATTTTCACCACATGTGGTGATGATGTTGTGCGGTCACCTCCTTCCTGGCTTTGACCAAGGTAGGTATGACCTCTTATGGAATGCCTTTTTCCCTTCAGAATCCGGTATTCAACCGCCATGCCGTCAAACGCAGCCGCGGTAATTCTTGGAAAAGACATGGTACTTGCTGAAGCAAGTCCCTTCTTAGCTCCCCAGGCCCTTAGTCCTCTGTGAGCATCTCTTGAAGCTCCGGGTACCAAGTCCCTCTTGGCCCATCCGGAGCCACTAGTATAGTTCATACTCCTCTATGTCTTATAATTCTCAATACCTTGGTTATGAGAAACAGAGGAGGGAACCCATACACTTACTGGTACACCCACGGTGTTACCAGAACATCCACAGCTATCGCCTGAAGGTCTCATGACCTGGCGGAATACCTGTCCCGTTTTTCGGGCGGGACGCTATCATGTCCACCTTTGGTCTTTGCCAACGGTCCACAATCATGCTGAAAAACTTCCCTATGAAGTTTCCACTCTCCCGGGTGGAGGTCATGCCTGCTGAGGAAGTCTGCTTCCCAGTCGTCCACTCCCGGAAAGAACACTGCTGACAGTGCTATCACATGATTTTCCGCCTAGCGAAAAATCCTTGCAGTTTTGTCACTGCCCTCCTGCTTCTTGTGCCGCCCTTTCTGTTTACGTGGGCGACTGCCGTGATGTTATCCCACTGGATCAATACCGGCTGACCTTGAAGCAGAGGTCTTGCTAAGTTTAGAGCCTTATAAATTTGCTCTAAGCTTATTTATGCAGAGAGAATTCTCCAGACTTAATCACACTTCCCTGGAAATTTTTTCCCTGTGTGACTGTTCTCCAGCCTCTCAGGCTGGCCTCCGTGGTCACCGGCATCCAATCCTGAATGCCAAATCTGCGGCCCTCTAGAAGATGAGCACTCTGTAATCACCACAGGAGAGACACCCTTGTCCTTGGATATAGGGTTATCCGCTGATGCATCTGAGGATGCGATCCGGACCATTTGTCCAGCAGATCCCACCGAAGAGTTCTTGCGGGAAATCTGCCGAATGGAATTGCTTCGTAATAAGCCACCATTTTTACCAGGACTCTTGTGCAATGATGCACTGACACTTTTCCTGGTTTTAGGAGGATCCCGATTAGCTCGGAGAACTCCCTGGCTTTCTCCACTGGGAGAAACACGTTTTTCTGGACTGTGTCCAGAATCATCCCTATGAACAGTAGACGTGTCATCGGAAAAAGCTGCGATTTTGGAATATTTAGAATCCACTCGTGCTGACGTAGAACTACTTAAGATAGTGCTACTCCGACCTCCAACTGTTCTCTGGACCTTGCCCTTATCAGGAAAGCGTCCATGTTTCCTTTTAAGAAAAATCATCATTCCGGCCATTACCTTGGTAAAGACCCGCGGCGCCGTGGACAACCCAAACGGCAGCGTCTGAACTGATAGTGACAGTTCTGTACCAGGAACCTGAAGTACCCTTGGTGAGAAGGGCAAATTTGGACCTGTAGGTAAGCGTCCCTGATATCCAGTGACACCATATCGTCCCCTTCTTCCTGGTTCGCTATCACTGCTCTGAGTGACTCCATCTTGATTTGAACGCTTGTATGTAAGTGTTCAAATATTTCAGATCTCACCGAGCCGGTTGGCTTCAGTACCACAATATAGTGTGGAATACTATCCCCTTCCATGTTGTAAGAGGGGTACTTTGATTATCACCTGCTGGGAATACAGCCTGTGAATTGTGTGAGGGGGAGATGTCTCGAATTTCCAATGTACACCTGGGATACTACATGTAGGATCCCGGAGTTCCCTTGCGAGTGAGCCCCCTGCGTACTGAAACTCTTGAGATGACCCCCTACCGCACCTGAGTCCGCTTGTACGGCCCCAGCGTTATGCTGCGGACTTGGCAGAAGCTGTGAGGGGCTTCTGTTCCTGGGAATGGGCTGCTTGCTGCAGTCTTCTTCCCTTTCCTCTACCCCTGGGCAGATATGACTGGCCTTTGCCCGCCTGCCCCTATGGGGACGAAAGGACTGAGACTGAAAAGACTGTGTCCTTTTTTGCCGATATGTGATTCGGGGTAACAAAAAGTGGATTTTTCAGCTGTTGCCATGGCCACCAGGTCCGATGGACCGCCCCTTTATACGGCAATACTTCCACATGCCGTCTGGAATCTGCCTCACCTGACCACTGTCGTGTCTTCGTCTGGCAGATATGTAAATCACATTTACTCTTGATGCCAGAATGCAAATATCCCTCTGCGCATCACGCATATATAGAAATGCATCCTTAAAATGCTCTATAGTCAATAAAATCTTGTCCCTGTCAAGGGTATCAAAATTTTCAGTCAGGAAATCCGACCAAGCCCCCTCAGCGCTGCACATCCAGGCTGAGGCGATTGCTGGTCGTAGTATAACACCAGTATGTGTGTATATACTGTCATGATATTTTTCAGCTTCCTATCAGCTGGCTTCTTGAGGGCGGCCGTATCTAGAGACGGTAACGCCATGTTTTTATAAGCGTGTGAGCGCCTTATCCACCCTAAGGTGTGTTTCCCAACTCGCCCTTACTTCTGGCGGGAAAGGGTATACCGCCCATAACTTTCTATCGGAGGAACCCCACGTATCATCACACACTTCATTTAATTTATCTGATTCAGGCAAAACTACAAGTAGTTTATTCACACCCTACAAAATACCCTTATTTGTGGTACTTGTAGTATCAGAAATATGTAACAGCTCCTTCATTGCCCTTAACATGTAACTCGTGGCCCTAAAGGAAAATTACGTATGTTTCTTCACCGTCGACACTGGGGTCAGTGTCCATGTCTGTGTCTGTCGACCGACTGAGGTAAATGGGCGTTTTTACAAGCCCCTGACGGTGTCTGAGACGCCTGGACCGGTACTAATTTGTCCGCCGGCCATCTCATGTCGTCAACCGTCTTGCAGCGTGTTGACATTATCACGTAATTCCATAAGTAGACCATCCATTCCGGTGTCGACTCCCTAGAGAGTGACATCAACATTACAGGCAATTTGCTCCGCCTCCTCACCAACATTTTCCTCATACATGTCGACACACACGTACCGACATACAGCACACACACAGGGAATGCTCTGATAGAGGACAGGACCCACTAGCCCTTTGGGGAGACAGAGGGAGAGTTTGCCAGCACACACCAAAAGCGCTATAATGTATATAACAACCCTAGAAGGTGTTGTTTCTATATATGCGCTCTTAATATATCATTATATCGCCAATTTATGCCCCCCTTCTCTTTTAACCCTGTTTCTGTAGTGCAGTGCAGGGGAGAGTGGGAGCCTTCCTCACCAGCGGAGCTGATCAGGAAAATGGCGCTGAGTGCTGAGGAGAATAAGCTCCGCCCCCTTTTCGGCTGGCTTTTCCTCCCGGTTTTTTAATAACTGGCCTGGGTTAAAATACATACATATAGCCTTAATGGCTATATGTGATGTATTTATTTGCCAAATAGGTATTTATATTGCTGCCCAGGGCGCCCCCAGCAGCGCCCTGCACCCTCAGTGACCGTGTCAGTGAGCCGTGTGACAACAATGGCGCACAGCTGCAGTGCTGTGCGCTACCTCTCTGAAGACTGTGAAGTCTTCTGCCGCCTGTTTCCGGACCTCCGTTCCGCCGTCTTTCTTCAGCGTCTGTAAGGGGGATCGGCGGCGCGGCTCCGGGACGAACCCCAGGCTGACCTGTGTTCCGACTCCCTCTGGAGCTCAGTGTCCAGTAGCCTAAGACTTCAATCCTCCTGCACGCAGGTGAGTTGCCAGTCTCTCCCCTAAGTCCCTCGTTGCAGTGATCCTGTCGCCAGCAGGAATCACTGATTAGAAACCTAAAAAAAAACCTTTACTAAATAGCTCCTTAAGAGAGCCATCCAGTTTGCACCCTTCTCGGACGGGCACAAAAACCTAACTGAGGCTTGGAGGAGGGTCATAGGGGGAGGAGCCAGTACACACCATGTGACCTAAAAAGCTTTTTAGATGTGCCCTGTCTCCTGCGGAGCCCGCTATTCCCCATGGTCCTGACGGAGTCCCCAGCATCCACTAGGACGTTAGAGAAATATATTTATATATAGATGCTAAGTGGATGGTGGCACTTACAGGACTTTAAAGCATGCTGCGTTCCTCTGCTGAGATGTCAACGTTTCAATTTATTCAATACATTTTCGTCAGGACAATAATTTTCATTATGTCCTGATGAAAATTTATTGAATAAATTGAAACATTGACAACTCATGCTTTAAAGTCCTGCAAATGCCGCCATCCACTTAGCATCTATTGTTTCTACTGGAGGGCAGCAAGGCCAGTTGTGAATAGGGAGGCCAATTCCGAGATTGGGATTGGGATCTGCGGGATCCCGGCCCCAAAACACCAGGGTTTGACTCCTGAGATTGGCGCTACCAATCACAGGATTGTACTGCGTATGCACAGTTCCCTGCTCCACTTCCCCCGGCAGCTTCTCTCCCGAGTGTGTGTAACCCTTTTTTTAATATATATGTGTATACAAGTCCATTAGGCGGTGATAGACACGCCCAGTAGGCGGTGCTAGGCACGCCCAGTAGGCGGTGCTAGGCACGCCACTCCAGTCGTGCACCCCCTTATAAAATGTGCTGTGCACGCCTATGACTATAGACAATGATATAGATTTTTGAATAAAGTTCCAACATATATCAGCACAATGCTATACAATAAGGAAGACAAAGCAAATATAGGGGCAGAGTTAACAACAAGTGTAATTCTTGTTATCACTCATTACGTACGTTAAATGCTGCTTCAGCCAATCCGCATGAAAGGTAGGAGTTCATTGGCTGTTGCACCATCTAGCATATGTAATGAGTGATAACAAGAATATCACGCACTAAGGGGGTCATTCTGACCCGATCGCATGCTGCAGTTTTTTGCAGCGTAGCGATCGGGTCAGAACTGCGCCTGCGCATGGCCGCTCGTTGCTGCGCTACGATCACCTCTGCCTGATTGACAGGCAGAGGCGGTCGATGGGCGGGAGGGGGCGAAACGGCGGCGTTTGTCCGCCATTTCGTGGGCGTGGTCCAGCCAACGCAGGCGTGGCCACACCGTGCGGGGAGTGGCACGCAGCCGCTGCGGGCCTGGGAATGATGAGTAGCTCCCGGCCAGCACGCTAAAGCTGTACTGGTCGGGAGCTACTCTTGAAGTGCAAAGGCATCGCCGCTGTGTGATGCCTTTGCACTTCTGCGGGGAGGGCCGGAACTGACATGACACCCATTAGAACAACTGAATTTCCCCCATAGTGTGTGTGTGTATACATATATATATAATAAGAATTTACTTACCGATAATTCTATTTCTCGTAGTCCGTAGTGGATGCTGGGGACTCCGTCAGGACCATGGGGAATAGCGGCTCCGCAGGAGACAGGGCACAAAAGTAAAAGCTTTAGGATCAGGTGGTGTGCACTGGCTCCTCCCCCCATGACCCCCCTCCAAGCCTCAGTTAGGATACTGTGCCCGGACGAGCGTACACAATAAGGAAGGATTTTGAATCCCGGGTAAGACTCATACCAGCCACACCAATCACACTGTACAACCTGTGAACTGAACCCAGTTAACAGCATGATAACAGCGGAGCCTCTGAAAAGATGGCTCACAACAATAATAACCCGATTTTTGTAACAATAACTATGTACAAATATTGCAGACAATCCGCACTTGGGATGGGCGCCCAGCATCCACTACGGACTACGAGAAATAGAATTATCGGTAAGTAAATTCTTATTTTCTCTAACGTCCTAAGTGGATGCTGGGGACTCCGTCAGGACCATGGGGATTATACCAAAGCTCCCAAACGGGCGGGAGAGTGCGGATGACTCTGCAGCACCGAATGAGAGAACTCCAGGTCCTCCTCAGTCAGGGTGTGCCCCTGACCAAGTATCAGCTCGGCAAAGTTGTAAAGCCGAGACCCCTCGGGCAGCAGCCCAAGATGAGCCCACCTTCCTTGTGGAATGGGCATTTACATATTTTGGCTGTGGCAGGCCTGCCACAGAATGTGCAAGCTGAATTGTACTACACATCCAACTAGCAATCGTCTGCTTAGAAGCAAGAGCACCCAGTTTGTTGGGTGCATACAAGATAACAGCAAGTCAGTTTTCCTGACTCCAGCCGTCCTGGAAACTATATTTTCAGGGCCCTGACAACATCTAGCAACTTGGAGTCCTCCAAGTCCCTAGTAGCCGCAGGTACCACAATAAGCTGGTTCAGGTGAAACACTGACACCACCTTAGGGAGAAACTGGGGATGAGTCCGCAGCTCTGCCCTGTCCGAATGGACAATCAGATATGGGCTTTTTTGAGACAAACGCCGCCAATTCTGACACTCGCCTGGCCGAGGCCAGGGCCAACAACATGGTCACTTTCCCTGTGAGATATTTCAAATCCACAGATTTGAGCGGTTTAAACCAATGTGAATATAGGAATCCCAGAACTACGTTGAGATCCCACAGTGCCACTGGAGGCACAAAAGGGGGTTGTATATGCAGTACTCCCTTGACAAACTTCTGGACTTCAGGAACTGAAGCCAATTCTTTCTGGAAGAAAATTGACAGGGCCGAAATTTGAACCTTAATGGACCCCAATTTGAGGCACATAGACACTCCTGTTTGCAGGAAATGCAGGAAACGACCGAGTTGAAATTTCTTCATGGGGCCTTCCTGGCCTCACACCACGCAACATATTTTCGCCACATGTGGTGATAATGTTGTGCGGTCACCTCCTTCCTGGCTTTGACCAGGGTAGGAATGACCTCTTCCGGAATGCCTTTTTCCCTTAGGATCCGGCGTTCAACCGCCATGCCGTCAAACGCAGCTGCGGTAAGTCTTGGAACAGACATGGTACTTGCTGAAGCAAGTCCCTTCTTAGCGGCAGAGGCCATGAGTCCTCTGTGAGCATCTCTTGAAGTTCCGGGTACCAAGTCCTTCTTGGCCAATCCGGAGCCACGAGTATAGTTCTTACTCCTCTACGTCTTATAATTCTCAATACCTTGGGTATGAGAAGCAGAGGAGGGAAGACATACACCGACTGGTACACCCACGGTGTTACCAGAAACGTCCACAGCTATTGCCTGAGGGTCTTTTGACCTGGCGCAATACTTGTCCAGTTTTTTGTTCAGGCGGGACGCCATCATGTCCACCTTTGGTCTTTTCCAACGGTTCACAATCATGTGGAAGACTTCCCGATGAAGTCCCCACTCTCCCGGGTGGAGGTTGTGCCTGCTGAGGAAGTCTGCTTCCCAGTTGTCCACTCCCGGAATGAACACTGCTGACAGTGCTATCACATGATTTTCCGCCCAGCGAAAAATCCTTGCAGTTTCTGCCATTGCCCTCCTGCTTCTTGTGCCGCCCTGTCTGTTTACGTGGGCGACTGCCGTGATGTTGTCCCACTGGATCAATACCGGCTGACCTTGAAGCAGAGGTCTTGCTAAGCTTAGAGCATTGTAAATTGCCCTTAGCTCCAGTATATTTATGTGGAGAAAAATCTCCAGACTTGATCACACTCCCTGGAAATTTTTTCCCTGTGTGACTGCTCCCCAGCCTCTCAGGCTGGCCTCCGTGGTCACCAGCATCCAATCCTGAATGCCGAATCTGCGGCCCTCTAGAAGATGAGCACTCTGTAACCACCACAGGAGAGACACCCTTGTCCTTGGAGATAGGGTTATCCGCTGATGCATCTGAAAATGCGATCCGGACCATTTGTCCAGTAGATCCCACTGAAAAGTTCTTGCGTGGAATCTGCCGAATGGAATCGCTTCGTAATAAGCCACCATTTTTCCCAGGACTCTTGTGCAATGATGCACTGACACTTTTCCTGGTTTTAGGAGGTTCCTGACTAGCTCGGATAACTCCCTGGCTTTCTCCTCCGGGAGAAACACCTTTTTCTGGACTGTGTCCAGAACCATCCCTAGGAACAGCAGACGTGTCGTCGGAAACGGCTGTGATTTTGGATATTTAGAATCCACCCGTGCTGTCGTAGAACTACTTGAGATAGTGCTACTCCGACTTCCAACTGTTCTCTGGACCTTGCCCTTATCAGGAGATCGTCCAAGTAAGGGATAATTAAGACGCCTTTTCTTTGAAGAAGAATCATCATTTTGGCCATTACTTTGGTAAAGACCCGGGGTGCCGTGCACAATCCAAACGGCAGCGTCTGAAACTGATAGTGACAGTTCCGTACCACGAACCTGAGGTACCCTTGGTGAGAAGGGCAATTTGGGACATGGAGGTAAGCATCCTTGATGTCCAGGGACACCATATAGTCCCCTTCTTCCTGGTTCGCTATCACTGCTCTGAGTGACTCCATCTTGATTTGAACCTTTGTATGTAAGTGTTCAAAGATTTCCCATTTAGAATAGGTCTCACCGAGCCGTCTGGCTTCAGTACCACAATATAGTGTGGAATAATACCCCTTTCCTTGTTGTAGGAGGGGTACTTTGATTATCACCTGCTGGGAATACAGCTTGTGAATTGTTTCCAATACTGCCTCCCTGTCGGAGGAAGACGTTGGTAAAGCAGACATCAGGAGCCTGCGAGGGGGAGACGTCTCGAATTTCCAGTCTGTACCCCTGGGATACTACTTGTAGGATCCAGGGGTCCACTTGCGAGTGAGCCCACTACGCGCTGAAACTCTTGAGACGACCCCCCACCGCACTTGAGTCCGCTTGTACGGCCCCAGCGTCATGCTGAGGACTTGGCAGAAGCTGTGGAGGGCTTCTGTTCCTGGGAATGGGCTGCCTGCTGCAGTCTTCTTCCCTTTCCTCTATCCCTGGGCAGATATGACTGGCCTTTTGCCCGCTTGCCCTTATGGGGACGAAAGGACTGAGGCTGAAAAGACGGTGTCTTTTTCTGCTGAGATGTGATTTGGGGTAAAAAAGGTGGATTTTCCAGCTGTTGCCGAGGCCACCAGGTCCGATGGACCGACCCCAAATAACTCCTCCCCTTTATACGGCAATACTTCCATGTGCCGTTTGGAATCTGCATCACCTGACCACTGTCGTGTCCATAAACATCTTCTGGCAGATATGGACATCGCACTTACTCTTGATGCCAGAGTGCAAATATCCCTCTGTGCATCTCGCATATATAGAAATGCATCCTTTAAATGCTCTATAGTCAATAAAATACTGTCCCTGTCAAGGGTATCAATATTTTCAGTCAGGGAATCCGACCAAGCCACCCCAGCGCTGCACATCCAGGCTGAGGCGATCGCTGGTCGCAGTATAACACCAGTATGTGTGTATATACCTTTTTAGGATATTTTCCAGCCTCTCAGCTGGCTCCTTGAGGGCGGCCCTATCTGGAGACGGTACCGCCACTTGTTTTGATAAGCGTGTGAGCGCCTTATCCACCCTAAAGGGTGTTTCCCAACGCGCCCTAACTTCTGGCGGGAAAGGGTATACCGCCAATAATTTTCTATCGGGGGAAACCCACGCATCATCACACACTTCATTTAATTTATCTGATTCAGGAAAAACTACAGGTAGTTTTTTCACACCCCACATAATACCCTTCTTGTGGTACTTGTAGTATCAGAAATATGTAACACCTCCTTCATTGCCCTTAACATGTAACGTGTGGCCCTAAAGGAAAATACGTTTGTTTCTTCACCGTCGACACTGGAGTCAGTGTCGACCGACTGAGGTAAATGAGCGTTTTACAGCCCCTGACGGTGTTTGAGACGCCTGGACAGGTACTAATTTGTTTGCCGGCCGTCTCATGTCGTCAACCGACCTTGCAGCGTGTTGACATTATCACGTAATTCCTTAAATAAGCCATCCATTCCGGTGTCGACTCCCTAGAGAGTGACATCACCATTTCAGGCAATTGCTCCGCCTCCTCACCAACATCGTCCTCATACATGTCGACACACACGTACCGACACACAGCACACACACAGGGAATGCTCTGATAGAGGACAGGACCCCACTAGCCCTTTGGGGAGACAGAGGGAGAGTTTGCCAGCACACACCAAAAACGCTATAATTATACAGGGACAACCTTTATATAAGTGTTTTTCCCTTATAGCATTTTAATATATATATACATATCGCCAAATAAGTGCCCCCCCTCTCTGTTTTAACCCTGTTTCTGTAGTGCAGTGCAGGGGAGAGCCTGGGAGCCTTCCCACCAGCATTTCTGTGAGGGAAAATGGCGCTGTGTGCTGAGGAGAATAGGCCCCGCCCCCTTTTCGGCGGGCTTCTTCTCCCGTTTTTCTGAGACCTGGCAGGGGTTAAATACATCCATATAGCCCCCAGGGGCTATATGTGATGTATTTTTAGCCAGAATAAGGTACTATCATTGCTGCCCAGGGCGCCCCCCCCCCAGCGCCCTGCACCCTCAGTGACCGCTGCTATGAAGTGTGCTGACAACAATGGCGCACAGCTGCAGTGCTGTGCGCTACCTTATGAAGACTGAAGAGTCTTCTGCCGCCGTTTCTGGACCTCTTCACTTTTCGGCATCTGCAAGGGGGTCGGCGGCGCGGCTCTGGGACGAACCCCAGGGTGAGACCTGTGTTCCGACTCCCTCTGGAGCTAATGGTGTCCAGTAGCCTAAGAAGCCAATCCATCCTGCACGCAGGTGAGTTCACTTCTCTCCCCTAAGTCCCTCGTAGCAGTGAGCCTGTTGCCAGCAGGACTCACTGAAAATAAAAAACCTAACAAACTTTTACTCTAAGCAGCTCTTTAGGAGAGCCACCTAGATTGCACCCTTCTCGGCCGGGCACAAAAATCTAACTGAGGCTTGGAGGGGGGTCATGGGGGGAGGAGCCAGTGCACACCACCTGATCCTAAAGCTTTTACTTTTGTGCCCTGTCTCCTGCGGAGCCGCTATTCCCCATGGTCCTGACGGAGTCCCCAGCATCCACTTAGGACGTTAGAGAAATATATATATAGAATCACGTCGATCCCACAACTCCACAGTTAAGGTATAGACAGAACCAGCACACTGCACAGTATTCAAACCGTTTTTACTCCATGTGTCAAGCAGCTATAAACAGGCTCAGCAAATACTCATCGTTGTACAGCAGGTGTAAACCACTGGCAAGCTCCCAGCCGTTTTCGATGTTTCACCTTCATCAGGGGAATGGCCAGTTAAAGTGCCATAGTGCCTTGTGTGAAAGTGTCTGCGTGCAGTGCAACTATTGCATCACCTGTGAGCACAATTTATGCTCACAAAGCTCCACTCACCACCAACACCCGGAGTCCCGCGCCGCCCACCGAGGCCGGTCCCGCCACGCATCACACTCAAGGAAGCGCCCGCCGGTGGAACGCACGCCGCGCACCACGTGGCTGGAAGTTCCGGTCCGTGGAACGCAAGCTGCGCGTCACCTGGGCGGTAGTCCCAGTCCGTGGAGCGCAGTCGGTCCCCACAGTCCCAGTGCAGCAGACGCCAGACCCCAGGTTCCCAGTAGTTGTGTCAACAACAATATGAAAAATACACAACATTTAACAAATAACATCTAACATGTGCGCAGGGACCAGATGACATCAGAAGACCACCAATAAACCATTAGGCTCCACATATATACTCTCAATCATAAGTGACTTACTGAAACCTTGATGTCAATAAGCTCACTGCACACAAGTAGAAATGAATAGAAATAACAGAAATTGTGCACATCTAGAAATAGGAGAAGACATAATGATATTATAGATAGCCTCAATATGTACTCAAGGTACAATGGGCCTAATTCCGAGTTGATCACAGCAGGAACTTTTTTAGCAGTTGGGCAAAACCATGTGCACTGCAGGGGAGGCAGATATAACATGTGCAGAGAGAGTTAGATTTGGGTGTGGTGTGTTCAATCTGCAATCTAAATTGCAGTGTAAAAATAAAGCAGCCGGTATTTACCATGCACAGAAACAATATAACCCACCCAAATCTAACTCTCTCTGCAAATGTTATATCTTCCCCCCCTGCAGTGCACATGGCTTTGCCCAATTGCTAACAAACTTGTTGCTGCGATCAACTCAGAATTACCCCCTACATATACAAAAAAATACAAGGAAAATATATACAAAAACGGGGCCCACCAGATCACAATGTACCTACAAAAAAGGAACGAATGAAAACTCCTTATTGAGACCTTGGGGGTCATCGCCTCCATGCGGTAGATCCATCAGCACTCTTGCTGCAGTAGGAGCCTATGTCTCCGCTTCTCAGGGGTGGTACATGGTCAATGGGCATATATGAGAACTCACTCAGTTTATGTCCAAGGGTGACAAAATGTTTAGCAACGGGAGGAGTACTCCCATCCAGCTTCTGGTATGCCTTTTTTATAGATGATCTATGCATAGTGTTCCTCTCTTTAAGCATGCGTATCGTTCTATCGTTCTCCCTATACATACTTTCTTACAGGGACAATCATGTAAGTCAAAAACGGTTTGAATACTGCGCCGTGTGCTGATTCTGTCTATATCTTAACCGTGGAGTTGTGGGATCGACATGTAATTCTATATCACCGGACACCTGCATGTATATCAGAGAGTGTCAGTGCGGCTCCCATAACCCATGAACACACTACTGTCACTCAGTATCAAGCATGGAGCAGCTCATACATGACACAAACATATCTAACAGTGAGATGCCCAATGCACTGTAACATGCTGCTTTACATGGTATCTCTGTACAGTTACAGCTCTCACACATTTTAAAATGGGTTAAAAAATGCAGGGATGCCTATAATTTGTTAATGAAATGACTCTGGGTTTCAAAATATCCCTGTCTTTTTCCTGACAAGAATTGAAGATGTCCCAAACTTTACACAATCTTCAGAGTTGCCAAATATAAGAGCGATTTTACCTGCAGAAAATGGGTGACAATTACTGGAGGTTTTGTACCTAAAATCACAAACAAAATAACACACTATTACAAAACCTGAGAATTTGCACCGTACCAAACATTTTGTTCATATCTTTTGTTCATGCTTTGATTATGGGCTATTGTTTTGTGGTATTATCCTCAGCTTCTTGATCCTAGTTGTAGATCCCATAATCAGTTGTACATAATCAGAGGGAGTAAATATATACAGTACAGGATTATGGGGTATATTCAATTGCAGTCGAAAGCTGACGTCCGTCGGAAAGACGTCAGTTTTCGGCTTTTTTAGGTCGGAAGGGGTTCCGACCTATTCAATACACCCCAGAATTATCCGACAAGTTGGAATTCCTGACTTTTCGGATTATTCTGGGGTGTATTGAATAGCCGCCAATCCACGTGCTTCTGTCGGAAACGAGGCCAAATCCGACAGGTTTTGGCCCCGTTTCCCACCATCTCAATCCGACTTTAACTGCATTATAAGGTTTCATTGAATAATTTATTGTCATTGCACCATTAGGTAACATGACATATATACTATTGTTATAGCAGTGTATGTATTCATGTTACTGCACTATTAGATGTAAAAATAGGATTTTAATTACCTACTGGTAAATCCTTTTCTCGTAGTCCGGTGAGGATACCTGAGTCCATTTAGTACCATGGGGTACAGACGGTCCACTAGGAGCCATGGGCACTTTAAGAATTTGATAGTGTGGGCTGGCTCCTCCCTCTATGCCCCTCCTACCAGACTCAGTCTAGGAAACTGTGCCCGAGGAGACGGACATACTTTGAGAGAAGGATAGATAAGTATAGTGGTGAGATTCCGAACCAGCACACACAACAAGAGGAAAGCCAAGCTAACCAAACTTGGAACAGGAACAGCAACGGCTGAACCAACATTACTTAACCAAGTACCAGTGCAGGAAGAACGAAGCACTTGGCAGGCGCCCAGTATCTTCTACGGACTACGAGAAAAGGATTTACCAGTAGGTAATCAAAATCCTATTTTCTTTTACAGCCTAGAGGATACTGGGGTCCATTTAGTACCATGTGGATGTACCAAAGCTCCTAAACCCTGTGGGAGAGTGCTGAGGTTCCTGCGGAACTGATTGACCAAACTGAAGGTCCTCAGAGGCCAAAGTATCGAACTTGTAGAACTTTGCAAACGCGTTCAAACCTGACCAAGTAGCTGCTCGGCAGAGCTGTAAAGCCGAGACACCCTGGGCAGCCGCCCAGGAAGAACCCACTGACCTAGTAGAGTGGGCCTGTACAGATTTTGGACATGGCACACATGCCGTGGAATAAGCATGCTGGATAGTAAGTCTGATCCAGCGTGCAATAGTCTGTTTTGAAGTAGGACACCCAATCTTATTGGGATCATAAAGAACAAACAGGTTGTCCGGTGACAACCGGGACCACAATAGGTTGGTTGATGTGAAACGCAGACACCACCTTAGGAAGAAATTGCTGACGAGTTCTGAGTTCAGCTCTGTCCTCATGGAAAATTAAATAGGGACTTTTGTGAGACAAAGATCCCAGCTCTAACACACGTCTTGCTGAAGCCAAGGCCAACAGTGTGACGGTCTTCCACGTAAGAAATTTTACGTCCACTTCCTGCAACGGCTCAAACCAGTCCGATTGGAGGAAATGCAGCACCACATCAAGATCCCGAGGTGCCGTGGGAGGCAGAAAGGGAGGTTGGATGTGCAGAACGCCTTTCAAGAACGTCTGGACCTCAGGGAGAGAAGCCAATTGTTTCTGAAAGAACATGGACAGGGACGAAATCTGGACTTTTATGGACCCCAGACTTAGGCCCACATACACTCCTGCTTGTAGCAAAAGAAGGAAACTTCCTAGATGGAATTCCACCGCAGAAAATTTTCTGCTCTCATACCAAGAGACGTATTTCTTCCAAATACGATGGTAATGCTTCGACGTTACCCCCTTCCTGGCTTGGATCATAGTTGGGATAACCTTGTTAGGGATCCCTCTCCTGTCTAGAATCAGCCATTTAACTTCCATGCCGTCAAACGTAGCGGCGGTAATTCCTGATAGACGAACGGGCCCTGTTGCAGAAGATCCTCGCGAAGAGGTAGAGGCCACGGATCTTCGAGGAGCATCTCCAGAAGGTCCGCGTACCAGGCCCTTCTTGGCCAGTCTGGAGCAATTAGAATTGCTTGAACCTTTTCCCTTTTTATTCTCTTTAGAATTCTTGGGATCAGAGGAAGTGGAGGAAACACGTACACCATCTGATAGACCCATGGAGTCGTCAGGACGTCTACCGCCACCGCCTGTGGGTCTCTTGACCTGGAACAATACCGCTTGAGCTTCTTGTTGAGACGGGAGGCCATCATGTCGATCTGTGGATATCCCCATCGACTTGTCAAACACCTGAACACTTCCGGGTGAAGTCCCCACTCCCCCGGGTGCAGGTTGTGTCTGCTGAGGAAGTCTGCTTCCCAGTTGTCTTCTCCCAGAATGAAGACCGCTGACAACGCCACAGCATTTCTCTCTGGCCAGAGGATGATTCTTGACACCTCTGACATTGCTGCTCTGCTTTTTTTCATTCCACCCTGTCAGTTTATGTACGTCACATTGTCCGATTGGACCTGAATGGCCCGATCTTGAACAAGATGTGAGGCCTGCAGAAGGGCGTTGTATATGGTCCTGAGTTCCAGAATGTTGATTGGAAGGACGACTTCCTGACTTGACCATCTTCCTTGAAACTGCACCCCCTGAGTGACTGCTCCCCAACCTGGGGCTTGCATCTGTGGTTAGCAGAATCCAGTTCTGAATTCCGAACCTCCGACCCTCGACGAGGTGAGAAGTATGTAGCCACCACAGAAGGGAGATAGTAACATAGTAACATAGTAATTTAGGTTGAAAAGAGGCAAAATGTCCATTGTGTTCAACCTGTATTCTGTATTAAGTTGAGTTGATTATAATGTACCTGCTGAAGAATGTTTTATTACTAGTTAACAACTATAAATCATGTTACACCCGGATTATCTACGTCAATATTTTAAATGTTGGCTTTTGGCTACAGACGGATCCTCTGGTGCATGTGAAGATGCGATCCGGACCATTTGTCCAACAGGTCTTGCATGAAACCTTCCGTATTGAGGAGCCTCATAAAAGGCCACCATTTTCCCCAGAAGGCAAATGCCTAGATGCACCGATAGCCGGGTTGGCTTCAGGACATCCCGAACCATCGACTGGATTACTAATGCCTTTTCCAACAGAAGAAACACCTTCTTCGACTCCGTATCCAGTATCATTCCCAGGAATGGGAGCCTCCGTGTTGGCTCTAGGTGAGATTTTGGAAGATTCAGAATCCACCCATGATCCTGGAGAAGTTTGGTTGAGAGAGCAATGCTGTCCAGCAACCTTTCCCTGGACGGTGCTTTTATCAGGAGATCATCCAGGTACGGAATTATGTTCACTTCCTGTTTGCGGAGTAGAAACATCATCTCTGCCATCACCTTGGTGAACACCCTCGGTGCCGTGGAGAGGCCAAATGGCAGGGCCTGGAACTGGTAGTGACAGTCCTGCAGTGCAAACCACAGATAAGCCTGATGAGGCGGCCAGATCGGAATGTGAAGGTACGCATCCTTGGTATCCAGGGACACTAGGAATTCCCCCTCCTCCAGACCTGAGATCACCGCTCTCAGAGACTCCATCTTGAATTTGAACACTCGGAAGTACGGGTTCAACAAGTTGGAATAGTACCCCTTGTTTAGCTGATGAGGTGGAACTGGAACAATGACGTGAGTCTGTACCAGTTTGTGGATGGCATGTTGTAAAGTTATACTTGCCTCTTGTGAAACTGGCAAGCCTGATTTGAAGAATCTGTGAGGTGGGAGCTCTTGGAACTCCAGTCTGTAGCCCTGGGAAATAAGATCTAAGATCTAAGACCCAGGGATCCCGGCACGAACTTGACCAGATGTGACTGAAGAATTTTAGTCGGGCTCCCATCTGACAGCCTTCCAGGCATCGCGGTCCACCGTCATGCTGAAGGCTTTGATGAAGCAGAGCCTGAGCTCTGTTCCTGAGCTCCAGCTGTTGCTGGTTTGCGTGGTTTACCTCTTGCGCCGCTGGAGGACGTAGAAGCACCTCTGGATTTGCCCTTGAACTTGGCCGTCTGAAAGGACTGTAACTTAGAAGCTGAATAAGTCTTCTTAGTTGGGGGGGCTGCGGAAGGAAGATACGTAGACTTACCCGCAGTAGCTGTGGAGATCCATTTGTCTAATTAATTTCCGAACAAGGCCTTTCTAGTGAATGGTAGGCCTTCTAGGCCTTTCCTGGAATCCGCGTCAGCCGCATCAGCAGCGGTGGAGCGTGCGTTAACTACGCATATTTCCTTTATGGCTTCCACCATAAAATTTGCAGAGTCCTGTATATGCTGCAAGAGTAAGACAACTTCCCCCCTAGATAAGGAATCTAACCCCTCAATTAGGTTACATGACCATTTTGCAATGGCTTTAGTGATCCACGCACATGCAATAGTGGGTCTTTGGGCCACCTCAGCAGCTGTGTACAATGATTTGAGTGTAGTCTCAATTTTACGATCAGCCGTGTCTTTCAGGGAGGCTGCACCAGGAACAGGCAATACAATTTTACGTGACAGCCTAGAGACTGATGCGTCCACTATCGGTGGATTTTCCAATTTTTTCCTATCCTCTAGAGGAAAAGGAAAAGATGAGAGCAACCTTTTAGAGATCTGAAACTTCTTATCAGGATTAACCCATGGTTCTTCAAACAGGGTATTCAATTCCTTTGACGCAGGAAAAGTGACTGAGGACTTCTTTTTTACATTAAAATAAGATTCCTCACACTCCTCTGATACCTTATCAGGAATATGCAGAACATCTCTGATAGCCTCTATAAGAGCCTCTATTCCCTGTGACAGAGCTGCATTCCCCCCCTCTGAGTCCCCCTCCCCCTCCTCCATGTCTGACCTGTCAGCGTCAGAGTCAGACTGCAGGATATGGGCCAGAGATCGCTTTTGCGGACAAATGGGAGGGGATTGAGACGCTGTCTTGGGGACTGAGTCTCTGTTCATAAACTCATCCACAGTCTTGCGTCTCTTTCTCATTGCGGGACAATTTAGTAGAAAGAGTTGAGATCATTCCCTTAAGAGAATTAACCCTCTCCGGTTCAGCCCCGCTAGTCTGTGAACCCTGAGTACCCAGTAGTGAACCCCCTGGTGAAGAGGAACACTCTGCGGTAGAAGACACGCACTCTCTGCAAGACATAATGTAATGTGACAGAGCACACACACACAGGAAAGGTTGAATACAATTAACCCACAAAGAGCCCTTCAGGGAGACACAGAGATGTTTGGAGCAGCCCGCGCCCTTATCGCTAATGCCAAGCTTAGCCGGGTCGCAGACTAAGTACCCTGAAAGGGGACTTAGTACACTAGTAATCGCTCCCCCCCTGCTATGACCCCCTGGTACCGCTGAGGTAATTTGGAGTCACACTGGAGGAGCTGCGCGTCCCTGTCAGTCAGCGTCTGTGTCCACTGCAGACGGAAAATGGCGCTGGTGAGCTGCTGGATCCTCTCATAGTGAAAACTCTTCAGGAACTTCCTTCAGCGTGACGGGCTCCTCTGGGCACATTCAGTCTGGTAGGAGGGGCATAGAGGGAGGAGCCAGCCCACACTTTCAAATTCTTAAAGTGCCCATGGCTCCTAGTGGACCCATCTATACCCCATGGTACTAAATGGACCCCAGTATCCTCTAGGACATAAGAGAAATAATTATTATTACACTCCAGATAATTATAAATTGCTTCTGCACCATCAGGCAATATTGAATGTTTTTGCATTTTAAAGTAACATATTATAAATTCATATTGTTGTCCAAAGAAGTAACATGAAATGTTATAGGGGGTAATTCTGAGTTGATCGCAGCAGCAAGTTTGTTAGCAATTGGGCAAAACCATGTGCACTGCAGGGGGGGGGGGGGGGGGGGCAGATATAACGTGCAGAGAGAGTTAGATTTGGATGGGTTATTTTGTTTCTGTGCTGGGTAAATACTGGCTGCTTTATTTTTCAATGCAATTTAGATTTCAGTTTGAATACACCCCACCCAAATCTAACTCTCTCTGCACATGTTATATCTGTCCCCTCTGCAGTGCACATGGGTGGTCATTCCGAGTTGTTCGCTAGCTGTTTTCGTTCGCAGCGCAGCATTTAAGCAAAAAAGCGGCACTTCTGCGCATGCGTAAGCGGCGCAATGCGCACGCACGACGTACTTTCACAACAGCCGAAGTAGTTTCACACAAGGTCTAGCGAAGCTTTTCAGTCGCACTGCTGGCCGCAGAGTGATTGACATGAAGTGGGCGTTTCTGGGAGGTAACTGACCGTTTTCTGGGAGTGTGTGGAAAAACGCAGGCGTGTCAGATACAAACGCAGGCGTGCCTGGGGAAACGCAGGCGTGGCTGGCCGAACGCAGGGCGTGTTTGTGACGTCAAAACAGGAACTAAATAGTCTGAAGTGATCGCAAGCGCTGAGTAGGTCTGGAGCTGCTCAGAAACTTCACAATCTTTTTTGTAGTAGAGCTGCGATCCTTTCGTTCGCACTTCTGCTAAGCTAAAATACACTCCCAGAGGGCGGCGGCTTAGCATTTGCACGGCTGCTAAAAGCAGCTAGAGAGCGAACAACTCGGAATAAGGGCCATGGGGGGTAATTCCAAGTTGATCGCAGCAGGAAACTTTTTAGCAGTTGGGCAAAACCATGTGCACTGCAGGGGGGGCAGATAATAAGAATTTACTTACCGATAATTCTATTTCTCATAGTCCGTAGTGGATGCTGGGAACTCCGTAAGGACCATGGGGAATAGCAGCTCCGCAGGAGACTGGGCACAAAAGTAAAAGCTTTAGGACTAGCTGGTGTGCACTGGCTCCTCCCCCTATGACCCTCCTCCAAGCCTCAGTTAGGATACTGTGCCCGGACGAGCGTACATAATAAGGAAGGATCTTGAATCCCGGGTAAGACTCATACCAGCCACACCAATCACACCGTACAACTTGTGATCTGAACCCAGTTAACAGTATGATAAACGTAGGAGCCTCTGAAAAGATGGCTCACAACAATAAACAACCCGATTTTTGTAACAATAACTATATACAAGTATTGCAGACAATCCGCACTTGGGATGGGCGCCCAGCATCCACTACGGACTATGAGAAATAGAATTATCGGTAAGTAAATTCTTATTTTCTCTGACGTCCTAGTGGATGCTGGGAACTCCGTAAGGACCATGGGGATTATACCAAAGCTCCCAAACGGGCGGGAGAGTGCGGATGACTCTGCAGCACCGAATGAGAGAACTCCAGGTCCTCCTCAGCCAGGGTATCGAATTTGTAAAATTTAGCAAACGTGTTTGCCCCTGACCAAGTAGCTGCTCGGCAAAGTTGTAAAGCCGAGACCCCTCGGGCAGCCGCCCAAGATGAGCCCACTTTCCTTGTGGAATGGGCTTTTACAGATTTTGGCTGTGGCAGGCCTGCCACAGAATGTGCAAGCTGAATTGTACTACAAATCCAACAAGCAATCGTCTGCTTAGAAGCAGGAGCACCCAGCTTGTTGGGTGCATACAGGATAAACAGCGAGTCAGATTTTCTGACTCCAGCCGTCCTGGAAACATATATTTTCAGGGCCCTGACTACGTCCAGCAACTTGGAGTCCTCCAAGTCCCTAGTAGCCGCAGGTACCACAATAGGCTGGTTCATGTGAAACGCTGAAACCACCTTAGGGAGAAATTGAGGGCGAGTCCTCAGTTCTGCCCTGTCTGAATGAAAAATTAGGTAAGGGCTTTTATATGATAAAGCCGCCAATTCTGAGACACGCCTGGCTGAAGCCAGGGCTAACAGCATGACCACTTTCCATGTGAGATATTTCAATTCCACAGTGGTGAGTGGTTCAAACCAATGTGATTTTAGGAGACTCAACACTACATTGAGATCCCAAGGTGCCACTGGAGGCACAAAAGGAGGCTGTATATGCAGTACCCCTTTGACAAACGTCTGAACTTCAGGCACTGAAGCCAGTTCTTTTTGGAAGAAGATTGACAGGGCCGAAATTTGAACCTTAATGGACCCTAATTTTAGGCCCATAGATAGTCCTGTTTGCAGGAAATGCAGGAAACGACCCAGTTGAAATTCCTCTGTAGGGGCCTTCTTGGCCTCACACCACGCAACATATTTCCGCCAAATGCGGTGATAATGTTTTGCGGTTACATCCTTTCTGGCCTTGACCAGGGTAGGGATGACTTCATCTGGAATGCCTATTTCCTTCAGGATCCGGCGTTCAACCTCCATGCCGTCAAACGCAGCCGCGGTAAGTCTTGGAACAGACAAGGTCCCTGCTGGAGCAGGTCCTTTCTGAGAGGTAGAGGCCACGGGTCCTCCGTGAGCATCTCTTGAAGTTCCGGGTACCAAGTCCTTCTTGGCCAATCCGGAGCCACGAGTATAGTTCTTACTCCTCTCCTTCTTATGATTCTCAGTACTTTGGGTATGAGAGGCAGAGGAGGGAACACATACACTGACTGGTACACCCACGGTGTTACCAGAGCGTCCACCGCTATTGCCTGAGGGTCCCTTGACCTGGCGCAATATCTGTCTAGTTTCTTGTTGAGACGAGACGCCATCATGTCCACCTTTGGTTTTTCCCAACGGTTTACAATCACGTGGAAGACTTCTGGGTGAAGTCCCCACTCCCCCGGGTGGAGGTCGTGTCTGCTGAGGAAGTCTGCTTCCCAGTTGTCCACTCCCGGAATGAACACCGCTGACAGTGCTGTCACATGATTTTCCGCCCAGCGAAGAATTCTTGCAGCTTCTGCCATTGCCCTCCTGCTTCTTGTGCCGCCCTGTCTGTTTACGTGGGCGACTGCCGTGATGTTGTCCGATAGGATCAAAACCGACTGACCCTGAAGCAGAGGCCTTGCTTGACTTAGGGCATTGTAAATTGCCCTTAGTTCCAGGATATTTATGTGAAGAGACGTTTCCATGCTTGACCACAAGCCCTGGAAATTTCTTCCCTGTGTGACTGCTCCCCAGCCTCTCAGGCTGGCATCCGTGGTCACCAGAATCCAGTCCTGAATGCCGAATCTGCGGCCCTCTAGAAGATGAGCACTCTGCAACCACCACAGGAGAGACACCCTTGTCCTTGGAGATAGGGTTATCCGCTGATGCATCTGAAGATGCGATCCGGACCATTTGTCCAGCAGATCCCACTGAAACGTTCTTGCATGGAATCTTCCGAATGGAATCGCTTCGTAAGAAGCCACCATCTTTCCCAGGACCCTTGTGCATTGATGCACTGACACTTGTCCTGGTTTCAGGAGGTTCCTGACTAGCTCGGATAACTCCCTGGCCTTCTCCTCCGGGAGAAACACCTTTTTCTGGACTGTGTCCAGAATCATCCCTAGGAACAGTAGACGTGTTGTTGGAATCAGCTGCGATTTTGGAATATTTAGAATCCACCCGTGCTGACGTAGCACCACCTGAGATAGTGCTACTCCGACCTCTAACTGTTCCCTGGACCTTTCCCTTATCAGGAGATCGTCCAAGTAAGGGATAATTAAGACGCCTTTTCTTCGAAGAAGAATCATCATTTCGGCCATTACCTTGGTAAAGACCCGTGGTGCCGTGGACAATCCAAACGGCAGCGTCTGAAACTGATAATGACAGTTCTGTACCACAAACCTGAGGTACCCTTGGTGAGAAGGGTAGATTGGGACATGGAGATAAGCATCTTTGATGTCCAGAGACACCATATAGTCCCCTTCTTCCAGGTTCGCTATCACTGCTCTGAGTGATTCCATCTTGAATTTGAACCTTTTTATGTAAGTGTTCAATGATTTCAGATTTAAAATCGGTCTCACCGAGCCGTCCGGCTTCGGTACCACAAACAGCGTGGAATAATACCCCTTTCCCTGCTGTAGGAGGGGTACCTTGATTATCACCTGCTGGGAATACAGCTTGTGAATAGCTTCCAATACTGCCTCCCTGTCGGAGGGAGACGTTGGTAGAGCAGACTTCAGGAACCGGCGAGGGGGAGACGTCTCGAATTCCAATTTGTACCCCTGTGATACTACCTGCAGGATCCAGGGGTCCACTTGCGAGTGAGCCCACTGCGCGTTGAAATTTTTGAGACGGGCCCCCACCGTGCCTGAGTCCGCTTGTAAAGCCCCAGCGTCATGCTGAAGACTTGGCAGAAGCGGGGGAGGGCTTCTGATCCTGGGAAGAGGCTGCTTGCTGCAGTCTTTTTCCCCTTCCTCTGCCCCGGGGCAGAAATGAGTGGCCTTTTGCCCGCTTGCCCTTATGGGGACGAAAGGACTGAGTTTGAAAAGACGGTGTCTTTTTCTGCTGAGAGGTGACCTGGGGTAAAAAGGTGGATTTTCCAGCCGTCGCCGTGGCCACCAGGTCTGATAGACCGACCCCAAATAACTCCTCCCCTTTATACGGCAAAACTTCCATATGCCGTTTTGAATCCGCATCACCTGACCACTGTCGTGTCCATAAACTTCTTCTGGCAGAAATGGACAACGCACTTACTCTTGATGCCAGGGTGCAAATATCCCTCTGTGCATCTCGCATATATAGTAATGCATCCTTTAAATGCTCTATAGTCAATAATATACTGTACCTATCCAGGGTATCAATATTTTCAGTCAGGGAATCCGACCAAGCCACTCCAGCGCTGCACATCCAGGCTGAGGCGATTGCTGGTCGTAGTATAACACCAGTATGTGTGTATATACCTTTTAGGATATTTTCCAGCTTTCTATCAGCTGGTTCCTTGAGGGCGGCCGTATCAGGAGACGGTAACGCCACTTGTTTTGATAAGCGTGTGAGCGCCTTATCTACCCTAGGGGGTGTTTCCCAACGCACCCTAACCTCTGGCGGGAAAGGGTATAATGCCAATAATTTATTAGAAATCAGCAGTTTTTTATCGGGGGAAACCCACGCTTTGTCACACACCTCATTTAATTCATCTGATTCAGGAAAAACTATGGGTAGTTTTTTCACACCCCACATAATACCCTTTTTTGTGGTACTTGTAGTATCAGAAATGTTCAAAGCCTCCTTCATTGCCGTGATCATGTAACGTGTGGCCCTACTGGACATTACGTTTGTCTCGTCACCGTCGACACTGGAGTCTTTAAAACTTTTACTCTAAGCAGCTCTGGAGAGCCACCTAGCATGCACCCTTCTCGGCCGGGCACAAAAATCTAACTGAGGCTTGGAGGAGGGTCATAGGGGGAGGAGCCAGTGCACACCAGCTAGTCCTAAAGCTTTTACTTTTGTGCCCAGTCTCCTGCGGAGCCGCTATTCCCCATGGTCCTTACGGAGTTCCCAGCATCCACTAGGACGTCAGAGAAATAACATTTGCAGAGAGAGTTAGATTTGGGTGGTTATTTTGCTTCTGTGCAGGGTAAATACTGGCTGCTTTATTTTTACACTGCAATTTAGATTGCAGATTGAACTCACCACACCCAAATCTAACTCTCTCTGCACATGTTATATCTGCCTCCCCTGCAGTGCACATGGGTGGTCATTCCGAGTTGTTCGCTCAGCAGCTTTGCACACGCTAAGCCGCCGCCTACTGGGAGTGAATCTTAGCATAGTAAAATTGCGAACGAAAGATTAGCAGAATTGCGAATAGACACTTCTTAGCAGTTTCTGAGTAGCTCCACACTTACTCGGCAACTGCGATCAGTTCAGTCAGTTTCGTTCCTGGTTTGACGTCACAAACACACCCAGCGTTCGCCCAGACACTCCCCCGTTTCTTCAGACACTCCCGCGTTTTTCCCAGAAACGGCAGCGTTTTTTCACACACACCCATAAAACCGCCAGTTTCCGCCCAGAAACACCCACTTCCTGTCAATCACATTACGATCACCAGAACGAAGAAAAAACCTCGTAATGCCGTGAGTAAAATACCTAACTGCATAGCAAATTTACTTGGCGCAGTCGCAGTGCGAACATTGCGCATGCGCAATTAGCGGAAAATCGCTGCGATGCTAAGAAAATTACCGAGCGAACAACTCGGAATGAGGGCCATGGTTTTGCCCAGTTGCTAACTAAATTCCTGCTGCGATCAACTTGGAATTACCCCCATGGTTTTACCCAACTGCTAACAAATTTGCTGCTGCGATCAACTCAGAATTAGGCCCATAGTACTATAAGGCAGTGGTTCCCAAACTGTGTGCCGTGGCACCCTGGGGTGCTTTGGATAGTTGCAGGGGTGCGTTGGATTTGTGGTCCAGGACCAATTAAAATTATTTATGGTCAATGTAATATGCAAAACTAGTGCTGGTGGCTGGCAATCATAAAATATGTGGACAAACAGAAGCAAATCTTTCCCCTCAATATACAGTTGAACCTAAGGATGACATATAAACACAATTTACTTATTTTAATATTTCTTTCCAAATTTCTCTATAAGAAACTTTTGGGGTGCCGTGAAAAAATAGGATTTTGATAACCTACCGGTAAATCCTTTTCTCCTAGTCCGTATAGGATGCTGGGGACGACATCAAGACCATGGGGTATAGACAGGATCCGCAGGAGACATGGGCACTCTAAAGACTTTTCATTGGGTGTGAACTGGCTCCTCCCTCTATGCCCCTCCTCCAGACCTCAGTTGTAGGAACTGTGCCCAGGGAGACTGACATTTCGAGGAAAAGATTTACTTAAATTAGTGGTGAGATATCTACCAACTCACACCCTCAACCATGCCGAACACATGGCATTCAACATAACACACGCCAACAGGCATGAACCAATTGCAGCAACATGCTGAAACCAAGATAACACAACTTGTGTAACTGTAATAACTAAATGGCAGGTAAAGTATGCACTGGGACGGGCGCCCAGCATCCTCTACGGACTAGAAGAAAAGGATTTACCAGTAGGTTATCAAAATCCTATTTTCTCATACGTCCTAGAGGATGCTGGGGATGATATCAAGACCATGGGGTCTATACCAAAGCTCCAGTACGGGCGGGAGAGTGCGGATGACCCTGCAGCACCGATTGACCAAACTTTAGGTCCTCATCGGCCAAGGTGTCAAACTTGTAGAACTTAGCAAATGTGTTTGACCCTGACCAAGTAGCTGCTCGGCAAAGTTGTGATGCCAAGACCCCCCAGGCAGCCGCCCAGGATGAGCCCACCTTCCTAGTGGAGTGGGCCTTTACCAACGTCGGTAACGGCAATCCAGCCGTAGTATGAGCTTGCTGAATCGTATTTCTAATCCAACGTGCAATAGTCTGCTTGGAAGCAGGACAGCCAATCTTGTTGTGATCATACAGGACAAACAAAGCCTCTGTTTTCCGTATACGAGCTGTTCTAGCAACATAGATTTTCAAAGCTCTAACCACATCTAGAGACTTTGACTCAGCGAACGTGTCAGTAGCAACTGGCACCACAATAGGTTGGTTTATGTGGAAAGAGGAAACCACCTTTGGAAGAAAATGTTGACGAGTTCTCAACTCTGCCCTATCTTCATGGACGATCAGGTAAGGGCTCTTGTGGGACAAGGCCCCCAATTCAGACATCCGCCTTGCGGATGCCAACGCCAAAAGCATCACCACTTTCCAAGTGAGAAACTTCAACTCTATTTCTTGTAGAGGCTCAAAACAACCCAATTGAAGGATCTGCAACACCACATTAAGGTCCCATGGTGACACTGGAGGCACAAATGGAGGCTGGATGTGCAGAACCCCTTTCACGAACGTCTGAAGTTTTGGAAAGGAGGCCAATTGTTTTTGAAAGAAAACTGATAAGTCCGAAATCTGTAGTAGGTGCTCTCGAGGAGGAAGAGGCCAAGGATCTTCTATGAGCAACTCCTGAAGATCTGGATACCAAGACCTCCTTGGCCAGTCTGGGGCAATGAAGATTGCTCAAACCCTTGTTCTTCTTATTATTTTGAGAACTTTTGGAATCAGTGGAAGTGGAGGGAAAACATATACCGACCGAAACACCCACTGGGTCACCAGTGCATCCACTGCTATGGCTTGAGGGTCTCTCGACCTGGAACAATATCTCTGAAACTTCTTGTTTAGACGAGATGTCATCATGTCTACTTGAGGAACTCCCCAAAGACTTGTCACCTCTGCGAAGACTTCTTGGTGGAGGCCCCACTCTCCTGGATGGAGATCGTGTCTGCTGAGGAAGTCTTCTTCCCAGTTGTCCACTCCCAAAATGAAAACTGCTGACAGAGCTCTAACATGTCTTTCTGCCCAGAGGAGAATCCTTGTCACCTCTGCCATTGCTGCTCTGCTTTTCGTTCCACCTTGCCTGTTTATGTACGCGACTGCTGTTACATTGTCCGACTGGATCTGCACGGGATCCTGAAGAAGATGTACCGCTTGTAGAAGGCCGTTGTAAATGGCTGTCAATTCCAGAACGTTTATGTGAAGGTAGGCTTCCTGACTTGACCATTTTCCTTGGAAGCTTTCCCCCTGTGTGACAGCTCTCCAGCCTCGGAGACTTGCATCCGTGTTTATTAGGACCCAGTCATGAATCCCAAACCTGCGTCCCTCTAGTACAGGCATTCCCAACCACGGTCCTCAAGGCACACTAACAGTGCAGGTTTTAGTGATATCCAGGCTTCAGCACAGATGACTTAATTAGTAGCTCAGTTATTTTGATTTAACCATCTGTGCTGCAGCCTGGATATCACTAAAACCTGCACTGTTGGTGTGCCTTGAGGACCGTGGTTGGGAATGCCTGCTCTCGTAGGTGAGAACTGTGTAGACACCACAGGAGCGAAATCCTGGCTTTGGGGGACAAGATTATTTTCCGGTGTATGTGTAGGTGGGATCCGTCCACTTGTCCAACAGGTCCCACTGGAATACTCTGGCATGAAATCGGCCAAACTGTATGGCCTCGTAGGCCGCTACCATCTTCCCCAACAACCGAATGCATTCATGGATCGATACGCTTGTTGGTTTCAATATTTGTTTGACCATTTTCTGGATTTCCAGAGCCTTTTCCACTGAAAGAAATACTCTCCGTACTTCTGTGTCCAGAATCATCCCTAAAAAGAACAATCTTGTCGTCGGTTCCAACTGCGACTTTGGAAAATTCATGATCCAACCGTGTTGTTGGAGTATTGACAGGGAGAGTGCGATGTTCTGCACCAACTGTTCCCTGGATCTCGCTTTTATCAGGAGATCGTCCAGATAAGGAATTATATTGACTCCTTTTTAATGAAGGAGGACCATCATCTCCGCCATCACCTTGGTGAATACCCTCGGTGCCGTGGAGAGTCCGAACGGCAACGTCTGAAACTGGTAATGGCAATCCTGTACTGCGAATCTCAGATAAGCTTGGTGAGGAGGATAAATGGGAACATGCAAGTAAGCATCTTTTATGTCTACTGACACCAGGAAGTCCCCCCTCTTCCAGACTGGAATTCACTAACCTCAGGGATTCCATCTTGAACTTGAACCTTTTCAGGTAGAGATTCAGATTTTATAGGTTTAAAATCGGTCTGACTGAGCCGTCCGGCTTCAGAACTATGAAGAGGCTTTAATAAAAAACCTTCTCCTTACTGTGCCAAGGGTACCAGGACAATGACCTGATCCTGACATAATTTTTGAATTGCCATTGTTACTACCTCTCTTCCCGGAAGAGAAGCTGGCAAGGTCGATTTGAAAAATCGGCATGGGGGGGGACGTCTTGAAACTCTAGTTTGTACCCATGGGACACTATTTGTAAGACCCATTGGTCCAGGCCAGATTGAATCCAGATTTGGCTGAAAAGTTTCAGATGTGCTCCCACCCGAGCGGACTCCCGCAAGGGAGCCCCAACGTTATCCTGCAGATTTGGCAGAAGCAGGGGTGGACTTCTGCTCCTGCGATCCGGGAGACGCTGCGTATTTCTTTCCTTTTCCCCTTCCCCTACCTGCAAAAAAAGGGGAGACCTTTGGCCTTTTTGTATTAGTTGGGCCGAAAGGACTGTATGTGAGAGTGATGTGTCTTTTTCGCAGGTGTAGGAGCATAAGGCAAGAATGTCGACTTACATGCGGTAGCCGCCGAGACTAATGCATCCAGCCCATCACCAAACAAGGCCTCACCTTTATACGGGAGAGTCTCCATATTTCTTTTGGAATCTTCATCAGTATTCCACTGGCGAATCCACAACGCCCTCCGAGCCGATACTGTCATGGTAGCGGTTCTTGATCCCAAGAAACCAATATATTTCATGGATTCTAGTACGTACGCAGCAGCGTCTTTGATATGACCTAACGTTAGGAGTATCTCGTCTCCATCTATTGTGTCAATGTCTAATGACAAGTTTTCTGACCACTTTTCAATAGCACTACTCACCCACTCAGAGACAATGGTAGGCCTGAGTAGTGTCCCATTGGCCACATCAATAAATCACCTCACTCACTTGCGGTCTGTCAGCTCCTTAAGTGAAGCCATTCCAGGCACAGAGAGAAACACCTTTTCTCTTTTATGACAGGGCCCTGTCTAAAATGAGGGGTGACTCCCACCTTTTTTGGAAAAAGGTAAGCTGCCTGATATCCTTTTGGGAATCAGAAATTTCTTTTCAGGTTAAATCAGACCTGAGGTGGAGGGAAAATTACATTACTTCTTTACTAAAGTAAACCCTCTCCTTGTGGTAAAAGAGGGGGCTTCGTAACTTCTAACACCTCCTTTATAGCTAAAACATGTTTTGAATGCTTTTTTGCTAACTTAGGACCTATTCCCCTGGAATCACTAGTGTCGACACAGGAATCAGAGTCCATGTCGGTATCAGTTTGTACTACTTGTGCAAATTTGTATGTGACCCAGAAAGGTCTCTGTGGATGAAAGGCAGAACTATTAAAAATCACATCTTCAACAGATTATTTTCATTTTCTTTATGAGATTCAGTCCAACCTCTTAATGATATGATTCAGATTATCATGTAACCTTTCACCCAGTCAGGCTATTGGTGTCATATTACACCTCTGTGTCCCTAACATGTCTCCACAGAGTTCCCTGCCACAGACATGTCACACACATGCAGAACCACAACACAGACACTCCAGGATTTATAGGGGACAGACCCACAGTAAAATCTGTCAGAGGGACACAGATAGAATTTTGCCAGTTCACAACCCAGCGCCAGTAACACAATGTCTGTGAACACAAAATGCCCACTGGCATTCAGCGCTTTAATAATGTTAATCACACAATTATATAGCACCAAATTCACTGTGGCCCCCCCTGTTTTGCACCCTGATACTTGTTCAGTATTGGAGGAGGACCAGTGTTGTCTCTGCAGCCTGAGAGAAAATGGCGCTGAGCAGTGTGCTGGGTGACTGAGGAGGAAGCTCCACTCTTCAATGGTGTGTTTCTCCTCAGCTTTTATGAGGTAGTTTTTTATACTGGCGGGGGTAGGACTGTGCCTCAGCAACTTATGCCCCTTATTTATGCCAGTTTCCATAGGTTTCATGCTGCCCAGGGCGCCCCCTCCGCGCCCTGCACCCTGCAGTGCCTGTGTATGTGTGGGCAACATGGCGCGCTGCGCTCCCGCCAGCCGCACGGTACCTTTAGCCGTCACTTTCTTGATTGAAGATCTGTCTTCTAACACTCACCTGTCTTCTGACTTCTGGCTCTGTGAGGGGAGTGACGGCGTGCTGTGGGAGTGAGCATCTAGGCACGGCTAGCGTTCAGTTCCCTTCAGGAGCTAATGGTGTCCTGTCAGCCAGAAGCAGAGCCATGAAACTCTTTAAGAAGTTGATTCCTACTTCTGCCCCCTCAGTCCCACGAAGCAGGGAGTCTGATGCCAGCAGATCTCCCTGAAAATAAAAAACCTAACATAAGTCTTTTCAGAGAAACTCAGTAGAGCTCCTCAGAGTGCATCCAGTCAGCCTGGGCACATTTCTAACTGAGGTCTGGAGAAGAGGCATAGAGGGAGGAGCCAGTTCACATCCAATGAAAGGTCTTTAGAGTGCCCATGTCTCCTGTGGATCCCGTCTATACCCCATGGTCTTGATGTCATCCCCAGCATCCTGTAGGAGGTATGAGAAAAATTATTATAAGCTAGGGTGCCGTGATTCAAAAAAGTTTGGAAACTGCTATAAGGTGTTGTCGTTGTTATTATTATCATTATAATAATAATAATAATAATAATAATATTATTATTATTTATACAGTACTGTACATAGAAGCTTTTACACTGTAGGGTAACACATAGAAGCCATGTTACAATGGGACAGCAGCTATATAAAAAAAACATGTGACTGGACTAAAGCTGTTTCTCAGTTAGGACAGGGCAACAGTGGTTCTTGGTACAGTGTGACATGATTGCACAGCGCCCAGCTATGTGTAACGCACAGGGAGTGCACCTCTGGCCGCTGAGGTAAACTACAGTAACTTCCCCGTTCCTCTGCATCCAACCGTCCTGGTTTCCATGGATACGGGGCCGGCGCCTACTTACAGACTGGTCTCCATGGAGAAAGAACGAAGGAAAAAAGAAAAAAAAAAGGTCACCTGACAGAAAAGCTGTTGAACTGTCAGCGCCAACGGCCGAGACTACAGCTGCAGCCTGGCGGCTGGCGGGCTGAGGAAGGCAGCGCGCGCTTTCACGTGCGCAGCCTGAGGGGAGAAGGAAAAGTCGCAAGCGGCGGCAGTTGGCTGCTGCGGTCACAGTGATTACGCGTGACGGCCAGGACCGGGGTGGCGCTGCAGGGTGGTCCACTGTATACTCTGTACAGTACACTACACTAGCATCATTAATTAGCTCGTTACTAAGAGAAAGTAAAATGAAAAGCTATATTATAGAAATAATGGCAGCGGCTGGTGATAAGGACTGTTAGTGTGTTATTAGGCAGCTACGGCTAGGAATTGCCACAGTCCGCTGTATGATGAGGGGGAAATGACCATTTATTATAATTAACTTTTCAAAGCTGTAATTAGGTCTCAGAAAGCTTAACACGGACATGGGCTCTCCAACTGCTCAGAATACTGAAGAAAAAAGACTCAATGCATTCTAATTATGTGTAACTCATTGGGCACAGTGCAGATGTGTTTCATAAATAGCTCCCCCGGAAAAGACAAATACTTGATCCTTCATGGTCGCAGGAATGGATGCCCGTAGAGGAGTGAGTCTTCCTACAGAGCTGTGCCACAGGAACTGATGCCATAGAGGAGTGAGTCTTCCTACAGAGCTGTGCCCAAGGGCGTAGCTACCATAGGTGCAGGGAGTGCAGCTGCTATGGGGCCCAGAGCTGAGAGGGGCCATCTTCCCTATCATAGTTACATGTATTATATACATTTCTCTGACGTCCTAGTGGATGCTGGGAAGGTTGGTTCTATATCGGAGTGGGAGAAGGGACCTTGTGATGTGCCTAGGGGTGGAGACACGTCACCAGGGGGAGGAGCTACGGCCGAACAGGGTACCCGAAAAGTACCCTCGCGGGCTCGCTTCGCTCGCCACTCTTCGGGCTCGGTGGCTCGCTTCGCTCGCCACCTAATTACTAAAGGTAATAGTTGGTGGCGGGGATAGTAGAGCAACTGTCCCGCTGGCCTAGCTCCTCCCCCTTGTGTCGTGGCTCCTCCTCCTGACGGAAAAGGTCCCTTAGGCCACTTGGATCTAGCCTCAACCATGCTGGGAACTCCGTAAGGACCATGGGGAATAGCGGCTCCGCAGGAGACTGGGCACAACTAAGAAAGAGGACTACCTGGTGTGCACTGGCTCCTCCCTCTATGCCTCTCCTCCAGACCTCAGTTAGAATTTTGTGCCTGGCCGAGCTGGATGCACACTAGGGGCTCTCCTGAGCTCCTAGAAAAGAAAGTATATTTTAGGTTTTTTATTTTCAGTGAGATCTGCTGGCAACAGACTCACTGCTACGTGGGACTAAGGGGAGAGAAGCGAACCTACCTGCTTGCAGCTAGCTTGGGCTTCTAGATAATTGGAGAGAGACTGCGCTCACTGGGATGGGGGGTTAGTGCTGCTAGGCCTAGAGGTGTCCTACCTCCGTACTAATGTTAAGCAATGGTGAGGTCAGCGCACTTGTGGGAGAGAAGGAATGAGAGAGATAGGGTGAAGATGGAAAGGGATGGAGAAAGAAGGGATGAAAGAAAATGGGAAGAAAGTGATGTGACAATTTGATGTATGATAGTGTTCACAAATGACCATATGTCGTAATATAATGATGTTTATTAGGGTGGTATGTTCCCACTGTCAGGTGTGTCATGCAGACCACCCTTTTCAGTGTACCCTCCTGAATGGTACACTTCTGCTCAAAACTTCTAGAATTAATAATAAGAGTGGTGGGTAAAAGTATGTGCCTCTCCGTAAATCTGGCACAATTAGGAGTCCTAATGTTCAGAGGTCCCTTGCGGGATGAATGTCAGGTATGCCCAAGGGTGCACCTTTACCATAGGTATGGTATTACCTATGTGGCTCTGAAACTAGGTAAGTATCAGTCGTGGTGGGGTATGTGACAGTTTGCGGCGTCCCGCCTGTCAGACCTCCCTGTGTGCACCAAATGAGGAATCGGGGGTACGGGCTTGGTTCTTACACTTACCGCCGGGGGTGCGTTCCGCGCGCCTGTGCCGGCTCAGCTTCCGTTCCCGAGTCCTCCGGTGTCCTTTGATGTCCAGGCCGTCTCGTCTCGGTCCCCGTGGTCGGTCAGCGGCCGCCGCTTTCCTCCTTCCTCCGCCGGGTCCTGTCTGTGACTTCCTGCTTTGCCGCTCACGTGATGTGTCACGTGAGCGGGAGTGTTCAATTAGCCCCTGTTGCTCGGGGATACCTCTCTCCAGCCGGGGAGAGGTGTCTGTAGAATGCAGTGTGTAGTGAGACAAGTCCTCCAACGCGTTTCAGCAATCTGCCTTTTTCTAGGATTACAAGTCTTGAGTCCTTGGATCATTATATGCTTGTTACATGGCACTGATTGGTTCCCAATGTATGTGCACGCCCCTTTATGTTAATGGACAGTATTATATAATCGGCTTTCTCCAATGTTGATAGGAAGAGACGTATTCTTTGTCCCTAATTTGGGATGTCTGTTAACACTGATTGATTACTAGTAATGGGTAATACATGTGTGAAAAAAGATGGGGGATAATGTATGATAGAACTGTCGGTGCATATATTGTATAGATTGAAAAAGTTATGATAATTACATAGGTGGATGGGATAAACATGGTTTGGGGGGGGGGATAACATGATTGGTTTGGATAGTATGTGATGATATTAGGTAATTGTCTGTAACGTGGGATATCGATGTATGCAATTGCATGACAGGATGAAAGAGATGTGAAAGGAAAAGATAGTAACGATGAGTGAAAAATGATTAATGAATGAAAAATGAATAATAGATATGATTGATATGTGATTGAAAATAAATAAATATAAATAAATATAAAAATAATAATAAAATAAAAATAAATATAAATAAAAATAAATATGAATAATGAAAAAATATAAAACAATAAAAATAAAAAAATAAAATAAAATAAATATAAAAATAAACAAATATGAAAATAAACAAATATAATAAAAATAAATATAAATAAAATTAAAATTAAAAAAATAAATAAAAAATATATATATATGAAAAAAAATAATAATAATAATAAAAAAAAAATATATATAAAAATAAGAATGAGGAATGTGTTAATGATCAGAGTGTGTGTGAGTACTTTAATGTATATTGGTAGTAAGAGCTCAGGAGGCGGTTACATTCCTGATTTAATGATGTTACACTGACCCTAAATGTTTATGGCTTTCTAAGGATGAGTGGATTGCCTCAGTGTAGGACTAATATAATGGTACTGACCATGTGTTTACTTATGAATTAATCTAAGTCCCTAGACGTCTTGTCATACCCCTACATTTGTAGTCCCATCACCCGAGGTATGGGTTCATCATACCGTGTTAAATGAGCCTAATCCGTACGGTGATTATTTGTTAGATGGTGAGTGTCCACTATAATACTGAAGAAATGTTGTACTCTATGTTGAGCCCCTTCGGTGTGAGGGTTTTGAGGGTAAAAATCCATCTGAGTTCTTCCCTGTTAATTCTTTTTATGAAGTCACCTCCCCGCCAGTTGTTCGTCACCTGTTGTATGGCCATAAATTTCAATTGTGTCGGATCCTGTGTGTGTTTGTCTCTAAAGTGTTGAGACACACTATGTTTATCGTAACCTTTTTTGATGTTTTGTATATGTTCCGATATTCGGACTTTTAATGTCCTAATTGTGCGTCCCACATATTGGAGTCCGCACGGGCATGTGATGAGATAAATGACTCCCTTTGTGTGGCATGATATTTCTTCTCTGACTTTGAATGTCTGTCCTGTCCTTAGCTTGGGCTTCTAGGCTACTGGACACCATTAGCTCCAGAGGGATCGAACACAGGCCCAGCCTCGGTCGTCCGGAGCCGCGCCGCCGTCCCCCTTACAGAGCCAGAAGCAAGAAGATGTTCCTGGAAATCGGCGGCAGAAGACTTCGGTCTTCATCAAGGTAGCGCACAGCACTGCAGCTGTGCGCCATTGCTCCCCATGCACACCACACACTCCGGTCACTGATGGGTGCAGGGCGCTGGGGGGGGGGGCGCCCTGGGCTGCAATAAGAGTACCTTGCTGGCAAATACCACATAATATAGTCATAAAGACTATATATGTGTAAAATACCCCTGCCAAATATACATTTAAAAAGCGGGAGAAGTCTGCCGGAAAAGGGGCGGGGCTATCTCCCTCAGCACACTGGCGCCATTTTCCCTCACAGCTCCGCTGGAAGGACACTCCCAAGGCTCTCCCCTGCAGTTTCCAGACTACATAGGGTAAAAAAGAGAGGGGGGGCACTAAATTTAGGCGCATATAATATATATATAGCTGCTATAGGGAAAAATCACTTGTGTAGTGTGTATCCCTGCATTATATAGCGCTCTGGTGTGTGCTGGCATACTCTCTCTCTGTCTCCCCAAAGGACTTTGTGGGGTCCTGTCCTCGTTCAGAGCATTCCCTGTGTGTGTGCGGTGTGTCGGTACGGCTGTGTCGACATGTTTGATTGAGGAGGCTTATGTGGAGGCGGAGCAGGGGCCGATAAATGTGATGTCACCCCCTGCGGGGTCGACACCTGAATGGATGGACATGTGGAAGGAATTACGTGACAGTGTCAACTCCTTACATAAAAGGTTTGACGACATAGCAGATGTGGGACAGCCGGCTTCTCAGCTCGTGCCTGCCCAGGCGTCTCAAAAGCCATCAGGGGCTCTAAAACGCCCGCTACCTCAGATGGCAGACACAGATGTCGACACGGATACTGACTCCAGTGTCGACGATGATGAGACTAGTGTACTCCTTCTCCTTCCCCTTAAAAGTAATTGTGTTTTTATTGTATTTTATGTGTAGTAACTTGGTTAGGTATTCTATGTTATCTTGGTAGTGTATAATTTGTAAAGTGTATTCTTTTGCAAAGTGAACGTTCTCATTCTCTCACTAAAGGCGTTAGAACCTTAGACCGGTATTTGATTGATTATTATATTGATAAAGGGTTCTCAGAGCGTCACATACGCTCATACAGCTTTTAAGCTAATAAGGTTACACTGTGTTGCATTTACACCTTATCACTGCACAAAGGTTTACTGTATAGATACATTGGGGTATATTTACTAACATTCGTAATTCTCCCGATTTGGTGGGAGAATAATCACGAATGACATCGAAAGTGTAAAACTGCAACTTTTTGAATTTGTTACGACGGATTTACTAAGCTGTCGTATTCGGGTTTTTCTTTTGTTCCGATGTCGATGTCATTCGTGTTTTTTTTTTTTTTTTTAACGGCAGTGATTAGCAAAACACTGCCGACTTTTTAAAAATTAATCTCGGCCGGATCTGTGTGATCCGTGCTGGGGTTTTATTTTTTTTATTTCTCTATCGTCCTAGTGGATGCTGGGGTTCCTGAAAGGACCATGGGGAATAGCGGCTCCGCAGGAGACAGGGCACAAAAAGTAAAGCTTTAGGATCAGGTGGTGTGCACTGGCTCCTCCCCCTATGACCCTCCTCCAAGCCTCAGTTAGATTTTTGTGCCCGGCCGAGAAGGGTGCAATCTAGGTGGCTCTCCTAAAGAGCTGCTTAGAAAAGTTTAGCTTAGGTTTTTTATTTTACAGTGAGTCCTGCTGGCAACAGGATCACTGCAACGAGGGACTTAGGGGAGAAGAAGTGAACTCACCTGCGTGCAGGATGGATTGGCTTCTTTGGCTACTGGACATTAGCTCCAGAGGGACGATCACAGGTACAGCCTGGATGGTCACCGGAGCCTTGCCGCCGGCCCCCTTGCAGATGCTGAAACAAGAAGAAGGTCCGAAATCGGCGGCATGAAGACTCCTCAGTCTTCTTAAGGTAGTGCACAGCACTGCAGCTGTGCGCCATTTCCTCTCAGCACACTTCACACGGCAGTCACTGAGGGTGCAGGGCGCTGGGAGGGGGGCGCCCTGGGAGGCAATGAAAACCTATTTTTGGCTAAAAATACTTCACATATAGCCTCCGGGGGCTATATGGAGATATTTAACCCCTGCCAGAATCCGTTAAGAGCGGGAGACGAGGCCGCCGAAAAAGGGGCGGGGCCTATCTCCTCAGCACACAGCGCCATTTTCCCTCACAGAAAGGCTGGAGGGAAGGCTCCCAGGCTCTCCCCTGCACTGCACTACAGAAACAGGGTTAAAACAGAGAGGGGGGGCACTAATTTGGCGTTAGAAATATATAAAAAAGATGCTATAAGGGAAAACACTTATATAAGGTTGTCCCTATATAATTATAGCGTTTTTGGTGTGTGCTGGCAAACTCTCCCTCTGTCTCTCCAAAGGGCTAGTAGGTCCTGTCCTCTATCAGAGCATTCCCTGTGTGTGTGCTGTGTGTCGGTACGTGTGTGTCGACATGTATGAGGACGATGTTGGTGAGGAGGCGGAGCAATTGCCTGTAATGGTGATGTCACTCTCTAGGGAGTCGACACCGGAATGGATGGCTTATTTAGGAAATTACGTGATAATGTCAACACGCGCCAAGGTCGGTTGACGACATGAGACGGCCGACAAATAGTACCGGTCCAGACGTCTCAAAAACACCGTCAGGGGTTTTAAAACGCCCGTTTACTTTAGTCGGTCGACACAGACAGGGACACTGAATCCAGTGTCGACGGTGAATAAACAAACGTATTCCTTATTTGGGCCACACGTTAAGGGCAATGAAGGAGGTGTTACATATTTCTGATACTACAAGTACCACAAAAGAGGGTATTATGTGGGATGTGAAAAAACTACCGTAGTTTTTCCTGAATCAGATAAATTAAATGAAGTGTGTGATGATGCGTGGGTTCCCCCCGATAGAAAATATGGGCGGTATACCCTTTCCCGCCAGAAGTTAGGGCGCGTTGGGAAACACCCCTTAGGGTGGATAAGGCGCTCACACGCTTATCAGAACAAGTGGCGGTACCGTCTATAGATAGGGCCGTCCTCAAGGAGCCAGCTGACAGGAGGCTGGAAAATATCATAAAAAGTATATACACACATACTGGTGTTATACTGCGACCAGCGATCGCCTCAGCCTGGATGTGCAGAGCTGGGGTGGCTTGGTCGGATTCCCTGACTAAAAATATTGATACCCTTGACAGGGACAGTATTTTATTGACTATAGAGCATTTAAAGGATGCATTTCTATATATGCGAGATGCACAGAGGGATATTTGCACTCTGGCATCAAGAGTAAGTGCGATGTCCATATCTGCCAGAAGATGTTTATGGACACGACAGTGGTCAGGTGATGCAGATTCCAAACGGCACAAAGGTGTATTGCCGTATAAAGGAAGGGACCTGGTGGCCACGGCAACTGCTGGAAAATCCACCGTTTTTACCCTAAGTCACATCTCTGCAGAAAAAGACACCGTCTTTTCAGCTTCAGTCCTTTCGTCCCTATAAGAGTCATATCTGCCCAGGGATAGAGGAAAGGGAAGAAGACTGCAGCAGGCAGCCCATTCCCAGGAACAGAAGCGTTCCACCGCTTCTGACAAGCTCTCAGCATGACGCTGAGACCGTACAGGACCCCTGGATCCTACAAGTAGTATCCCAGGGGTACAGATTGGAATGTCGAGACGTTTCCCCTGCGCAGGCTCCTGAAGTCTGCTTTACCAAGGTCTCCCTCCGACAAGGAGGCAGTATGGGAAACAATTCACGAGCTGTATTCCCAGCAGGTGATAATTAAATTACCCCTCCTACAACAAGAAAAGGGGTATTATTCCACACTATATTGTGGTACTGAAGCCAGAAGGCTAGGTGAGACCTATTCTAAATCTAAAAATTTTTTTGAACACTTACAAAGGTTCAAATCAAGATGGAGTCACTCAGAGCAGTGATAACGAACCGGGAAGAAGGGGACTATATGGTGTCCCGAGACATCAGGGATGCTTACCTCCATGTCCCAAATTTGCCCTTATCACTAAGGGTACCTCAGGTTCGTGGTACAGAACTGTCACTATCAGTTTCAGACGCTGCCGTTTGGATTGTCCACGGCACCCCGGGTCTTTACCAAGGTAATGGCCGAAATGATGGTTCTTCTTCGAAGAAAAGGCGTCTTAATTATCCCTTACTTAGAGTCTCCTGTGCTTAGGGATGATTCTGGACACAGTCCAGAAAAAGGTGTTTCTCCCGGAAGAGAAAGCCAGGGAGTTATCCGAGCTAGTCAGGAACCTCCTAAAATCAGTGCATCATTGCACAAGGGCCATGGTAAAAAAATGGTGACTTCCTTCGAAGCAATTCCAGTCGGCAGATTTCATGCAAGAACTTTTCAGTGGGATCTGCTGGACAAATGGTCCGGATCGCATCTTCAGATGCATCAGCGGATAACCCTATATCCAAGGACAAGGGTGTCTCTCCTGTGGTGGTTACAGAGTGCTCATCTTCTAGAGGGCCGCAGATTCGGCATTCAGTTTTGGATGTTGGTGACCACGGAGGCCAGCCCGAGCGGCTGGGGAGCAGTCACACAAGGAAAAAATTTCCAGGGAGTGTGATCAAGTCTGGAGACTTATCTCCACATAAATATAGCTAAGGGTAAATTTATAATGCTCTAAGCTTAGCAAGACCTCTGCTTCAAGGTCAGCCGGTATTGATCCAGTGGGATAAAACATCACGGCAGTCGCCCACGTAAATAGACAGGGCGGCACAAGAAGCAGGAGGGCAGTGGCAAAAACTGCAAGGACTTTTCGCTGGGCGGAAAATCATGTGATAGCACTGTCAGCAGTGTTTCATTCCGGGAATGGAAACTGGGAAGCAGACTTCCTCAGTAGGCACGACCTCCACCCGGCAGAGTGGGAACTTCATGGGGAAGTTTTCCACATGATTGTAAACCGTTGGGAATTACCAAAGGTGGACATGATGGCGTCCCGTCTGAACAAAAAACGGGACAGGTATTGCGCCAGGTTAAGAGACCCTCAGGCAATAGCTGTGGACGTTCTGGTAACACCGTGGGTGTACCAGTCGGTGTATGTGTTCCATCCTCTGCTTTTCATACCTAAGGTACTGAGAATTATAAGACGTAGAGGAGTAAGAACTATACTCATGGCTCCGGATTGGCCAAGAAGGACTTGGTACCCGGAACTTCAAGAGATGCTCACAGAGGACTTATGGCCTCTGCCGCTAAGAAGGGACTTGTTTCAGCAAGTACCATGTCTGTTCCAAGACTTACCGCAGCTGCGTTTGACGGCATGGCGGTGGAACGCCGGATCCTAAGGGAAAAGGCATTCAGGAAGAGGTCATTCCTACCCTGGTCAAAGCCAGAAAGGAGGTGACCGCACAACATTATCACCACATGTGGCGAAAATATGTTGCGTGGTGTGAGGCCAGGAAGGCCCCACGAAGAAATTTCAACTCGGTCGATTCCTGCATTTCCTGCAAACAGGAGTGTCTATGGGCCTCAAATTGGGGTCCATTAAGGTTCAAATTTCGGCCCTGTCGATTTTTCTTCCAGAAAGAATTGGCTTCAGTTCCTGAAGTCCAGAAGTTTGTCAAGGGAGTATTGCATATACAACCCCCTTTTGTGCCTCCAGTGGCACTGTGGGATCTCAACGTAGTTCTGGGATTCCTCAAAACACATTGGTTTAAAACCAGTCAAATCTGTGGATTTGAAGCATCTCACATGAAAAGTGAACATGCTCTTGGACCTGGCCTGGACCAGGCGAGTGTCAAATTGGTGGGTTTTTTTCTCAAAAAAGCCCATATCTGTTTGTCCATTCGGACAGGGCAGAGCTGCGGACTCGTCCCCAGTTCTCTCCCTAAGGTGGTGTCAGTGTTTCACCTGAACCAGCTTATTGTGGTGTCTTGCGCCTACTAGGGACTTGGAGGACTCCAAGTTGCTAGATGTGGTCAGGGCCCTGAAAATATAGGTTCCAGGACGACTGGAGTCAGGAAAACTGACTTGCTGTTATCCTGTATGCACCCAACAAACTGGGTGCTCTTGCTTCTAAGCAGACTTTTGCTAGTTGGATGTGTAATACAATTCAGCTTGCACATTCTGTGGCAGGCCTGCCACAGCCAAAATATGTAAATGCCCATTCCACAAGGAAGGTGGGCTCATCTTGGGCGGCTGCCCGAGGGGTCTCGGCTTTACAACTTTGCCGAGCGGCTATTTAGTCAGGGGCAAACACGTTTGTAAAATCCTACAAATTTGATACCCTGGCTAAGGAGGACCTGGAGTTCTCTCGTTCGGTGCTGCAGAGTCATCCGCACTCTCCCGCCCGTTTGGGAGCTTTGGTATAATCCCCATGGTCCTTTCAGGAACCCCAGCATCCACTAGGACGATAGAGAAAATAAGAATTTACTTACCGATAATTCTATTTCTCGGAGTCCGTAGTGGATGCTGGGCGCCCATCCCAAGTGCGGATTATCTGCATTACTTGTACATAGTTACAAAAATCGGGTTATTATTTGTTGTGAGCCATCTTTTCAGAGGCTCCGCTGTTATCATACTGTTAACTGGGTTCAGATCACAGGTTGTACAGTGTGATTGGTGTGGCTGGTATGAGTCTTACCCGGGATTCATAAATCCTTCCTTATTGTGTACGCTCGTCCGGGCACAGTATCCTAACTGAGGCTTGGAGGAGGGTCATAGGGGGAGGAGCCAGTGCACACCACCTGATCCTAAAGCTTTACTTTTTGTGCCCTGTCTCCTGCGGAGCCGCTATTCCCCATGGTCCTTTCAGGAACCCCAGCATCCACTACGGACTCCGAGAAATAGAATTATCGGTAAGTAAATTCTTATTTTTTTTAAATTAAACAGTGTAAAATCAAAAAAAAAATTGCGTGGGGTCCCCCCTCCTAAGCATAACCAGCCTCGGGCTCTTTGAGCCGATCCTGGTTGCAGAAATATGGGGAAAAAAATGACAGGGGTTCCCCCATATTTAAGCAACCAGCATCGGGCTCTGGTCCTGGTTCCAAAAATACGGGGGACAAAAAGAGTAGGGGTCCCCCGTATTTTTAAAACCAGCACCGGGCTCCACTAGCTGGACAGATAATGCCACAGCCGGGGGTCACTTTTATATAGTGCCCTGCGGCCGTGGCATCAAAAATCCAACTAGTCACCCCTGGCCGGGGTACCCTGGGGGAGTGGGGACCCCTTCAATCAAGGGGTCCCCCCCCCCCAGCCACCCAAGGGCCAGGGGTGAAGCCCGAGGCTGTCCCCCCCCCCCATCCAATGGGCTGCGGATGGGGAGGCTGATAGCCTTTTGTGATAATGAAAAGATATTGTTTTTAGTAGCAGTACTACAAGGCCCAGCAAGCCTCCCCCGCATGCTGGTACTTGGAGAACCACAAGTACCAGCATGCGACGGAAAAACGGGCCCGCTGGTACCTGTAGTACTACTACTAAAAAAATACCCAAAAAAAGACAAGACACACACACCGTGAAAGTAAAGATTTATTACATACATGCACACAAACATACATACATACTTACCTTATGTTCACACGCAGGTCGGTCCTCTTCTCCAGTAGAATCCAAGGGGTACCTGTTGAATAAATTCTACTCACCAGATCCCGGGTCCCAGGGTCCTCGGGGCAACCATTTGTAATCCAGGTACTTGAATAAAATAACAAAACGGATACCCGAGCCACGAACTGAAAGGGGCCCCATGTTTTCACATGGGACTCCTTTCCCCGAATGCCAGAAACCCACTCTGACTTCTGTCTAAGTGGGTTTCTTCAGCCAATCAGGGAGCGCCACGTTGTAGCACTCTCCTGATCGGCTGTGTGCTCCTGTACTGAGTGACAGGCGGCACACGGCAGTGTTACAATGTAGCGCCTATGCGCTCCATTGTAACCAATGGTGGGAACTTTCTGCTCAGCGGTGACGTCACTTTAGGTCAACCGCAGGGCAGAAAGTTCCCACCATTGGTTACAATGGAGCGCATAGGCGCTACATTGTAACACTGCCGTGTGCCGCCTGTCATACAGTACAGGAGCACACAGCCGATCAGGAGGGTGCTACAACGTTGCGCTCCCTGATTGGCTGAAGAAACCCACTTAGACATCAGTCAGAGTGGGTTTCTGGCATTCGGGGAAAGGAGTCCCATGTGAAAACATGGGGCCCCTTTCAGTGCGTGGCTCGGCTCTCCGTTTTGTTATTTTATTCAAGTACCTGGATTACAAATGGTTGCCCCGCGGACCCTGGGTCCCTGGATCTGGTGAGTAGAATTTATTCAACAGGTACCCCTTGGATTCTACTGGAGAAGAGGACCGACCTGCGTGTGAACATAAGGTAAGTATGTATGTATGTTTGTGTGCATGTATGTAATAAATCTTTACTTTCACGGTGTGTGTGTCTTGTCTTTTTTTGGGTATTTTTTTAGTAATAGTACTACAGGTACCAGCGGGCCCGTTTTTCCGCCGCATGCTGGTACTTGTGGTTCTCCAAGTACCAGCATGCGGGGGAGGCTTGCTGGGCCTTGTAGTACTGCTACTAAAAACAATATCTTTTCATTATCACAAAAGGCTATCAGCCCCCCCATCCGCAGCCCATTGGATGGGGGGGGACAGCCTCGGGCTTCACCCCTGGCCCTTGGGTGGCTGGGGGGGGACCCCTTGATTGAAGGGGTCCCCACTCCCCCAGGGTACCCCGGCCAGGGGTGACTAGTTGGATATTTGATGCCACGGCCGCAGGGCACTATATAAAAGTGACCCCCGGCTGTGGCATTATCTGTCCAGCTAGTGGAGCCCGGTGCTGGTTTTAAAAATACGGGGGACCTCTACTCTTTTTGTCCCCCGTATTTTTGGAACCAGGACCAGGCGCAGAGCCCGATGCTGGTTGCTTAAATATGGGGGAACCCCTGTCAATTTTTTCCCCATATTTCTGCAACCAGGATCGGCTCAAAGAGCCCGAGGCTGGTTATGCTTAGGAGGGGGAACCCCACGCAATTTTTTTTAATAAAATAACCACTTTCCCACCCCTTCCCACTGATATACATGCACGGATCTCATGGATCCCTGCATGCCTATACAATCACGGATTAAAAAAGCAGGTCTGTTTTTTTTTAGCACTTTTCTCTATCGTCCTAGTGGATGCTGGGGTTCCTGAAAGGACCATGGGGAATAGCGGCTCCGCAGGAGACAGGGCACAAAAAGTAAAGCTTTACGATCAGGTGGTGTGTACTGGCTCCTCCCCCTATGACCCTCCTCCAAGCCTCAGTTAGATTTTTGTGCCCGGCCGAGAAGGGTGCAATCTAGGTGGCTCTCCTAAAGAGCTGCTTAGAAAAGTTTAGCTTAGGTTTTTTATTTTACAGTGAGTCCTGCTGGCAACAGGATCACTGCAACGAGGGACTTAGGGGAGAAGAAGTGAACTCACCTGCGTGCAGGATGGATTGGCTTCTTGGCTACTGGACATCAGCTCCAGAGGGACGATCACAGGTACAGCCTGGATGGTCACCGGAGCCTTGCCGCCGGCCCCCTTGCAGATGCTGAAGTAAGAAGAGGTCCAGAATCGGCGGCAGAAGACTCCTCAGTCTCCTAAAGGTAGCGCACAGCACTGCAGCTGTGCGCCATTTTCCTCTCAGCACACTTCACACGGCAGTCACTGAGGGTGCAGGGCGCTGGGAGGGGGGCGCCCTGGGAGGCAAATGAAAACCTATTTTGGCCAAAAATACCTCACATATAGCCTCCGGAGGCTATATGGAGATATTTAACCCCTGCCAGAATCCGTTAAGAGCGGGAGACGAGGCCGCCGAAAAAGGGGCGGGGCCTATCTCCTCAGCACACAGCGCCATTTTCCCTCACAGAAAGGCTGGAGGGAAGGCTCCCAGGCTCTCCCCTGCACTGCACTACAGAAACAGGGTTAAAACAGAGAGGGGGGGCACTAATTTGGCGTTAGAAATATATAATAAAGATGCTATAAGGGAAAACACTTATATAAGGTTGTCCCTATATAATTATAGCGTTTTTGGTGTGTGCTGGCAAACTCTCCCTCTGTCTCTCCAAAGGGCTAGTGGGTCCTGTCCTCTATCAGAGCATTCCCTGTGTGTGTGCTGTGTGTCGGTACGTGTGTGTCGACATGTATGAGGACGATGTTGGCGAGGAGGCGGAGCAATTGCCTGTAATGGTGATGTCACTCTCTAGGGAGTCGACACCGGAATGGATGGCTTATTTAGGGAATTACGTGATAATGTCAACACGCTGCAAGGTCGGTTGACGACATGAGACGGCCGACAAACAATTAGTACCGGTCCAGACGTCTCAAAAACACCGTCAGGGGTTTTAAAACGCCCGGTTACTTTAGTCGGTCGACACAGACAGGGACACTGAATCCAGTGTCGACGGTGAATAAACAAACGTATTCCTTATTAGGGCCACACGTTAAAGGCAATGAAGGAGGTGTTACATATTTCTGATACTACAAGTACCACAAAAGAGGGTATTATGTGGGATGTGAAAAAACTACCGTAGTTTTTCCTGAATCAGATAAATTAAATAAAGTGTGTGATGATGCGTGGGTTCCCCCCGATAGAAAATTAGGGGCGGTATACCCTTTCCCGCCAGAAGTTAGGGCGCGTTGGGAAACACCCCTTAGGGTGGCTAAGGCGCTCACACGCTTATCAAAACAAGTGGCGGTACCGTCTATAGATAGGGCCGTCCTCAAGGACCAGCTGACAGGAGGCTGGAAAATATCATAAAAAGTATATACACACATACTGGTGTTATACTGCGACCAGCGATCGCCTCAGCCTGGATGTGCAGAGCTGGGGTGGCTTGGTCGGATTCCCTGACTAAAAATATTGATACCCTTGACAGGGACAGTATTTTATTGACTATAGAGCATTTAAAGGATGCATTTCTATATATGCGAGATGCACAGAGGGATATTTGCACTCTGGCATCAAGAGTAAATGCGATGTCCATATCTGCCAGAAGATGTTATGGACACGACAGTGGTCAGGTGATGCAGATTCCAAACGGCACAAAGGTGTATTGCCGTATAAAGGAAGAGGAGTTATTTGGGGTCGGTCCATCGGACCTGGTGGCCACGGCAACTGCTGGAAAATCCACTGTTTTTACCCTAAGTCACATCTCTGCAGAAAAAGACACCGTCTTTTCAGCCTCAGTCCTTTCGTCCCTATAAGATCATATCTGCCCAGGGATAGAGGAAAGGGAAGAAGACTGCAGCAGGCAGCCCATTCCCAGGAACAGAAGCGTTCCACCGCTTCTGACAAGTTCTCAGCATGGCGCTGAGACCGTACAGGACCCCTGGATCCTACAAGTAGTATCCCAGGGGTACAGATTGGAATGTCGAGACGTTTCCCCTTCGCAGGCTCCTGAAGTCTGCTTTACCAAGGTCTCCCTCCGACAAGGAGGCAGTATGGGAAAAAATTCACAAGCTGTATTCCCAGCAGGTGATAATTAAATTACCTCTCCTACTACAAGAAAAGGGGTATTATTCCACACTATATTGTGGTACTGAAGCCAGAAGGCTAGGTGAGACTTATTCTAAAAAATTTTTGAACACTTACAAAGGTTCAAATCAAGATGGAGTCACTCAGAGCAGTGATAACGAACCAGGAAGAAGGGGACTATATAGTGTCCCGGGACATCAGGGATGCTTACCTCTATGTCCCAAATTTGCCCTTCTCACTAAGGGTACCTCAGGTTCGTGGTGCAGAACTGTCACTATCAGTTTCAGACGCTGCCGTTTGGATTGTCCACGGCACCCCGGGTCTTTACCAAGGTAATGGCCAAAATGATGATTCTTCTTCGAAGAAAAGGCGTCTTAATTATCCCTTACTTGGACGATCTCCTGATAAGGGCATAGTCCAGGGAACAGTTGGAGGTCGGAGTAGCACTATCTCGGATACTGCTACAACAGCACGGGTGGATTCTAAATATTCCAAAATCGCAGCTGATCCCGACGACACGTCTGCTGTGCCTAGGGATGATTCTGGACACAGTCCAGAAAAAGGTGTTTCTCCCGGAAGAGAAAGCCAGGGAGTTATCCGAGCTAGTCAGGAACCTCCTAAAAACAGTGCATCATTGCACAAGGGTCCTGGTAAAAATGGTGGCTTCCTACGAAGCAATTCCATTTGGCAGATTTCACGCAAGAACTTTTCAGTGGGATCTGCTGGACAAATGGTCCGGATCGCATCTTCAGATGCATCAGCGGATAACCCTATATCCAAGGACAAGGGTGTCTCTCCTGTGGTGGTTATAGAGTGCTCATCTTCTAGAGGGCCGCAGATTCGGCATTCAGGATTGGATGCTGGTGACCACGGAGCCCAGCCCGAGAGGCTGGGGAGCAGTCACACAAGGAAAAAATTTCCAGGGAGTGTGATCAAGTCTGGAGACTTTTCTCCACATAAATATACTGGAGCTAAGGGTAAATTTATAATGCTCTAAGCTTAGCAAGACCTCTGCTTCAAGGTCAGCCGGTATTGATCCAGTGGGAAAAACATCACTGCAGTCGCCCACGTAAACAGACAGGGCGACACAAGAAGCAGGAGGGCAATGGCAAAAACTGCAAGGACTTTTCGCTGGGCGGAAAATCATGTGATAGCACTGTCAGCAGTGTTTCATCCCGGGAATGGAAACTGGGAAGCAGACTTCCTCAGCAGGCACGACCTCCACCCGGGAGAGTGGAAACTTCATCGGGAAGTTTTTTCCACATGATTGTAAACCGTTGGGAAATACCAAAGGTGGACATGATGGCGTCCCGTCTGAACAAAAAACGGGACAGGTATTGCGCCAGGTCAAGAGACCCTCAGGCAATAGCTGTGGACGTTCTGGTAACTCCGTGGGTGTACCAGTCGGTGTATGTGTTCCCTCCTCTGCTTCTCATACCTAAGGTGCTGAGAATTATAAGACGTAGAGGAGTAAGAACTATACTCATGGCTCCGGATTGGCCAAGAAGGACTTGGTACCCGGAACTTCAAGAGATGCTTACAGAGGTCTTATGGCCTCTGCTGCTAAGAAGGGATTTGCTTCAGCAAGTACCATGTCTGTTCCAAGACTTACCGCAACTGCGTTTGTCGGCATGGCGGTGGAACGCCGGATCCTAAGGGAAAAAGGCATTCCGGAAGAGGTCATTCCTACCCTGGTCAAAGCCAGAAAGGAGGTGACCGCACAACATTATCACCACATGTGGCGAAAATATGTTGCGTGGTGTGAGGCCAGGATGGCCCCACAAAGAAATTTCAACTCGGTCGTTTCCTGCATTTCCTGCAAACAGGAGTGTCTATGGGCCGCAAATTGGGGTCCATTAAGGTTCAAATTTCGGCCCTGTCGATTTTCTTCCAGAAAGAATTGGCTTCAGTTCCTGAAGTCCAGAAGTTTGTCAAGGGAGTATTGCATATACAACCCCCTTTTGTGCCTCCAGTGGCACTGTGGGATCTCAACGTAGTTCTGGGATTCCTCAAATCACATTGGTTTAAAACCAGTCAAATCTGTGGATTTGAAGCATCTCACATGAAAAGTGACCATGCTCTTGGCCCTGGCCTGGACCAGGCGAGTGTCAAATTGGTGGTTTTTTCTCAAAAAAGCCCATATCTGTTTGTCCATTCGGACAGGGCAGAGCTGCGGACTCGTCCCCAGTTCTCTCCCTAAGGTGGTGTCAGTGTTTCACCTGAACCAGCTTATTGTGGTGCCTTGCACCTACTAGGGACTTGGAGGACTCCAAGTTGCTAGATGTTGTCAGGGCCCTGAAAATATGTTCCAGGACGGCTGGAGTCAGGAAAACTGACTTGCTGTTATCCTGTATGCACCCAACAAACTGGGTGCTCTTGCTTCTAAGCAGACTATTGCTAGTTGGATGTGTAATACAATTCAGCTTGCACATTCTGTGGCAGGCCTGCCACAGCCAAAATATGTAAATGCCCATTCCACAAGGAAGGTGGGCTCATCTTGGGCGGCTGCCCGAGGGGTCTCGGCTTTACAACTTTGCCGAGCGGTTATTTAGTCAGGGGCAAACACGTTTGTAAAATCCTACAAATTTGATACCCTGGCTAAGGAGGACCTGGAGTTCTCTCATTCGGTGCTGCAGAGTCATCCGCACTCTCCCGCCCGTTTGGGAGCTTTGGTATTATCCCCATGGTCCTTTCAGGAACCCCAGCATCCACTAGGACGATAGAGAAAATAAGAATTTACTTACCGATAATTCTATTTCTCGGAGTCCGTAGTGGATGCTGGGCGCCCATCCCAAGTGCGGATTGTCTGCAATACTTGTACATAGTTACAAAAATCGGGTTATTATTGTTGTGAGCCATCTTTTCAGAGGCTCCGCTGTTATCATACTGTTAACTGGGTTCAGATCACAGGTTGTACAGTGTGATTGGTGTGGCTGGTATGAGTCTTACCCGGGATTCAAAATCCTTCCTTATTGTGTACGCTCGTCCGGGCACAGTACCTAACTGAGGCTTGGAGGAGGGTCATAGGGGGAGGAGCCAGTACACACCACCTGATCGTAAAGCTTTACTTTTTGTGCCCTGTCTCCTGCGGAGCCGCTATTCCCCATGGTCCTTTCAGGAACCCCAGCATCCACTACGGACTCCGAGAAATAGAATTATCGGTAAGTAAATTCTTATTTTTTACGAGTTGTAATTTTTCACGGCAGTGTTTGTTTTTTTTTTGCTTTGCACTTCTTAGTAAATTACCGAGATTCATACTTAAACAGCCGCGTTTTGACCGATGGTGTATTCATTTGTATTTTTTTTGTTGGACTTCCATAAAATTACGAATGCCCTCATCACTGCCGTGATTATTGCTTAGTAAATTACCGAGATGACACTTTGATGAAAAAACGGCATCTCGGTCAAAATCGGGAGCTTAGTAAATATACCCCACTGTTCAAGGTATAGTTATTCTAGTTTAATTCTGTAAGTATCTGCAACGCCTGTGTTCACACCCTGTGCACAGCGTCTGCTACGCTAAGGGCGTACCCTTGCGGTACTTTTTGCGCCAATTGCGTACTGTGTTCTTTAACCTTTTAGAGGGATTTAAGTAAGATAAATATTCAGCTTTATCAATAGAGCCACCCGTTACATGATTACGGCAATGAAGAATGTGTTGCACATTTCTGATATTACCCCAGGTACCACAAAAAAGGGTATTATGTTTGGGGAGAAAAAATTACCAGTGGTTTTTCCCCCTTCTGATGAATTAAATGAAGTATGTGAAGAAGCGTGGGCTTCCCCCGATAAGAAACTGGTAATTTCTAAAAAGTTACTAATAGCGTACCCTTTCCCGCCAGAGTATAGGTCACGTTGGGAGACATCCCCTAGGGTGGATAAAGCTCTCACACGCCTGTCAAAGAAGGTGGCACTACCGTCTCCGGACACGGCCGCCCTAAAGGAACCTGCTGATAGGAAGCAGGAGGCTATCCTGAAGTCTGTATATACACACTCAGGAATTATACTGAGACCGGCTATTGCTTCAGCATGGATGTGCAGTGCTGCAGCTGCGTGGTCAGATTCCCTGTCGGAAAACATTGATACCCTAGACAGAGACACTATATTGCTAACCGTAGAGCATATTAAAGACGCTGTCTTATACATGAGAGATGCACAGAGGGATATTTGCCGGCTGGCATCGAAAATAAACGCAATGTCCATTTCTGCCAGGAGAGGATTGTGGACTCGGCAGTGGACAGGAGATGCAGATTCTAAAAGGCACATGGAAGTTTTGCCTTACAAGGGTGAGGAGTTGTTTGGGGATGGTCTCTCGGACCTCGTTTCCACAGCAACAGCTGGGAAGTCAGCATTTTTACCCCATGTTCCCTCACAGCCAAAGAAAGCACCGTATTATCAGGTACAGTCCTTTCGGCCCCAGAAAGGCAAGCGGGTTAGAGGCGCGTCCTTTCTGCCCAGAGGCAGAGGTAGAGGGAAAAAGCTGCAACAGACAGCCAGTTCCCAGGAACAAAAGTCCTCCCCCGCTTCCTCTAAGTCCACCGCATGACGCTGGGGCTCCACAGGCGGAGCCAGGTACGGTGGTGGCCCGTCTCAAGAACTTCAGCAACCAGTGGGCTCGTTCACGGGTGGATCCCTGGATTCTACAGGTAGTATCTCAGGGGTACAAGCTGAAATTCGAGACGTCTCCCCCTCGCCGTTTCCTCAAATCTGCCTTGCCGACAGCTCCCCCGGACAGGGAGGCAGTGCTGGAGGCGATTCACAAGCTGTATTCTCAGCAGGTGATAATCAAGGTGCCCCTCCTTCAACAAGGACGGGGTTACTATTCCACAATGTTTGTGGTACCGAAACCGGACGGTTCGGTGAGACCCATTTTAAATTTAAAATCTTTGAACACTTATATAAGAAGGTTCAAGTTCAAGATGGAATCGCTCAGAGCGGTGATTGCAAGCCTGGACGAGGGGGATTACATGGTGTCACTGGACATCAAGGATGCTTACCTGCATGTCCCCATTTACCCTCCTCACCAGGAGTACCTCAGATTTGTGGTACAGGACTGTCATTACCAATTCCAGACGTTGCCGTTTGGTCTGTCCACGGCACCGAGGGTATTTACCAAGGTAATGGCCGAAATGATGATACTCCTTCGGAAAAAGGGAGTTTTAATTATCCCGTACTTGGACGGTCTCCTTATAAAGGCGAGGTCCAGGGAACAGTTGTTGATCGGAGTAGCACTAGCTCGGGAAGTGCTACAACAGCACGGCTGGATCCTGAATATTCCAAAGTCGCAGCTGGTTCCTACAACGCGTCTACTGTTCCTCGGGATGGTTCTGGACACAGAACAGAAAAAAGTGTTTCTCCCGGAGGAGAAGGCCAAGGAGTTATCGTCTCTAGTCAGAGACCTCCTAAAACCAAAACAGGTGTCGGCACACCACTGCACGCGAGTCCTGGGAAAGATGGTGGCTTCTTACGAAGCAATTCCATTCGGAAGGTTCCATGCAAGGATCTTTCAGTGGGATCTGTTGGACAAGTGGTCCGGGTCGCATCTTCAGATGCATCGGCTGATAACCCTGTCTCCAAGGGCCAGGGTGTCGCTACTGTGGTGGCTGCAGAGTGCTCATCTTCTAGAGGGCCGCAGATTTGGCATACAGGACTGGATCCTGGTGACCACGGATGCCAGCCTTCGAGGTTGGGGGGCAGTCACACAGGGAAGAAACTTCCAAGGACTATGGACAAGTCAGGAGACTTCCCTACACATAAATATTCTGGAACTAAGGGCCATTTACAATGCCCTAAGTCAGGCAAGACCCCTGCTTCAACACCAGCCGGTGCTGATACAGTCAGACAACATCACGGCGGTCGCCCATGTAAATCGTCAGGGCGGCACAAGAAGCAGGATGGCGATGGCAGAAGCCACAAGGATTCTCCGATGGGCGGAAAATCATGTGTTAGCACTGTCAGCAGTGTTCATTCCGGGAGTGGACAACTGGGAAGCAGACTTCCTCAGCAGGCACGACCTCCACCCGGGAGAGTGGGGACTTCATCCAGAAGTCTTCCAAATGATTGTACACCGTTGGGAAAGGCCACAGGTGGACATGATGGCGTCCCGCCTCAACAAAAAGCTAAAAAGATATTGCGCCAGGTCAAGGGACCCTCAGGCGATAGCTGTGGACGCTCTAGTGACACCGTGGGTGTACCAGTCGGTTTATGTGTTCCCTCCTCTGCCTCTCATACCCAAGGTACTGAGAATAATAAGAAGGAGAGGAGTAAGAACTATACTTGTGGTTCCGGATTAGCCAAGAAGAGCTTGGTACCCAGAACTTCAAGAACTGATCTCAGAGGACCCATGGCCTCTGCCGCTCAGACAGGACCTGCTGCAGCAGGGACCCTGTCTGTTCCAAGACTTACCGCGACTGCGTTTGACGGCATGGCGGTTGAACGCCGGATCCTGAAGGAAAAGGGCATTCCGGAGGAAGTCATCCCTACGCTGATTAAAGCTAGGAAGGAGGTGACCGCAAACCATTATCACCGCATATGGCGAAAATATGTTGCGTGGTGTGAGGCCAGAAGGGCCCCAACGGAGGAATTCCAGCTGGGTCGATTTCTGCACTTCCTACAGTCGGGTGACTATGGGCCTCAAATTAGGTTCCATTAAGGTCCAGATTTCGGCTCTGTCGATTTTCTTCCAAAAAGAACTGGCTTCACTGCCTGAAGTTCAGACGTTTGTTAAAGGAGTGCTGCATATTCAGCCCCTTTTTGTGCCTCCAGTGGCACCTTGGGATCTCAACGTGGTGTTGGATTTCCTTAAGTCACATTGGTTTGAGCCACTTAAAACCGTGGAACTAAAATATCTCACGTGGAAAGTGGTCATGCTGTTGGCCTTGGCTTCGGCCAGGCGTGTGTCAGAATTGGCGGCTTTGTCATGTAAAAGCCCTTATCTGATTTTCCATATGGATAGGGCAGAATTGAGGACTCGTCCCCAATTTCTTCCTAAGGTGGTATCTGCTTTTCATTTGAACCAACCTATTGTGGTGCCTGCGGCTACTAAGGACTTGGAGGATTCCAAGTTGCTGGACGTAGTCAGGGCCCTGAAAATCTATGTTTCCAGGACGGCTGGAGTCAGGAAAACTGACTCGCTATTTATCCTGTATGCGCCCAACAAGCTGGGTGCTCCTGCTTCAAAGCAGTCTATTGCTCGCTGGATCTGTAGTACGATTCAACTTGCACATTCTGCGGCTGGACTGCCGCATCCTAAATCTGTAAAAGCCCATTCCACGAGGAAAGTGGGCTCTTCTTGGGCGGCTGCCCGAGGGGTCTCGGCTTTACAACTTTGCCGAGCTGCTACTTGATCGGGTTCAAACACAATTGCCAAGTTCTACAAGTTTGATACCCTGGCTGAGGAGGACCTTGCTTTTGCTCATTCGGTGCTGCAGAGTCATCCGCACTCTCCTGCCCGTTTGGGAGCTTTGGTATAATCCCCATGGTCCTTACGGAGTTCCCAGCATCCACTAGGACGTCAGAGAAAATAAGAATTTACTCACCGGTAATTCTATTTCTCGTAGTCCGTAGTGGATGCTGGGCGCCCATCCCAAGTGCGGATTGTCTGCAATACTTGTATATAGTTATTGCCTAACTAAAGGGTTATTGTTTAGAGCCATCTGTTGAGAGGCTCAGTTATTTTTCATACTGTTAACTGGGTATAGTATCACGAGTTATACGGCTGGTATGAGTCTTACCCGGGATTCCAAAATCCTTTCCTTATTGTGTCAGCTCTTCCGGGCACAGTATCCTAACTGAGGTTTGGAGGAGGGGCATAGAGGGAGGAGCCAGTGCACACCAGGTAGTCCTAAATCTTTCTTAGTTGTGCCCAGTCTCCTGCGGAGCCGCTATTCCCCATGGTCCTTACGGAGTTCCCAGCATCCACTACGGACTACGAGAAATAGAATTACCGGTGAGTAAATACTTTTCTCTGACGTCCTAGTGGATGCTGGGGACTCTGTAAGGACCATGGGGAATAGCGGCTCCGCAGGAGACTGGGCACAAAAGTAAAGCTTTAGAACTACCTGGTGTGCACTGGCTCCTCCCCCTATGACCCTCCTCCAAGCCTCAGTTAGATTTTTGTGCCCGAACGAGAAGGGTGCACACTAGGTATCTCTCCTGAGCTGCTTAGTGAAAAGTTTAGTTTTAGGTTTTTTATTTTCAGTGAGACCTGCTGGCAACAGGCTCACTGCATCGAGGGACTAAGGGGAGAAGAAGCGAACTCACCTGCGTGCAGAGTGGATTGGGCTTCTTAGGCTACTGGACATTAGCTCCAGAGGGACCGATCACAGGCCCAGCCATGGATAGGTCCCAGAGCCGCGCCGCCGGCCCCCTTACAGAGCCAGAAGACAGAAGAGGTCCGGAAAATCGGCGGCAGAAGACGTCCTGTCTTCAACAAGGTAGCGCACAGCACTGCAGCTGTGCGCCATTGCTCTCAGCACACTTCACACTCCGGTCACTGAGGGTGCAGGGCGCTGGGGGGGGGCGCCCTGAGACGCAATAAAAACACCTTGGATGGCAAAAAAAATGCATCACATATAGCTCCTGGGCTATATGGATGAATTTAACCCCTGCCAGAATACACAGAAAAACGGGAGATAAGGCCGCGAGAAGGGGGCGGAGCCTATCTCCTCAGCACACTGGCGCCATTTTCCCTCACAGCTCCGTTGGAGGGAAGCTCCCTGGCTCTCCCCTGCAGTCACTACACTACAGAAAGGGTTAAAAAAGAGAGGGGGCACTAATTACGCGCAGTATTAAAAATACAGCAGCTATAAGGGGAAAAACACTTATATAAGGTTATCCCTGTATATATATAGCGCTCTGGTGTGTGCTGGCAAACTCTCCCTCTGTCTCCCCAAAGGGCTAGTGGGGTCCTGTCCTCTATCAGAGCATTCCCTGTGTGTGTGCTGTGTGTCGGTACGTTTGTGTCGACATGTATGAGGAGAAAAATGATGTGGAGACGGAGCAGATTACCTGTAATAGTGATGTCACCCCCTAGGGGGTCGACACCTGAGTGGATGAACTGTTGGAAGGAATTACGTGACAGTGTCAGCTCTGTATAAAAGACAGTGGTTGACATGAGACAGCCGGCTACTCAGCTTGTGCCTGTCCAGACGTCTCATAGGCCGTCAGGGGCTCTAAAGCGCCCGTTACCTCAGATGGCAGATATAGACGCCGACACGGATACTGACTCCAGTGTCGACGGTGAAGAGACAAATGTGACTTCCAGTAGGGCCACACGTTACATGATTGAGGCAATGAAAAAAGTTTTACACATTTCTGATAATACGAGTACCACCAAAAAGGGGTATTATGTTCGGTGAAGAAAAACTACCTGTAGTTTTCCTGAATCTGAGAAATTAAATGAGGTGTGTGATGATGCGTGGGTTTCCCCCGATAACAACTGATAATTTCTAAAATGTTATTGGCATTATATCCTTTCCCGCCAGAGGTTAGGGTGCGTTGGGAAACACCCCCTAGGGTGGATAAAGCGCTCACACGCTTGTAAGAACAAGGGCTCAACCCTCTCCTGAGATGGCCGCCCTTAAGGATCCTGCTGATAGAAAGCAGGAGGGTATCCTAAAATGTATTTACACACATACTGGTGTTATACTGCGACCACCAATCGCCTCAGCCTGGATGTGCAGTGCTGGGTTGGCGTGGTCGGATTCCCTGACTGAAAATATTGATACCCTAGATAGGGACAGTATATTATTGCCTATAGAGCATTTAAAAGATGCATTTCTATATATGCGTGATGCACAGCGGAATATTTGCCGACTGGCATCAAGTCTAAGTGCGTTGTCCATTTCTGCCAGTAGAGGGTTATGGACACGACAGTGGTCAGGTGATGCGGATTCCAAACGGCATTTGGAAGTATTGCCTTATTAAGGGGAGGAGTTATTTGGGGTCGGTCTTTCAGACCTGGTGGCCACGGCAACAGCTGGGAAATCCACGTTTGTACCCCAGGTCGCCTCTCAACATAAGAAGACGCCGTATTATCAGGCGCAGTCCTTTCGTGGGCAAGCGGGCAAAAGGTTCCTCATTTCTGCCCCGTGACAGAGGGAGAGGAAAAAGGCTGCAGAAATCAGCCAGTTCCCAGGAACAGAAGCCCTCTCCCGCCTCTGCCAAGCCCTCAGTATGACGCTGGGGCTTTACAAGCAGAATCAGGCACGGTGGGGGCCCGTCTCAATGAATTTCAGCGCGCAGTGGGCTCACTCGCAATTAGACCCCTGGATCCTTCAGGTGATATCTCAGGGGTACAAATTGGAATTCGAGACGTCTCCCCCTCGCCGTTTCCTAAAGTCGGCTTTACCGATGTCTCCCTCTGACAGGGAGGCAGTTTTGGAAGCCATTCACAAGCTGTATTCCCAGCAGGTGATAATCAAGGTACCCCTCCTGCAACAGGGAACGGGGTATTATTCCACACTGTTGTGGTACCGAAGCCGGACGGCTCGGTGAGACCGATTCTAAATCTAAAATCTTGAACACTTACATACGGAGGTTCAAATTCAAGATTGAGTCACTCAGAGCAGTGATTGCGAACCTGGAAGAAGGGGACTACATGATGTCTCGGGACATCAAGGATGCTTACCTTCATGTCCCAATTTACCCTTCTCACCAAGGGTACCTCAGGTTTGTGGTACAGAACTGTCACTATCAGTTTCAGACGCTGCCGTATGGATGGTCCACGGCACCCCGGGTCTTTACCAAGGTAATGGCCGAAATGATGATACTCTTTCGAAGGAAGGGAATTTTAGTTATCCCTTACTTGGACGATTCCCTGATAAGGGTAAGATCCAGGGAACAGTTGGAGGTCGGTGTAGCACTATCTCAGGTAGTGTTGCGGCAGCACGATTGGATTCTCAATATTCCAAAATCGCAGCTGATTCCGACGACTCGTATTCTGTTCCTAGGGATGATCCTGGACACAGTCCAGAAAAAGGTGTTTCTCCCGGAGGAGAAAGTCAGGGAGTTATCCGAGCTAGTCGGGAACCTCCTATAACCGAGCCAAGTCTCAGTACATCAATGAAAGGGTTCTGGGAAAAATGGTGGCTTCCTACGAAGCAATCCCATTCGGCAGATTCCACGCAAGAACTTTCCAGTGGGACCTGCTGGACAAATGGTCCGGGTCGCATCTTCAGATGCATCAGCGGATAACCCTGTCACCAAGCACAAGGGTGTCTCTCCTGTGGTGGTTGCAGAGTGCTCATCTTCTAGAGGGCCGCAGATTCGACATTCAGGACTGGGTCCTGGTGACCACGGATGCCAGCCTGCGAGGCTGGGGAGCAGTCACACAGGGAAGGAATTTCCAGAGCTTATAGTCAAGCCTGGAGACATCACTTCACATAAATATCCTGAAGCTAAGGGCCATTTACAATGCTCTAAGCTCAGCAAGACCTCTGCTTCAAGGTCACCCGGAGTTGATCCATTCGGACAACATCACGGCAGTCACCCACGTAAACAGACAGGGTGACACAAGAAGCAGGAGGGCAAGGCAGAAGCTGCAAGGATTCTTCGCTGGGCGGAAAATCATGTGATAGCACTGTCAGCAGTATTCATTCCGGGAGTGGACAACTGGGAAGCAGACTTCCTCAGCAGACACGACCCCCACCCGGGAGAGTGGGGACTTCACCCAGAAGTCTTCCACATGTTTATAAAACTCGACAAGTATTGCGCCAGGTCAAGGGACCCTCAGGCAATAGCTGTAGACGCTCTGGTAACACAGTGGGTGTACCAGTCAGTGTATGTGTTCCCTCCTCTGCCTCTCATACCCAAGGTACTGAGAATTATAAGATGGAGAGGAGTAAGCACTATATTCGTGGCTCCGGATTGGCCAAGAAGGACTTGGTAACCGGAACTTCAAGAGATGCTCACGGAGGATCCGTGGCCTCTACCTCTAAGAAGGGACCTGCTCCAGCAAGGACCCTGTCTGTTCCAAGACTTACCGCGGCTGCGTTTGACGGCATGGCGGTTGAACGCCGGATCCTGAAGGAGAAAGGCATTCCGGATGAAGTCATTCCTATCCTGATCAAAGCCAGGAAAGATATAACCGCAAAACATTATCACCGCATTTGGCGAAAATATGTTGCGTGGTGCGAGGCCAGTAAGGCCCCGACGGAGGAATTTTCAACTAGGTCGATTCCTACATTTCCTGCAAACAGGAGTGTCTATGGGCCTGAAATGGGGGTCCATTAAGGTTCAAATTTCGGCCCTGTCAATTTTCTTCCAAAAAGAACTAGCTTCAGTCCCTGAAGTTCAGACGTTTGTGAAAGGGGTACTGTATATACAGCCTCCTTTTGTGCCTCCAGTGGCACCTTGGGATCTAAATGTAGTTTTTGGGTTCCAAAAGTCACATTGGTTTGAACCACTTAAATATGTGGAGTTAAAATATCTCACATGGAAAGTGGTCATGCTGTTGGCCCTGGCCTGGGCCAGGTGCGTGTCAGAATTGGCGGCTTTATCCTGTAAAAGCCCTCATCTGATTTTCCATTCGGACAGGGCGGAATTGAGGACTTGTCCTCAGTTTCTCCCTAAGGTGGTTTTCAGCGTTTCACCTGAATCAACCTATTGTGGTGCCTGCGGCTACTAGGGACTTGGAGGACTCCAAGTTGCTAGACGTTGTCAGGGCCCTGGAAATATAGGTTTCCAGGACGGCTGGAGTCAGAAAATCTGACTCGTTGTTTATTCTGTATGCACCCAACAAGCTGGGTGCTCCTGCTTCTAAGCAGACTATTGCTCGTTGGATTTGTAGTACAATTCAGCTTGCACATTCTGTGGCAGGCCTGCCACAGCCAAAATCTGTAAAAGCCCATTCCACAAGGAAGGTGGGCTCATCTTGGGCGGCTGCCCGAGGGGTCTCGGCTTTACAACTTTGCCGAGCAGCTACTTGGTCAGGAGCAAATACGTTTGTAAAATTCTACAAATTTGATACCCTGGCTGAGGAGGACCTGGAGTTCTCTCATTTGGTGCTGCAGAGTCATCCGCACTCTCCCGCCCGTTTGGGAGCTTTGGTATAATCCCCATGGTCCTTACGGAGTCCCCAGCATCCACTAGGACGTCAGAGAAAATAAGAATTTACTTACCGATAATTCTATTTCTCGTAGTCCGTAGTGGATGCTGGGCGCCCATCCCAAGTGCGGATTGTCTGCAATACTGGTACATAGTTATTGTTACAAAAAAAAAAATCGGGTTATTGCTGTAGTGAGCCATCTTTTCTAGAGGCTCCTCTGTTATCATGCTGTTAACTGGGTTTAGATCACAAGTTATATGGTGTGATTGGTGTGGCTGGTATGAGTCTTACCCGGGATTCAAAATCCTTCCTTATTGTGTACGCTCGTCCGGGCACAGTATCCTAACTGAGACTTGGAGGAGGGTCATAGGGGGAGGAGCCAGTGCACACCAGGTAGTTCTAAAGCTTTACTTTTGTGCCCAGTCTCCTGCGGAGCCGCTATTCCCCATGGTCCTTACGGAGTCCCCAGCATCCACTACGGACTACGAGAAATAGAATTATCGGTAAGTAAATTCTTATTATTTCTCTAACGTCCTAAGTGGATGCTGGGGACTCCGTCAGGACCATGGGGAATAGCGGCTCCGCAGGAGACGGCACAAAAATAAAGCTTTAGGATTAGGTGGTGTGTACTGGCTCCTCCCCCTATGACCCTCCTCCAAGCCTCAGTTAGGTTTTTGTGCCCGTCCGAGCAGGGTGCAATCTAGGTGGCTCTCCTAAAGAGCTGCTTAGAAAAAGTTTTTAGGTTTTTTTATTTTCAGTGAGTCCTGCTGGCAACAGGCTCACTGCATCGAGGGACTTAGGGGAGAGAATTTCAACTCACTTGCGTGCAGGATGGATTGGATTCTTAGGCTACTGGACACCATTAGCTCCAGAGGGAGTCGGAACACAGGTCTCACCCTGGGGTTCGTCCCGGAGCCGCGCCGCCGACCCCCCTTACAGATGCTGAAGATTGAAGGTCCGGAAACAGGCGGCAGAAGGCTCTTCAGTCTTCATGAAGGTAGCGCACAGCACTGCAGCTGTGCGCCATTGTTGTCACACACTTCACACCAAGCGGTCACGGAGGGTGCAGGGCGCTGCTGGGGGCGCCCTGGGCAGCAATATTTAATACCTTTATGGCAAAAGAATACATCACATATAGCCATTGAGGCTATATGTATGTATTTAACCCATGCCAGATATCTAAAACTCCGGGAGAAAAGCCCGCCGAAATAGGGGGCGGGGCTTATTCTCCTCAGCACACAGCGCAATTTTCCTGCTCAGCTCCGCTGTGAGGAAGGCTCCCAGGACTCTCCCCTGCACTGCACTACAGAAACAGGGTAAAACAGAGAGGGGGTGCATTTTTTGGCGATATTTTGATATATTTAAGCTGCTATAAGGAACAACACTTATATAAGGTTGTTCCCATATATATTATAGCGCTTGGGTGTGTGCTGGCAAACTCTCCCTCTGTCTCCCCAAAGGGCTAGTGGGGTCCTGTCTTCGATAAGAGCATTCCCTGTGTGTCTGCTGTGTGTCGGTACGTGTGTGTCGACATGTATGAGGACGATGTTGGTGTGGAGGCAGAGCAATTGCCGATAATGGTGATGTCACCCCCCAGGGAGTCGACACCGGAATGGATGGCTTTGTTTATGGAATTACGTGATAATGTCAGCACATTACAAAAATCAGTTGACGACATGAGACGGCCGGCAAACCAGTTAGTACCTGCCCAGGCGTCTCAGACACCGTCAGGGGCTGTAAAGCGCCCTTTACCTCAGTCGGTCGACACAGACACAGACACTGAATCTAGTGTCGTCGGTGATGAAACAAACGTATTTTCAAGTAGGGCCACACGTTATATGATCACGGCAATGAAGGAGGCTTTGCATATCTCTGATACTGCAAGTACCACAAAAAGGGGTATTATGTGGGGGGTGAAAAAACTACCTGTAGTTTTTCCTGAATCAGAGGAATTAAATGATGTATGTGATGAAGCGTGGGTTAACCCAGATAGAAAAGTGCTAATTTCAAAAAAGTTATTAGCATTATACCCTTTCCCGCCAGAGGTTAGGGCGCGCTGGGAAACACCCCCTAGGGTGGATAAGGCGCTCACGCGCTTATCAAAACAAGTGGCGTTACCGTCTCCTGATACGGCCGCCCTCAGGGATCCAGCTGATAGGAGACTGGAAACTACCCTAAAAAGTATATACACACATACTGGTGTTATACTGCGACCAGCCATCGCCTCAGCCTGGATGTGCAGTGCTGGGGTCGTCTGGTTGGATTCCCTGACTGAAAATATTGATACCCTGGATAGGGACAGTATTTTATTGACTATAGAGCAATTAAAGGATGCTTTCCTTTATATGCGAGATGCTCAGAGAGATATTTGCACTCTGGCATCGAGAGTAAATGCGATGTCCATATCTGCCAGAAGGAGTTTATGGACGCGACAGTGGTCAGGTGATGCGGATTCCAAACGACATATGGAAGTATTGCCGTATAAAGGGGAGGAATTATTTGGCGTCGGTCTATCGGATCTGGTGGCCACGGCAACTGCCGGAAAATCCACCTTTTTATCTCAGACCCCCTCCCAACAGAAAAAGACACCGTCTTTTCAGCCGCAGTCCTTTCGGTCCTATAAGAACAAGCGGACAAAAGGACAGTCATATCTGCCTCGGGGCAGAGGAAGGGGTAAGAGAGGGCAGCAAGCAGCCCCTGCCCAGGAACAGAAGCCCTCTCAGGGTTCTGCAAAGCCCTCAGCATGACGCTGGGGCCTTACAAGCGGACTCAGGAGCGGTGGGGGGTCGACTCAAGAATTTCAGCGCACAGTGGGCTTGCTCACAGGTGGACCCCTGGATCCTGCAGGTAGTATCTCAGGGTTACAGGTTGGAATTCGAGAAGTCTCCCCCTCGCAGGTTCCTAAAGTCTGCTTTGCCAACGTCTCCCTCAGACAGGGCGACGGTATTGGAAGCCATTCACAAGCTGTTTTCTCAGCAGGTGATAGTCAAGGTACCCCTCCTACAACAGGGAAAGGGGTATTACTCCACGCTATTTGTGGTACCGAAGCCGGACGGCTCGGTAAGACCTATTCTAAATCTGAAATCTTTGAACTTGTACATACAAAAATTCAAGTTCAAGATGGAGTCACTCAGAGCAGTGATAGCGAATCTGGAAGAAGGGGACTTTATGGTGTCCCTGGACATAAAGGATGCTTACCTGCATGTCCCAATTTGCCCTTCACATCAAGGGTACCTCAGGTTCGTGGTGCAAAACTGTCATTATCAGTTTCAGACGCTGCCGTTTGGATTGTCCACGGCACCTCGGGTCTTTACCAAGGTAATGGCCGAAATGATGATTCTTCTGCGAAGAAGAGGCGTATTAATTATCCCTTACTTGGACGATCTCCTGATAAGGGCAAGGTCCAGAGAACAGCTGGAGGACGGAGTAGCACTAACCCGACTAGTGCTGCAACAACACGGGTGGATTCTGAATTTTCCAAAATCTCAGTTGACCCCGACGACACGTCTGCTGTTCCTGGGAATGATTCTGGACACGGTTCAGAAAAAGGTGTTTCTTCCGGAGGAGAAAGCCAGGGAGTTATCCGAACTTGTCAGGAACCTCCTAAAACCAGGGAAAGTGTCTGTGCATCAATGCACAAGAGTCCTGGGAAAGATGGTGGCTTCTTACGAAGCGATTCCATTCGGCAGATTCCACGCACGAACTTTTCAGTGGGATCTGCTGGACAAATGGTCCGGATCACATCTGCAGATGCATCAGCGGATAACCTTATCGCCACGGACAAGGGTGTCTCTTCTGTGGTGGTTGCAGAGTGCTCATCTGTTAGAGGGCCGCAGATTCGGCATACAGGACTGGGTCCTGGTGACCACGGATGCCAGTCTGAGAGGCTGGGGAGCGGTCACACAGGGAAGAAACTTCCAGGGAGTATGGTCAAGCCTGGAAATGTCTCTTCACATAAATATACTGGAGCTAAGAGCGATTTACAATGCTCTAAGTCTGGCAAAACCCCTGCTTCAGGGTCAGCCGGTGTTGATCCAGTCGGACAACATCACGGCAGTCGCCCACGTAAACAGACAGGGCGGCACAAGAAGCAGGACAGCAATGGCAGAAGCTGCAAGGATTCTTCGCTGGGCGGAAGATCATGTGATAGCACTGTCAGCAGTATTCATTCCGGGAGTGGACAACTGGGAAGCAGACTTCCTCAGCAGACACGATCTACACCCGGGAGAGTGGGGACTTCATCCAGAAGTCTTCCACATGATTGTGAACCGTTGGGAAAAACCAATGGTGGATATGATGGCGTCCCGCCTCAACAAAAAACTGGACAGGTATTGCGCCAGGTCAAGAGACCCTCAGGCAATAGCTGTGGACGCTCTGGTAACACCGTGGGTGTTCCAGTCAGTGTATGTGTTCCCTCCTCTGCCTCTCATACCAAAAGTACTGAGAATTATACGGCAAAAGGGAGTAAGAACGATACTAGTGGCTCCGGATTGGCCAAGAAGAACTTGGTACCCGGAACTTCAAGAGATGCTCACGGAGGATCCGTGGCCTCTACCTCTAAGACGGGACCTGCTTCAGCAGGGACCGTGTCTATTCCAAGACTTACCGCGGCTGCGTTTGACGGCATGGCGGTTGAACGCCGAATTCTAAGGGAAAAAGGCATTCCGGAAGAGGTCATTCCTACACTGGTAAAAGCCAGGAAGGAGGTGACTGCACAACATTATCACCGCATTTGGAGAAAATATGTTGCGTGGTGTGAGGCCAGGAAGGCCCCCACGGAGGAATTTCAACTGGGTCGATTCCTACATTTCCTGCAAACAGGATTGTCTATGGGCCTCAAATTGGGGTCCATTAAGGTTCAAATTTCGGCCCTGTCGATTTTCTTCCAGAAAGAATTGGCTTCAGTTCCTGAAGTCCAGACTTTTGTAAAAGGAGTACTACATATACAGCCCCCGGTTGTGCCCCCAGTGGCACCGTGGGATCTTAATGTAGTCTTGGATTTTCTCAAATCCCATTGGTTTGAGCCGCTCAAATCGGTGGAGTTGAAGTATCTTACATGGAAAGTAACCATGCTACTGGCCCTGGCTTCAGCCAGGAGAGTATCAGAATTGGCGGCTTTATCATATAAGAGCCCATATCTGATTTTCCATACGGACAGGGCAGAACTGCGGACGCGTCCTCATTTTCTGCCTAAGGTGGTGTCAGCGTTTCACCTGAACCAGCCTATTGTGGTGCCTGCGGCTACTAACGATTTGGAGGATTCCAAGTTGTTGGACGTGGTCCGGGCATTGAAAATATATATTTCAAGAACGGCGGGAGTCAGAAAGTCTGACTCACTGTTTATATTGTATGCACCCAACAAGATGGGTGCTCCTGCTTCTAAGCAGACGATTGCTCGTTGGATTTGTAGCACAATTCAACTTGCACATTCTGTGGCAGGCTTGCCACAACCTAAATCTGTCAAGGCCCATTCCACAAGGAAAGTGGGCTCATCCTGGGCGGCTGCCCGGGGGGTCTCGGCATTACAACTCTGCCGAGCTGCTACTTGGTCAGGGGCAAACACGTTTGCAAAATTCTACAAGTTTGATACCCTGGCTGAGGAGGACCTTGAGTTCTCTCATTCGGTGCTGCAGAGTCATCCGCACTCTCCCGCCCGTTTGGGAGCTTTGGTATAATCCCCATGGTCCTGACGGAGTCCCCAGCATCCACTTAGGACGTTAGAGAAAATAAGAATTTACTTACCGATAATTCTATTTCTCGTAGTCCGTAGTGGATGCTGGGCGCCCATCCCAAGTGCGGATTGTCTGCAATACTTGTACATAGTTATTGTTACAAACAAATTCGGGTTGTTATTGTTGTAAGCCGTCTGTTCAGAGGCTCCTACGTTTGTCATACTGTTAACTGGGTTCAGATCACAAGTTATACGGTGTGATTGGTGTGGCTGGTATGAGTCTTACCCGGGATTCAATATCCTTCCTTATTGTGTACGCTCGTCCGGGCACAGTATCCTAACTGAGGCTTGGAGGAGGGTCATAGGGGGAGGAGCCAGTACACACCACCTAATCCTAAAGCTTTATTTTTGTGCCCTGTCTCCTGCGGAGCCGCTATTCCCCATGGTCCTGACGGAGTCCCCAGCATCCACTACGGACTACGAGAAATAGAATTATCGGTAAGTAAATTCTTATTTTTTTCGTCATTGGGTAATACCTAGGGGCCTCTTCAAACTTTTTCCTTGGGGCCTGCAATATATCTAGGTATGCCCTTGGACTTGCTCATTGTAGTGTGGTATAACATGAATTGGAGGGTATTATAATGTTATATAATATGAACCGGGGCACTGTAATGAGGCACAATATGAACAGGGAGCATTATATATCATAATGTGAATTGGGGATACTGTGCGGCATAATGTGTACTGGCAGCTCCGAAATGTGACATAGGATGAAATTAAGCACTACTGCGATTCATAAAAAATACTAGGGCACTACTATGGAGCATAAAATTAAATAAGGCTCTACTATGGTTCAGAAAATGAACTAGGGCACTATTATAGGGTGTAATATTAACAACTGGTGCAGAGAAGTGTCTCTAGAAGCATTGGGACGGGGGCCCCTACAAAATGTTGCTATGGGGCCCACAAAGTTCTGGCTGTGCCACAGGAACTGATGCCATAGAGGTGCGTGTCTTCCTACAGAGCTGTGTTGTAGGAATGGATGCCCGTAGAGGAGTGAGTCTTCCTACAGAGCTGTGTTGTAGGAATGGATGCCCGTAGAGGAGTGAGTCTTCCTACAGAGCTTTGTCACAGGAACGGATGCCATAGAGGCATGATTCTTCATACAGGGCAGGGCCGTGGGAATGGATAAGGGAACATGCTACCCAGCGTTGGCTAGTCGGCACCTGTATAATAAACAGGTACCAAAAATAATTGTGGCCAGCATTACTAAGGCAGCTGCATTTGGGCCCCTACTGGCAGTGCGTTCTGTAAACCGTACTGCCTCCTTCTCTTTAATAATAAAAAGTGCCCTATATCATTATTAACACTTAGAAATAGTTTAAATCAGGCATGTCCAAACTGCGGCCCTCCAGCTGTTGTGAAACTTGAAACTTCACATCCCAGCATGCCCTGACACAGCTTTAGCATTCTCTGACAGCAAAACTGTGTCAGGGCATGCTGGGATAGGTAGTTTCACAACAGCTGGAGGGCCGCAGTGTGGACATGCCTGGTTTAAATGCTTACACCCGCCTCTTCTATGGCTGTCCTGTCTCCCTTGAACTGGAAGCTGCTGGAATGTGCGGCTAGGCGTCCACATTGAGGAGATGGGACAGACCCTCTACAGTGCTCCGCTATAGATATTAATTATTAACTGCCCTTATATCTTTATTTTTGTGTAATTTTAACAGTTCCCTTTTAGAATGTAAACTCTCACGAGTAGGCCCCTCTTCCCTCATGTGCTTTCCCTTTCTTAAGGTCCATACACACTTAACAATAAAATGAGCGACGTCGCTCATTTTCCCCCTCCCTGAGCGATGTCGCTCATTTTATCGTCAAGTGTGTATGCCGCCAGCGACGACCGATGCGTGGCCCCGCGGGTCAGCAACGATCGTCGCTGTCGGTAGGGCATGCATGAAGAATGTGGACTGTCGTCCACGACCTTCATGCAGGGCTGGCGGAGGCGTGACGTCACTGAGCGATATGAGCGGTCATATCGCTCTGTGTACAGTCGGCCGCCGACCGACCGGCCCGGGAGGGGGAAACATTAGACGATGTCGCTCACAGAGCGACATCGTCTAATGTGTATGGGCCTTTACTTTAGTAATCTTCGACTGCACCAAATCCCGCGGTTTTCTGCCAGCCTGATACTTATGTCAGTGTCATCTGCTGATGTAGCTCTGTTTATTTACCCTCTTGTCCTATATTGTGTCTTCAACTGTGAAGGTGCGTACACACTAGGCGATGTACTCCATGAGCGGCATCGCCTAGTTTGTCTCCCGCCCAGGCCACCCGACGTGGGCATACACACTGCGCAATATCCCTGGCGATATCACACAGTGTAGTCAGGCTTGTGGCTGGGCGTGCATGCAGCTTTGGATGATGAGTTCAAATTGAGCTGCATGCACAACTGACACCCTCAGGCCACAGATCGGCCGTTGTCAGCAGCATACACACTGGGCTATATAGTAAGCGATATCACTCGGTGGGGAAAATAAGTGATATTGCTTACTATATTGCACAGTATGTACGGTCCTTAAGTCAGTGTTTTCTTGTTTTATTTGCTTATGTATTCTGCAATTGGGCGCTGCAGATCCCTTGTGGCGACATATAAATAGAGGATAATAATAATAAATATTTCTCTGACGTCCTAGTGGATGCTGGGCACTCCGTAAGGACCATGGGGAATAGCGGGCTCCGAAGGAGGCTGGGCACTCTAGAAAGATCTTAGACTACCTGGTGTGCACTGGCTCCTCCCACTATGACCCTCCTCCAAGCCTCAGTTAGATTTCGTGCCCGGCCGAGGTTGGATGCACACTAGGGGCTCTCCTGAGCTCTTAGAAAGTTATAGTCTTAGAATTTGTTATTTTCAGTGAGACCTGCTGGCAACAGGCTCACTGCAGCGAGGGACTAAGGGGAGAAGAAGCGAACTCGCCTGCTTGCAGCCGGATTGGGCTTCTTAGGCTACTGGACACCATTAGCTCCAGAGGGATCGACCGCAGGCCCAGCCTTGATGTTCGGTCCCGGAGCCGCGCCGCCGTCCCCCTTACAGAGCCAGAAGCAAGAAGATGGTCCGGAAAATCGGCGGCATGAAGACATCCTGTCTTCACCAAGGTAGCGCACAGCACTGCAGCTGTGCGCCATTGCTCCTCATACACACTTCACACTCCGGTCACTGAGGGTGCAGGGCGCTGGGGGGGCGCCCTGAGGCAGCAATAAAAACACCTTGGCTGGCTAAAATACCTCAATATATAGCCCCTGGGGCTATATATGAGGTAAATACCCCTGCCAGAATCCCATAAAAAGCGGGAGAATACGCTGCGAAAAAGGGGCGGAGCCTATCTCCTCAGCACACTGGCGCCATTTTTCCCTCACAGCTCCGCTGGAAGGAAGCTCCCTGGCTCTTCCCTGCAATTCTACAGTACAGTAAGAGGGAAAAGAGAGGGGGGGCATTAAAATTGGCACTGTATACAGTATATTATATTTGAAAAGCAGCTATTAGGGACATAACTCAGTTAGCGCCCTGTATATATATATATAGCGCTCTGGTGTGTGCTGGCATACTCTTACTCTGTCCCCCCAAAGGGCTTTTGTGGGTCCTGTCCTCTGTTTGAGCATTCCCTGTGTGTGTGGAGTGTGTCGGTACGGCTGTGTCGACATGTTTGAGGAGGATAATGATGTGGAGGGGGAGCAGATGCCTTTAGCAGGGATGTCACCCCCTGGGGGTCAGACACCTGAGTGGATGGTATTATGGCAGGAAATGAGTGCACGTATAGACTCCTTACATAAAAAATTTGACGACATGCCGACTGTGGGACAGCCGAGTCTTCAGCTCGTGCCTGTCCAGGTGTCTCAAAAGTCATCAGGGGCTCTGAAACGCCCGCTATCTCAGGTGGCACAAGTAGATGTCGACACGGATACTGACACCAGTGTCGACGACGATGAGTCAAATTTAATGCCCGTTAAGGCCATTCACTGCATGATTGAGGCAATGAAAGAGGTGTTAAATATTTCTGATTTACATCCAGGTACCACAAAAAAGGGTATTATGTTTGGGGAGAAAAAACTACCTGTAGTTTTTCCCCCGTCAGATGAATTAAATGAAGTGTGTGAAGAAGCGTGGGCTTCCCCTGATAAGAAATTGGTAATTCCTAAGAAGCTACTAATGGCGTTCCCTTTCCCGCCAGAGGATAGGTTACGTTGGGAAACACCCCCGAGGGTGGATAAAGCGCTCACACGTTTGTCTAAAAAGGTGGCACTACCGTCCCAGGATACGGCCGCCCTTAAGGAACCTGCTGATAGAAAGCAGGAGGCGATCCTGAAGTCTGTATATACACACTCAGGCATTATACTCAGACCAGCTATTGCGTCAGCATGGATGTGCAGTGCTGCCGCTGCGTGGTCAGATAAACTGTCAGAAAATATTGACACGTTAGACACGATCCTGCTAACAATTGACCATATCAAAGACTCAGTCTTATACATGAGAGATGCACAGAGGGAAATCTGCCGGCTGGCATCTAAAGTAAGTGCATTATCCATCTCTGCTAGGAGATGCTTATGGACTCGCCAGTGGACTGGAGATGCAGATTCCAAAAGGCACATGGAAGTTTTGCCTTATAAGGGGGAGGAATTATTTGGGGATGGTCTCTCCGACCTAGTTTCCACAGCAACGTCTGGGAAGTCAGCATTTTTACCCCATATCCCCTCACAGCCTAAGAAGGCGCCATTTTATCAGGTTCAGTCCTTTCGGTCCCAGAAAAACAAGCGGGGAAAAGGAGGGTCTTTTCTGTCAAGAGGCAGGGGAAAAAGGCTGCAGCAAACAGCAGGTTCCCAGGAACAAAAGTCCTCCCCCGCTTCCTCTTCCAAGTCCGCCGCATGACGGTGGGGCTCCACAGGCGGAGCCAGGTACGGTGGGGGCCCGCCTCAGGAATTTCAGCGATCAGTGGGCTCGCTCACAGGTGGATCCCTGGATCCTTCAAATAGTATCTCAGGGATACAGGCTGGAATTCGAGGCGACTCCACCCCGCCGTTTCCTAAAATCCGCCTTGCCGATTGCTCCCTCAGACAGGGAGGCGGTGCTAGCAGCGATTCACAAGCTGTATTCCCAGCAGGTGATAATCAAGGTACCCCTACTTCAACAAGGCCGGGGTTACTATTCCACACTATTTGTGGTGCCGAAACCGGACGGTTCGGTGAGACCCATTTTAAATTTGAAATCCTTGAACACATACATAAAAAAATTCAAGTTCAAGATGGAATCGCTCAGGGCGGTTATTGCAAGCCTGGACGAGGGGGATTACATGGTATCCCTGGACATCAAGGATGCTTACCTGCATGTCCCCATTTACAATTCTCACCAGGAGTACCTCAGATTTGTGGTACAGGATTGCCATTACCAATTCCAGACGCTGCCGTTTGGACTCTCCACGGCACCGAGGGTATTTACCAAGGTTATGGCGGAAATGATGATACTCCTTCGAAAAAAGGGAGTTTTAATTATCCCATACTTGGACGATCTCCTAATAAAGGCACGATCCAAGGAACAGTTGTTAGTGGGAGTAGCACTATCTCAGGAAGTGCTGAGCCAGCACGGCTGGATTCTGAATATCCCAAAGTCACAGCTGGTCCCCACGACACGTCTAATGTTCCTGGGAATGATTCTGGACACGGCCCAGAAAAAAGTGTTTCTCCCGGAGGAGAAAGCCAGGGAGTTGTCTTCTCTAGTCAGAGACCTCCTAAAACCAAAACAGGTATCGGTGCATCACTGCACGCGGGTCCTGGGAAAGATGGTAGCTTCTTACGAAGCAATTCCATTCGGCAGGTTCCATGCCAGAATTTTTCAGTGGGACCTGTTGGACAAGTGGTCCGGATCGCATCTTCAGATGCATCGTTTAATAACCCTGTCTCCACGAACCAGGGTGTCTCTTCTGTGGTGGCTGCACAGTGCTCTTCTTCTGGAGGGCCGCAGATTCGGCATACAGGACTGGGTCCTGGTGACCACGGATGCCAGCCTACGAGGCTGGGGGGCAGTCACAAAGGGAAGAAATTTCCAAGGACTATGGTCAAGTCAGGAGACTGCCCTTCACATAAATATTCTGGAACTAAGGGCCATTTACAATGCCCTAAGTCAAGCAAAATCCCTGCTCCTACACCAGCCGGTGCTGATCCAGTCAGACAACATCACGGCAGTCGCCCATGTGAATCGACAGGGCGGCACAAGAAGCAGGACGGCGATGGCAGAAGCCACAAAAATTCTCCGATGGGCGGAGAATCATGTACTAGCACTGTCAGCAGTGTTCATCCCGGGAGTGGACAACTGGGAAGCAGACTTTCTCAGCAGGCACGACCTCCACCCGGGAGAGTGGGGACTTCATCCAGAAGTCTTCCAAATGATTGTAAATCAATGGGGTCGTCCACAGGTGGACATGATGGCGTCCCGCCTAAACAAAAAACTAGAGAAGTATTGCGCCAGGTCAAGAGACCCTCAGGCGATAGCTGTGGACGCTCTAGTGACACCGTGGGTGTACCGGTCAGTTTATGTGTTCCCTCCTTTACCTCTCATACCAAAGGTATTGAGAATAATAAGAAAGCGAGGAGTAAACACAATTCTCGTGGTTCCGGATTGGCCGAGAAGAGCGTGGTACCCGGAACTTCAAGAGATGATCTCAAAGGACCCGTGGTCTCTGCCGCTCAGACAGGACCTGCTGCAGCAGGGCCCCTGTCTGTTCCAAGACTTACCGCGGCTGCGTTTGACGGCATGGCGGTTGAACGCCGGATCCTGAAGGAAAAGGGCATTCCGGAGGAAGTCATTCCTACGCTTATTAAAGCCAGGAAAGAGGTCACAGCAACTCATTATCACTGCATATGGCGGAGGTATGTTGCATGGTGTGAGGCCGAAAAGGCCCCAACGGAGGAATTTCAACTAGGTCGATTTCTGCATTTCATGCAAGCAGGAGTGAATATGGGCCTAAAACTGGGCTCCATTAAGGTACAGATCTCGGCTCTGTCAATTTTCTTTCAAAAAGAACTAGCTTCAGTACCTGAAGTTCAGACATTTGTTAAAGGAGTGCTGCATATTCAGCCCCCGTTTGTGCCCCCCGTGGCACCTTGGGATCTCAACGTGGTGTTGAGTTTCTTAAAATCACATTGGTTTGAACCACTAAAAACCGTGGATCTGAAATATCTCACGTGGAAGGTGGTTATGTTATTGGCCATGGCTTCTGCCAGGCGAGTATCAGAATTGGCGGCTTTGTCTTGTAAAAGCCCTTATTTGATTTTCCATATGGATAGGGCAGAATTGAGGACTCGTCCCCAGTTTCTCCCAAAGGTGGTGTCAGCGTTTCACCTGAACCAGCCTATTGTGGTGCCTGCGGCTACTAGGGACTTGGAGGACTCCAAGTTGCTAGACGTTGTCAGGGCACTGAAAATATATGTTTCCAGAACGGCTAGAGTCAGAAAATCTGACTCGCTGTTTATCCTGTATGCACCCAACAAGCTGGGTGCTCCTGCTTCTAAGCAGACTATTGCTCGTTGGATTTGTAGTACAATTCAGCTCGCACATACTGTGGCAGGCCTGCCACAGCCAAAATCTGTCAATGCCCATTCCACAAGGAAGGTGGGCTTATCTTGGGCGGCTGCCCGAGGGGTCTCGGCTTTACAACTTTGCCGAGCTGCTACTTGGTCAGGGGCAAACACGTTTGCAAAATTCTATAAATTTGATACCCTGGCTGAGGAGGACCTGGAGTTCTCTCATTCGGTGCTGCAGAGTCATCCGCACTCTCCCGCCCGTTTGGGAGCTTTGGTATAATCCCCATGGTCCTTACGGAGTTCCCAGCATCCACTAGGACGTCAGAGAAAATAAGAATTTACTCACCGGTAATTCTATTTCTCGTAGTCCGTAGTGGATGCTGGGCGCCCATCCCAAGTGCGGTTTATCTGCAATACTTGTACATAGTTATTGTTAACTAAATCGGGTTATTGTTGAGCCATCTGTTGAGAGGCTCTATTGTTTCATACTGTTAACTGTGTTTCATATCACGAGTTGTACGGTGTGATTGGTGTGGCTGGTATGAGTCTTACCCGGGATTCAAAATCCTTCCTTATTGTGTACGCTCGTCCGGGCACAGTATCCGGCCAATCTAGAGCTTAATCAACAGAGCGACCAGCACATGATAAGAATACCATTATTTCAGCATTCATGGATATACATCATGTAATACACAATAAAACACATATATCCTAACCATGCATATATAAACCTATATCTACATATATACACATATAGATATAACCTATACGCAAGTGGATTGTCCAGACCTGTCAGGTCCCTAGTGACAGTAATGTGTTGTGAATGTGTATGACCATGTACTGACATGCCCCCGATGTGGATCTACCAGGAACGTTATGGTCGACAGAAACTTAGTAAATGTCGACAGCAAGGAATAGTAAGCGGGCAAAAAAAAATAAGAATTTACTTACCGATAATTCTATTTCTCGTAGTCCGTAGTGGATGCTGGGGACTCCGTAAGGACCATGGGGAATAGCGGCTCCGCAGGAGACTGGGCACAAAAGTAAAGCTTTAGGACTACCTGGTGTGCACTGGCTCCTCCCCCTATGACCCTCCTCCAAGCCTCAGTTAGATTTTTGTGCCCGAACGAGAAGGGTGCACACTAGGTGGCTCTCCTGAGCTGCTTAGTGAAAAGTTTAGTTTAGGTTTTTTATTTTCAGTGAGACCTGCTGGCAACAGGCTCACTGCATCGAGGGACTAAGGGGAGAAGAAGCGAACTCACCTGCGTGCAGAGTGGATTGGGCTTCTTAGGCTACTGGACACCATTAGCTCCAGAGGGATCGAACACAGGCCCAGCCATGGAGTCCGGTCCCAGAGCCGCGCCGCCGGCCCCCTTACAGAGCCAGAAGCAAGAAGAGGTCCGGAAAATCGGCGGCAGAAGACATCCTGTCTTCACCAAGGTAGCGCACAGCACTGGAGCTGTGCGCCATTGCTCCTCAGCACACTTCACACTTCGGTCACTGAGGGTGCAGGGCGCAAGGGGGGGGCGCCCTGAGCAGCAATTAAAACACCTTGGCTGGCGAAAATACATCACATATAGCCCCCAGGGCTATATGGATGAATTTTAACCCCTGCCAGAATCCATAAAAAAGCAGGAGAAAAGTCTGCGAAAAAGGGGCGGAGCCTATCTCCTCAGCACACTGGCGCCATTTTCCCTCACAGCTCCGTTGGAGGGAAGCTCCCTGGCTCTCCCCTGCAGTCACTACACTACAGAAAGGGTTAAAAAAGAGAGGGGGGCACAAATTAGGCGCAGTATTAACAATACAGCAGCTATAAGGGGAAAAACACTTATATAAGGTTATCCCTGTATATATATAGCGCTCTGGTGTGTGCTGGCAAACTCTCCCTCTGTCTCCCCAAAGGGCTAGTGGGGTCCTGTCCTCTATCAGAGCATTCCCTGTGTGTGTGCTGTGTGTCGGTACGTTTGTGTCGACATGTATGAGGAGGAAAATGATGTGGAGGCGGAGCAAATTGCCTGTAATAGGGATGTCACCCCCTAGGGGGTCGACACCTGAGTGGGTGAACTGTTGGAAGGAATTAACAGTGTCAGCTCTTTACAAAAGATAGTGGTTGACATGAGACAGCCGGCTACTCAGCTTGTGCCTGTCCAGACGTCTCATAGGCCGTCAGGGGCTCTAAAGCGCCCGTTACCTCAGATGGCAGATACAGACGCCGACACGGATACTGACTCCAGTGTCGACGGTGAAGAGACAAATGTGACTTCCAGTAGGGCCACACGTTACATGATTGAGGCAATGAAAAATGTTTTACACATTTCTGATAATACGAGTACCACCAAAAGGGGTATTATGTTCGGTGAGGAAAAACTACCTGTAGTTTTCCTGAATCTGAGAAATTAAATGAGGTGTGTGATGAAGCGTGGGTTTCCCCCGATAAAAACTGATAATTTCTAAACAGTTATTGGCACTATATCCTTTCCCGCCAGAGGTTAGGGTGCGTTGGGAAACACCCCCTAGGGTGGATAAAGCGCTCACACGCTTGTAAAAACAAGGGCTCTACCCTCTCCTGAGATGGCCGCCCTTAAGGATCCTGCTGATAGAAAGCAGGAGGGTATCCTAAAATGTATTTACACACATACTGGTGTTATACTGCGACCAGCAATCGCCTCAGCCTGGATGTGCAGTGCTGGGTTGGCGTGGTCGGATTCCCTGACTGAAAATATTGATACCCTAGATAGGGACAGTATATTATTGCCTATAGAGCATTTAAAAGATGCATTTCTATATATGCGTGATGCACAGCGGAATATTTGCCGACTGGCATCAAGAGTAAGTGCGTTGTCCATTTCTGCCAGAAGAGGGTTATGGACACGACAGTGGTCAGGTGATGCGGATTCCAAACGGCATTTGGAAGTATTGCCTTATAAAGGGGAGGAGTTATTTGGGGTCGGTCTTTCAGACCTGGTGGCCACGGCAACAGCTGGGAAATCCACGTTTTTACCCCAGGTCGCCTCTCAACATAAGAAGACGCCGTATTATCAGGCGCAGTCCTTTCGTTCCCATAAGGGCAAGCGGGCAAAAGGTTCCTCATTTCTGCCCCGTGACCGAGGGAGAGGAAAAAGGCTGCAGAAATCAGCCAGTTCCCAGGAACAGAAGCCCTCTCCCGCCTCTGCCAAGCCCTCAGCATGACGCTGGGGCTTTACAAGCGGACTCAGGCAGGGTGGGGGCCCGTCTCAAGAATTTCAGCGCGCAGTGGGCTCACTCGCAAGTAGACCCCTGGATCCTTCAGGTGGTATCTCAGGGGTACAAATTGGAATTCGAGACGTCTCCCCCTCGCCGTTTCCTAAAGTCGGCTTTACCGACGTCTCCCTCCGACAGGGAGGCAGTTTTGGAAGCCATTCACAAGCTGTATTCCCCGCAGGTGATAATCAAGGTACCCCTCCTGCAACAGGGAAAGGGGTATTATTCCACACTGTTGTGGTACCGAAGCCGGACGGCTCGGTGAGACCGATTTTAAATCTAAAATCTTTGAACACTTACATACAGAAGTTCAAATTCAAGATGGAGTCACTCAGAGCAGTGATTGCGAACCTGGAAGAAGGGGACTACATGGTGTCTCTTGACATAAAGGATGCTTACCTTCATGTCCCAATTTACCCTTCTCACCAAGGGTACCTCAGGTTTGTGGTACAGAACTGTCACTATCAGTTTCAGACGCTGCCGTTTGGATGGTCCACGGCACCCCGGGTCTTTACCAAGGTAATGGCCGAAATGATGATACTCCTTCGAAGGAAGGGAGTTTTAGTTATCCCTTACTTGGACGATCTCCTGATAAGGGTAAGATCCAGAGAACAGTTGGAGGTCGGTGTAGCACTATCTCAGGTAGTGTTGCGGCAGCACGGTTGGATTCTCAATATTCCAAAATCACAGCTGGTTCCGACGACTCGTCTTCTGTTCCTAGGGATGATACTGGACACAGTCCAGAAAAAAGGTGTTTCTCCCGGAGGAGAAAGCCAGGGAGTTATCCGAGCTAGTCAGGAACCTCCTAAAACCGAGCCAAGTCTCAGTGCATCAATGCACAAGGGTTCTGGGAAAAATGGTGGCTTCCTACGAAGCAATCCCATTCGGCAGATTCCACGCAAGAACTTTCCAGTGGGACCTGCTGGACAAATGGTCCGGGTCGCATCTTCAGATGCATCAGCGGATAACCCTGTCACCAAGGACAAGGGTGTCCCTCCTGTGGTGGTTGCAGAGTGCTCATCTTCTAGAGGGCCGCAGATTCGGCATTCAGGACTGGGTCCTGGTGACCACGGATGCCAGCCTGCGAGGCTGGGGAGCAGTCACACAGGGAAGGAATTTCCAGGGCTTATGGTCAAGCCTGGAGACATCACTTCACATAAATATCCTGAAGCTAAGGGCCATTTACAATGCTCTAAGCTTAGCAAGACCTCTGCTTCAAGGTCAGCCGGTGTTGATCCAGTCGGACAACATCACGGCAGTCACCCACGTAAACAGACAGGGTGGCACAAGAAGCAGGAGGGCAATGGCAGAAGCTGCAAGGATTCTTCGCTGGGCGGAAAATCATGTGATAGCACTGTCAGCAGTATTCATTCCGGGAGTGGACAACTGGGAAGCAGACTTCCTCAGCAGACACGACCTCCACCCGGGAGAGTGGGGACTTCACCCAGAAGTCTTCCACATGATTATAAACCGTTGGGAAAAACTCGACAGGTATTGCGCCAGGTCAAGGGACCCTCGGGCAATAGCTGTAGACGCTCTGGTAACACCGTGGGTGTACCAGTCAGTGTATGTGTTCCCTCCTCTGCCTCTCATACCCAAGGTACTGAGAATTATAAGATGGAGAGGAGTAAGCACTATATTCGTGGCTCCGGATTGGCCAAGAAGGACTTGGTAACCGGAACTTCAAGAGATGCTCACGGAGGATCCGTGGCCTCTACCTCTAAGAAGGGACCTGCTCCAGCAAGGACCCTGTCTGTTCCAAGACTTACCGCGGCTGCGTTTGACGGCATGGCGGTTGAACGCCGGATCCTGAAGGAAAAAGGCATTCCGGATGAAGTCATCCCTATCCTGATCAAAGCCAGGAAGGATGTAACCGCAAAACATTATCACCGCATTTGGCGAAAATATGTTGCGTGGTGCGAGGCCAGTAAGGCCCGACGGAGGAATTTCAACTGGGTCGATTCCTACATTTCCTGCAAACAGGAGTGTCTATGGGCCTGAAATTGGGGTCCATTAAGGTTCAAATTTCGGCCCTGTCAATTTTCTTCCAAAAAGAACTAGCTTCAGTCCCTGAAGTTCAGACGTTTGTAAAAGGGGTACTGTATATACAGCCTCCTTTTGTGCCTCCAGTGGCACCTTGGGATCTCAATGTAGTTTTGGGTTCCAAAAGTCACATTGGTTTGAACCACTTAAATCTGTGGAGTTAAAATATCTCACATGGAAAGTGGTCATGCTGTTGGCCCTGGCCTGGGCCAGGCGCGTGTCAGAATTGGCGGCTTTATCCTGTAAAAGCCCTTATCTGATTTTCCATTCGGACAGGGCGGAATTGAGGACTCGTCCTCAGTTTCTCCCTAAGGTGGTTTCAGCGTTTCACCTGAACCAACCTATTGTGGTGCCTGCGGCTACTAGGGACTTGGAGGACTCCAAGTTGCTAGACGTTGTCTGGGCCCTGAAAATATATGTTTCCAGGACGGCTGGAGTCAGAAAATCTGACTCGCTGTTTATCCTGTATGCACCCAACAAGCTGGGTGCTCCTGCTTCTAAGCAGACTATTGCTCGTTGGATTTGTAGTACAATTCAGCTTGCACATTCTGTGGCAGGCATGCCACAGCCAAAAATCTGTAAATGCCCACTCCACAAGGAAGGTGGGCTCATCTTGGGCGGCTGCCCGAGGGGTCTCGGCTTTACAACTTTGCCGAGCAGCTACTTGGTCAGGAGCAAATACGTTTGTAAAATTCTACAAAATTGATATCCTGGCTGAGGAGGACCTGGAGTTCTCTCATTTGGTGCTGCAGAGTCATCCGCACTCTCCCGCCCGTTTGGGAGCTTTGGTATAATCCCCATGGTCCTTACGGAGTCCCCAGCATCCACTAGGACGTCAGAGAAAATAAGAATTTACTTAACGATAATTCTATTTCTCGTAGTCCGTAGTGGATGCTGGGCGCCCATCCCAAGTGCGGATTGTCTGCAATACTGGTACATAGTTATTGTTACCAAAAATCGGGTTATTGCTGTAGTGAGCCATCTTTTCTAGAGGCTCCTCTGTTATCATGCTGTTAACTGGGTTCAGATCACAAGTTGTACGGTGTGATTGGTGTGGCTGGTATGAGTCTTACCCGGGATTCAAAATCCTTCCTTATTGTGTACGCTCGTCCGGGCACAGTATCCTAACTGAGGCTTGGAGGAGGGTCATAGGGGGAGGAGCCAGTGCACACCAGGTAGTCCTAAAGCTTTACTTTTGTGCCCAGTCTCCTGCGGAGCCGCTATTCCCCATGGTCCTTACGGAGTCCCCAGCATCCACTACGGACTACGAGAAATAGAATTATCGGTAAGTAAATTCTTATTTTTTTTTGCCCGCTTACTATTCCTTGCTGTCGACATTTACTAAGTTTCTGTCGACCATAACGTTCCTGGTAGATCCACATCGGGGGCATGTCAGTACATGGTCATACACATTCACAACACATTACTGTCACTAGGGACCTGACAGGTCTGGACAATCCACTTGCGTATAGGTTATATCTATATGTGTATATATGTAGATATAGGTTTATATATGCATGGTTAGGATATATGTGTTTTATTGTGTATTACATGATGTATATCCATGAATGCTGAAATAATGGTATTCTTATCATGTGCTGGTCGCTCTGTTGATTAAGCTCTAGATTGGCCGTGACAAGTTGGTTTTCGATCCTCTCAAGGAGTCCGAATATTATTCTCTTCACAACGCGGAGAAAAAATTATGACAGTCAACTCCTGGTCGACGCAGAGCCCGGTCGCAAGGATCATACACAGGCAGCTAAGTGACATTTTATTTCTATACTTTGACCTTATTTGCACTGTATGCACTTGAGGGAGTGTTGTATTCGGGTAGGCATCCAATAGAATTACCCTACCCAGAGTGGGTAGGTTTGCCTATGTTGATTCTACCTTATAACATTACAGCAGGCTGCCACGTGACAGCAGGAGGTGTGACCGGAAAAATGCTGAGGATGTCTCCGGGAGATGCTGGAGGGAGGTATACAGCTATTTGGTGTGGCCTCTGTTCAGTCAATCTCGGCGGATACCGCTGGTAAGTCTAACTTCGTGAGTTAGCCTCCTTCACAACGGTTGGTGACGCATTCTTTTGTGCGATGCATTCGTTTTAACCGGTTCGATACCGTTCTTTTTTCCTTTTCTGTGCAGACAGTGGAAGGTGAAAAGGTAAGAGTTCTGCAGCCTTGTTAAGTTTGCAGTAGTGGATGTCGTTTCCTGTTTTCTCCACATCCACCTCTTGTCGCTGAGTCTATAGGGCTGGTCCCCACTCCGGTGGGCACTCGTCTACTAATTTTCAGTTGGTCCAGGAAATAAAATCCAAAGGGGGAACATTCTGAGTTACGGTTGTTTCCCCTTGCCGTTTTTCTAATAGTTCTTGCCGTTCCACTCTGGAAGGGAAGATAGTACGCGACGCCATACAAAGGTGCGTCAAGTTCAGGACATTGTCCGGTTGTCCCTGTATAAAGGTGCATATCGTTGTTTCTCTCTGACTGTTCTTCGACACAGGGATTGGCTGTTGTTTCCAATGACACATAGGTCGGAGGTGGGTTTCAGAGTAGATAATGACCGGTTGAGGTTCTGTGTTTTTCCATGTGGAAAGAGGGCTGAAGATCCAGAGTTGGATCGGCTTTACTGTGACACTTCATCAATGTGTTCCGTTACTAAACCGTTTGGGTGCGGCCTGAGAGGTTTTTTTTGGTGAGCGGGTCTAATGCCAGAGTGGCTTTCAAGAGACCAGTTGGAAATGTGGTCCGGGTCTCACCTGCACATGCACCTGAATATAATCCTAACGGCCAGGACATCACTCCTGTGGTGTCTGTTCGGTTCTCTCCTACTAGAGGGATGAAGGTTCGGGTTCAGGGTGTAGATCCTGGTGTCCGTGCATACAGATCTCCGAGACGGGGGAGCAGTACTTGCAAGGGACGTGTTTCCAGGGGATAAGGTCAGGTTGGAAAGCTTGTCTGCTATAAGCTATCTTGAATTAAGAGTTAGTTTCGACAAACGTATTCTGCATGTTCTGCCCGTGTTAGTTCTGCTAGAAGACTTGTCAGCAGTGGCGTAAGTAAACCGCTATGGCGGAACAAGGAGCAAAGCGGCAATCGCAGATGATGCACAGTTTTGCCGTTGGGTGTCTGGTAAACGCTATATTAGCAGTCTTCGTTCCGGAGGTGAATGACAGAGAAATTGATTTCTTCTGCGGACGCGATCTCCATCCGGCAGTAATTCAGTCATCATCGAGAAGTTTTCACAGACGTGACAAGTCTTTGAGGAATGTCGCAATTGGATATGCTGGCGTCTCGCCTTAACGAGAGGCCTCAGGGATATTGTTCCAGGTCAAGGGACGCTCAAGCTATAACTGTGGACACCCTCGTGACACCGTGGGTGCTTTTAGTCGGTCTATGTGGCCTCTCCGCTTTCACTTTTTCTGAAGGTGATAAACGTGAGATGAACAAAGGTTCAGGCGGTCCTCTTGGATCCGGTCTAGACAAGGAGGGTTTGCTATCCAGTTTTTCATGACTTACTCATAGAAGATTCCTGCCCTCTTCCTCTACGTAAGGATCTGTTACAACAAGATCAGGGCGTGTTTCAAGACTTACCACAGCTGCGTCCGACGTCGTGGCGGTTGAATGCCATATCCTAAGCCGAAAGGGTGTTCCCGGTGACGTCATTTCCTCAATTCTTCAGGCTAAGAAAGAAGTAACGGCTAAGCTTTACCACCGTAGTTGGCGTAACTATGTGTTTTGGTGTATATCCAGGAAGGCTCCTATGGAAGGCTTTCAGCTAGGTCGTTCTTATCCATATTTTACAAACCAGTGTGGATGCAAGCCTAAAGTTGGGCTCCATTTCAGTGCAGTGTGGCCTTATAATTTCTTTACAAAAATTTCTCTCTTGGAAAGTGGTCATGCTCTTGGCTTTGACATCCGCGAGGCGGGTGTCGGAAGTGGTGGTTTTGTCTCGCAAGTGCCTTGTTTGATCTTTCATGTGGATAGAGAGGAATTGAGAACTCGGTTAGTAGTTCTGCCAAGAGTGGTTTCTGGCTTTCGCAGAAATCGGCCTATTTTGATGCCGGTGGTTACTTAGGCATTAGCTGATTCAAATTCTCTCAATGTAGCCAGGGATTTGAATATTTAGGTCGCCAATTTGGCTCAGTTTGGAGAAACAGAGGCTCTGTTTGTCTGGTTTGTTCCTAGCATGGTTTGGGTGACTGTGTTATGCAGTCTGTTACACGCTGGATCTGTGAGGCTATTTGGCATGTTCGTTCTACGGCTGGATTGCCGTCACCGAAGTCAGTGGAGGCCCGTTCTACTGGGAAGATGGGCTCTTCTTGGGCGGATGCCCGAGGAGTCTCGGCGGTTCAGATTTGCCGAGTGGATACTTGGTCGGGTTCAAACACTTTGGCAAAATTCTACAAGTTTGATACCCTTGGTGATGAGGACCCCATGTTTGCTCAATCGGTGCTGCAGAGTCGTCCGCACTCTCCCGTCCGTTTTGGAGCTTTGGTATAATCCCCATGGTCCTTACGGAGTCCCCAGCATCCTCTAGGACGTATGAGAAAATAGGATTTTAGTACCTACCGGTAAATCCTTTTCTCTTAGTATGCAGAGGATGCTGGGCGCCAGTGCGTACTGTGTCTGCAGTTATTGCTTTTGGTTGCACTTTAGTGGTGTTTCTTCTCTGTCGGACTGTTGCTGACGTTCATGCCATGGCATGAGGTTTTTATTATTGGTTGTGTTGGCACACAGGTTGTGTTACATATTCTCTCAGCATGTGGCTGTGTATTTTTCATGCCGTAGGCTGGTTTTCTATTGAATGCCACGTTCTGCGGTATGTTCGTGGTGTGAGCTGGTATGACACTCACCGTGTTTATAAATTCTTTCCTCGAAATGTCCATCTCTCCTGGGCACAGTTTTCTAACTGAGGTCTGGAGGAGGGGCATAGAGGGAGGAGCCAGTTCACACCCAGTTTAAGTATTTATAGTGTGCCCAAGCTCCTGCGGATCCGTCTATACCCCATGGTCCTTACGGAGTCCCCAGCATCCTCTACGGACTAAGAGAAAAGGATTTACCGGTAGGTACTAAAATCCTATTTTTAGTCAGATAGAAATATTTTGTCCTCAATATGGTTTTTCAATTGTATTGCTTCCCTCCTGCTTACCGGCATATTTAAGGTAATAAGACCTACACTGCTGAAAGCGCTGGGTAACATGACACCTGTGCTGAGTTCCGGTATTGTCATGTGATGTACTCACTGTGGACATAGGGGGTCATTCCGAGTTGATCGCACGCTGCAGCTTTTTGCAGCCCGTGCGATCAGATAGTCGCCGCCTATGGGGGAGTGTATTTTAGCTTAACAAGTGTGCGAAGGCATGTGCAGGGGAGCTGGGCAAAAAAGTTTTATGTAGTTTCTGAGTAGCTCTCAACTTACTCAGCCGCTGCGATCACTTCAGCCTGTCAGGTCCCGGAATTGACGTCAGACACCCGCCCTGCAAACGCCTGGACACGCCTGCGTTTTCCTCACCACTCCAGGAAAACGGTCAGTTGCCACCAAGGAACGCCTTCCTGATGTCAATCTTCTTGCGTTCGCCGCTGCCAACACTTTCCTCATCGATCTCGCCGGGCAACGATGTGCCCGTGCACATGCGCAGTTCGGACCCGTTCGCACAACTGTGAAAAAAAGCAGCGTGACAAAACGGGTCGGAGTGATCCCCATGGTGAGTATTGACATGCCAAGCGCAATCCCTTCTTTCCTTGATCCGCTATAATCCATAGGGTTAAAAAACAAAAAAACCATAAGGGACACTGACTGCGACAGAGTAGCTTCCGAAGCAAAATGAGTGAATGCCCTGTAAGTCTGTCTGCTGAATAGCTGGCCATACAATCAGAACAGCGCATGGCACAAACTATCGGGGGAGCAGTTTCTTTTTACCTTTCTATACCACTGTACAGCAATTCTGGCATCCTTTTATTTATTTTTTTTGGGGGGGAGCTTGTGTTTGGGTTACAATTATATGCAGTAGCAAAACAATTCCACAATTCCATATACACCACTGTGTATTATTAGAGTAACAGGTGAAAAGTTTTTAGAGATCTCTGAGTTCCACCTAGAGTTGGTGATTAGTTTGTTATCATAATTTTTATATTATTTGTTTCATGTTATTATGTAAAACACTGTGCAGTGGCTCTCATTCCGAGTTGTTCGCTCGCTAGCTACATTTTGCAGTCGTGCAAACGCATAGTCGCCGCCCACGGGGGAGTGTATTTTAGCTTTGCAAAACAAAACCAGCCCTGTAGTTACTTATCCTGTGCAATGATTCCAGCGACGGAGGTCCCGGAATTGACGTCAGATACCCGCCCTGCAAACGCCTGGTCACGCCTGCATTTTCCCTACCACTCCCAGAAAACGGTCAGTTGACACCCATAAACGCCCTCTTCCTGTCAATCTCCTTGCGATCGGCTGTGCGAATGGATTCGTCGCTAGAAGCATTGCACCGCAACGATGCTGTTTGTACCCGTACGACGTGCGTGCGCATTGCGGTGCATGCGCATGCGCAGTTTTGCCATTATTTTACCTGATCACTGCGCTGCGAAAATCGGCAGCGTGCGATCAACTCGGAATGACCCCCAGTATGTGGTGCATACAACGGAACGTTGCTGGTAATGTATATTAATAGGAATACAGTAACAGGAGTATAATCATATAAGGATGGTTATCTCAACATGCCTTGCGATGGCATGTAACCATCAATGGTTATTTGGCACACTTGCACAATCAATCAAGGTGTTGTGCTCTTCGCTTCCTGGTGTCCGCAACTGTACTGACTTACTGTACCATCTTATGAGCATCATGGTTTGCAACCACCGCAATCCTGGTATCGAATGGGAAAACCATTTCCATTTATCCAGAATATCGATGGTTGCCAATCATCGACTTCTTTAATCTATACCTAGGATTATATAACAGTTGTACTTCATTTTCACCTACAAGAAAGCTATTGTATGGGTGTCTTTAAGGGATCACTAAACATAAAAATATACAGCTATTTCTACTCCAACATCTCTGTGTTAAATAACCCTCGAGCTCCATATGCAGCTCAGTCAGTGATAGGCCCCCCAGGTTAGTTAATTTACAAAAATAAAATGACAGAAGTCAGCGTGTGATGAGCTGATGTGAGCTGAACTCCTGGTAACTTTTATAATATACAGTCGTAAAGCAATCTTTATAAATAACATGAACCAAACTTTTAATTAACCCTGAAACAAGTGCCACCAAAAAGTTGCATCACATAAATAAAATAGGGGTCTATTTATTAAGCCTTGGAGAGAGATAAAGTGAAGCGAGATAAAGTACCAGCCATTCAGCTCCTGTCGTCACAGGCTGAAAAATGGCAGAAGCTGGTTGGTTGGTAGTTTATCTCTCTCAACTTTTTCTCTCTATAGACTTAGTAAAAAGACCCCGTTGTTAGTAATTTTCCTCTGTATATATTAAATAAAGCCAATGTCGCTGATTTTGCAATTCTGTATATAAACAGTTGTCAGCTAGTGCTAATCAATGATTTCAGACTGGAGGTCCCATGCTTTTTGTTGTATTTACAATGTACTGTATGTCCACAAGAGGGCAGCAATTCTTTTACGAACGCAGAAAAATCAATTCTAGTTAACATCAAACTACAGTAGAAGACCAGAGTAGTGGAATGTCATAAGTAGTAATTAATTGTCCAGAGTAAGCTTAATTAAAATACACAATTCTACAGTATACCCAATATAAGTCAGTTTAACAATGAACATGGGTGTGATTTATTTGCAATTCATGCACTTTACTATTATTTACAGCCCAAATTGTTAAAATAAAATTGACTAAATATGCATACATACTTATTTAGTTTTCCCAAAAAGAAAGAATATCATCTAGACACAGATGATTTATTACAGTAGTTACAGGATTTTAGTTTAAAATAAAAAATATTGAGTTTTCTTTAATATGCATTAAAAAGGCATCTAAGTGGTTTTGTATCTTAGATAGAAATATAGAATTTGGCAGATAAGAACCACTTGGCCCATTTAGTGTACACATATTTTATCCTTTAGGTATATACATTTGTATGTACTTAGAAATTTGTTTATTTTACCAAAGAGTAAGCCAACGTGAAATACCATTAAAAATAGGGATGGTCATCAAAGGGATGACCATCAAATGTGTCAATGTTTTTAATTTTCAGTTTCTGTAAGACTTGAATGCTTGTATTCTCTTTATACTGTTATGAGGGAATTCAATTACCCCCCGCTAAATTACCGTGGATGAAAAAGGGAGGTAGCCCCGGGCTTTAACACCTGTGGCTATTCAATTACACTCCCTGTTTCCCCTACCAGCCTTGTTAACGCACGTTAAATTAGTGTGTTAATGGGCATAAACACAGGTAAACACACGTAATCTTTGAAAAGTTCACAGATTTGCATGTTAACAGGGTCACAGCACCCATTAACCCGCTGGTTCAGAGGCGTAGAAAAGAAATCCCCAATAAATGCCACCGCGGCTAATTGAATTCTCCACTATGTGTCTACTGTTGGACCATACAGTTCAATTGAAGAACATACCAGAACACATTTTGATCAGTATCTGTCAAGGATTTGTATGCTAGTAAAAATGTTTCAAATAACTTTAAATTACTATTACTAGAATACAATAATGCAGTGACTGGTACAGGTTGAGTCTCCATAAAATCCAATATCCAAAATATTGCAAAATCCAACATATTTTGAGAGCAACTGAGAGTGTAACACCTTCCTGATGGTTCCGGGCAGACAAACTTTGTTTCATGCACACAATTCTTAAAAATATTGTATAAAATTACCTTCAGGCCGTGTGTATAAGGTGTATGTGAAAACTAGTGCATTCCGTGTTTAGACTTGGGTCCCATTCCCAACATTTCTCACTATGGTAAGCAAATATTCCAAAATCTGAAATCCAAAATATTTCTGGTCCCAAGCATTTTGAATATGGGAGACCCAACCTGTAATTAGGTTCTTGTAAATTGGTTTTGCTCAATCAAGCTTTGGCACACATGACTGAACACAACACTCTTAGGTGTTCTGTCACTATTTATGAATCACTTATGTAGACTAGACTTTTTAATTAGTTAAAAGAATGGTGAATATGTATAATAACTTAATTTGCCTGTAATAAACCATATCCATTTGCAAATATAGTAAGTGAAATATATCAATTCAGTAATAAATATAGTAGCAATCCCACAGGTTTGTTTTTCCCTTTAAATAGCTAATTCATGCCTGCATACATTTTTCTAACCTGCGGGAGGATTTTACAGTGCAGACAGAGGCATTCCAGAGTTTATCTGCTTACTAAAGGAGTATACATACTTTGCTATGTGTGCTTACGATTTTTACTATATAGTCAAAATCATAAGAAAAGTTAGCACATATCGCACAGTGTGTATACAGCAGGGTCAGTTTTGCAAGAAAAAAACAGACTGTGCAAGCATGGCAATTTTGACTATATTGTGTACAATCTAATGTCTAGTATAATCAAAATTGTATATAGTTGAAATTGTACATAGCCAAAATCGCACCATGTGTACAGTCAATATCGGTGGTTCTGGGCTCCGGGGAGTTCAAGGGAAATCGCGTAGTCAAAATCGTCCTTTAGCCATAATCGCACCGTGTGTATGCACCTTAGGTCATGCGTATGTGACTGTGGCTGTCATGGTAGTCACATGACACAGTGGAAACTGATGGATTATAAAGCATCATTAGCAGCATGAAGACACAAACCAAGTAAAATGGTAAATTGTTGATGGGATTGCTTCTTTAAGTTCTCAAAAAATGCTCAACAATCAAAAATAGTAAATTCAATTAAAAAATTATCCTCATAATGATTTATCCCTTAAATATTTTGTACTTCTCAATGTCATAATTCTCTGTAATACTGACAAACTGTACTTTAAAGTTGACCACACATTTAGCAGTTTGGACTTTTTCAAAGTAAACCAAATATGGTGTAAAAATTGTATGCAAAAATAATGGGAGAACTTACACTTTGAGTGGTTAACAAACACATTTGTATAGTTTTAAAGAATAGCAAATCTATCTAGTCTGTTACGTTTCTTTTAATGTTTGGTACAATGATTTATTTGCCAATCAATTAGAATAGTAACACAAAAACACACTTAGGAAGTCATAATGTATGTATATAATACAACCAATACCTTTTTTGATAACAATCACCTCCATGATAGCAAATAGTTCAGAATCGAGCTTACTGAGATTTGTGCTGCCTTTATACTCTATTTAACTTTTGTTTGTGGAGTTTTGTACACCCTCCTTGATTGATAGCTGCATATTTGTCTATGTGACCCTTTAGCTATACAGGTGAGAATTCATTTTGTTTAACTATTATAATCTTGAACATAAAAATAGGATTTCTGAATATTTAGACAAAAGAAGAAAATATATTGTGTAAAGTTCATGTAAGTGTAAATTAAAACTATTTTTGTAAAATAAAGCAATTAGTCTCAGGCACAGCTTAATAAGGCATCACATGTGTTTGGCATGTATGGGTCAGATTGATGATATGCAAGTTCAGAAAGGTCACAAAAGCTTATTATTCATTAACAAATACATTCTATAGACTTCTAACAGGTTCCTCCTAACTGTTTGACTGTTACCCAGGGGCCAGTTTATCATCCCTCACATTTTTGCCCATATAACTATCTTTTTGGGGCCTGGTAAATTGGGCATTATTACAGATCCTAACTAAAGCTATGGTTGACTGCGGCTGTGAACAGAATCATCTCTGATATGTGCTGCAGTACGCCATTATTAAATAGCCCCCATACGTAAGTATTGTGGAAATCCTCCAAAAGAGTTCATTTAAGGGGTATTGGCAGCAAAAAGGCTTAAATAAATAAGCCCACAGTCATGGTATTTTAGAACTGTGTTTGTCCCCAATTGTAAAGCACTACAGCCTATGCTAGCGCAACTGTACATAAATACATATTAATATGTAAATGTTTTCAAAGTACTGCACCGATTTTCTAGGTTACTTTCTTATTAAGCCGCTTTAAAGTGAATTAAAAAGGGGCTTAGTGGCTGTAATTATTCCTTCACAATTTTGTTTCTAAAAAGAATTCTTCAGCATTTATTTTGAACCTGGTTTGGCTAAGCAGAAAAGTCAGTACAAAGGGGAAACTATAATGCTAGAAAGATGTTAACATTCTTTAAGGATCTACTTCTTGTTTGTGAAACTTAATAGCTTTTACATTGCTTGGCTTAAAATGTACTCCATGCAACACTTCAACTTTCATACCACAAGATTTATAGGATGACTTGGAGTTTTTCTGGTTAGTATGTTTCATAGAATTTGCCATTTATTCTGTGTAAATAATTGTTGCAGTATATAGTAGGTGGAATAATACAATATAGACAAGTAAATATAAGAGAAAAATGGCTTCTTTAAAATTAGAAAGGTTTTTGTAACCTGGGTTATAAGACTGCAAACGCTGACCATACACTTTAAGATTTTCTGTCCAACCATCCAACTTGTTGGCTGGTTAGAGAGAAAATCTGGCAATGTATGGGGCCAAATGACCACTGACCATTTGCTTCCAAACTTTAGTAAACGGACAGAAAAAAAAATTCAGAGAATTTGGTTAAATCCGTTTTCTCTATCGTCCTAGTGGATGCTGGGGTTCCTGAAAGGACCATGGGAATAGCGGCTCCGCAGGAGACAGGGCACAAAAAGTAAAGCTTTTCCGATCAGGTGGTGTGCACTGGCTCCTCCCCCTATGACCCTCCTCCAGACTCCAGTTAGATTTTTGTGCCCGGCCGAGAAGGGTGCAATCTAGGTGGCTCTCCTAAAGAGCTGCTTAGAGAAAGTTTAGCTAGGTTTTTTATGTTACAGTGATTCCTGCTGGCAACAGGATCACTGCAGCGAGGGACTGAGGGGAGAAGGAGTCAACTCACCTGCGTGCAGGATGGATTGGCTTCTTGGCTACTGGACATCAAGCTCCAGAGGGACGATCACAGGTACAGCCTGGATGGTCACCGGAGCCGCGCCGCCGGCCCCCTTGCAGATGCTGAAGACAGAAGAGGTCCAGAATCGGCGGCTGAAGACTCCTGCAGTCTTCTAAAGGTAGCGCACAGCACTGCAGCTGTGCGCCATTTTCCTCTCAGCACACTTCACACGGCAGTCACTGAGGGTGCAGGGCGCTGGGAGGGGGGCGCCCTGGGAGGCAAAATGAGTACCTATAAAGGCTAAAAATACCTCACATATAGCCCTAGAGGCTATATGGAGATATTTAACCCCTGCCTGATTTCTCAAAATAGCGGGAGACGAGCCCGCCGGAAAAGGGGCGGGGCCTATCTCCTCAGCACACGGCGCCATTTCCTCTCACAGCTCCGCTGGTCAGGACGGCTCCCAGGTCTCTCCCCTGCACTGCACTACAGAAACAGGGTAAAACAGAGAGGGGGGGCAAATTTATGGCGATATTTTTATATAACAAAGCAGCTATAGGGGAGCACTTATTATAAGGCTATCCCTGATATATATATAGCGCTTTTGGTGTGTGCTGGCAAACTCTCCCTCTGTCTCCCCAAAGGGCTAGTGGGTCCTGTCTTCATTAGGAGCATTCCCTGTGTGTCTGCTGTGTGTCGGTACGTGTGTGTCGACATGTATGAGGACGATATTGGTGTGGAGGCGGAGCAATTGCCAAATATGGGGATGTCACCTCCTAGGGGGTCGACACCAGAATGGATGCCTTTATTTATGGAACTACGGGATAGTGTCAACACGCTAAAGCAGTCGTTTGACGACATGAGACGGCCGGACAATCAATTAGTGCCTGTCCAGGCGACTCAAACACCGTCAGGGGCTGTGAAACGCCCTTTGCCTCAGTCGGTCGACACAGACCCAGACACAGGCGATGACTCCAGTGGTGACGGTGACGAATCAACCGTATTTTCCAGTAGGGCCACACGTTATATGATTTTGGCAATGAAGGAGGCGTTACATTTAGCTGATACTACAGGTACCACTAAACAGGGTATTATGTGGGGTATGAAAAAACTACCTATAGTTTTTCCTGAATCAGAAGAACTAAATGACGTGTGTAATGAAGCGTGGGTTGCCCCTGATAAAAAGCTGATAATTTCAAAGAAATTATTGGCATTATACCCTTTCCCGCCAGAGGTTAGGGAGCGCTGGGAAACACCTCCTAGGGTGGACAAGGCGCTAACACGCTTATCTAAACAAGTGGCGTTACCCTCTCCTGAGACGGCCGCACTTAAAGATCCATCAGATAGGAGGATGGAAAATATCCAAAAAAGTATATACACACATGCAGGTGTTATACTACGACCAGCTGTAGCAACTGCCTGGATGGGCAGTGCGGGGGTAGTTTGGTCAGAATCCCTGATTGAAAATATTGATACCCTGGACAGGGACAATATTATACTGTCGTTAGAACAAATAAAGGATGCATTTCTTTATATGCGTGATGCACAGAGGGATATATGCACACTGGCATCACGGGTAAGTGCTATGTCCATTTCGGCCAGAAGAGCTTTATGGACGCGACAGTGGACAGGCGATGCGGATTCAAAACGGCATATGGAAGTTTTGCCGTATAAGGGGGAGGAGTTATTTGGAGTCGGTCTATCAGATTTGGTGGCCACGGCTACAGCCGGGAAATCCACCTTTCTACCTCAAGTCACTCCCCAACAGAAAAAGGCACCGACTTTTCAACCGCAGCCCTTTCGTTCCTATAAAAATAAGAGAGCAAAGGGCTATTCATATTTGCCACGAGGCAAAGGTCGAGGGAAGAGACAGCAACACGCAGCTCCTTCCCAGGATCAGAAGCCCTCCCCGGCTTCTACAAAAGCCTCAGCATGACGCTGGGGCTTCTCAAGCGGACTCGGGGACGGTGGGCGGTCGTCTCAAAAATTACAGCGCGCAGTGGGCTCACTCGCAAGTAGATCCCTGGATCCTGCAGATAATATCTCAGGGATACAGGTTGGAATTAGAGACAGATCCACCTCGCCGTTTCCTGAGGTCTGCTTTACCAACGTCCCCCTCCGAAAGGGAGACGGTGTTGGAAGCCATTCACAAGCTGTACTCTCAGCAGGTGATAGTCAAGGTACCTCTTCTGCAACAAGGGAAGGGGTATTATTCCACTCTTTTTGTGGTACCGAAGCCGGATGGCTCGGTAAGGCCTATTCTAAATCTGAAGTCCTTGAACCTGTACATAAAGAAGTTCAAGTTCAAAATGGAGTCACTCAGAGCAGTGATAGCGAACCTGGAAGAGGGGAACTTTATGGTATCCTTGGACATCAAGGATGCGTATCTCCACGTTCCAATTTACCCCTCACACCAGGGGTACCTCAGGTTCGTTGTACAAAACTGTCACTATCAGTTTCAGACGCTGCCGTTCGGATTGTCCACGGCACCTCGGATCTTTACAAAGGTAATGGCCGAGATGATGATTCTTCTTCGAAGAAAAGGCGTATTAATTATCCCATACTTGGACGATCTCCTAATAAGGGCGAGGTCCAGAGAACAGCTAGAGATGGGATTAGCACTGTCTCAAGAAGTGCTAAAACAGCACGGGTGGATTCTGAATATTCCAAAATCCCAGTTAATGCCGACAACTCGTCTGCTGTTCCTAGGGATGATTCTGGACACGGTTCAGAAAAAGGTTTTTCTCCCGGAGGAAAAAGCCAAGGAGTTATCCGAGCTTGTCAGGAACCTCCTAAAACCAGGAAAGGTGTCTGTACATCAATGCACAAGAGTCCTGGGAAAAATGGTGGCTTCTTACGAAGCGATTCCATTCGGCAGATTCCACGCAAGAATTTTCCAAAGGGATCTGTTGGACAAATGGTCAGGGTCGCATCTTCAGATGCACCTACGGATAACCCTGTCTCCAAGGACAAGGGTGTCTCTTCTGTGGTGGTTGCAGAGTGCTCATCTATTGGAGGGCCGCAGATTCGGCATACAGGATTGGATCCTGGTGACCACGGACGCCAGCCTGAGAGGCTGGGGAGCAGTCACACAAGGAAGAAACTTCCAGGGAGTATGGACGAGCCTGGAAACGTCTCTTCACATAAACATTCTGGAACTAAGAGCAATATACAATGCTCTAAACCAGGCAGAACCTCTGCTTCAGGGAAAACCGGTATTGATCCAGTCGGACAACATCACGGCAGTCGCCCATGTGAACAGACAGGGCGGCACAAGAAGCAGGAGGGCAATGGCAGAAGCTGCAAGGATTCTTCGCTGGGCAGAGAATCATGTGATAGCACTGTCAGCAGTGTTCATCCCGGGAGTGGACAACTGGGAAGCAGACTTCCTCAGCAGACACGATCTTCACCCGGGAGAGTGGGGACTTCATCCAGAAGTCTTCCACATGCTGGTAACCCGTTGGGAAAGACCAATGGTGGACATGATGGCGTCTCGCCTCAACAAAAAACTGGACAGGTATTGCGCCAGGTCAAGAGATCCGCAGGCAATAGCTGTGGACGCGCTGGTAACGCCTTGGGTGTACCAGTCGGTGTATGTGTTTCCTCCTCTGCCTCTCATACCAAAAGTATTGAGAATTATACGGCAAAGAGGCGTAAGAACGATACTAGTGGTTCCGGATTGGCCAAGGAGGACTTGGTACCCGGAACTTCAAGAGATGATCACGGAAGATCCGTGGCCTCTACCTCTAAGGAGGGACTTGCTTCAGCAGGGTCCCTGTCTGTTTCAAGACTTACCGCGGCTGCGTTTGACGGCATGGCGGTTGAACGCCGGATCCTAAAGGAAAGAGGCATGCCGGAAGAAGTCATTCCTACTTTGATTAAAGCAAGGAAGGAAGTAACCGTGCAACATTATCACCGAATTTGGCGAAAATATGTTGCGTGGTGCGAAGATCGGAGTGCTCCGACGGAGGAATTTCAACTGGGTCGATTCCTACATTTCCTGCAATCAGGATTGTCAATGGGTCTCAAATTGGGATCTATTAAGGTTCAAATTTCGGCCCTGTCGATTTTCTTTCAAAAAGAATTGGCTTCAGTCCCTGAAGTCCAGACCTTTGTTAAGGGAGTGCTGCATATACAGCCTCCTGTGGTGCCTCCAGTGGCACCGTGGGATCTAAATGTGGTTTTGGACTTCCTAAAATCTCATTGGTTTGAACCACTAAAAAAGGTGGATTTGAAATATCTCACATGGAAAGTGACCATGCTTCTAGCCCTGGCTTCTGCCAGGAGAGTGTCAGAATTGGCAGCTTTATCTTACAAAAGCCCATATCTGATTTTCCATTCGGACAGGGCAGAACTGCGAACTCGTCCGCATTTTCTCCCTAAGGTGGTGTCAGCATTTCATCTGAACCAGCCTATTGTAGTGCCTGCGGCTACAAGTGACTTGGAGGACTCCAAGTTACTGGACGTTGTCAGAGCATTAAAAATATATATTGCAAGGACAGCTGGAGTCAGAAAATCTGACTCGTTGTTTATATTGTATGCACCCAACAAGATGGGTGCTCCTGCGTCTAAGCAGACGATTGCTCGTTGGATCTGTAGCACAATCCAACTTGCACATTCTGTGGCAGGCTTGCCACAGCCTAAATCTGTAAAGGCCCACTCCACAAGGAAGGTGGGCTCATCTTGGGCGGCTGCCCGAGGGGTCTCGGCATTACAACTTTGCCGAGCAGCTACGTGGTCAGGGGAGAACACGTTTGTAAAATTTTACAAATTTGATACTCTGGCTAAGGAGGACCTGGAGTTCTCTCATTCGGTGCTGCAGAGTCATCCGCACTCTCCCGCCCGTTTGGGAGCTTTGGTATAATCCCCATGGTCCTTTCAGGAACCCCAGCATCCACTAGGACGATAGAGAAAATAAGATTTTACTTACCGATAAATCTATTTCTCGGAGTCCGTAGTGGATGCTGGGCGCCCATCCCAAGTGCGGATTATCTGCATAAGTTGTACATAGTTATTGTAAACTAATTCGGGTTATTGTTAAAGGAAGCCATCTTTCAGAGGCTCCGCTGTTATCATACTGTTAACTGGGTTTAGATCACAAGTTGTACGGTGTGATTGGTGTGGCTGGTATGAGTCTTACCCGGGATTCAAAATCCTCCCTTATTGTGTACGCTCGTCCGGGCACAGTACCTAACTGGAGTCTGGAGGAGGGTCATAGGGGGAGGAGCCAGTGCACACCACCTGATCGGAAAAGCTTTACTTTTTGTGCCCTGTCTCCTGCGGAGCCGCTATTCCCATGGTCCTTTCAGGAACCCCAGCATCCACTACGGACTCCGAGAAATAGATTTATCGGTAAGTAAAATCTTATTTTATGATGAGATGTGTGCCAAGCCCCATGTTTTGGTTTTGGTTCTAATTTATCATCGGGTTTTGGTTTTGTATTTCTGTTTTTATTTTTCCAAGAACAGCTAAAATCACATAATTTGGGCCTTTTTTTGTTCCTACATTGTTAACCTCAATAACATTAATTTCCAGTCAATTTTGACCACCTCACTGCTCACAATATTGTTTTCATTCAATTTAGGCCACGAAGTTGCACTGAGCTAGCTAGCTGACTAAGCAGTGTGCGGCATAAACACGTGGCAGTTCAACTTTAAACATAGCACATATAGGAAACAGAGTTGCACTGCAGTGGCAGACAAGATGACAGTTTAATAAACTATTTTCATTTATCAAGACCTTGATCAGAAGGGATGAAATAATTATCCGTAAAGTAATCTGATTTAATTGTAATCAATGGGGGCATTGGGGACGGTAATGATTGAAAATGCTTCTTTTCTCTTCTGAATTGCTGTAAAAGAAAGAAAGCAGGATTGATTAGTTAGTTAATTTAATTGTTTGATTGACTAACACATTTTAGGAGGGAGGAGGGGGTGTAGTTTTGCCCACACATTAAACTTGGTGGTTCAGATTTTTTTTTTTACAAAATGACAGGGGCAGGCAGGAGATGCTGTCTGTGACCCGAAAAATTTCTGGACATTTTCAGCATTCATTTAGCAACCACACATAGAAGTTTGCAGTGGTTGCAAGAACAGTTCCATTTTCCATCCCACAAACTGAAGCAAGAGCTAGTGACCAGGTGGAATTGCACCCTTTGTATGCTTTAACGAATGGAGGAACAGCAACAAGCCATCAAAACCTACACAGGAAGCTATAACATAGGGAGAGGAGGGGAATGTACAGTACCTTACTCCAGCACACTGAACAACACTCTCTTGTATGCTACTGAAATCATTTAAAGTAGCAACTAATGAAATGTGGAAAGAAACTCATGTTCATAAAAATTAATTACAAATTCTAGGAGGAAGACCTTTGCAGCCCAATGTAACAAAGTACAGATGCTTCTGTAATGGTGATTTCCAGTGTAGGCAATTTTATATTTTTAGGCAGTAAACATTCCTTTTATTAGATGTGATGTTTTTTTCTTTAGCATTGTATTGTTTTTATTTCAGGTACTCTTTCTTAAACCCTCTATGCACGATAATCATGACTGTCAGCAGCCACAGCACTAGTACTTCTTGCTGCTTCTGCTCTTTTATTGTCTGATCGTAATTCATATTGACTCACAGTGCTTATATTTATTAACGCAGTGCACAACAACTACTGAGCTTTACTGAACACATAAGTTGTACAAAACATAAAAACAATATTTCGTTTTTTTCACAAATGACAACTCACACTGCGGACTCACAGTGCTTATATTCATGAACACAGTGAGGCACAGCCTGGCCCTGAACAAAAGTGAGGCTTTTTGTTATGGGGGGGGGGGCGGTTATATTTATTTTTTGCACCCTACAGCTAATCACTGCACTTATAGAATTATAGTAATGGTGGCATGCACCAGTATTCACCAATAAAGGGTTAATGCTGTGACAAAAAAAGAACAGGTGTGGCTATTAAAAAACGAGACTGATGCTATCATTTATGTTTAATCATAGTAATTACATTTTTACTCGATTCCCCTGCTATCTACTCCCCTTCTGCATCCACACACTACTTCCATTGGAAAACAATTAGCATGGCTTTGAATTTGCTTTGATATGCTTTCTTCATTCTTAGCGATGATCGTGTTTTACAGTGCATGGACTGGCATTATGTTTCAGGAGCATACTGGACAATCTATGTTACATCGGGTGTGGTATGCAAGGTCGACCACACTTAGGTCGACAGTGTCTATGTGGACCACTATTGGTCGACAGTAAGTAGGTCGACATGGTTTCTATGTCGACAGGAACTCTAGGTTGACATGTACTAGGTCGACATGACATTAGGTCTATATGAGTTTTTTCACTTTTTTGGTGTAGTTTTCTCCATATAGTGACCGGGATCCCCAATTAGTGCAGCTTGTCCGCTCGCTGTGCTTCGGGCTAGGTGCCTCGCTATGCTGCCGCTGCGCTTGGCACAGGTTACCGTTCCCAATTGTAGTCCACGTGGATCGTAAAGTATGAAAAAGTAAAAAAAAAAGTGAAAAACTCATGTCGACCTTTCTCTTACGTCCTAGAGGATGCTGGGGACTCCGTAAGGACCATGGGGATAGACGGGCTCCGCGGGAGACATGGGCACTTTAAGAAAGACTTTAGGAATGGGTGTGCACTGGCTCCTCCCTCTATGCCCCTCCTCCAGACCTCAGTTTACTACTGTGCCCAGAGGAGACTGGGTGCATTACAGGGAGCTCTCCTGAGTTTCCTGTCAGAAAGTATTTTGTTAGGTTTTTTTATTTTCAGGGAGCACTGCTGGCAACAGATTCCGTGCATCGAGGGACTGAGGAGAGAGAAGCAGACCTACTTCTGTGAGTTTCAAGGCTCTGCTTCTTAGGCTACTGGACACCATTAGCTCCAGAGGGAGTCGGAACACAGGTCTCACCCTGGAGTTCATCCCGGAGCCGCGCCGCCATCCTCCTCACAGAGCCGGAAGATAGAAGCCGGGTGAGTATGAGAAGAAAGAAGACTTCAGAGGCGGCAGAAGACTTCAGATCTTCACTGAGGTAACGCACAGCAGTAAAGCTGTGCGCCATTTCTCCCACACAGCACACACAAACGGCAGTAACTGTAAGGGTGCAAGGCGCAGGGGGGGGTGCCCTGGGCAGCAATATAACCTCATTTTCTGGCAAAAGTACATATATACAGTTAGGCACTGTATATATAAAGAGCCCCCGCCAGTTTTTTATATATTTTAGCGGGACAGAAGCCCGCCGCTGAGGGGGCGGGGCTTCTTCCTCAGCACTCACCAGCGCCATTTTCTCCACAGCACAGCGCTGATAGGAAGCTCCCCGGACTCTCCCCTGCTTATCCACAGTGAAAGAGGGTTTTAAAGAAGGGGGGGGGGGCACATAATTTGGCGCAAAAATAAAGATTACAGCGCTATCTGGGTAAACATATTGTGTGTTTTTTTCCTGGGTCATATAGCGCTGGGTGTGTGCTGGCATACTCTCTCTCTGTCTCTCCAAAGGGCCTTGTGGGGGAACTGTCTTCAGATAAGATGATTCCGAGTGTGTGGTGTGTCGGTACGAGTGTGTCGGCATGTCTGAGGTAAAAGGCTCTCATAGGGAGGAGGTGGAGTTAATGACTGTGGTGTCTCCGTCGGCAACACCGACACCTGACTGGTTGGATATGTGGAAGGTTTTAGTGCTAATGTGAATTTATTGCACTGAGTCTAGGGAATGTACAGGCGTCAAACCCTGCCTTTCCCCTATGTCACAGGGACCTCCGGGGTCTCAAAAGCGTCCACTATCCAAAATAGTAGACACTGACGCCGACACGGATTCTGACTCCAGCGTCGACTACGATGATGCAAAGTTACAGCCAGAATTGGCAAATAGTATTCAATATATGATTATTGTAATAAAAAATGTTTTGCATATCACAGAGAAACCCCCTGTCTCTGACATGAGGGTACACATGTATAGGGTAAAGAAACCTGAGGTAACCTTTCCCCCATCTCATGAACGAGTTATTGAAAAGGCTTGGGAATCTCCAGACAAGAAACTGCAGATTCCCAAAAGGATTCTTAGGGTGTATCCTTTCCCGACTAAGGACAGGATACGGTGAGAATCTTCCCCAAGGGGGGAAAAAAGCGTGGACACGCTTATCCAAAAGAGTAAGCTGCCATTCCAAGATATGGCTACCCTCAGGGATCCTGCTGATCGCAAACAGCAGGCTACCTTAAAGTCCATTTACACACATTATAGTACCTTACTCAGACCGGCAATAGTGTCGGCTGGAGTTTGTAGCACTGTAGCAGCGTGGATAGGTACCTTATCGACGGAAATTGATACCCTGGATAAGGGTACCATTTTATTGACCCGGGGTCATATTAACGATGCTGTCTTATATATGAGAGATGCTCAAAGAGACATTGGCCTACTGGGTTCTAGAATCAACGCTATGTCGATTTCTGCTAGACGAGTCCTATGGACCCGGCAATGGACAGGTGATGCCGACTCAAAGAGGCATATGGAGGTTTTATCTTACAAGGGTGAGGAATTGTTTGGGGAAGGTCTCTCGGACCTGGTCTCCACAGCTACAGCTGGTAAATCCAAAATTTTTGCCTTATATTCCCTCACAGCCTAAGAAAGCACCACATTATCAGATGCAGTCCTTTCGGTCACAGAGAAACAAGAAAGTACGAGGTGCGTCCTTTCTTGCCAGAAGTAAGGGCAGAGGAAAGAAGTTGCACAACACAGCTAGTTCCCAGGAACAGAATTCCTCCCCGGCCTCTACAAAATCCACCGCATGACGCTGGGGCTCCGCTAAAGGGAGTCCGCCCCAGTGGGGGCACGTCTTCGAATTTTCAGCCACATCTGGTGTTAGGCGCCGAGGGTCCGCTCGTCAGTGCGGCCCGGCGCCTAGCAACTAGGGACGCCGCATGCGGACAGCCGCCGGCTCCCTAGCAACGCTAGACGCCGGGCGCACGGAGCCGCACAGACCCTAGCAACGGGGACGCCACTGTCGGACCGCGTTCCCCGTTGCTGGGTCTAAGTTAATCACCTCACTGGTTCCTGGCCGTGCAGCTGCATGTTGTAATTAGCCCTGTCTGGCTCCTGATTGGAGGGCTCCCATTTAAAGGCACTCTCAGGACTTCTCACAGACGCCGGTAATAGCTTCCTGTTTGCTGTGTCAGTTGCAGAGAGTTTTCCAGTCCTGTTCTATCCGGTCGTTCCTGTCCTCAGTGATCCAGTACTCGGAAGTTGGCATCTTTTCCTGGAGTCCAGACCGAGCACCTTTAACATCCTGTGGTGTTCGTGAGTCGCGGCGTAGCCGTGTGTTGCGGCTTGACCGCTTACTATTTATTATTTGGTTATATTGTGTTTCGGAGCTTTTTGCGGAGGATTCCGCTCCCACAAATCCACTCTGGTATCCAGCGGTGCTGGATAGGAGTAACGGATTAGTGGATTTTTGGTTGTCCTTTTCCCTGGCGGTTTGTCCGCACATACTTCTGGTTTAAGTTAGTTAGCTTGTAGCCCCTGGCCTGGTTGCTTAGTCAGAGGGCCCCTTGTTATCACCCTGTCTCGGATTTCCCTTTGTCTCCCATTAAGACCTGAGGGGGCATCGGAGTTGGGCAGACATAATCCGCCCTTCAAACGCGGCTGCCATGGGCTCAAGCAACCATAGTCTCGCAGGGGATTTCTGATTACACGGGCGAGACAACGGAGTTAGGGCGCCAGGGGTTACTAGGCTTTCCCGCTCCCGTAACCAGCATTTCCTTCCAGTACTCTGGCCTCTGTCATAAGATCTCCTCTGGTCAGAAGTACTGGAATCATAACATTATTACCGGCCAGACCAAAACTTAAAATTAAACAGGGTTTGATTTTTTCCCTTATTCAGTTTAGAAGATTTGTCGGCCTCATGAATCCCACTGGTTTAGGGCCAAATCCTGGCCAGCTTCTAGTTAGCCAGATTCAAGAACTTACTCAGATGGTTCAGGATCTTTCCCTTCGGGTGAGGTCACAGGAAGATCTTTTACGGACTTCCCCGAGGGTCGTTCCTGAACCGAAAATGCATTTGCCTGACCGTTTTTCTGGTGATAGGAAGCAGTTTTTTAATTTTAAAGAGTCTTGTAAACTTTATTTTCGTTTAAGACCAGTCTCCTCAGGTACGGAATCTCAGCGGGTCGGAATTATTATTTCTTTACTTCAGGGGGATCCCCAGACCTGGGCTTTTGGTTTAAGAACAGAGGATCCGGCATTGTTGTCTGTAGACGCCTTTCTGGGGTCTTTAGGGCTATTGTATGATGACCCTGATAGAGAGGCATCCGCCGAGAGTCAGTTACGTGCTCTCAGACAGGGTAGGAATCCCGCAGAGATTTATTGTACGGAGTTTCGCCGTTGGTCGAACGACTGTGGATGGAATGACCCAGCCCTGCGCATTCAGTTTCGCCTCGGCTTATCTGAGTCTATAAAAGACAGTCTCCTTCAGTATCCCGCTCCTGAGACTCTCGATAAACTCATGGAGCTTTCTATTAAGATTGATCGTCGTCTCAGAGAGCGGAGGGCTGAAAAAGGAGCACCTGTCGGGTCTACCCCTTGTGTTTTTTCCATTCCTGTGGACATAGAGGAGCCCATGCAGATGGGTCTCTCCAAGCTGTCTCCTGAAGATAGGACCAGAAGGCAAAATTCTGGTCTTTGTTTGTACTGTGGGGGTAAAGGACATTTTGCCCGTAATTGTCCGAGCAAGTCGGGAAACGCCTCGACCAAGTGAATTGTGAGGGGGTTCACTTTGGTCTGCAGCTTATCTCCTCGAATAATTCCCTGTTAGTCCCAGCTAAAGTTTCCTTTGGCAGCCTCTGTTCTTCGGTGTCGGCTTTCGTTGACAGTGGAGCTGCAGGGAACTTTATGGACTTAACGTGGGCCAAGGCCTTAGGTATTCCTCAGTTAACCTTGGGTAGGCATATCACCATGCATGGTTTAGATGGGAGTCCCTTATCCAATGGGGTTATTTCTCTCTGTACACCCCCTGTTCTACTTTCGGTAGGAGCTCTTCATTCCGAAAAAATTGAATTTTTCCTTACCCATTGCCCAGCAGTTCCAGTGGTTCTGGGTCACCCTTGGCTGGCCTTTCATAATCCCATCATTGATTGGCAGTCGTTGGAGATCTCACAATGGGGTACCATCTGTAATAAGGAATGTATTACGCTTCCCCTCAGAATTGCTGCTGTCATTCCCGCACCCATTCCTGTGGAATACCAGGATTTTGTTGATGTATTTTCCAAGGGCAATGCGGACATTCTGCCTCCCCATCGGCCTTATGATTGTGCTATTGAGCTAATTCCTGGTGCCACATTGCCAAAGGGAAGGTTATATGCATTGTCCGGACCAGAAACTGTGGCCATGAATGAGTATGTTAAAGAGAGCCTAGGGAAAGGATTTATCAGGCCATCTAAATCCCCTTTAAGTGCAGGCTTCTTCTTTGTGGAGAAGAAAGATGGATCACTCAGACCCTGCATTGACTTTAGAGCCTTGAATAAGATCTCAGTAAAAAATACTTACCCTTTGCCGCTGATTTCTGTCCTCTTTGATCAGCTACGTTCGGCTGTGATTTTTTCTAAGATTGACCTGAGAGGAGCGTATAACCTCATCCGAATCAAGTCAGGAGATGAGTGGAAAACGGCATTCAGTACTCAATCGGGTCACTACGAGTATCTGGTTATGCCATTCGGCCTGTCTAACGCTCCGGCAGTTTTCCAGGATCTCATTAACGATGTGCTCCGTGATTTTCTTGGAAGATTCGTAGTCGTCTACTTAGACGATATCTTGATCTATTCTGACTCTATTGAACAACATGTTACCCAGGTGTGTCAGGTTCTTCAAAAATTACGTGAAAATCACCTATATGCCAAGCTGGAGAAGTGTGAATTTCATGTCACGGAGGTATCCTTTTTAGGGTACATTATTTCCCCTCGGGGATTCTGTATGGAACCAAAGAAGCTCCAAGCCATCCTTAGTTGGGCGCAACCCACCAACTTAAAAGCAATTCAGCGCTTTTTAGGGTTTGCGAATTATTATAGAAGATTTATTCATTCTTTCTCCGACCTGGTTGCTCCCATTGTGGCACTGACTAAGAAGGGAGCGGATCCAACCAACTGGTCACGTGAAGCTGAAGTATCTTTTCAGGCCTTGAAACAAGCCTTCATCTCAGCCCCAGTCCTCAGACATCCCAACCCAGAATTGCCTTTCATTGTTGAGGTTGATGCCTCGGAGGTTGGAGTAGGGGCTATCCTGTCTCAGAAGGATCCGGACTCTCTAGAATTACATCCTTGTGCCTTTATGTCCAGGAAATTCTCTTCTGCTGAATCCAACTACGATGTTGGTAACCGGGAATTACTGGCTATTAAATGGGCTTTCGAGGAGTGGAGGCATTGGCTTGAGGGAGCAACACATACCATTTCAGTTTTGACTGATCACAAAAATCTTCAGTACATCGAATCAGCTAAACGGCTGAATGCCCGGCAGGCTCGTTGGGCTTTATTTTTTACTCGTTTCAAGTTTTTTATCACCTTCAGGCCAGGTTCCAAGAATACCAAGGCGGATGCCCTGTCACGCAGTTTTCTTCCAGTTCATGATAACAGTCCTGTTACTCCCATACTTCCGTCTTCAGTCATTCGGGCAGGTCTCACACAAGATTTATTCACCCAGTTAAAGCAGCTTCAACATCAAGGTCCTGGAAATACTCCTGCTGGTCGTCTTTATGTCCCTGAGTTTTTGAGAGCGACTGTTTTGACTGAGTTTCATGATAGCAAAGTTGCCGGGCATCCGGGGATCTCTAAGACTTTGGAATTAGTCTCCCGCTCAGTATGGTGGCCTGGTCTTTCCAAAGACATTAAGGAGTTTGTTTTTTCTTGTCAAGTCTGTGCACAGCATAAAGTTCCCCGTTCCTTGCCTATCGGTCAACTTATGCCCTTAAATGTTCCTCTCAGGCCATGGTCTCATATTTCCATGGATTTTGTGGTAGACCTCCCTCTGTCAGCCGGATGCCGAGTCATATGGGTAGTAGTGGACCGTTTTAGCAAGATGGCCCATTTCATTGCTCTTCCCCGACTGCCATCTGCCCAGGGATTGGCAGTTTTGTTCCTCCGCCATGTTTTCAGACTCCATGGATTACCCACTGATATTGTTTCTGATCGGGGTCCACAATTCATTGCACAATTTTGGAAGTCTTTTTGTGCCTCATTAAAGATGAAATTGTCTTTAACGTCCGGCTACCATCCCCAATCCAACGGGCAGACTGAGCGAGTTAATCAATCATTAAAACAGTATTTGCGTTTGTACTCGGCCAAACTCCAAAATGATTGGTCCGAGTTTCTTCCTTTGGCGGAGTTTGCTTACAACAATGCCTGTCATTCCTCCACCAATGTGTCTCCATTTTTTACAGTTTTCGGTTTTCACCCCAGGGCTAATTCCTTTTTTCAACATTCCTCTGTCTCCTCGCTGACCTTGACCTCTCATCTCAGACTCATTTGGAGAAAAGTGCACCTTGCTCTCAGAAAAGCGGCATTTCGGGAGAAAAAATTTTCTGACAGGCTCCGGCGGCCTTGCACTTTTAAAGTAGGAGATAGGGTATGGTTGTCGACTCGCAACATTAAACTTCGACAAACCTCAGCCAGATTGGGCCCCAAATTTATTGGACCATTTCATATTATAAAAAAAATCAATCCAGTTGCTTTCCGGTTACGTTTACCAAGAACTCTCCGGATCGGAAATACGTTCCATTGCTCCTTGTTGAAACCATACGTTTCTTCCAGTAGATTTCCTCGAAAGGTCTCTCAGGGGAAATCACCAGTAGATGTACAGGGTCAGCAGGAGTTCTTGGTGGAGAAGGTTCTCGATTCCAAGTTGTCCCGGGGTCGGCTTTATTTTCTGGTACATTGGAGAGGTTATGGTCCAGAAGAAGGGTCTTGGGTCCTGGATAAGGATCTCCATGCCCCGAGGCTCAAGAGGGCATTTTTTCGAGAATTTCCTCAGAAACCTGGCCTTAGGGGTTCCTTGACCCCTCCTCAAGGGGGGGGTACTGTTAGGCGCCGAGGGTCCGCTCCCTAGCAACGCTAGACGCCGGGCGCACGGAGCCGCACAGACCCTAGCAACGGGGACGCCACTGTCGGACCGCGTTCCCCGTTGCTGGGTCTAAGTTAATCACCTCACTGGTTCCTGGCCGTGCAGCATGCAGCTGCACGGCATGTTGTAATTAGCCCTGTCTGGCTCCTGATTGGAGGGCTCCCATTTAAAGGCACTCTCAGGACTTCTCACAGACGCCGGTAATAGCTTCCTGTTTGCTGTGTCAGTTGCAGAGAGTTTTCCAGTCCTGTTCTATCCGGTCGTTCCTGTCCTCAGTGATCCAGTACTCGGAAGTTGTCATCTTTTCCTGGAGTCCAGACCGAGCACCTTTAACATCCTGTGGTGTTCGTGAGTCGCGGCGTAGCCGTGTGTTGCGGCTTGACCGCTTACTATTTATTATTTGGTTATATTGTGTTTCGGAGCTTTTTGCGGAGGATTCCGCTCCCACAAATCCACTCTGGTATCCAGCGGTGCTGGATAGGAGTAACGGATTAGTGGATTTTTGGTTGTCCTTTTCCCTGGCGGTTTGTCCGCACATACTTCTGGTTTAAGTTAGTTAGCTTGTAGCCCCTGGCCTGGTTGCTTAGTCAGAGGGCCCCTTGTTATCACCCTGTCTCGGATTTCCCTTTGTCTCCCATTAAGACCTGAGGGGGCATCGGAGTTGGGCAGACATAATCCGCCCTTCAAACGCGGCTGCCATGGGCTCAAGCAACCATAGTCTCGCAGGGGATTTCTGATTACACGGGCGAGACAACGGAGTTAGGGCGCCAGGGGTTACTAGGCTTTCCCGCTCCCGTAACCAGCATTTCCTTCCAGTACTCTGGCCTCTGTCATAAGATCTCCTCTGGTCAGAAGTACTGGAATCATAACATCTGGGTTCACTCACAGGTGGATCCCTGGGCAATAGAAATGTTTCTCAGGGTTACAAGCTGGAATTCGAAGAGGTGCCTCCTCGCAGGTTTTTCAAATCGGCCCTGCTGACTTCTTCCCCAGAAAGGGAGATAATGGTAAATGCAATTCACTAATTGTATCTTCAACAGGTGGTGGTCAAGGTTCCCCTACTTCAACAAGGGAGGGGATATTACTCAACCCTGTTTGTAGTCCCGAAACCGGACGGTTCGGTCAGACCCATTTTAAATTTAAAAATCCCTGAACCTATACTTGAAAAGGTTCAAGTTCAAGATGGAATCGCTCAGGGCGGTCATCGCCAGCCTGAAAGGGGGGGATTTTATGGTATCTCTGGACATAAAGGATGCGTACCTTCATGTTCCCATGTATCCACCTCATCAGGCGTACCTGAGATTTGCAGTACAGGATTGTCATTACCAATTTCAGACGTTGCCGTTTGGGCTTTCCACGGCCCCGAGAATTTTCACCAAGGTAATGGCGGAAATGATGGTGCTCCTGCGCAAGCAGGGTGTCACAATTATCTTGTACTTGGACGATCTCATAAAAGCGAGATCAAGAGAGCAGTTGCTGAACAGCGTCTCACTTTCACTGAAGGTGTTACAGCAACACGGCTGGATTCTCAAAATCCCAAAGTCGCAGTTGGTTCCTACGACTCGTCTGACCTTCTTGGGCATGATTCTGGATACAGACCAGAAAAGGGTTTATCTTCCTATAGAAAAAGCTCAGGAACTCATGACTCTGGTCAGGAACCTATTGAAGCCAAAACAGGTGTCAGTGCATCACTGCACTCGAGTCCTGGGAAAGATGGTGGCATCATACGAAGCCATTCCCTTCGGCAGGTTCCATGCGAGGACTTTCCAATGGGACCTACTGGACAAGTGGTCCGGGTCACATCTACAAATTCATCAGTTGATCACCCTGTCCCCCAGAGCCAGGGTATCTCTCCTGTGGTGGCTGCAGAGTGCTCACCTTCTAGAAGGCCGCAGGTTCGGCATTCAGGACTGGATCCTGGTGACCACGGACGCGAGCCTCCGAGGGTGGGGAGCAGTCACACAGGGAAGAAACTTCCAAGGTCTTTGGTCAAGTCAAGAGACTTGTCTTCACATCAACATCCTGGAACTGAGGGCCATATACAACGCCCTACGTCAAGCGGAGACCTTACTTCGCGACCAACCAGTTCTGATCCAGTCAGACAACATCACCGCAGTGGCTCATGTAAACCGCCATGGCGGCACAAGGAGCAGAGTGGCAATGGCGGAAGCCGCCAGGATTCTTCGCTGGGCGGAAAATCATGTAAGCGCACTGACAGCAGTGTTCATTCCGGGAGTGGACAACTGGAAAGCAGACTTTCTCAGCAGACACGACCTGCATCCAGGAGAGTGGGGACTTCATTAGGAAGTCTTCGCACAGATTGCAAGTCAGTGGTGACTGCCCCAGATAGACATGATGGCGTCCCGCCTCAACAAAAAGCTCCAGAGGTATTGCGCCAGATCAAAAGACCCTCAGGCGGTAGCTGTAGACGCCCTAGTGACACCGTGGGTGTTCCAGTCGGTCTATGTGTTTCCTCCTCTTCCTCTCATACCCAAGGTGTTGAGAATAATAAGAAAAAGAGGAGTGAGAACAATTCTCATTGTTCCAGATTGGCCATGAAGGACTTGGTATCCGGATCTGCTGGAAATGCTCACAGAAGACCCGTGGCCTCTTCCTCTACGACAGGACCTGTTGCAACAGGGGCCCTGTCTGTTCTAAGACTTACCGCGGCTGCGTTTGACGGCATGGCGGTTGAACGCAGGATCCTAGCGGAAAAAGGCATTCCAAATGAGGTCATTCCTACGCTGATAAAGGCTAGGAAGGACGTGACAGCTAAACATTATCACCGTATATGGCGAAAATATGTTTCTTGGTGTGAGGCCAGGAATGCTCCTACGGAAGAATTCCATCTGGGCCGTTTCCTTCACTTCCGACAGACTGGAGTGAATTTGGGCCTAAAATTAGGCTCCATTAAGGTTCAGATTTCGGCCTTATCCATTTTCTTTCAAAAAGAATTGGCTTCTCTCCCAGAAGTACAGACTTTTGTGAAGGGAGTGCTGCATATTCAGCCTCCTTTTATACCTCCGGTGGCGCCTTGGGACCTTAACGTGGTGTTGAGTTTCCTTAAGTCGCACTGGTTTGAACCACTTAAAACGGTGGAGTTAAAATATCTCACTTTGAAGGTGGTCATGTTATTAGCCTTGGCTTCGGCTTGGCGAGTGTCGGAATTGGCGGCTTTGTCTCATAAAAGCCCCTATCTGGTTTTCCATATGGATAGAGCGGAATTGCGGACCCGTCCTCAATTCTTGCCTAAGGTGGTGTCATCTTTTCATATGAACCAACCTATTGTGGTGCCTGTGGCTACGCGAGACTTGGAGGATTCCGAGTCCCTTCATGTAGTCAGGGTTTTGAAAATTTACGTGGCCAGAACGGCTAGAGTCAGAAAAGCAGAAGCACTGTTTGTCCTATATGCAGCCAACAAGGTTGGCGCCCCTGCTTCAAAGCAGACTATTGCTCGCTGGATCTGTAACACGATTCAGCAGGCGCATTCTACGGCTGGATTGCCGTTACCAAAATCGGTTAAGGCCTATTCCACTATCAAGGTGGGCTCGTCTTGGGCGGCTGCCCGAGGGGTCTCGGCACTACAACTATACCGAGCTGCTACTTGGTCGAGTTCAAACACCTTTGCAAAGTTCTATAAGTTTGATACCCTGGCTGAGGAGGACCTCCTGTTTGCTCAATCGGTGCTGCAGAGTCATCCGCACTCTCCCGCCCGTTTGGGAGCTTTGCTATAATCCCCATGGTCCTTACGGAGTCCCCAGCATCCTCTAGAACGTAAGAGAAAATAAGATTTTAAACCTACCGGTAAATCTTTTTCTCGTAGTCCGTAGAGGATGCTGGGCGCCCGTCCCAAGTGCGGACTACTTCTGCAAGACTTGTATATAGTTTTGCTTACATAAGGGTTATGTTATAGTTTCATCGGTCTTGGACTGATGCTATGTTGTTTTCATACTGTTAACTGGTTAATATATCTCAAGTTATACGGTGTGATTGGTGTGGCTGGTATGAATCTTGCCCTTGGATTAACAAAAATCCTTTCCTCGTACTGTCCGTCTCCTCTGGGCACAGTTTCTCTAACTGAGGTCTGGAGGAGGGGCATAGAGGGAGGAGCCAGTGCACACCCATTCCTAAAGTCTTTCTTAAAGTGCCCATGTCTCCTGCGGAGCCCGTCTATCCCCATGGTCCTTACGGAGTCCCCAGCATCCTCTACGGACTACGAGAAAAAGATTTACTGGTAGGTTTAAAATCTTATTTTTGTCATGTCGATCTAGAACATGTCGACCTAAGTATTGTCGACCTAGAGACCGGATACCGTTACATCACAGGCAATAACATTATCTAAAAATGTGACTCTGCTTCAGTTTGTTCCAAAATATCTGTACAAATTTGCTTTGATTTTCTTTCTGTTCGGCTGCGAGAAGCCTTTGAACCATTTTAGCATAAACTTGGTCATGGTAAGATCTTGATGCAAGACTTGCCTAACAGTTTCTTTGTCAATTGATTGTTGATTTGAAAAATGTTCAGTTTTCTACATTTTTGTTTGTTTTTGATGTGCAAGGCCTTCCAAGGTGTTCATCATCTTCTACATCCTCATGACCATCACTAAATCTTTTATTACACTCAAACACACATGCACGTGACAAAAAATCTTCCCCGTAAGCTCAGTTTTGTTCACTATAACCAAAAGTTAAATAAAGTTAACACGTTGCTCTACTTTAGAAGTAAGCATTTTTACAATGCACGGCAAAAACACAACTTCTTCGAATGATGTGTGACAGCAAACTATCTATGCAAGAGGGGTGAAACTTGCAAAACTGTTTTGGGATAGTCCAAGGTCAATGTTCCCCCACTCCCATTTAACTCACGCAGTATGGTTTATTTTTTACAAATACAGTCTATTTAATAGCCACACCTTGAGGACTCAGCTATTTTTTTTACTGAAGACATTGGCTTAAGATGCTAACTCTGGATGCAGTATGTCAGGATCTGTGGGTTTCCTGGACTCGGACCATGACCGGAGGGTTGTGTATAGTTGGAAGCCATACTTTTTAGGTTTAATGGGGTTTCTCCTCACAGGTGAAGTTGCACTTATTTATTGATACGGGTACAGATACAGGTAGAGATCTGAAAGGGCACAATATTACAGTGACTGATTACCAATAGAGACTGGCAGATTATTAGAACAGGGAACTGCGGAGTATACCCAGTCAGGACTGGTATAGAGAGTCTCTTTTAAAGATGCTTGTAGATACAACAGCCAATAGAGATGAGCACCCAACAGAGGTGTCTGGTGCTGAGAGTAACTCAGCAGTACACTGGAAACTGTGGAGAGTGCCCAGCAATAGTGACCGGCACTGAGAGTATCACAGGAACACACTTGGAGAACACCCAGCAATAGTGGCTGATGCTGAGAAGAAACAACACTCAGAAAGCTAAGTAGCAGACTACAGTAGAAGTTGCTCTAAGAAGTAATGGCCATGGAGACTAATGTAGGGTGCCCTGGCTGCTGATAAGTCATTGAGGTCATGTACAGGAATCAGAACCAGGATTGGCTGGGAAGCGATCAGCTGACTGAAAGCTAGGAGGCAGCACCCATGTCCCAGGGAGCTCCATGTGTGAATTCAAACAGCTTTTAGTAGCAAGACAGTGTGGGACACATCCAGGCAGATTAGGAGACAGATGTAACTCTATGAAGTGACAATACCGAGTACGGTAACGGGGACTGCCAGTTCGGCGTATGACACAGTAGACATTCTGATTTGAGGATACACAGAGGAAGATTGGTACCTGGAGTAATTTTTTTTATAGAGGCATTGGTAACAACCTGAACCCCTGGATAAAATCATTCTCAGAATTCCAGTTGAGAATTGAACATTGAAGATGCAGCAAAGTATGACCAACAAGTACATGGTTAATAGACTTGGAGAGAATAATAGATTATCTCTGTAGAAAACTAATTTAGAGTGAAAGTAATTGCTCTATGGAAGGTTTTGAGGGGTTTTTAAACCTTTTTTTTTGCATTAATGTTTTCATGAAAAAATTGAATCCTACTTATTATATTAATACCGTGAAGCATTATTATGTATTAAAAACCTTGATTAACTATGTTTCTCTAACGTCCTAGTGGATGCTGGGGACTCCGTAAGGACCATGGGGAATAGCGGCTCCGCAGGAGACTGGGCACAGCTAAGAAAGAATTAGGACTACCTGGTGTGCACTGGCTCCTCCCACTATGACCCTCCTCCAGACTTCAGTTAGAATCCTGTGCCCGGCCGAACTGGATGCACACTAGGGGCTCTCCTGAGCTCCTAGAAAGAAAGTATATGTTAGGTTTTTTATTTTACAGTGAGATCTGCTGGCAACAGACTCACTGCAGCGAGGGACTAAGGGGAGAAGAAGCGAACCTACCTAACTGGTGGTAGCTTGGGCTTCTTAGGCTACTGGACACCATTAGCTCCAGAGGGATCGACCGCATGGAACTGGCCATTGGTGTTCGGTCCCGGAGCCGCGCCGCCGGCCCCCTTACAGAGCCAGAAGCAAGAAGAAATCCGGAAAATCGGCGGCAGAAGACATCAGTCTTCACCAAGGTAGCGCACAGCACTGCAGCTGTGTGCCATTGCTCCTCATACACACTTCACACTCCGGTCACTGAGGGTGCAGGGCGCTGGGGGGGGGGGGGGGGGCGCCCTGAGAAGCAATAAATACACCTTGGCTGGCAAATATATCACAATATATAGCCCCAGAGGCTATATATGTGATAAATACCCCTGCCAGAATCCATAAAAAAGCGGGAGAAAAGTCAGCGAAAAAGGGGCGGAGCTATCTCCCTCAGCACACTGGCACCATTTTCTCTTCACAGTGCACCTGGAAGACAGCTCCCCAGGCTCTCCCCTGTAGTTTTCAGGCTCAAAGGGTTAAAAAGAGAGGGGGGCCACAAAATTTAGGTGCAATATTGTTATACAAGCAGCTATTGGGGGAAAAAATCACTCAGTTATAGTGTTAATCCCTGCATTATATAGCGCTCTGGTGTGTGCTGGCATACTCTCTCTGTCTCCCCAAAGGACTTTGTGGGGTCCTGTCCTCAGTCAGAGCATTCCCTGTGTGTGTGCTGTGTGTCGGTACGGCTGTGTCGACATGTGGGATGAGGAAGGTTACGTGGAGGTGTAGCAGAGGCCGATAAATGGGATGTCGTCCCCTGTGGGGCCGACACCAGAGTGGATGGATAGGTGGAAGGTATTAAACGACAATGTCAACTCCTTACAAGGCTGGATGACGTAAAACAGCTGTGGGACAGCCGGCTTCTCAGCCCGCGCCTGCCCAGGCGTCTCAAAGGCCATCAGGGGCTCAAAAAAGCGCCCGTTACCTCAGATGGCAGACACAGATGTCGACACGGAGTCTGACTCCAGTATCGACGAGATTGAGACATATACACAATCCACTAGGAACATCCGTTACATGATCTCGGCAATAAAAAATGTGTTACGCATTTCTGACATGAACCCAAGTACCACATAAAAGGGGTTTTATTTTTGGAGAGAAAAAGCAGCCAGTGTTTTGTTCCCCCATCAGATGAATGAATGAAGTGTGTAAAGTAGCGTGGGTTCCCCCAATAAGAAACTGGTAATTTCTAAAAAGTTACTGATGGCGTGCCCTTTCCCGCCAGAGGATAGGTCACGTTGGGAGATATCCCTTAGGGTGGATAAGGCGCTCACACGTTTGTCAAAAAAGGTGGCACTGCCGTCTTAGGATACGGCCACCTTGAAGGAGCCTGCTGATAAAAAGCAGGAGACTATCCTGAAGTCTGTATATACACACTCAGGTTATATACTGAGACCTGCAATCGCCTCAGCATAAATAGTGCTGCTGCAGCGTGGTCTGATACCCTGTCAGATAATATTAATACTCTAGGACAGGGAAAATAGTTTGCTAACATAGAGCATATTAAAGACGTCTTATATATAAAGGATGCACAGAGGGATATTTGCCGGCTGGCATCCAGAATTAATGCAATGTCCATTCTGCCAGGAGGGTATTAGAAACCCGGCAGTGGACAGGTGATGCTGCCTATAAAAGGCACATGGAGATTCTGCCTTATAAGGGTGAGGAATTGTTGGGGATGGTCTCTGGGACCTCGTATCCACAGCAACAGCTGGGAAGAAAACATTTTTTACCTCAGGTTTCCTCACAGCCTAAGAAAGCACCGTATTTTCAGGTACAGTCCTTTCGGCTTCAGAAAAGCAAGCGGGTCAAAGGCGCTTCCTTTCTGCACAGAGACAAGGGAAGAAGGAAAAAGCTGCACCAGCAGCCAGTTCCCAGGATCAAAAATCTTCCCCCGCTTCCTCTGAGTCCACCGCTTGACGTTGGGGCTCCATAGGTGGAGACAGGTGCGGTAGGGGCGCGTCTTGGGAACTTCAGGGACCAGTGGGTTTGCCCACAGGTGGATCCCTAGGTTCTGCAAATAGTATCACAGGGATACAGGCTGGAGTTTGAGGCGACTCCCCCTCGCCGTTACCTCAATCTTGCCTGCTGCCCTCGGAGAAAGGTAGTACTGGCGGCAATTCACAAGCTGCACTTCCAGCAGGTGAAATCTAGGTACCCCTCCTTCAACAAGGCCGGGGTTACTATTCCAAAATGTTGTGGTACCGAAACCAGACGGTTCGGTGAGACCCATTCTAAAATTGAAAGCCTTGAACACTTATATACGAAGGTTCAAGTTCGAAATGGAATCGCTCAGGGCGATTATTGCAAGCCTGGATGGTATCACTGGACATCAAGGATGCTTACCTGCATGTCCCTATTTACCCTTTTCACCAGGAGTACCTCAAAATTGTGGTACAGGATTGTCATTACCAATTCCAGACGTTGCCGTTGGTCTGTCCCCGGCACCGAGGTATTTACCAAGGTAATGGCCGAAATAATTATCCCGTACTTGGACGATCTCCTTATAAAGGCGAGGTCCAGGGAGCAGTTGTTCGGCGGAGTAGCACTATCTCGGGAAGTGCTGCAACAGCACGGCTGAATTCTGAATATTCCAAAGTCGCAGCTGGTTCCTACGATGCGTCTACTGTTCCTGAATATGGTTCTGGACACAGAACAGGATAAAAAGGGTTTCTCCCGGAGGAGAAGTCCAAGGAGTTGTCGTCTCTAGACAGAGACCTCCTAATACGTATACAGGTGTCGGTGCATCAATGCACGCGAGCCCTGGGAAGGATGGTAACTTCTTACGAAGAAATTCCATTCGCCAGGTCCCATTCAAGGATTTTCCAGTGGGATCTGTTGGACATATGGTCCGGGTCGCATCTTCAGATGCATCGGCGGATAACCCTGTCTCCAAGGGCCAGGGTGTCGTTGTTGTGGTGGCTGCAGAGTGCTCATCTTCTAGGGGGCCGCAGATTCGGCATACAGGACTGGGTCCTGGTGACCACGGATGCCAGCCTTCGAGGCTGGGGGGCAGTCACACAGGGAAGAAACTTCCAAGGCTATGGAAAAGTCAGGAGACTTCCCTACACATAAATATTCTGGAACTAAGGGCCATTTACAATGCCCTAAGTCAGGCTAGACCCCTGCTTCAACACCGGCCGGTGCTGATCCAGTCAGACAACATCACGGCGGTCGCTCATGTACACAACAGGGCGGCACAAGAAGCAGGATGGCGATGGCAGAAGCCACAAGGATTCTCCGATGGGCGGAAAATCATGTGTTAGCACTGTCAGCAGTGTTCATTCCCGGAGTGGCAACTGAGAAGCAGACCTTCTCAGAGGGCACGACCTCCACCCGGGAGAGTGGGGACTTCATCCAGAAGTCTTCCAAATGATTGTACACCGTTGGGAAAGGCCACAGGTGGACATGATGGCGTCCCGCCTCAACTAAAAGTTACAAAGATATTGCGCCAGGTCAAGGACCCTCAGGCGATAGCTGTGGACGCTCTGGTAACACCGTGGGTGTACCAGTCGGTGTATGTGTTCCCTTCTCTGCCTCTCTTACCCAGGGTAATGGGAATAATGAGAAGGAGAGGAGTAAGAACTATACTCATTGTTCCGGGTTGGCCAAGAAGAGCTTGGTAACCAGAACTCCAAGAAATGATCTCAGAGGACCTATGGCCTCTGCCGCTCAGACAGGACCTGCTGCAGCAGGGGGCCTGTCTGTTTCAAGACGTACCGCGGCTGCGTTGACGGCATGGCGGTTGAACGCCGGATCCTGAAGGAAAAGGGAATTCCGGAGGAAGTTATCCCTACGCTATTTAAAGCTAGGAAAGAAGTAAACGCTAACCATTATCACCGCATAGGGCGGAAATATGTTGCGTACTGTGAGGCCAGGAAGGCCCCAAAGGAGAAATTTCAGCTAGGTCGATTTCTGCACTTCCTACAGTCAGAGGTGACTATGGGCCTACAATTGGGTTCCATTAAGGTCCAGATTTCGGCTCTATCGATTTTCTTCCAAAATGGAACTGGCTTCACTGCCTGAAATTCAGACATTTGTCAAGGGAGTGCTGCATATTCAGCCTCCTTTTGTGCCTTCAGTGGCACCGTGGGACCTCAACGTGGTGTTGGGTTTCCTAAAGTCACATTGGTTTGAGCCACTCAAAACCGTGGATTTAAAATATCTCACGTGGAAAGTGGTCATGCTTTTGGCCTTGGCTTCGGCAAGGCGGGTGGCAGAATGGGCGGCTTTGTCATGCAAAAGCCCCTATTTGATTTGCCATATGGATAGGGCAGAATTGAGGACTAGTCCCCAGGTTCTTCCTAAGGTGGTATCAGCTTTTCACTTGAACCAACCTATCGTGGTGCCTGCGGCTACTAGGGACTTGGAGGACTCCAAGTTACTGGACGTAGTCAGGGCCTTGAATATTTATGTTTCCAGGACGGCTGGAGTCAGGAAGACTGACTCGCTATTTATCCTGTATGCACCAAACAAGATGGGTGCTCCTGCTTCAAAGCAGACTATTGCTCGCTGGATTTGTAGCACAATTCAGCTTGCGCATTCTGTGGCTGGCCTGCCGCAGCCTAAATCTGTAAAAGCCCATTCCACGAGGAAAGGGGCTCTTCTTGGGCGGCTGCCCGAGGGGTCTCGGCTTTACAACTTTGCCGAGCTGCTACTTGGTCAGGGGCAAACACGTTTGCAAAATTCTACAAATTTGATACCCTGGCTGAGGAGGACCTTGAGTTCTCTCATTCGGTGCTGCAGAGTCATCCGCACTCTCCCGCCCGTTTGGGAGCTTTGGTATAATCCCCATGGTCCTTACGGAGTCCCCAGCATCCACTAGGACGTTAGAGAAAATAAGATTTTACTCACCGGTAAATCTATTTCTCGTAGTCCGTAGTGGATGCTGGGCGCCCGTCCCAAGTGCGGACTGTCTGCAATACTTGTATATAGTTATTGTTAACTAAAAGGGTTATTGTTGAGCCATCTGTTGAGAGGCTCTGTTATGTTCATACTGTTAACTGGGTATAATATCACGAGTTATACGGTGTGATTGGTGTGGCTGGTATGAGTCTTACCCGGGATTCAAAATCCTTTCCTTATTGTGTCAGCTCTTCCGGGCACAGTATCCTTACTGAAGTCTGGAGGAGGGTCATAGTGGGAGGAGCCAGTGCACACCAGGTAGTCCTAATTCTTTCTTAGCTGTGCCCAGTCTCCTGCGGAGCCGCTATTCCCCATGGTCCTTACGGAGTCCCCAGCATCCACTACGGACTACGAGAAATAGATTTACCGGTGAGTAAAATCTTATTTTTAATGCTTTCTAACATTAACAATCCAAAGTTATTTGGCTTTGATATGATTTATTTTACATCTTTCAATAAAATCATTTTTTTTATTGCTTAATTTTTCTAAACTAAATATATTAGAACATACAAAGTACACACAGACATAGAGGAAATTGAAAATAAGAACAAGTTAATGTTATGCATTAGTCCAACGTATTACTTCTAATTAAATAAATCTTAATAGTAATACAAAATTGAAAATGCAAAAGCACTTTTTAGAGAAACATACACACCAAAAGGAATTAGCACTGGGCATGCTATTGGCATCAAACATTTTGAATAAAAACACTACTTTTTCAGTATAATAGGCTCTTTTTAAGAAGCCACTGCACCGTGGGCCTAATTCAGACCTGATCGCAGCAGTAAATTTATTAGCAAATGGGCAAAACCATGGCCCTCATTCCGAGTTGTTCGCTCGTTGCCGAGTTTCGCTATATTGCGATTAGTCGCTTACTGCGCATGCGCAAGGTTCGCAGAGCGCATGCGCTTAGTTATTTTACACAAAAGTTAGGTATTTTACTCACGGCATAACGAGGATTTTTCATCGTTCTGGTGATCGGAGTGTGATTGACAGGAAGTGGGTGTTTCTGGGCGGAAACTGGACGTTTTATGGGTGTGTGCGGAAAAACGCTGCCGTTTCTGGGAAAAACGCGGGAGTGGCTGGAGAAACGGGGGAGTGTCTGGGCGAACGCTGGGTGTGTTTGTGACATCAAACCAGGAACGAAACTGACTGAACTGATCGCAGTGGCTGAGTAAGTCTGGAGCTACTCAGAAACTGCTAAGAAATTTCTATTCACAATTATGCGAATCTTTCGTTCGCAATTCTGCAAAGCTAAGATTCACTCCCAGTAGGCGGCGGCTTAGCGTGTGCAATGCTGCTAAAAGCAGCTAGCGAGCGAACAACTCGGAATGAGGGCCCATGTGCACTGCAGGGGGGGCAGATATAACATTTGCAGAGAGAGTTAGATTTGGGTGGGTTATATTGTTTCTGTGCAGGGTAAATACTGGCTGCTTTATTTGTACACTACAATTTAGATTTCAGACCCAAATCTAACTCTCTCTGCACATATCATTTCTGCCACACCTGCAGTGCACATGGGCCCTCATTCCGAGTTGTTCGCTCGCAAGCTGCTTTTAGCAGCATTGCACACGCTAAGCCGCCGCCTACTGGGAGTGAATCTTAGCTTAGTAAAATTGCGAACGAAAGATTCGCAATATTGCAAAAAGACTTCTCTGTGCAGTTTCTGAGTAGCCAGGGCCGGTGCAAGGTTTCTCGGCACCCTAGGCAAAACTTCTGCCTACTGCCCCTTCCCCCTACCTGATCTTCAGGAGAAAGGCATACTGCTGCTCTTCCCTACTCCGTCTGTTGTATGGCTGCTCTCTTCTCCCCATCTCGCCAGTCTGTGTGGTCTCCTGCCGCCGCCCCCTCCCCTCCACCCCCTCTTTTAAATGTCTTCTGTTCTATCCCCTCCACCATCTGTGTGCATGCCAGCTGCTCATCTCCGCGCCCCCCCCCCCCCTCCACCCCCCCTCTTTTAAATGTCTTCTGCTCTATCCCCTCCACCATCTGTGTGTATGCCAGCTGCTCATCTCCGCCCCCCCCCCCCCCCGCCCCCCCCGATGCTGCTCTCTCCCTCTTTTCTTATTAAATACAGAGAGTGCACTGTGCAGCCACCTTACCTGCAGGCTGCGATGAGTAGTTGGGACTGAGTAGTCTGTGAAAGAGCCTGGAATGAAGAGCAGCATCGCATGTCACCCCCAGCCAAGACTCCAGGAGCTGTCAAAGTTACTGCCCGTGCCAGGTGGAGCTGGATGCTGCAATACAGGAGCTTGGCAGTCGCAGCTACTGTAGATACGAGTGCCAGGGAGATTGCGGAAGCTATGAGATGTAGGACCACACTACCTTTTTCAAGCAGCTGTAGCAGACCACCCCTTCAGGTCCCGGCGCCCCTAGGCAGCTGCCTAAAGCTGCCTAGTGGAAGCTCCGGCCCTGTGAGTAGCTCGAGACTTACTCTTCCAGTGCGATCAGTTTAGTCCTTGTCGTTTCTGGTTTGACGTCACAAACACACCCAGCGTTCGCCCAGACACTCCCCCGTTTCTCCAGCCACTCCCGCGTTTTTCCCAGAAACGGTAGCGTTTTTTCACACACTCCCATAAAACGGCCAGTTTCCGCCCAGAAACACCCACTTCCTGTCAATCACACTCCGATCACCAGAACGAAGAAAAAACCTTGCAATGCCGTGAGTAAATTACCAAACTTCATTGCAAATTTACTTGGCGCAGTCACAGTGCGAACATTGCGCATGCGCAATTAGCGGAAAATCGCTGCGATGCGAAGAAAATTACAGAGCGAACAACTCGGAATGAGGGCCATGGTTTTGTCCATTTGCTAACAAATTTACTGCTCCGATCAGGTCTGAATTAGGCCCTGTGCCTGTAGTCACAGCATAATAAAAAAACAGAGTGGGTAAAATAATAAAATAAAATGGTTTACACCATGGTTAAATCAAGGTGGTTTAAACCAGTCAACCCCGGACAGGGGAGTACAGTATTCAGGCAGCATCTAGCCCTGTTTGTATCATTTTCTAGCTTGTATTTAGCTCTATCCATGTCTGATGTTAGCAATGACAGTTCCTGGTCCACAACATAGTTGAAATCTGCCACCAAAGGAAGTCAACTCTCGAGTTACTCGAATTTGCAGATTGTTGATAGCAGGTCAGATTAGACAGTGCAGGTATGTTCTTAATATTGGTCGATATAATTAAATCAACACTGGCCAGTGAGAATAACAGCAATTGCAAATACATGCATAGGCTCTATAAAATAATTCCTGTAGGTGAGCCTGTGACAGCAGGTTTCTTGATTGAAAATCAGCCAGCTTTAAAACTGAGTTCAAAGCCAGACTTAGCAGCATCCATCATGATTCCGGAGATCGATGTTGGCATGCAGCAGGATCCATTATGATTCCTCGGATCTATGTGGGTGAAGCTGCACTTCCCCATGGTCATTTCTTCGCATTTGTTGGAACTACCCAAAACTCTTCAGCTTCCGGCATGACATCCATAACTTAATATTTAAATCATCCAGGTCAGTATTCCCATAGCACCCAAGTTCTAGCTCTTGTCATTGGAGCCCCAACAACTTCTCATCATCAAAACAAATGAATAAGGCACAAAGGTGCAGATATAGAGGTGGACGCAGACACTGCCATTGCTGTGTCTTTTGCCACAGTCGCTCTGTATATTCATGCTACTGCTGCTACAAAGCCTTTGTGTACATCCAGTGTTGGACTGGGGCAGGAAGGGCCCACCGGGGGAATGCAGTGGTAGGGGCCCATGTTTAGGGGTGTGGCCACTCTCCAGAGGGGTTGTGTCCATATAGTATATGTATAGTAAATACTGCTAATGCATGATAAGGTACCAGATTAATAACAGCAATGCACTGTAGAAAATACAACATAGTCCTGTGCAGTATAAGGTAAAACATATAATGTATAATTCAAGTGCACAGTCTGGAACCTTGATCCCTAGAGGGGAAGGTGGGGGCCCCCAGGCAGTGGTGCCTACCGGTGGTTTCCCCTGTACCCCTGTGGGCCAGTCCAACACTGTGTACATCCATGCTTCCAAATGGGCAAGGACTGAGACGCCCACATTTTCATCTGGTGGATCCTTAGATGCTGCCATCAGTAGCACCTTCAAAACCTGCAGCAGCCCTATTTCAGGTGCAGTTGCTCCATCTGAGTATGGCTTCCTATGTGAGTGGCTGTGTGTCTCTGTACATAGCAGCTTTCAGAGTCACACCTGAAACACTCCCATGATCTGCCACGTCTGCGTGTGTCTCACTCCCATGATCTGCCACGTCCCCTCACATGTCTAATACTGTGCATCTAAATTTGTTCTGCAATTCTGTACGAACATTAGCGGGACACATGTCCGGTGCAACTCTGTATCAGGCCCATAATCTCACTCCCTGCCAACTATTTTCTGACTTGAGGGATCCAAACTCTCCCACAGATGCAATATGTTTGGCACGGTATCCGGACTCTAGGTCGACAATGTCTAGGTTGACACACATTAGGTCGACACACATAAGGTCGACATGAACAAGGTCAACATGGAAAGGGGTCAACATGGAAAAAGGTCGACATGAGTTTTTCACATTTTCCCCCCATTTTTTTAACTTTTTCATACTTTGTGATCCACATGGACCACGATTGCGAATGGTAACCTGTGCCGAGCGCAGCAGTACCGGAGCGAGGCACCTTGCCTGAAGCGGTGCACTAATTGGGGTTTCCTGTCACTTTACGGACAAAACCCCCCCATAAAAAACTCATGTCAACCTCTTTCCATGTAGACCATGTTCATGTCGACCTAATGGCCGTGTTGACCCATTTCCTGTGGCGACCTAGTCACTGTCGACCAATAGGTGTCGACTTAATGTGTCGACCTAGACACTGTTGACCCTGAGTCCCATACCCGTTTGTCACACAATATGAAGTATATTACCAGCATACTTAAGAACTCCCCTGAGTCCTTTGACAAATAATCCTTTCATGCTTGTACACTGAACAATGAATGGAGAGAGATCTGTCCTAGGTCAGCAGCTCCTCTGTCTTTCTTTCTTGGTGCACCGCTGACAGCTAGAGACTCGACGGCCAGTGCCTCCACTGTCTCTGGGAGTTATGCCACTGCACCTAGACACAGACAGACGTATGCATATGGTACTTCATTAAATACAATATTGTCTACAAATTGGGTAAAGTAACATTTACTACTAATGCTGTGAAGCTGCATCTCCTGGTATAAACCAGATGCATATACTGATGTTTTATCGGGTGTAGTATGGTATGCCGGCGGCCGGGCTCCCGGCGACCAGCATACCGGCGCCGGAAGCCTGACAGCGTGGCGAGCACAAATGAGCCCCTTGCGGGCTCGCTGCGCTCGTCACGCTGCGGGCGCGGTGGCGCACTGCGGGCGCGGTGGCGCACTACGTGCGCCACGCTATTTATTCTCCCTCCAGGGGGGTCGTAGACCCCAAGAGGGAGAAAAAGTGTCGGTATGCCGGCTGTCGGGATTCCGGGGCCGGGATCCCGACACCCGGCAATCTGAAGACCACCTGTTTTATCCTAGCTTTGACCTGTTATATGTACTATGTTTTCTCCAGACACATGTCCTTCCCTTGCATATGGCTCAGCATACTACACAAAATGCTTTTTTTTTTTTACGCATTTGACCCTTGCGTTCTTCTTTTATTATTATTATTATTATTATTATTATAATTTCTCTGACGTCCTAGTGGATGCTGGGAACTCCGTAAGGACCATGGGGAATAGACGGGCTCCGCAGGAGACTGGGCACTCTAAGAAAGAATTAGGACTACTGGTGTGCACTGGCTCCTCCCTCTATGCCCCTCCTCCAGACCTCAGTTAGAATCTGTGCCCGGCTCGAGCTGGTTGCACACTAGGGGCTCTCCTGAGCTCCTAGAAAAGAAAGTATTTATTAGGATTTTTATTTTCAGTGAGATCTGCTGGCAACAGACTCACTGCTACGAGGGACTTAGGGGAGAGAAGCGAACCTACCTGCTTGCAGCTAGCTGGGGCTTCTAGGCTACTGGACACCATTAGCTCCAGAGGGATCGAACACAGGCCCAGCCTCGGTCGTCCGGAGCCGCGCCGCCGTCCCCCTTGCAGAGCCAGAAGCAAGAAGAACGTCCTGGAAATCGGCGGCTGAAGACTCCGGTCTTCATTAAGGTAGCGCAGAGCACTGCAGCTGTGTGCCATTGCTCCCCATGCACACCACATACTCCGGTCACTGATGGGTGCAGAGCGCTGGGGGGGGCGCCCTGGGTTGCAATTAGAGTACCTTAAATTGGCAAAACAACACATAATATAGTCTAATAAACTATATATGTGTAAACCCCTGCCATAATATTAATAAAAGAGCGGGAGAAGCCCGCCGAAAAAGGGGCGGGGCTATCTCCCTCAGCACACTGGCGCCATTTCCTCTTCACAGCTCCGCTGGAAGACAGCTCCCCAGGCTCTCCCCTGCAGTTTCCAGGCTCAAATGGTAAAAAAGAGAGGGGGGGCACTAAATTTAGGCGCAAAACTGTATTGTATAGCTGCTATAGGGAAAATCACTTTCTGTAATAGTGTAAATCCCTGTTTATATAGCGCTGTGGTGTGTGCTGGCATACTCTCTCTCTGTCTCCCCAAAGGACTTTGTGGGGTCCTGTCCTCTGTCAGAGCATTCCCTGTGTGTGTGCGGTGTGTCGGTACGGCTGTGTCGACATGTTTGATGAGGCTTATGTGGAGGCGGAGCAAGTGCCGATAAATGTGATGTCACCCCCTGCGGGGTCGACACCAGAGTGGATGGATATGTGGAAGGTATTAACCGACAGTGTCAACTCCTTACATAAAAGGTTCGATGACATAACAGCTGTGGGGCAGCCGGCTTCTCAGCCAGTGCCTGCCCAGGCGTCTCAAAGGCCATCAGGGGCTCAAAAACGCCCGCTACCTCAGATGGCAGACACAGATGTCGACACGGAGTCTGACTCCAGTGTCGACGACGACGAGACAAATGTACATTCCACTAGGGCCATCCGTTGCATGATTACGGCAATGAAAAATGTGTTGCACATTTCTGACATTAACCCAGGTACCACTAAAAAGGGTATTATGTTTGGGGAGAAAAAGCAACCAGTGGTTTTTCCCCCATCAGATGAGTTAAATGAAGTGTGTAAAGAAGCGTGGGCTTCCCCTGATAAAAAAACTAGTGATTTCTAAAAAGTTACTAATAGCGTACCCTTTCCCGCCAGAGGACAGGGTACGTTGGGAGACATCCCCGAGGGTGGATAAAGCGCTCACACGCTTGTCAAAAAAGGTGGCACTACCGTCTCAGGATACGGCCGCCTTAAAGGAGCCTGCGGATAGAAAGCAGGAGGCTATCCTGAAGTCTGTATATACACACTCAGGTACTATACTGAGACCTGCTATTGCTTCAGCATGGATGTGCAGTGCTGCAGCAGCGTGGTCTGATTCCCTGTCTGATAACATTGATTCCCTTGACAGGGACACTATATTGCTAACCATAGAGCATATTAAAGACGTAGTCTTATATATGAGAGATGCACAGAGGGATATTTGCCGGCTGGCATCTAGAATTAATGCAATGTCCATCTCTGCCAGGAGAGTATTATGGACTCGGCAGTGGACAGGTGATGCGGATTCTAAAAGGCACATGGAGGTTTTGCCTTACAAGGGTGAGGAATTGTTTGGGGATGGTCTCTCGGACCTCGTTTCCACAGCGACAGCTGGGAAGTCGACATTTTTACCTCAGGTTCCCTCACAGCCTAAGAAAGCACCGTATTATCAGGTACAGTCCTTTCGGCCCCAGAAAGGCAAGCAGGTTAAAGGCGAGTCCTTTCTGCCCAGAGGCAGGGGTAGAGGGAAAAAGCTGCACCATACAGCCAGTTCCCAAGAACAAAAATCCTCCCCTGCTTCCACTAAATCCACCGCATGACTCTGGGGCTCCACTGGTGGAGCCAGGTGCGGTGGGGGCCCGTCTCCGGAACTTCAGCGACCGGTGGGTTCACTCACAGGTGGATCCCTGGGTTCTACAAGTCGTATCTCAGGGATACAAGCTGGAATTCGAGACGTCTCCCCCTCGCCGTTACCTCAAATCAGCCTTGCCAGCCACTCCCCCGGACAGGGAGGTAGTGCTGGCGGCAATTCACAAGCTGTACCTCCAGCAGGTGATAATAAAAGTTCCCCTCCTTCAACAGGGACGGGGTTACTATTCCACAATGTTTGTGGTACCGAAACCAGACGGTTCGGTGAGACCCATTCTAAATTTGAAATCCTTGAACACTTATATAAGGAGGTTCAAGTTCAAAATGGAATCGCTCAGGGCGGTTATTGCAAGCCTGGAATAAGGGGATTACATGGTATCACTGGACATCAAGGATGCTTACCTGCATGTCCCCATTTACCCACCTCACCAGGTGTACCTCCGTTTTGTTGTACAAGACTGCCATTACCAATTCCAGACGTTGCCGTTTGGTCTGTCCACGGCACCGAGGGTATTTACCAAAGTAATGGCCGAAATGATGATACTCCTTCGAAAGAAGGGAGTTATAATTATCCCATACTTGGACGATCTCCTTATAAAGGCGAGGTCCAGGGAGCAGTTGTTAGTCGGAGAAGCACTATCTCAGGAAGTGCTACAACAGCACGGCTGGATTCTGAATATTCCAAAGTCGCAGCTGGTTCTTACGACGCGTCTGCTGTTCCTGGGTATGATTCTGGGCACAGAACAGAAGAAGGTGTTTCTCCCGGAGGAGAAGGCCAAGGAGTTGTCATCTCTGGTCAGAGACCTCCTGAAACTAAAACAGGTGTCGGTGCATCACTGCACGCGAGTCCTGGGAAAGATGGTAGCTTCTTACGAGGCAATTCCATTCGGCAGGTTCCATGCAAGGATCTTTCAGTGGGATCTGTTAGACAAGTGGTCCGGATCGCATCTTCAGATGCATCGGCTGATCACCCTGTCCCCGAGGGCCAGGGTGTCTCTGCTGTGGTGGCTGCAGAGTGCTCATCTTCTAGAGGGCCGCAGATTCGGCATACAGGACTGGGTCCTGGTGACCACGGATGCAAGCCTCCGAGGTTGGGGGGCAGTCACTCAGGGAAGAAACTTCCAAGGACAATGGTCGAGTCAGGAGGCTTCCCTACACATAAATATTCTGGAACTAAGGGCCATTTACAATGCCCTAAGTCAGGCAAGACCCCTGCTTCAAAACCAGCCGGTGCTGATTCAGTCAGACAACATCACGGCGGTCGCCCATGTAAACCGACAGGGCGGCACAAGAAGCAGGATGGCGATGGCAGAAGCCACAAGGATTCTCCGATGGGCGGAAAATCACGTGATAGCACTGTCAGCAGTGTTCATTCCGGGAGTGGACAACTGGGAAGCAGACTTCCTCAGCAGGCACGACCTCCACCCGGGAGAGTGGGGACTTCATCCAGAAGTCTTCCAACTGATTGTAAACCGTTGGGAAAGGCCACAGGTGGACATGATGGCGTCCCGCCTAAACAAAAAGCTAAAAAGATATTGCGCCAGGTCAAGGGACCCTCAGGCAATAGCTGTGGACGCTCTAGTGACACCGTGGGTGTACCAGTCGGTTTATGTGTTCCCTCCTCTTCCTCTCATACCAAAGGTGCTGAGGATAATAAGAAAGAGAGGAGTAAGAACTATACTCATCGTTCCGGATTGGCCAAGAAGGACTTGGTACCCGGAACTGCAAGAAATGATCTCAGAGGACCCTTTGCCTCTGCCTCTCAGACAGGACCTGCTACAGCAGGGGCCCTGTCTGTTCCAAGACTTACCGCGGCTGCGTTTGACGGCATGGCGGTTGAACGCCGGATCCTGATGGAAAAGGGCATTCCGGTTGAAGTCATTCCTACGCTGATAAAAGCTAGGAAAGATGTGACAGCAAAGCATTATCACCGCATATAGCGAAAATATGTTGCTTGGTGTGAGGCTATGAAGGCCCCACAGAAGAATTTCAGCTGGGTCGTTTTCTGCACTTCCTACAGTCAGGAGTGACTATGGGCCTAAAATTGGGTTCCATTAAAGTCCAGATTTCGGCCCTGTCTATTTTCTTTCAAAAAGAACTGGCTTCACTGCCTGAAGTTCAGACGTTTGTTAAGGGAGTGCTGCACATTCAGCCCCCTTTTGTGCCCCAGGTGGCACCTTGGGATCTCAACGTTGTGTTGGATTTCCTAAAATCACATTGGTTTGAGCCACTTCAGACCGTGGAATTAAAATATCTCACGTGGAAAGTGGTCATGCTTTTGACCTTGGCTTCGGCTAGGCGGGTGTCAGAATTGGCGGCTTTGTCCTGTAAAAGCCCCTATCTGATCTTCCATATGGACAGAGCAGAATTGAGGACGCGTCCCCAATTCCTCCCTAAGGTGGTATCAGCGTTTCATTTGAACCAACCTATTGTGGTGCCTGCGGCTACTCGGGACTTGGAGGCCTCCAAGTTGCTGGACGTAGTCCGGGCCCTGAAAATCTATGTTTCCAGGACGGCTAGAGTCAGAAAGACTGACTCGCTGTTTATCCTGCATGCACCCAACAAGCTGGGTGCTCCTGCTTCTAAGCAGACTATTGCTCGCTGGATCTGCTCCACGATTCAACTTGCACATTCTGCGGCTGGACTGCCGCATCCTAAATCAGTAAAGGCCCATTCCACGAGGAAGGTGGGCTCTTCTTGGGCGGCTGCCCGAGGGGTCTCGGCTTTACAACTTTGCCGAGCTGCTACCTGGTCGGGATCAAACACGTTTGCAAAATTCTACAAGTTTGATACCCTGGCTGGGGAGGACCTTGAGTTTGCTCATTCGGTGCTGCAGAGTCATCCGCACTCTCCCGCCCGTTTGGGAGCTTTGGTATAATCCCCATGGTCCTTACGGAGTTCCCAGCATCCACTAGGACGTCAGAGAAAATAAGAATTTACTCACCGGTAATTCTATTTCTCGTAGTCCGTAGTGGATGCTGGGCGCCCATCCCAAGTGCGGATTGTGTGCAATACTTGTATATAGTTATTGCCTAACTAAAGGGTTATTGTTCTGAGCCATCTGTTCAGTGAGGCTCAGTTGTTATTCATACTGTTAACTGGGTATAGTTATCACGAGTTGTACGGTGTGATTGGTGTGGCTGGTATGAGTCTTACACGGGATTCCAAATCCTTTCCTTGTTGTGTCAGCTCTTCCGGGCACAGTTTCCCTAACTGAGGTCTGGAGGAGGGGCATAGAGGGAGGAGCCAGTGCACACCAGTAGTCCTAATTCTTTCTTAGAGTGCCCAGTCTCCTGCGGAGCCCGTCTATTCCGCATGGTCCTTACAGAGTTCCCAGCATCCACTACGGACTACGAGAAATAGAATTACCGGTGAGTAAATTCTTATTTTAACTCTTTATAATTAGTCAATCATAGAAGTTTCACCCTGCTGTTGGTTGTATCATTGTGTTTTTAATATCCTATGTATTTTTATATGTTTTGTTGCTTATCACTTTACAACGCTACAGATTCTTTGCGACACCCTAAAAATATAGATGATAATAATTATAATATTAATAAATGTGTAAAATAGGTGTTTCATTGCCATGTGCAATGATACATGCATGGACAGTTGTGTATGAAACTTCCAACCAGAGGAAAGGGAGCAAACCTGCATGTGCATTATTTTCTTCAAATTATTATCGAAATGTTTCCTCTGTCTTGTTAAAGTGATAATTCAGAAAATTGGAATTAAGTAGAATGGGTCGACATTACAACCATGCTTGCATCATAGAGGGTCATGGTTAAGAGGTTTTCAAATGTCTTTTTTAATGAATCAGTAACTCGGCAATAAAATTAAATGGACAGTGTGCATCCACTTACTCAAGATGACTAGTTTAATAATTAAATCAATTATGTTCATGATATCCACTGCATTTTTCAATTAGATCAGGGGTGGGCAACAAGCGGCTTCGATGTTCACTGAAACAGACAGTTAACCCAACCTTTTGTTTGCAGTGTTATTCCCATTTTCCGTTTTAAAGAGAAGCAATATGTGAACATCTAATAAAGCTAAAAAATAAAAAGGCATCTTGGAGCATTCGAAAATATATGTGTAAACTTGGTACTTGTTAATAATACAGCCAATTGACTCCACCCAACGTAATTTCATGCAGGGCACCAAAGCATCTGGAAAAATATCTGAGAAAATCTATTTAATCCCTTGAACCATAGGTTTTACCTTTTACAATAAAAAAAAAACATGTCATCAGTAGCCCGTTTAGTTTCTTCAGTCTAGTAACATCCATCAGAAACGCAGTTTAGTTACTCACATGTCTTCTCACTTCACTTAATTTCAATTTGTTCAGAGTAATTTGATCCTGACCTTTCCAAATACCCTGTTGCACAGGTTTGTGTGGCTGTAATTATCACCATGAAGGAGGAGCACCTCTCTAATTCACATCCCCCTAATTGGTATGGTCTCACGGCCCTTTACCTATGCATGCAAAACATTCTGCAGTTCATCTAGATATCACTGTCGCTTAAATATGTAAAAGATTTGACAGTAGTGCAAAGAATTTTAGGTGCAATTATTTATTATTGATTTTGAATATGTTTGGTTTGCACAATCCCCTTAAACAAGGAGAAACAGGAATTAAAAATTACACTACACAAAAAAAAAAAAAACTAAATCACTACTTTTAAAACTCCACACAGAATGCATTTATCCTTACTTTTGAAAGTGTTAGCTGGGTAATATTTAGTAATTTACATAATGTCTGCATTTTTATCTAACTACATACCTAACATAAAAGTTTAAAGTGGGCACAGTGCAAGTGAGTGGTGCAATACTGTACATTCTGTATATTCTTATACAGTAATCATGTATGATTTAGAATATGTTGCTGCTAGCAGGGTAACTTATTCATTGATCAGTGACATGGGAGACTCGGGATGAACTTCCACGCAAATAAAGTGTGCAGTCAGACAGGGCTGCCACAAGAAATTGCGGGGCCGGGACTGACAAAATAGACAGCCCCCCCTTTTCTAAAAAAAATTTTAGTCAGATATTTTGGCCAAAAATGCCTGCTGGCATGTCTAGTTCTGTGCTTGTTACACCTTACAGTCGCACTACTGCAGACGCAGAGGACGGTATTGCTAGGTGCACTTTAACCCTTCGGTGGTATGCCCAGAAATCGGGCTATGTCGCCAACTTCCGGTGGTCCACCAGCGCTGATCGCACGGCGCCCTGGAATCAGCATAAACTATTACAGTGTTAAGCCTGCCCCCCTATGCGGCCAGGAATCAGCGCTGATGCTGGCGAACCCTGCGGCCGATACCCGCCTGCACTCCAACCTCCTACACCCCGCCCCTTGTGCTCACTCCCCCTGCACACCTCCCAACACACAAAAACAACAACACACCCTGGGAGGTGTGTTGGGTTTTTTTTCCTTCCCCCACTGAAGGGGTTAAGCCAGTGGTTCCCAAACTTTTTTGAATCACGGCGCCCTAGAGTATCAGAATTTTTATCACGGCACCCCTAGTCCAAAAGTTTCTAATTGGGAAATTTATAAAAAATATGAAATTAAGTAAATTATGTTTATATGTCATACTTAGGTTCAGTTATGTGGTGAGGGACAAGATTTGTTCTGTTTGTACACATATTTTATGACTGGCAGCCACAAGTACTAGTTTTTCCTATTACATGGATAATAAATATTTTGAATTGGTTCTGGACCACCAATCCGAGGCACCCCTGCAAGTGTCCCGCGGCACACCAGGGTGCCACGGCACACAGTTTGGGAACCACTGGGTTAAGCAATAAAAATAGCAGCAGGGAAAAAAAGGTTTTTTATTAAATCAAGAGCTTAGGCACATTTTTTAGTCTTTGCTTTGATTGCTGAAATGACCCCCTTCTACCTCATTCACACAACAATTACATAAATAAATGTTCTCATACGTCCTAGAGGATGCTGGGGATGCTTCAAGAACCATGGGGTATAGACAGGATCCGCAGGAGACATGGGCACACTATAAGACTTTTAATGGGTGTGAACTGGCTCCTCCCCCTATGCCCCTCCTCCAGACTCCAGTTAGATTCTGTGCCCAGTGAGACTGGATGCACACCGAGGAGCTCTCCTGAGTTTCTCAGAAAAATACTTTATTTAGTTTTGTTATTTTCAGGGAGACCTGCTGGCTACAGGCTCCCTGCAGCGTGGGAGTGAGGGGAGAGAAGCAGACCTACTTCTTAAGAGTTCAAGGGCTCTGCTTCTTAGGCTACTGGACACCATTAGCTCCAGAGGGTTCGATCACTACGGTACGCCTAGCTGCTTGTTCCCAGAGCCGCGCCGTCGCCCCCTCACAAAAGCCGGAAGATAGAAGCCGGGTAAGTATGAGAAGGCAGAAGACTTCAGTGACGGCAGAATAGGTACCGCGCAGCGGCTGCGCTGCGCGCCATGCTCCCACGCTTATCAAGGCACTGCAGGGTGCAGCTTATCACGGCACTGCAGGGCGCAGGGCGGGCGCCCTGGCCAGCATGAGACCTCAGATCAGACTGGCATGTATAGTAACAGTGCTCCGGGCACTGGTTCAGGGACCCCCGCCACTATAATCAGTATTTTGAGCGGGACTGAAGCGCGCCATGCAAGGGCGTGGCTTAGCCGCACAGCTCTGACCAGCGCCATCTTCTCTCTCCTCAGAAGATGCAGAGAAGCTGACCCTGTCCTCCGCACTGCTGTACAAGTAACAGGGTGAAAAAACGGGGGTGCACAGGCAATTTGGTGCTGATTGATTATATAAAAAGCGCTAACAGGGCTGGGCAGTCACCTTACTGGCCTCAGTACCAGGATAGGCGCTGGGTGTGGGCTGGCAGATCTCTCTCTGTGTCCCTCTTGCAGGCTTTATTGTGGGTCTGTCTCCTATAGTCCCAGTGTGCTTGTGGCTGTCGGTACGTGTGTGTCGACATGTCTGAGGCGGAATGCTCTTCCCAAGAGGAGGCTGGAGTGGGGACAGAAAATACTGTGAGAGTGGCTGTGTCGGCACCGCCGACGGATGTTTGGGTGAATATGTTGAGTGTTTTAAATGAAAATGTGACAAAATTGACTAAGAGATTTGATTAATCTGAGTTTAAGAACCAAACATGGAGAAAATCCATGGAAGATGCTTTGTCACAGACCCAGACCCCTTCGGGGTCGCAGAATCGTACATTTGCCCAGATAGTAGATACAGATACCGACACGGACTCTGATTCCAGTGTCGACTATAGTGATGCCAGATTACATCCAAAACTGGCTAAGAGTATTCGGCACATGATTGTGGCGATAAAGGACGTACTACATATTACTGAGGACCCTGCTGTCCCTGATACAAGGGTCTGTATGTTTAAAGGAAAGAAACCTGAGGTAACGTTTCCTCCCTCTCATGAACTGAACACACTTTTTGAAAAGGCTTGGGAAAATCCGGATAAAAAGATTCAGGTTCCCAAAAGAATTCCAGTGGCATATCCGTTCCCCTCTGGGGACAGGGAAAGGTGGGAGTCAATCCCCACGGTAGACAAAGCTTTAGCGCGTCTATCCAAAAAGGTGGCGCTTCCGTCCCCTGACACAGCAGCCCTAAAGGATCCTGCGGATCGTAAGCAGGAAAATATACTAAAATCCATTTATGTCACTACAGGGTCGCTACTCAGGCCTGCCGTTGCTGCGGCATGGTTGAGTAGCCATATTAAAAAGTGGGCAGATAACTTGTCATCTGAGGCAGATTCCCTAGACAGGGATAGTGTACTTTTGACTCTGGGTCACATCAGGGACGCTGCAACATATTTAAAAGAAGCTGTAAGGGATATTGGCCTTTTAGGTTCAAGGGCCAATGCCATGGCGGTCTCTGCAAGGAGAGCGTTGTGGTTACATCAATGGAATGCTGATGCTGACTCTAAGAAGGCGATGGAGGCTCTACCGTTTAACGGTAGGGTTTTGTTTGGCGACGGCCTCACTGACCTGGTGTCTACGGCTACCGCGGGTAAGTCTTCCTTTTTACCTTATGTCCCTGCACAGCAGAAGAAATCGCCTCACTATCAGATGCAGTCCTTTCGGCCCAATAGATTCAAAAAAGGACGTGGGTCCTCCTTCCTTGCTGCACGGGGGAGAGGTCGGGGAAAAATGTCACATCCTGTGGCAAGTTCCCAGGAGCAGAAGTCCTCTCCGGCTTCTACCAAATCCACCCCATGACGCTGGGGCTTCTCTGCGGGAGTCCGCACCAGTGGGGGCACGTCTCAAGCTCTTCAGCCAGGTCTGGGTACACTTGGACCTGGATCCCTGGATAGTAGATATTGTAACCCAGGGGTACAAGTTAGAGTTTCAAGACGTGCCCCCTCACCGATTTTTCAAATCGGCCTTGCCAGCTTCTCTTCCAGAAAGAGAGATAGTAAGCGCTGCGATACTAAAGTTGTGTCAAAATCAAGTGATTGTCACGGTACCCCAGTCTCAACAGGGTAAAGGTTTTTATTCGAGCCTGTTCGTGGTCCCGAAGCCGGATGGCTCAGTCAGACCGATTCTAAACCTAAAATCCCTCAATTTCTTTCTGAAAAGATTCAAGTTCAAGATGGAATCTCTACGAGCAGTGATCTCCAGTCTGGAGGAGGGGGATTTTATGGTGTCGGTCGACATAAAAGATGCATACTTACATGTCCCCATATATCCTCCACATCAGGCTTACCTGAGATTTGCGGTACAGGGTTGTCATTACCAATTTCAGACGTTGCCGTTTTGTCTATCCATGGCTCCGAGGATTTTCACCAAAGTAATGGCGGAAATGATGGTTCTCCTGCGCAAGCAGGGAATCACAATTATCCCGTACTTGGACGATCTCCTCATAAAGGCGAGGTCCAAGGAGCAATTGTTGAAGAATGTTGCTCTTTCACTGACGATTCTGCAACAACATGCTTGGCTCCTAAATTTGCCAAAATCACAGTTGGATCCAACGACACGGCTGTCGTTCCTGGGTATGATTCTGGATACAGAATTGCAGAGAGTTTTTCTTCCAGTGGAAAAAGCTCTGGAAATACAGAACATGGTAAAACAGAGGTGTCAGTTCTTCGCTGCACTCGGTTGCTGGGGAAGATGGTGTTGGCCTACGAGGCCATTCCGTATGGCAGGTTCCATGCCAGGGTGTTTCAGTGGAACCTGCTGGACCAGTGGTCCGGGTCTCACCTGGACATGCACCGGAAAATAATTCTATCTTTCAGGACCAGAATTTCACTTCTGTGGTGGCTGCACAGTTCTCACCTTCTGGAAGGACGCAGGTTCGGGATTCAGGACTGGATCCTGGTGACCACAGATGTTAGCCTCCGAGGCTGGGGAGCAGTCACGCAGGGAAGAAACTTTCAGGGAAAGTGGTCAAGCCAGGAAGCTTGTCTACAGATAAACATTCTGGAATTAAGAGCCATATACAACGGCATACTGCAAGCAGAACATCTTCGAGGTCTGCCGGTCTTGATTCAGTCAGACAATGTGACAGCAGTGGCGTACATAAACCGCCAAGGCGGAACGAAAAGCAGAGCGGCGATGGCCGAGGCCACGAAAATTCTTCGCTGGGCGGAAAGGCAGGCCAGCGCTCTGTCAGTGGTCTTCATTCCAGGAGTGGACAACTGGGAAGCAGACTTCCTCAGCAGACACGATCTCCATCCAGGAGAGTGGGGTCTTCATCAAGAGGTCTTTGCAGAAGTGACAAGTCATTGGGGAGTTCCTCAAGTGGACATGATGGCGTCCCGCCTCAACAAGAAACTTCAGAGATATTGTTCCAGGTCAAGGGACCCTCAAGCGATAGCGGTGGACGCCCTAGTGACACCATGGGTGTTTCAGTCGGTCTATGTGTTCCCTCCACTTCCACTCATTCCAAAGGTGATAAAAATTAAAAGAAGAACAAGGGTTCAGGCGATCCTCATTGTTCCGGATTGGCCAAGAAGGGCCTGGTATCCAGATCTTCAGGAGTTGCTCATAGAAGATCCCTGGCCTCTTCCTCTTCGGGAGGACCTGTTACGACAGGGGCCGTGCGTGTATCAGGACTTACAGCGGCTGCGTTTGACAGCGTGGAGGTTGAACGCCAGATCCTAGCCCGAAAGGGTATTCCCAGTGAAGTCATTCCTACACTTCCTCAGGCTAAAAAAGAAGTAACGGCAAAGCATTACCACCGTATTTGGAGAAAATATGTCTCTTGGTGTGAATCCAAGAAGGCTCCTACGGAGGAATTTCACCTGGGGCGTTTGCTCCATTTCCTACAAGCAGGTGTGGATGCGGGCCTAAAGTTAGGCTCTATTAAAGTACAGATTTTCGGCCTTGTCGATCTTTTTTCAAAGGAAATTAGCCTCTCTTCCAGAGGTACAGACCTTCGTAAAAGGCGTGCTGCACATCCAACCTCCCTTTGTGCCCCCAGTGGCACCATGGGACCTTAATGTGGTGTTGCAATTCTTGCAATCACATTGGTTTAAACCTTTGCGCAAGGTTGAGTTAAAATTCCTTACTTGGAAAGTGGTCATGTTGTTGGCCTTGGCGTCTGCAAGGCGAGTGTCTGAGTTGGCGGCTTTTTCTCACAAAAGCCCCTACTTGATTTTCCATGCTGATAGAGCAGAGTTGAGAACTCGTCAGCAATTTCTGCCAAAAGTGGTTTCATCATTTCATGTTAACCAGCCAATTGTGGTGCCAGTGGCTACTGACGCCCTGGCGGAGTCAGAGTCTCTCGATGTGGTTAGAGCTTTGAAGATCTATGTCGCCAGAACGGCGCAGATTAGGAAAACAGAGTCTCTGTTTGTCCTGTGGGCTCCCAACAAGGTTGGGGCTCCTGCTTCTAAGCAGACTATTGCGCATTGGATCTGTAATACGATTCAGCAGGCTCATTCTACGGCAGGATTGCCGTTACCGAAATCGGTGAAGGCCCATTCTACCAGAAAGGTGGGCTCATCTTGGGCGGCTGCCCAAGGGGTCTCGGCATTACAGCTTTGCCGAGCTGCTACTTGGTCGGGATCAAACACCTTTGCGAAGTTTTACAAGTTCGATACCCTGGCTGAGGAGGACCTCTTGTTTGGTCAATCGGTGCTGCAGAGACATCCGCACTCTCCCGCCCGTTCTAGAGCTTTGATATAAACCCCATGGTTCTTGAAGCATCCCCAGCATCCTCTAGGATGTATGAGAAAATAGTATTTTAATACCTACCGGTAAATCCTTTTCTCTTAGTCCGTAGAGGATGCTGGGCGCCCATCCCAGTGCGGGCTGTATCTGCAGTTATTGGTTATAGTTACACACAGGTTGTGTTGAGTTCAGTCAGTTTGTGACTGATGTTGATCATGCCATTGCATGCATTGTTGTTGAATGTCATGTTGTACGGCGTGTTAGTGGTGTGAGCTGGTATGTATCTCACCATAGCGTAAAATAATTAAATAAATCATTTTCCTCGAAATGTCCGTCGCCCTGGGCACAGTTCCTATAACTGGAGTCTGGAGGAGGGGCATAGGGGGAGGAGCCAGTTCACACCCATTAAAAGTCTTATAGTGTGCCCATGTCTCCTGTGGATCCCGTCTATACCCCATGGTTCTTGAAGCATCCCCAGCATCCTCTACGGACTAAGAGAAAAGGATTTACCGGTAGGTATTAAAATCCTATTACATACTTACCCCTTGCAAATCTGTCCTCTCTGCCACTCTGTCTCTGCTCCTGAGCTCTTCAGTCCAGTCCAGCGCGGCGGCTCCTCTTCTCTTCACCGCTGCGCCGCATCCTGATTCCTGCAATAATTTATTGAACAGCAAGCTGCAGGCTGCAGCTTGCTTGTTTGGATCTGCGGCGGGCAGCCGTCGATGACAGGAGGAGGGAATAGCGGCGACGGGCAGTTGGGGTATTGGCAGCTGCGGCAGCTGACAGTCCCACTGGCGGTGGCCACCAGGAATAGCGGCGGCGGGCAGTTCGAGCAGCCTGGGCCCTCCACTCTCTGTCAGAGTGGCCGAACCCGGGACAACTGTACACAAAGCACCCCTTTGATGGCGGCCCTGTGTGCAGTTAGCAGAAAGGGACTTTTTCTAAGAGGACTGAGATCATAAATACATTTTACATCCAACTAATACAAATAAATAAATAAAAATAGGTTTAGCAATACTTTTAAAGCAAATGTCACTTATTTTGATTAATACTAATATTCTGAGAAAAGTATATTTTCTGATGTTATGTATTTTCTTTTTTCGTTATAGTAAAACAATGGAAAAAAAAAAAAAAAATTATAATATAAAAGTGTGTTTTATACTTAATGTAATAATTCATGGAGAAATGGGTATGCCATTTTAGTACTGCAGTTTAAAGCGACAAAGGTGGAAATAGTATTTTATGATAAGGTTTTGTTAATTTCAAACCTAAAAATAAATTATTTTATTTTTAGTATTTTTTCTTGCTATTATAAATATCTTATTTACATTGTTTTTTTTCTATTACTATATTCATTTATTTTTAGTATTTAATTCTTCCTTTAATATATTTCATCATTAAATAAATAGTAAAAACAGCACTAAAAAAACAGTATCTACAACATTGGAACTTGCTTAAATTTATATTTACAGTATATGCTTTTATAACACTGTAAATAGGTTAGTAATTAAAAACACAATTAACATTTTTATTTAGCTTTTTGGTTTATAGTTGTATTTAATATGAGAAGTGGTATGTTAGGCATTTAGAAAAGAAATTCTAAAAATAAAATGTTCTATTACATTGTTGACCCGTGTTCTCATACAGTCTGTTGTGTTTACATGCTAACACCTTTCATTTTCTCCATACTACAGTATGTTACAGTCTGTTACCAGAAGTGATTGTCTCTTTGTTGTCACTGCTTTACTATTAAATAAAAAAAATACAAAAAAACCCCACTCATTTTCAAAGTGCAAAATTAGAAGATAACTTTTTAAATATTGTATATTTTCCTGTGTTTTTTTGGGGGGGGAGTGAAGGGGGTTGTTGTTTTTTTGTTGTTGTTTTTTTCGGGAGGGGGGTTGTTATAAATGTTGTAGGAGATCTGAAATTAAAATTACAAGGATTTGTATAATATTTTAAAATCAATACATGTATTCATACATTTATGTTAGACCAATGATGCTCCACTTTTTAGTTGAAAGCCCAAATGCAAGTCTGCCATTATCCTGGTACCTCAAAGGAGGCAATTCCCAATAGTGTATGAAATAGCTAAGAAAGCACAATGGGGGTAATTCAGACTGCATCGCTGCAGCGATCGCAGTCTGAATTACTTTGTGGAGTGTGCACCTCACTGGCTGCGATCGCCTCTGCCTGATTGACAGCCAGAGGCAGTTGCGGGGTGGGAGGGGGCGTACCAATGGCGTTAGAATGCCATTGGCGAGGCATGGTCCGGACAACGGAAGCATGCCCGGACCGTTGGGGAGGTGGGCCCCGACAGCTGCGTGGTGTCACACGCAGCCGCTGCAACCCGTGCACCTGTGCGCAAGGGTAGGGCCTGACATGCAGGGAGGACTAGCCCTGTGTTGGGCGTCTCCTCGCATGTCAGAGTAAATGATCGTAGATGTTCTAAATTACCCCCATGTGTCTACAAGCTTAACACCCTCTGATCACTTGTGTTCTTATGACCTCATTTCATGATAACATTTGCAATGAGGTCTGTCATTACAGTCCAAGTTTTAAGGATATCCATGCTTGAGTCCAGATGGTTAAATCAAATTGACTGAGGTACTCTCCTGTCATATTCTAGTATATTACAAAGTTTGAAATACAAGAATCATTAGAATAATACAAAGAAGATATTTATAACTTATAAATATCATCTTTGTATTATTCAAATCATTTTATAGTCAAAACTCACAAAATGTGCAGCTCTCTGCTGAAAATACCAGGACTGTCAGGAGGAAACCAGAGGTGAGGCAGGTATGAGCTCAGCCTACCCTCTGAGATAGAACTGCCTGGAGCTGGAGGTGGTCTGTACTATGGCCAATTATACTGCAAAAAAAAAGCATAAGGGGATGCAGCTATAAAATCTGCCTCAGTGTGTGGGGCGTGGCTTGATGCAGAGTCAGGTGATCTATCAAGTTCCCCAGCACACAACCAGGAGCAGCCAACATGAAGTAGAAGCTGATGATCAAGGTGGTTAAAATGCAGGGGGTATGCTGGTGAGTGGCTACTGGGGCTGGGCAAGGGGGGCACAGGGCTGGCCCACTACCCAGCTGTGAGCAACATACCCCCCTGTCATGGGGAGGAAGGAAATAGTGCTCAACAAATTAAGGCTGCTTCTGCAGAGGTTCTCCAACATGTTTTAATGTGGGCACAACCCTGAGCAGCACCAGGCATGATACAAGCCAGTGATAGGCATCAGTAGTAGTAGTCATGTAATCATGATCAAAGGGCTGATAGAAGGGATTAGGAATATATCTGTTGATAGGGATAGTTTATTCTTCACCAGTGGTTTTAGATTTTGTTTATTGGATTACACAGCAATGATGCTGCTGCCCCATAACGTTTTTTCCCCCCTGTGATGAACAGGTTATATTATTTCTCTGACGTCCTAGTGGATGCTGGGTACTCCGTAAGGACCATGGGGAATAGACGGGCTCCGCAGGAGACTGGGCACTCTTAAAAGAAAGATTAGGTACTATATCTGGTGTGCACTGGCTCCTCCCTCTATGCCCCTCCTCCAGACCTCAGTTAGAATCTGTGCCCGGTCAGAGCTGGATGCACCTAGTGGGCTCTCCTGAGCTTACTAGAAAAGAAAGTATTTGTTAGGTTTTTTATTTTCAGTGAGATCTGCTGGCAACAGACTCACTGCTACGAGGGACTTAGGGGAGAGAAGCGAACCTACCTGCTTGCAGCTAGCTTGGGCTTCTAGGCTACTGGACACCATTAGCTCCAGAGGGATCGAACACAGGCCCAGCCTCGGTCGTCCGGTCCCGGAGCCGCGCCACCGTCCTCCTTGCAGAGCCAGAAGACGGAAGATTCCGAGGAGAAAATCGGCGGCTGAAGACTAGAGATGTGCACTTGAAATTTTTCGGGTTTTGTGTTTTGGTTTTGGGTTCGGTTCCGCGGCCGTGTTTTGGGTTCGACCGCGTTTTGGCAAAACCTCACCGAATTTTTTTTGTCGGATTCGGGTGTGTTTTGGATTCGGGTGTTTTTTTCAAAAAACACTAAAAAACAGCTTAAATCATAGAATTTGGGGGTCATTTTGACCCCAAAGTATTATTAACCTCAAAAACCATAATTTCCACTCATTTTCAGTCTATTCTGAATACCTCACACCTCACAATATTATTTTTAGTCCTAAAATTTGCACCGAGGTCGCTGGATGACTAAGCTAAGCGACCCTAGTGGCCGACACAAACACCTGGCCCATCTAGGAGTGGCACTGCAGTGTCACGCAGGATGGCCCTTCCAAAAAACACTCCCCAAACAGCACATGACGCAAAGAAAAAAAAAAGGCGCAATGAGGTAGCTGTGTGAGTAAGATAAGCGACCCTAGTGGCCGACACAAACACCTGGCCGATCTAGGAGTGGCACTGCAGTGTCACGCAGGATGGCCCTTCCAAAAAACACTCTCCAAACAGCACATGACGCAAAGAAAAAAAGAGGCGCAATGAGGTAGCTGTGTGAGTAAGATAAGCGACCCTAGTGGCCGACACAAACACCTGGCCCATCTAGGAGTGGCACTGCAGTGTCATGCAGGATGGCCCTTCCAAAAAACACTCCCCAAACAGCACATGACGCAAAGAAAAAAAGAGGCGCAATGAGGTAGCTGTGTGAGTAAGATAAGCGACCCTAGTGGCCGACACAAACACCTGGCCCATCTAGGTGTCCGGTAACTTAGGAACAACAAACATATTTACTCCTGCGCTAATTAATTCTACAATATGATATGGCTCAGAGTTTGCTTGACTCAATAAAAACAAAACAAAAGGATAATTTATTAAATTTTATATGATTCTTTTTTATTTTTATCACACATACATATATGTATATTAAGAATTAATTAAGAATAAATTGATTAGACCGGTCTAAATAAAACACTAATCAAAAAACAAAAAATAATAATAAGCTAAAGGAGGTGGATCATAGGTAAACTACTGTGCACAGAAAAAATCAATAAAATTGCTAAAAATCAGTCCATGTATAGGATCACGCAGATAGTTTAACCAGCTATAAATTGCACCTACGTTGTAGACAGCGTAACGTTGTGTTTTATTGTATTAAATACTCTTCATCAAATTGCCACTCAGCCAAAATGCAATAGGTAAGTGCAACAAACGCTCCACAACGGAGCTTTACATATGGTTCGCACCTGAAGCTGTCATGCGGAAAAGGAGAATAATATAAGAGACGGTCTCGGGCTGCGGGAAAGGCGCTTCGCTGGCGCCTGCTGTGTTGTTAATGTTAATTACCCCGACTTCCAGGCTCTGTGAGTCCGCGTCTCCGGGTGCCGTATGCAGACACCTGCGTCCCGTTGGTAAGCACACGTTCACCGTTAATTCTCCAGATGATGCCGCTGAAGCCCGACTTCCAGGCTCTGTGAGTCCGCGTCTCCGGGTGCCATATGCAGACACCTGCGTCTCAATGGTACTCACACGTTCATCGTTAATTCTCCAGATAATGCCGCTGAAAAGGATATGTTGTATAAGTGCAATTTAGCTGGTACAAAAGGTCCACATCTAGGTGTGGCACTGCAGTGTCACGCAGGATGGCCCTTCCAAAAAACACTCCCCAAACAGCACATGACGCAAAGAAAAAAAGAGGCGCAATGAGGTAGCTGTGTGAGTAAGCTAAGCGACCCTAGTGGCCGACACAAACACCTGGCCCATCTAGGAGTGGCACTGCAGTGTCACGCAGGATGGCCCTTCCAAAAAACACTCCCCAAACAGCACATGACGCAAAGAAGAAAAAAAGAGGCGCAATGAGGTAGCTGTGTGAGTAAGCTAAGCGACCCTAGTGGCCGACACAAACACCTGGCCCATCTAGGAGTGGCACTGCAGTGTCGCGCAGGATGGCCCTTCCAAAAAACACTCCCCAAACAGCACATGACGCAAAGAAGAAAAAAAGAGGCGCAATGAGGTAGCTGTGTGAGTAAGCTAAGCGACCCTAGTGGCCTACACAAACACCTGGCCCATCTAGGAGTGGCACTGCAGTGTCACGCAGGATGGCCCTTCCAAAAAACACTCCCCAAACAGCACATGACGCAAAGAAAAATTAAAGAAAAAAGAGGTGCAAGATGGAATTGTCCTTGGACCCTCCCACCCACCCTTATGTTGTATAAACAGGACATGCACACTTTAACCAACCCATCATTTCAGTGACAGGGTCTGCCACACGACTGTGACTGAAATGACGGGTTGGTTTGGACCCCCACCGAAAAAGAAGCAATTAATCTCTCCTTGCACAAACTGGCTCTACAGAGGCAAGATGTCCACCTCATCATCATCCTCCGATATATCACCGTGTACATCCCGCTCCTCACAGATTATCAATTCGTCCCCACTGGAATCCACCATCTCAGCTCCCTGTGTACTTTGTGGAGGCAATTGCTGCTGGTCAATGTCTCCACGGAGGAATTGATTATAATTCATTTTAATGAACATCATCTTCTCCACATTTTCTGGAAGTAACCTCGTACGCCGATTGCTGACAAGGTGAGCGGCGGCACTAAACACTCTTTCGGAGTACACACTTGTGGGAGGGCAACTTAGGTAGAATAAAGCCAGTTTGTGCAAGGGCCTCCAAATTGCCTCTTTTTCCTGCCAGTATAAGTACGGACTGTCTGACGTGCCTACTTGGATGCGGTCACTCATATAATCCTCCACCATTCTTTCAATGGTGAGAGAATCATATGCAGTGACAGTAGACGACATGTCCGTAATCGTTGTCAGGTCCTTCAGTCCGGACCAGATGTCAGCATCAGCAGTCGCTCCAGACTGCCCTGCATCACCGCCAGCGGGTGGGCTCGGAATTCTGAGCCTTTTCCTCGCACCCCCAGTTGCGGGAGAATGTGAAGGAGGAGATGTTGACAGGTCGCGTTCCGCTTGACTTGACAATTTTGTCACCAGCAGGTCTTTGAACCCCAGCAGACTTGTGTCTGCCGGAAAGAGAGATCCAAGGTAGGTTTTAAATCTAGGATCGAGCACGGTGGCCAAAATGTAGTGCTCTGATTTCAACAGATTGACCACCCGTGAATCCTTGTTAAGCGAATTAAGGGCTCCATCCACAAGTCCCACATGCCTAGCGGAATCGCTCCCTTTTAGCTCCTCCTTCAATGCCTCCAGCTTCTTCTGCAAAAGCCTGATGAGGGGAATGACCTGACTCAGGCTGGCAGTGTCTGAACTGACTTCACGTGTGGCAAGTTCAAAAGGTTGCAGAACCTTGCACAACGTTGAAATCATTCTCCACTGCGCTTGAGACAGGTACATTCCACCTCCTATATCGTGCTCAATTGTATAGGCTTGAATGGCCTTTTGCTGCTCCTCCAACCTCTGAAGCATATATAGGGTTGAATTCCACCTCGTTACCACTTCTTGCTTCAGATGATGGCAGGGCAGGTTCAGGCGTTTTTGGTGGTGCTCCAGTCTTCTGTACGTGGTGCCTGTACGCCGAAAGTGTCCCGCAATTCTTCTGGCCACCGACAGCATCTCTTGCACGCCCCTGTCGTTTTTTTAAAAATTCTGCACCACCAAATTCAAGGTATGTGCAAAACATGGGACGTGCTGGAATTTGCCCATATTTAATGCACACACAATATTGCTGGCGTTGTCCGATGCCACAAATCCACAGGAGAGTCCAATTGGGGTAAGCCATTCCGCGATGATCTTCCTCAGTTGCCGTAAGAGGTTTTCAGCTGTTTGCGTATTCTGGAAACCGGTGATACAAAGCGTAGCCTGCCTAGGAAAGAGTTGGCGTTTGCGAGATGCTGCTACTGGTGCCGCCGCTGCTGTTCTTGCGGCGGGAGTCCATACATCTACCCAGTGGGCTGTCACAGTCATATAGTCCTGACCCTGCCCTGCTCCACTTGTCCACATGTCCGTGGTTAAGTGGACATTGGGTACAACTGCATTTTTTAGGACACTGGTGAGTCTTTTTCTGACGTCCGTGTACATTCTCGGTATCGCCTGCCTAGAGAAGTGGAACCTAGATGGTATTTGGTAACGGGGGCACACTACCTCAAGAAATTGTCTAGTTCCCTGTGAACTAACGGCGGATACCGGACGCACGTCTAACACCAACATAGTTGTCAAGGCCTCAGTTATCCGCTTTGCAACAGGATGACTGCTGTGATATTTCATCTTCCTCGCAAAGGACTGTTGGACAGTCAATTGCTTGGTGGAAGTAGTAAAAGTGGGCTTACGACTTCCCCTCTGGGATGACCATCGACTCCCAGCAGCAACAACAGCAGTGTTATGATTCCAGCACTCTGGTCTGAGGTGGTCGTATTGCAAGGACCGGAGCACTGGAACGGAATGCTGGGGAAGGGATCGGGAATAGAAAGTAGCCCCTGGCGCCCTAACTCCGTTGTCTCGCCCGTGTGGTCAGAAATCCCCTGCGAGACTATGGTTGCTTGAGCCCATGGCAGCCGCGTTTGAAGGGCGGATTATGTCTGCCCAACTCCGATGCCCCCTCAGGTCTTAATGGGAGACAAAGGGAAATCCGAGACAGGGTGATAACAAGGGGCCCTCTGACTAAACAACCAGGCCAGGGGCTACAAGCTAACTGACTAAACCTGAGGTATGTGCGGTAACCCGCCAGGGAAAAGGACAACCAAAATCCACTAGTCCGTACTCCTACCCAGCACCGCTGGATACCAGAGTGGATCTGTGGGAGCGGAATCCTCCGCAAAAGCTCCGGAACACAAATAATAAATGATAAATAATTAAGCGGCCCAAGCCGCAACACACGGCTACGCCGTGACTCACGAACACCACTGGATGTTCAAAGGTGCTCAGTCAGGACTCCAGGAACAGATGACGACTTCCGAGTACAGGACAACTGAGAACAGGAACGACCGGATACAGCAGGACTGGAAACACTTTCAGCAAACAGATTCAGCATTCAGGAAGCTATTACCGGCGTCTGTGAGAAGCCCAGGAAGTGTATTTAACAGGGAGTCCTCCAATCAGCTGTTTGGAGGCTGATTGGATTAAATGCCATACAGCTGCCAAGCTGCATGGCCAGGAAAACAGACATCTCATTATTTAAATTGAACCCAGCAACGGGGAACGCAGTCCGTAAGTGGCGTCCCCGTTGCTAGGGTCCGTGCGGCTCCGTGCGCCCGGTGTCTAGCGTTGCCAGGGAGCCGGCGGCCGTACGCGCACGGCGTCCCTGGTTGCTAGGCGCCGGGCCGCAGCGACGAGCGGACCCCGGCGCCTAACAGTACCCCCCCCTTGAGGAGGGGTCAAGAAACCCCTAAAGCCAGGTTTCCGAGGAAATTCCCGAAAAAATGCCCTCTTGAGCCTCGGGGCATGGAGATCCTTATCCAGGACCCAAGACCTTTCTTCTGGACCATAGCCTCTCCAGTGCACCAGAAAATAAAGCCGACCCCGGGACAATTTGGAATCGAGAACCTTCTCTACCAAGAACTCCTGATGACCCTGTACATCTACTGGTGATTTCCCCTGAGAGATCTTCCGAGGAAATCTACTGGATGAAACGTATGGTTTCAACAGGGAGCAATGGAACGTATTTCCGATCCGGAGAGCTCTTGGTAAACGTAACCGGAAAGCAACTGGATTGATTTTTTTAATAATATGAAATGGTCCAATAAATTTGGGGCCCAATCTAGCTGAGGTTTGTCGAAGTTTAATGTTACGAGTCGACAACCATACCCTATCTCCCACCTTAAAAGTGCAAGGCCGCCGGAGCCTGTCAGAAATGTTTTTCTCTCGAAATGCCTCTTTTCTGAGAGCAAGGTGCACTTTTCTCCAAATGAGTCTGAGATGAGAGGTTAAGGTTAGCGAGGAGACAGAGGAATGTTGAAAAAAAGAATTAGCTCTGGGGTGAAAACCAAAAACTGAAAAGAATGGAGACACATTAGTGGAGGAATGACAAGAATTGTTGTACGCAAACTCCGCCAAAGGAAGAAACTCGGACTAATCATTCTGGAGTTTGGCTGAGTACAAACGCAAATACTGTTTTAATGATTGATTAACTCGCTCGGTCTGCCCGTTGGATTGGGGATGGTAGCCGGACGTTAAAGACAATTTCATCTTTAATGAGGCACAAAAAGACTTCCAAAATTGTGCAATGAATTGTGGACCCCGATCAGAAACAATATCAGTGGGTAACCCATGAAGTCTGAAAACATGGCGGAGAAACAAAACTGCCAATCCCTGGGCAGATGGCAGTCGGGGAAGAGCAATGAAATGGGCCATCTTGCTAAAACGGTCCACTACCACCCATATGACTCGGAATCCGGCTGACAGAGGGAGGTCTACCACAAAATCCATGGAAATATGAGACCATGGCCTGAGAGGAACATTTAAGGGCATAAGTTGCCCGATAGGCAAGGAACGGGGAACTTTATGCTGTGCACAGACCTGACAAGAAAAAACAAACTCCTTAATGTCTTTAGAAAGACCAGGCCACCATACTGAGCGGGAGACTAATTCCAAAGTCTTAGAGATCCCCAGATGCCCGGCAACTTTGCTATCGTGAAACTCAGTCAAAACAGTAGCTCTCAAAAACTCAGGGACATAAAGACGACCAGCAGGAGTATTCCCAGGAGCTTGATGTTGAAGCTGCTTTAACTGGGTAAATAAATCTTGTGTGAGGCCTGCCCAAATGGCTGAAGACGGAAGTATGGGAGTAACAGGACTGTTATTATGAACTGGAAGAAAACTGCGTGACAGGGCATCCGCCTTGGTATTCTTGGAACCTGGCCTGAAGGTGAAAATAAACTTGAAACGAGTAAAGAATAAAGCCCAACGAGCCTGCCGGGCATTCAGCCGCTTAGCTGACTCGATGTAATGAAGATTTTTGTGGTCAGTCAATACTGAAATGGTATGTGTTGCTCCCTCAAGCCAATGCCTCCACTCCTCGAAAGCCCATTTAATAGCCAGTAACTCCCGGTTACCAACATCGTAGTTGGATTCAGCAGATGAGAATTTCCTGGACATAAAGGCACAAGGATGTAATTCTAGAGAGTCCGGATCCTTCTGGGATAGGATAGCCCCCACTCCAACCTCCGAGGCATCAACCTCAACAATGAAGGGCAATTCTGGGTTGGGATGTCTGAGGACTGGGGCTGAGACGAAAGCTTGTTTCAAGGCCTGAAAGGATAACTCAGCTTCACGTGACCAGTTGGTAGGATCCGCTCCCTTCTTAGTCAGTGCCACAATGGGAGCAACCAGGTCGGAAAAAGAATGAATAAATCTTCTATAATAATTCGCAAACCCTAAAAAGCGCTGAATTGCTTTTAAGTTGGTGGGTTGCGCCCAACTAAGGATGGCTTGGAGCTTCTTTGGTTCCATACAGAATCCCCGAGGGGAAATAATGTACCCTAAAAAGGATACCTCCGTGACATGAAACTCACACTTCTCCAGCTTGGCATATAGGTGATTTTCACGTAATTTTTGAAGAACCTGACGCACCTGGGTAACATGTTGTTCACTAGAGTCAGAATAGATCAGGATATCGTCTAAGTAAACGACCACGAATCTTCCAAGAAAATCACGGAGCACATCGTTAATGAGATCCTGGAAAACTGCCGGAGCGTTAGACAAGCCGAACGGCATCACCAGATACTCGTAGTGACCCGACTGAGTACTGAACGCCGTTTTCCACTCATCTCCCGACTTGATTCGGATGAGGTTATACGCTCCCCTCAGGTCAATCTTAGAAAAAATCACAGCCGAACGCAGCTGATCAAAGAGGACAGAAATCAGCGGCAGAGGGTAAGTATTTTTAACTGAGATCTTATTCAGGGCTCTAAAGTCGATGCAAGGTCTGAGTGATCCATCTTTCTTCTCCACAAAGAAGAAGCCTGCACTTAAAGGGGATTTAGATGGCCTAATAAATCCTTTCCCTAGGCTCTCCTTAACATACTCATTCATGGCCGCAGTTTCTGGTCCGGACAATGCATATAACCTTCCCTTTGGCAATGTGGCACCAGGAATTAGCTCAATAGCACAATCATAAGGCCGATGGGGAGGCAGAATGTCCGCATTGCCCTTGGAAAATACATCAACAAAGTCCTGGTATTCCACGGGAATGGGTTCGGGAATGGCAGCAGCTATTCTGACGGGAAACGTAATACATTCCTTATTACAGATGGTACCCCATTGTGAGATCTCCCCCGACTGCCAATCAATGATGGGATTATGAAAGGCCAGCCAAGGGTGACCCAGAACCACTGGAACTGCTGGGCAATGGGTAAGGAAAAACTCAATCTTTTCGGAATGAAGAGCTCCTACCGTAAGTAGTACAGGGGGTGTACAGAGGGAAATAACCCCATTGGACAAGGGACTCCCGTCTAAACCATGCATGGTGACACACCTACCCAAGTTTAACTGAGGAATACCTAAGGCCTTGGCCCACGTTAAGTCCATAAAGTTCCCTGCAGCTCCACTGTCAACAAAAGCCGACACCGAAGAACTGAGGCTGCCAAAGGAAACTTTAGCTGGGACTAACAGGGAGTTATTCGAGGAGATAAGCTGCAGACCAAAGTGAACCCCCTCACAATTCACTTGGTCGAGGCGTTTCCCGACTTGTTCGGACAATTACGGGCAAAATGTCCCTTACCCCCACAGTACAAACAAAGACCAGAGTTTTGCCTTCTGGCTCTTTCTTCTGGAGACAGCCTGGAGAGACCCATCTGCATGGGCTCCTCTATGTCCTCAGGAATGGAAAATACACACGGAGTAGATCTGACAGGTGCTCCTTTTTCAGCCCTCCGCTCTCTGAGACGACGATCAATCTTAATAGAAAGCTCCATGAGTTTATCGAGAGTCTCAGGAGCGGGATACTGAAGGAGACTGTCTTTTATAGACTCAGATAAGCCGAGGCGAAACTGACTGCGCAGGGCTGGGTCATTCCAGCCACAGTCGTTCGACCAACGGCGAAACTCTGTACAATAAACCTCTGCAGGATTTCTACCTTGTCTGAGAGCGCGTAACTGACTCTCGGCAGATGCCTCTCTATCAGGGTCATCATACAAAAGCCCTAAAGACCCCAGAAAGGCGTCTACAGACAACAATGCCGGATCCTCTGCTTTTAAACCAAAAGCCCAGGTCTGGGGATCCCCCTGGAGCAAAGAAATAATAATTCCGACCCGCTGAGATTCAGTACCTGAGGAGATAGGTCTTAAACGAAAATAAAGTTTACAGGACTCTTTAAAATTAAAAAACTGCTTCCTATCACCAGAAAAACGGTCAGGCAAGTGCATTTTCGGTTCAGGAACTACCCTCGGGGAAGTTCGTAAAAGATCTTCCTGCGACTTCACCCGAAGGGAAAGATCCTGAACCATTTGAGTAAGTTCTTGAATCTGGCTAACTAGAAGCTGGCCAGGATTTGGCCCTAAACCAGTGGGATTCATGAGGCCGACAAACCTTACAAAACTGAATAAGGGAAAAAATCAAACCCTGTTTAATTTTAAGTTTTGGTGTGGCCGGTAATAATGTTATGATTCCAGCACTCTGGTCTGAGGTGGTCGTATTGCAAGGACCGGAGCACTGGAACGGAATGCTGGGGAAGGGATCGGGAATAGAAAGTAGCCCCTGGCGCCCTAACTCCGTTGTCTCGCCCGTGTGGTCAGAAATCCCCTGCGAGACTATGGTTGCTTGAGCCCATGGCAGCCGCGTTTGAAGGGCGGATTATGTCTGCCCAACTCCGATGCCCCCTCGGGTCTTAATGGGAGACAAAGGGAAATCCGAGACAGGGTGATAACAAGGGGCCCTCTGACTAAACAACCAGGCCAGGGGCTACAAGCTAACTGACTAAACCTGAGGTATGTGCGGTAACCCGCCAGGGAAAAGGACAACCAAAATCCACTAGTCCGTACTCCTACCCAGCACCGCTGGATACCAGAGTGGATCTGTGGGAGCGGAATCCTCCGCAAAAGCTCCGGAACACAAATAATAAATGATAAATAATTAAGCGGCCCAAGCCGCAACACACGGCTACGCCGTGACTCACGAACACCACTGGATGTTCAAAGGTGCTCAGTCAGGACTCCAGGAACAGATGACGACTTCCGAGTACAGGACAACTGAGAACAGGAACGACCGGATACAGCAGGACTGGAAACACTTTCAGCAAACAGATTCAGCATTCAGGAAGCTATTACCGGCGTCTGTGAGAAGCCCAGGAAGTGTATTTAACAGGGAGTCCTCCAATCAGCTGTTTGGAGGCTGATTGGATTAAATGCCATACAGCTGCCAAGCTGCATGGCCAGGAAAACAGACATCTCATTATTTAAATTGAACCCAGCAACGGGGAACGCAGTCCGTAAGTGGCGTCCCCGTTGCTAGGGTCCGTGCGGCTCCGTGCGCCCGGCGTCTAGCGTTGCCAGGGAGCCGGCGGCTGTACGCGCACGGCGTCCCTGGTTGCTAGGCGCCGGGCCGCAGCGACGAGCGGACCCCGGCGCCTAACAAGCAGCGCCAGCAGCAGTAGGCGTTACACGCAAGGATGCATCGGAGGAATCCCAGGCAGGAGAGGACTCGTCAGAATTGCCAGTGACATGGCCTGCAGGACTATTGGCATTCCTGGGGAAGGAGGAAATTGACACTGAGGGAGTTGGTGGGGTGGTTTGCGTGAGCTTGGTTACAAGAGGAAGGGATTTACTGGTCAGTGGACTGCTTCCGCTGTCGCCCAAAGTTTTTGAACTTGTCACTGACTTATTATGAATGCGCTGCAGGTGACGTATAAGGGAGGATGTTCCGAGGTGGTTAACGTCCTTACCCCTACTTATTACAGCTTGACAAAGGCAACACACGGCTTGACAAATGTTGTCCGCATTTCTGTTGAAATACTTCCACACCGAAGAGCTGATTTGTTTGGTATTTTCACCAGGCATGTCAACGGCCATATTCCTCCCACGGACAACAGGTGTCTCCCCGGGTGCCTGACTTAAACAAACCACCTCACCATCAGAATCCTCCTTGTCAATTTCCTCCCCAGCGCCAGCAACACCCATATCCTCCTCATCCTGGTGTACTTCAACACTGACATCTTCAATCTGACTATCAGGAACTGGACTGCGGGTGCTCCTTCCAGCACTTGCAGGGGGCGTGCAAATGGTGGAAGGCGCATGCTCTTCACGTCCAGTGTTGGGAAGGTCAGGCATCGCAACCGACACAATTGGACTCTCCTTGTGGATTTGGGATTTCGAAGAACGCACAGTTCTTTGCGGTGCTTTTGCCAGCTTGAGTCTTTTCATTTTTCTAGCGAGAGGCTGAGTGCTTCCATCCTCATGTGAAGCTGAACCACTAGCCATGAACATAGGCCAGGGCCTCAGCCGTTCCTTGACACTCGGTATGGTAAATGGCATATTGGCAAGTTTACGCTTCTCCGACGACAATTTTATTTTAGATTTTGGAGTCCTTTTTTTACTGATATTTGGTGTTTTGGATTTTACATGCTCTGTACTATGACATTGGGCATCGGCCTTGGCAGACGACGTTGCTGGCATTTCATCGTCTCGGCCATGACTAGTGGCAGCAGCTTCAGCACGAGGTGGAAGTGGATCTTGATCTTTCCCTAATTTTGGAACCTCAACATTTTTGTTCTCCATATTTTAATAGGCACAACTAAAAGGCACCTCAGGTAAACAATGGTGATGGATGGATACTAGTATACTTATGGATGGACGAGCGACTGCCGACACAGAGGTAGCTACAGCCGTGGACTACCGTACTGTGTCTGCTGCTAATATAGACTGGATGATAATGAGATGAAATTAATATATATATATATATATAATATCACTAGTACTGCAGCCGGACAGGTATATATATTTATTATGTAATGACTGATGACGGACCTGCTGGACACTGTCAGCTCAGCAGCACCGCAGACTGCTACAGTAAGCTACTATAGTAGTATGTATCAAGAAGAAAGAAAGAAAAAAAAAACCACGGGTAGGTGGTATACAATTATGGATGGACGAGCGACTGCCGACACAGAGGTAGCTACAGCCGTGGACTACCGTACTGTGTCTGCTGCTAATATAGACTGGATGATAATGAGATGAAATTAATATATATATATATAATATCACTAGTACTGCAGCCGGACAGGTATATATATTTATTATGTAATGACTGATGACGGACCTGCTGGACACTGTCAGCTCAGCAGCACCGCAGACTGCTACAGTAAGCTACTATAGTAGTATGTATCAAGAAGAAATAAAAAAAAAAAAAACACGGGTAGGTGGTATACAATTATGGATGGACGAGCGACTGCCGACACAGAGGTAGCTACAGCCGTGGACTACCGTACTGTGTCTGCTGCTAATATAGACTGGATGATAATGAGATGAAATTAATATATATATATATAAAATCACTAGTACTGCAGCCGGATAGGTATATATATTTATTATGTAATGACTGATGACGGACCTGCTGGACACTGTCAGCTCAGCAGCACCGCAGACTGCTACAGTAAGCTACTATAGTAGTATGTATCAAGAAGAAAGAAAAGAAAAAAAACCACGGGTAGGTGGTATACAATTATGGATGGACGAGCGACTGCCGACACAGAGGTAGCTACAGCCGTGGACTACCGTACTGTGTCTGCTGCTAATATAGACTGGATGATAATGAGATGAAATTTATATATATATATATATAATATCACTAGTACTGCAGCCGGACAGGTATATATATTTATTATGTAATGACTGATGACGGACCTGCTGGACACTGTCAGCTCAGCAGCACCGCAGACTGCTACAGTAAGCTACTATAGTAGTATGTATCAAGAAGAAAGAAAAAAAAAAAACACGGGTAGGTGGTATACAATTATATATATATTATATACAATTATATATATATATATATATCAACCCCTGCATTCCATACAGCGGCACTCGGAGTCTTGAAGTAGATGTATAAAAAGTGCTTTTAATGTATCATAACATCAATATGATACATTAAAAGCACTTTTTATACATCTACTTCAAGACTCCGAGTGCCGCTGTATGGAATGCAGGGGTTGATAACAATGAATGTCCAGATGGCACCGGAGCACAGTAATACCAGCTAGGTGAGTGCCGATCCGTTTGCAGATACTATATATATATATATATTAAACTGGTGGTGATTAATTAAACTGGTGGTCAGGTCACTGGTCACACTATCAGCAACTTGCAAGTAGTACTCCTAAGCAGACAATCACAATATATACTGGTGGTCAGTGTGGTCACAATGGCAGTGTGGCACTCTGGCAGCAAAAGTGTGCACTGTACGTTAAAATATGTACTCCTGCTCTCAGACTCTAACTGCTCCCCACTGTCTCCCCCACAAGTCAGATATACAGTCACACTATCACTTCAGCAAGTAGTAGTACTCCTCCTAATGCTCCCCAAAATTACTAAAGTAAATACTGTGTCTCTCTCTACTCTAGTCTCACTCTCTTCTCTATAAACGGAGAGGACGCCAGCCACGTCCTCTCCCTATCAATCTCAATGCACGTGTGAAAATGGCGGCGACGCGCGGCTCCTTATATAGAATCCGAGTCTCGCGATAGAATCCGAGCCTCGCGAGAATCCGACAGCGGGATGATGACGTTCGGGCGCGCTCGGGTTAACCGAGCAAGGCGGGAAGATCCGAGTCGCTCGGCCCCGTGTAAAAAAACCTGAAGTTCGGGCGGGTTCGGATTCCGAGGAACCGAACCCGCTCATCTCTACTGAAGACTCCGGTCTTCATTAAGGTAGCGCACAGCACTGCAGCTGTGCGCCATTGCTCCCCATGCACACCACATACTCCGGTCACTGATGGGTGCAGGGCGCTGGGGGGGGGCGCCCTGGGCTGCAATTAGATTACCTTAAAAATTGCAAAAAACACATAATATAGTCTAATAAACTATATATGTGTAAAAATCCCCTGCCATAAGATTAATAAAAGAGCGGGAGAAGTCCGCCGTGAAAGGGGCGGGGCTATCTCCCTCAGCACACTGGCGCCATTTTCTCTTCACAGTTTCGCTGGAAGACAGCTCCCCAGGCTCTCCCCTGCAGTTTCCAGGCTCAAAGGGTTAAAAAGAGAGGGGGGGCACTAAATTTAGGCGCAATACTGTGTATTATAGCTGCTATAGGGAAAAATCACTTTCTGTAATAGTGTAAATCCCTAATTATATAGCGCTGTGGTGTGTGCTGGCATACTCTCTCTCTGTCTCCCCAAAGGACAAAGGGGAGAGAAGCAAACCTACCTGATTGCAGCTAGCTTGTGCTTCTAAGGCTACTGGACACCATTAGCTCCAGAGGGATCGAACACAGGGCCCGACCTCGATCGTCCGTTCCCGGCGCCGCGCTGCCGTCCCCCTTGCAGAGCCAGAAGACTGAAGAACCAGGAGAAAATCGGCGGCTGAAGACTCCGGTCTTCAATAAGGTAGCGCACAGCACTGCAGCTGTGCGCCATTGCTCCCACAGCACACCACACGCTCTGGTCACTGGTGGGTGCAGGGCGCTGGGGGGGGGGGGGGGCGCCCTGGGCTGCAATAAGTATACCTTTTGGCAAATGTGCACATAATACAGTTATCTCCTATATATTTGCCCAGATCTGTGACTTTGTGACTCATTTGCTAACGCTGGGCGGAGTCACAACGCTGGGCGGAGTCAAGTCACAGATCTGCCCGGATATATAGGAGAAGCATAGGAGAAAATAGGAAAACACTGGGCAAATATTTAGGAGAAGCATAGGAGAACAGATAACAGTACATGGTGATAACAGTACATACATGTGCGCAGGAGAGACAACAGCAGCAGGTTAAAGCTCCGTACAAGCACCGCCCCCAGCCGCCAGCTATTGGACACACGGATGAAGGGTGCGCTGTGATTGGCCGCCAGTGCAACAAGCACCTGCATCCCCGTTTACACAGGGAGACCGGACACTACAATGCCAGGAGCCCAAGAGTCCAGTAAGATGCCTGTGCGCGCCGTCCCCTGACAGTGAGCCCCGCTTCGTACCCGCCCTCACCCCCGCGACGGAGATAGCAGCAGCAACGGCGGTGCTGCGTGACACTCGCGGCACAATCACAGCGCTCCGCCGCCATCTGCTCAGCGTGCTACAGAGCAATGCACAGCAGCAGTCCCCCTCGCTGGCCTGTAAACCCTGTACGCCCAGAGAGACCCCGGCTCCCGCACACCTGCTGCAGAAGAGACGGTGAGGCCCCTGACTTTCGCAGATCCCATCCACGCCTTCTTCTGGTGCAGCAGGTTCCCCGTCAGAGCCCCCCACTCCTGCATCCGAAGAGCGGGAGGAGGAGCGGTGTGGGCCTGGGGTGAAGAAAACAAAGCAGCAGCAGAGGAGGTGGAGGTGTCACACAGGCCCTTCCCACCAGTCACGCAGCACCCCCCCTGCCAAAGAGAGGGAGTGGGGGATGCTGCGGCTTACTGCCAGGTCGTCTGGGGGCTGAGGATGTCCTCCCCTCGCTTCTCAGGGCACACATTGCAGCACTGGGAGCAGGGAGGGTCACACCTTCTATGTAGCTTCCTCCATGTTTGGTGCCATTCTGCTGTGGACAATGGTGGTGCCTGGTCACTTGGGCTGCGGGAGGCCTCCACAGGGCATCTAATTCGCACTCGCCCATCCGCAGCACCCCCACACACCCCTCCCCCACCCGCTACACCCCCGCAACTGCACCTCCCCCACCTGCAGCGCCCACGGATCCCCTTCCCCATCCGCGGCACCCCCGCACGCGACTCTCCCCCCACCCGTGCCACCCCTGCAACCGCCCCTCCCCCACCTGCAGCTCTCCCTGACCCCCTTCCCCAGCCGCTGCACCCGCCCCTCCCCCTACCACGGCAACCACCTGCAGCGCCCCCGGACCCCATTCGCGGCACTCCCTTCCCCACCCGCGACTGTTCCGGACCCACTACCCCACCCACAGCACCCCCTTTTCCACCACCCAAGGCACCTCGGGACCCCCTCCCCCACTCGCCGCACCTGCCCCTCCGCCACCCGCAGCGTATCTGGAACCCCTGCCCCATCCACAAACATCCATACACCTGCCCCTCCCCCGCCCGTGGCACCCACAGTGCCACCCCTGCAACCGCCCCTCCCCCACCTGCAGCTCTCCCTGACCCCCTTCCCCAGCCGCCGCACCCACCCCTCCCCCTACCACGGCACCTGCGCACCCGCCCCTCAACCACCTGCAGCGCCCCCGGACCCCATTCGCGGCACTCCCTTCCCCACCCGCGACTGTTCCGGACCCACTACCCCACCCACAGCACCACCTTCTCCACCACCCACGGCACCTCGGGACCCCCTCCCCCACCCGCAGCACCTGCCCCTCCCCCACCCGCAGCGTATCCAGAACCCCTGCCCCATCCACAAACATCCCCGCACCTGCTCCTCCCCCGCCCGTGGCACCCACAGCGCATCTGAAACCCCTCACCCATCCACAGCACCCACTCCCCCACCCCCTCCCCGTCCCAAGGGGCTACGTCCCCTTCATCTGACGCCCTTTCATTGTGCAATATTTAACCACTTTCAAAAGTAGGAATGCAGGTAATACTCCATATAATACAAATATTGCATGCAAGCAACGCGTGCAGGGGTTAATGGGGCGTAGCCCCTTGCGACGGTGTGAAGAGCGCCCGTAAGGCGCGATGAAGCACCTAGTAAACTGTATATGTGCCTAATCCCCCGCCATTAACATTATTAAAAAAGCGGGAGAAGCCCGCCGCGGAGGGGGCGGGGCTATCTCCCTCAGCACACCGGCGCCATTTTCTCTTCACAGCTCCGCTGGAAGGACGCTCCCCAGGCTCTCCCCTGCAGTATACACTACAAGAAGGGTAAAAAAGAGAGGGGGGGCACATAAATTTAGGCGCAAAAGGTGATATAAGCAGCTATTGGGGGAAAATTCACTTTGTGTTAGTGTAAATCCCTCTGTTATATAGCGCTCTGGTGTGTGCTGGCATACTCTCTCTCTGTCTCCCCAAAGGACTTTGTGGGGTCCTGTCCTCAGTCAGAGCATTCCCTGTGTGTGTGATGTGTGTCGGTACGGCTGTGTCGACATGTTTGATGAGGACGCTTACGTGGAGGCGGGGCAAGAGCCGATAAGTGTGATGTCGCCCCCTGCGGGGCCGACACCAGAGTGGATGGATATGTGGAAGGTATTAACCGACAGTGTCAACTCCTTGCATAAAAGGTTCGATGACGTAACAGCTTTGGGACAGCCGGCATCTCAGCCCGCGCCTGCCCAGGCGTCTCAGAGGCCATCAGGGGCTCAAAAACGCCCGCTACCTCAGATGGCAGACACAGATGTCGACACGGAGTCTGACTCCAGTGTAGACGAGGATGAGACAAATGTACAGTCCACAAGGGCCATCCGATGCATGATTACGGCAATGAAAAATATGTTGCACATTTCTGTCATTAACCCGGTTAATGGGTATTATGTTTGGGGAGAAAAAGCAGCCAGTGACTTTTCCCCCATCTGATGAGTTAAATGAATTGTGTGTAGAAGCGTGGTGTTCCCCAGATAAGAAATTAGTGATTTCTAAGAGGTTACTAATGGCGTACCCTTTCCCGCCAACGGACAGGTTACGTTGGGAAACTTCCCCTAGGGTGGACAAGGCGCTCACACGCTTATCAAAAAAGGTGGCACTGCCGTCTCAGGATACGGCCGCCTTAAAGGAGCCTGCAGATAGAAAGCAGGAGGCTATCCTGAAGTCTGTGTATACACACTCAGGTACTATACTGAGACCTGCAATTGCTTCAGCATGGATGTGTAGTGCTGCAGCTGCTTGGTCTGATACCCTGTCAGATAACATTGATTCCCTTGACAGGGATACTATTTTGCTAACCATAGAGCATATTAAAGACGTCGTCTTATATATGAGGGATGCACAGAGGGACATTTGCCGGCTGGCATCTAGAATTAATGCAATGTCCATTTCTGCCAGGAGAGTATTATGGACTCGGCAGTGGACAGGTGATGCTGATTCTAAAAGGCACATGGAGGTTTTGCCTTATAAGGGTGAGGAATTGTTTGGGGACGGTCTCTCGGACCTCGTATCCACAGCAACAGCTGGGAAGTCGACTTTTTTTACCTCAGGTTCCCTCACAGCCTAAGAAAGCACCGTATTATCAAGTACAGTCCTTTCGGCCTCAGAAAGGCAAGCGGGTCAGAGGCGCGTCCTTTCTGCCCAGAGGCAGGGGTAGAGGGAAAAAGCTGCACCAGACAGCCAGTTCCCAGGAACAAAAATCCTCCCCTGCTTCCACTAAGTCCACCGCATGACGCTGGGGCTCCACAGGTGGAGCCAGGTGCGGTGGGGGCGCGTCTCCGGAACTTCAGCGACCAGTGGGTTCGCTCACAGGTGGATCTCTGAGTTATACAAGTGGTATCTCAGGGATACAAGCTGGAGTTCGAGGCGTCTCCCCCTCACCGTTACCTCAAATCAGCCTTGCCAGCTGCTCCCAAGGAAAGGGAGGTAGTACTGGCGGCAATTCACAAGCTGTACCTTCAGCAGGTGATAATCAAAGTTCCCCTCCTTCAACAGGGACGGGGTTACTATTCCACAATGTTTGTGGTACCGAAACCAGACGGTTCGGTGAGACCCATTCTAAATTTGAAATCCTTGAACATTTATATAAGGAAGTTCAAGTTCAAAATGGAATCGCTCAGGGCGGTTATTGCAAGCCTGGAAGAGGGGGATTTTATGGTCGAACTGGACATCAAGGATGCTTACCTACATGTCCCCATTTACCCACCGCACCAGGAGTACCTCAGGTTTGTGGTACAGGACTGTCATTACCAATTCCAGACGTTGCCGTTTGGTCTGTCCACGGCACCGAGGGTATTTACCAAGGTAATGGCCGAAATGATGATACTCCTTTGAAAGAAGGGAGGTATAATTATCCCGTACTTGGACGATCTACTTATAAAGGCAAGGTCCAAGGAGCAGTTGTTAGTCGGAGTAGCACTATCTCGGGAAGTGCTACAACAGCACGGCTGGATTCTGAATATCCCAAAGTCGCAGCTGATTCCTACGACGCGTCTGCTGTTCTTGGGCATGATTCTGGACACAAAACAGAAGAAGGTGTTTCTCCCGGAGGAGAAGGCCCAGGAATTGCCATCTCTGGCACCCTGTCCCCGAGGGCCAGGGTGTCTCTGCTGTGGTGGCTGCAGAGTGCTCATCTTCTCGAGGGCCGCAGATTCGGCATTCAGGACTGGGTCCTGGTGACCACGGATGCAAGCCTCCGAGGTTGGGGGGCAGTCACTCAGGGAAGAAACTTCCAAGGACAGTGGTCGAGTCAGGAGACTTCCCTACACATAAATATTCTGGAACTAAGGGCCATTTACAATGCCCAAAGTCAAGCAAAACCCCTGCTTCAAAACCAACCGGTGCTGATTCAGTCAGACAACATCACGGCGGTCGCCCATGTAAACCGACAGGGCGGCACAAGAAGCAGGATGGCGATGGCAGAAGCCACAAGGATTCTTCGATGGGCGGAGAATCACGTGCTAGCACTGTCAGCGGTGTTCATTCCGGGAGTGGACAACTGGGAAGCAGACTTCCTCAGCAGGCACGACCTCCACCCGGGAGAGTGGGGACTTCATCCAGAAGTCTTCAAGCTGATTGTAAATCGTTGGGAAAGGCCACAGGTGGACATGATGGCGTCCCGCCTAAACAAAAAGCTAAAAAGATATTGCGCCAGGTCAAGGGACCCTCAGGCGATAGCTGTGGACGCTCTAGTGACACCGTGGGTGTACCAGTCGGTTTATGTGTTCCCTCCTCTTCCTCTCATACCAAAGGTGCTGAGGATAATAAGAAAGAGAGGAGTAAGAACTATACTCATCGTTCCGGATTGACCAAGAAGAACTTGGTACCCGGAACTACAAGAAATGATCTCAGAGGACCCTTGGCCTCTGCCGCTCCGACAGGACCTGCTACAGCAGGGGCCCTGTCTGTTCCAAGACTTACCGCGGCTGCGTTGACGGCATGGCGGTTGAACGCCGGATCCTAATGGAAAAGGGCATTCCAGATGAAGTCATTCCTACGCTGATAAAAGCTAGGAAGGATGTGACAGCAAAACATTATCACCGCATATGGCGAAAATATGTTGCTTGGTGTGAGGCCAAGAAGGCCCTGTCAAAGTCAAAAATATTACATAGAGAGAACATACAAACTGCACACATTTAAGTCGCTATACTTGCAAATATGCGCAGCGAGCACAGCAATATATGGTAACACACGCGTTTACACGGACATGGCACAGAGATGGATTCGACACTTATTTCATACAGTACATAATTATAATATCAAGCACCAGACATCATGGAGATTTAAAATTAGCTAATGAATTAATGTCATGAATGTGTATTATTTGAACAGAACCAGATATACCCGTCATGTTTAATATTGAAACAAGCAGATTGGTGTGTAGATTAATTTGATACTTGTTGTGAAGTTGTGGGACATTGCAGCGGATAGATATGATTATATGTATAAAAGCTAAAAAATCACTTTGTTAGAACAATGCAGTGAACAGGGAACTGAAGACAACCCTTTTGGTAGTTTTAGGGCTGAACCTGATCAGCATATACAAAGCAAGAGAGACCCCTCCCCCAGGAACTAGTCACACAGGAATGTAGTTCCTGGCTAGAGAAGAGGTCAGGGTTCAGTCGCTTATGGCCTCAGAGGACAGATGTACTGTAGCTACACTCAGAACAAAGCTCTCAGAAGCATGGCTGGATCATCACCAGGCACCTTACAAAGGCTAAGTATCATAATCTCAATATCACATGGCTGATTGGCATAGAATAGTTTAAATATGTGTTTGAGGTAGAGTAGTTGTGAAGTGATTGGTATAGAGTAGTTAGTGGAGATACAAATGGCTTAAGGTTAATGAGGCTTGTGCAGTTGTGTGATTGTTATGTGTTGGTGATGATACTCTATGAAATCTGTAATGAATTGGAACAGTAGACAATCTGTAGCATAGCATCTCTGGTATAATTTTGTGGATGGTGATTTATAACAGATTGTAGTGGTTTTATATAGAGTGCATCTTGCTGAAATATAGCATGTGTTTGTAGGAATGGCAGGATGATATGTGTGGTTACATTGTGATCAGGTGTAGAAGATGGCTGCTGCTGGGTGTTTTCCTCTCCCCCTTTCAACCATGTGTTGCAGTCTTTGGAATAATGGGAGGTTTTTCCCAAAATGGAGTCTAGCTTCTGCCCCATGCGGCATTGTAGGGACAATTGTGTTGCTGGGTGTTGTGTATATAGGGACAGGCAGCCTGGGTAAGCTCAAGTATTTTCTCCACAAAGATTCTCAGCATTGACTAACTGCGCAGCGATTGTTCCTCACATGTGTAAGATTCTCTGCAGCCATATAACCATATTGTCTTATTGTTATTGTTAGCCATTCTCTCTCCCCCTCTCTCTCCCCCTTAAACGTACTTGTGTCTTTATTGTATTATATGTTAGTTACTTGGTTAGATATTCTATGTTATTTTGGTAGTGTATAGCTTGTATTGTATTATTCTTTTTGAACGTTCATTCTCTCACTAAAGGCGTTAGAACCTTAGACCGGTATTTGATTGATTATTATAAATGCATAAAGGTTCTCAGAGCGTCATAGTCGCTCATACAGCTTTTAAGCTAACAAGGTTACACTGCATTACATCTACACATTATCACTGCACAAATGTTTACAGTATAAGTACATTCCTTAAGGTATAGTTAAGGGCGTACCCTTGCGGTACTTTTTGCGCCAATTGCGTACTGTGTTCTTTAACCTTTAACGTGTTTTTAATAGGACAAATATTATAGACATTGTCAGCCCCAACAGAGGAATTTCAGCTGGGTCGATTTCTGCACTTCCTACAGTCAGGAGTGACTATGGGCCTAAAATTGGGATCCATTAAAGTCCAGATTTCGGCCCTGTCTATTTTCTTTCAAAAAGAACTGGCTTCACTGCCTGAAGTTCAGACGTTTATTAAGGGAGTGCTGCATATTCAGCCCCCTTTTGTGCCTCCAGTGGCACCTTGGGATCTCAACGTTGTGTTGGATTTCCTAGAATCACATTGGTTTGAGCCACTTCAGACCGTGGAGTTGAAGTATCTCACGTGGAAGGTAGTCATGCTGTTGGCCTTGGCCTCAGCTAGGCGTGTGTCAGAATTGGCGGCTTTGTCCTGTAAAAGCCCATATCTGATTTTCTCTGACGTCCTAGTGGATGCTGGGAACTCCGTAAGGACCATGGGGAATAGACGGGCTCCGCAGGAGACTGGGCACTCTAAAAGAAAGATTAGGTACTATCTGGTGTGCACTGGCTCCTCCCTCTATGCCCCTCCCCCTCCTCCAGACCTCAGTTAGAATCTGTGCCCGGCTCGAGCTGGTTGCACACTAGGGGCTCTCCTAAGCTCTTAGTAAAGAAAGTATTTGTTAGGTTTTTTATTTTCAGTGAGATCTGCTGGCAACAGACTCACTGCTACGAGGGACTTAGGGGAGAGAAGCGAACCTACCTGCTTGCAGCTAGCTTGGGCTTCTAGGCTACTGGATACCATTAGCTCCAGAGGGATCGAACACAGGCCCAGCCTCGGTCGTCCGGTCCCGGAGCCGCGCCGCCGTCCCCCTTGCAGAGCCAGAAGACTGAAGATTCCGAGGAGAAAATCGGCGGCTGAAGACTCCGGTCTTCATTAAGGTAGCGCACAGCACTGCAGCTGTGCGCCATTGCTCCCCATGCACACCACATACTCCGGTCACTGATGGGTGCAGGGCGTTGGGGGGGGGGGGGGGCGCCCTGGGCTGCAATTAGATTACCTTAAAAATGGCAAAAAAACACATAATATAGTCTAATAAACTATATATGTGTAAAAATCCCCTGCCATAAGATTAATAAAAGAGCGGGAGAAGTCCGCCGTGAAAGGGGCGGGGCTATCTCCCTCAGCACACTGGCGCCATTTTCTCTTCACAGTTCCGCTGGAAGACAGCTCCCTAGGCTCTCCCCTGCAGTTTCCAGGCTCAAAGGGTTAAAAAGAGAGGGGGGGCACTAAATTTAAGCGCAATACTGTGTATTATAGCTTCTATAGGGAAAAATCACTTTCTGTAATAGTGTAAATCCCTAATTATATAGCGCTGTGGTGTGTGCTGGCATACTCTCTCTCTGTCTCCCCAAAGGACTTTGTGGGGTCCTGTCCTCAGTCAGAGCATTCCCTGTGTGTGTGTGGTGTGTCGGTACGGCTGTGTCGACATGTTTGATGAGGACGCTTACGTGGAGGCGGGGCAAGAGCCGATAAGTGTGATGTCGCCCCCTGCGGGGTCGACACCAGAGTGGATGGATATGTGGAAGGTATTAACCGACAGTGTCAACTCCTTGCATAAAAGGTTCGATGACGTAACAGCTTTGGGACAGCCGGCATCTCAGCCCGCGCCTGCCCAGGAGTCTCAGAGGCCATCAGGGGCTCAAAAACGCCCGCTACCTCAGATGGCAGACACAGATGTCGACACGGAGTCTGACTCCAGTGTAGACGAGGATGAGACAAATGTACAGTCCACAAGGGCCATCCGATGCATGATTACGGTAATGAAAAATATGTTGCACATTTCTGTCATTAACCCGGTTACCACTAAAAAGGGTATTATGTTTGGGGAGAAAAAGCAGCCAGTGACTTTTCCCCCATCTGATGAGTTAAATGAATTGTGTGAAGAAGCGTGGTGTTCCCCAGATAAGAAATTAGTGATTTCTAAGAGGTTACTAATGGCGTACCCTTTCCCGCCAACGGACAGGTTACGTTGGTAAACTTCCCCTAGGGTGGACAAGGCGCTCACACGCTTATCAAAAAAGGTGGCACTGCCGTCTCAGGATACGGCCGCCTTAAAGGAACCTGCAGATAGAAAGCAGGAGGCTATCCTGAAGTCTGTGTATACACACTCAGGTACTATACTGAGACCTGCAATTGCTTCAGCATGGATGTGTAGTGCTGCAGCTGCTTGGTCTGATACCCTGTCAGATAACATTGATTCCCTTGACAGGGATACTATTTTGCTAACCATAGAGCATATTAAAGACGTCGTCTTATATATGAGGGATGCACAGAGGGACATTTGCCGGCTGGCATCTAGAATTAATGCAATGTCCATTTCTGCCAGGAGAGTATTATGGACTCGGCAGTGGACAGGTGATGCTGATTCTAAAAGGCACATGGAGGTTTTACCTTATAAGGGTGAGGAATTGTTTGGGGACGGTCTCTCGGACCTCGTATCCACAGCAACAGCTGGGAAGTCGACTTTTTTTACCTCAGGTTCCCTCACAGCCTAAGAAAGCACCGTATTATCAAGTACAGTCCTTTCGGCCTCAGAAAGGCAAGCGGGTCAGAGGCGCGTCCTTTCTGCCCAGAGGCAGGGGTAGAGGGAAAAAGCTGCACCAGACAGCCAGTTCCCAGGATCAAAAATCCTCCCCTGCTTCCACTAAGTCCACCGCATGACGCTGGGGCTCCACAGGTGGAGCCAGGTGCGGTGGGGGCGCATCTCCGGAACTTCAGCGACCAGTGGGTTCGCTCACAGGTGGATCTCTGGGTTCTACAAGTGGTATCTCAGGGATACAAGCTGGAGTTCGAGGCGTCTCCCCCTCGCCGTTACCTCAAAACAGCCTTGCCAGCTGCTCCCAAGGAAAGGGAGGTAGTACTGGCGGCAATTCACAAGCTATACCTTCAGCAGGTGATAATCAAAGTTCCCCTCCTTCAACAGGGACAGGGTTACTATTCCACAATGTTTGTGGTACCGAAACCAGACGGTTCGGAGAGACCCATTCTAAATTTGAAATCCTTGAACACTTATATAAGGAAGTTCAAGTTCAAAATGGAATCGCTCAGGGCGATTGTTGCAAGCCTGGAAGAGGGGGATTTTATGGTCGAACTGGACATCAAGGATGCTTACCTACATGTCCCCATTTACCCACCGCACCAGGAGTACCTCATGTTTGTGGTACAGGACTGTCATTACCAATTCCAGACGTTGCCGTTTGGTCTGTCCACGGCACCAAGGGTATTTACCAAGGTAATGGCCGAAATGATGATACTCCTTTGAAAGAAGGGAGGTATAATTATCCCGTACTTGGACGATCTCCTTATAAAGGCAAGGTCCAAGGAGCAGTTGTTAGTCGGAGTAGCACTATCTCGGGAAGTGCTACAACAGCACGGCTGGATTCTGAATATCCCAAAGTCGCAGCTGATTCCTACGACGCGTCTGCTGTTTTTGGGCGTGATTCTGGACACAGAACAGAAGAAGGTGTTTCTCCCGGAGGAGAAGGCCCAGGAATTGTCATCTCTGGCACCCTGTCCCCGAGGGCCAGGGTGTCTCTGCTGTGGTGGCTGCAGAGTGCTCATCTTCTCGAGGGCCGCAGATTCGGCATTCAGGACTGGGTCCTGGTGACCACGGATGCAAGCCTCCGAGGTTGGGGGGCAGTCACTCAGGGAAGAAACTTCCAAGGACAGTGGTCGAGTCAGGAGACTTCCCTACACATAAATATTCTGGAACTAAGGGCCATTTACAATGCCCTGAGTCAAGCAGAACCCCTGCTTCAAAACCAACCGGTGCTGATTCAGTCAGACAACATCACGGCGGTCGCCCATGTAAACCGACAGGGAGGCACAAGAAGCAGGATGGCGATGGCAGAAGCCACAAGGATTCTTCGATGGGCGGAGAATCACGTGCTAGCACTGTCAGCGGTGTTCATTCCGGGAGTGGACAACTGGGAAGCAGACTTCCTCAGCAGGCACGACCTCCACCCGGGAGAGTGGGGACTTCATCCAGAAGTCTTCAAGCTGATTGTAAATCGTTGGGAAAGGCCACAGGTGGACATGATGGCGTCCCACCTCAACAAAAAGCTAAAAAGATATTGCGCCAGGTCAAGGGACCCTCAGGCGATAGCTGTGGACGCTCTAGTGACACCGTGGGTGTACCAGTCGGTTTATGTGTTCCCTCCTCTTCCTCTCATACCAAAGGTGCTGAGGATAATAAGAAAGAGAGGAGTTTGAACTATACTCATCGTTCCGGATTGGCCAAGAAGAACTTGGTACCCGGAACTACAAGAAATGATCTCAGAGGACCCTTGGCCTCTGCCGCTCCGACAGGACCTGCTACAGCAGGGGCCCTGTCTGTTCCAAGACTTACCGCGGCTGCGTTGACGGCATGGCGGTTGAACGCCGGATCCTAATGGAAAAGGGCATTCCAGATGAAGTCATTCCTACGCTGATAAAAGCTAGGAAGGATGTGACAGCAAAACATTATCACCGCATATGGCGAAAATATGTTGCTTGGTGTGAGGCCAGGAAGGCCCCAACAGAGGAATTTCAGCTGGGTCGATTTCTGCACTTCCTACAGTCAGGAGTGACTATGGGCCTAAAATTGGGATCCATTAAAGTCCAGATTTCGGCCCTGTCTATTTTCTTTCAAAAAGAACTGGCTTCACTGCCTGAAGTTCAGACGTTTATTAAGGGAGTGCTGCATATTCAGCCCCCTTTTGTGCCTCCAGTGGCACCTTGGGATCTCAACGTTGTGTTGGATTTCCTAGAATCACATTGGTTTGAGCCACTTCAGACCGTGGAGTTGAAGTATCTCACGTGGAAGGTAGTCATGCTGTTGGCCTTGGCCTCATCTAGGCGTGTGTCAGAATTGGCGGCTTTGTCCTGTAAAAGCCCATATCTGATTTTCTCTGACGTCCTAGTGGATGCTGGGAACTCCGTAAGGACCATGGGGAATAGACGGGCTCCGCAGGAGACTGGGCACTCTAAAAGAAAGATTAGGTACTATCAGGTGTGCACTGGCTCCTCCCTCTATGCCCCTCCTCCAGACCTCAGTTAGAATCTGTGCCCGGCTCGAGCTGGTTGCACACTAGGGGCTCTCCTGAGCTCTTAGTAAAGAAAGTATTTGTTAGGTTTTTTATTTTCAGTGAGATCTGCTGGCAACAGACTCACTGCTACGAGGGACTTAGGGGAGAGAAGCGAACCTACCTGCTTGCAGCTAGCTTGGGCTTCTAGGCTACTGGACACCATTAGCTCCAGAGGGATCGAACACAGGCCCAGCCTCGGTCGTCCGGTCCCGGAGCCGCGCCGCCGTCCCCCTTGCAGAGCCAGAAGACGGAAGATTCCGAGGAGAAAATCGGCGGCTGAAGACTCCGGTCTTCATTAAGGTAGCGCACAGCACTGCAGCTGTGCGCCATTGCTCCCCATGCACACCACATACTCCGGTCACTGATGGGTGCAGGGCGCTGGGGGGGGGCAATTAGATTACCTTAAAAATGGCAAAAAACACATAATATAGTCTAATAAACTATATATGTGTAAAAATCCCCTGCCATAAGATTAATAAAAGAGCGGGAGAAGTCCGCCGTGAAAGGGGCGGGGCTATCTCCCTCAGCACACTGGCGCCATTTTCTCTTCACAGTTTCGCTGGAAGACAGCTCCCCAGGCTCTCCCCTGCAGTTTCCAGGCTCAAAGGGTTAAAAAGAGAGGGGGGGCACTAAATTTAGGCGCAATACTGTGTATTATAGCTGCTATAGGGAAAAATCACTTTCTGTAATAGTGTAAATCCCTAATTATATAGCGCTGTGGTGTGTGCTGGCATACTCTCTCTCTGTCTCCCCAAAGGACTTGGTGGGGTCCTGTCCTCAGTCAGAGCATTCCCTGTGTGTGTGCGGTGTGTCGGTACGGCTGTGTCGACATGTTTGATGAGGAGGCTTATGTGGAGGCGGAGCAGGTGCCGATAAATGTGATGTCACCCCCTGCGGGGTCGACACCAGAGTGGATGGATATGTGGAAGGTATTAACCGACAGTGTCAACTCCTTACATAAAAGGCTGGATGACGTAACAGCCGTGGGACAGCCGGCTTCTCAGCCCGCGCCTGCCCAGGCGTCTCAGAGGCCATCAGGGGCTCAAAAACGCCCGCTACCTCAGATGGCAGACACAGATGTCGACACGGAGTCTGACTCCAGTGTAGACGAGGATGAGACAAATGTACAGTCCACAAGGGCCATCCGATGCATGATTACGGCAATGAAAAATATGTTGCACATTTCTGTCATTAACCCGGTTACCACTAAAAAGGGTATTATGTTTGGGGAGAAAAAGCAACCAGTGGTTTTTCCCCCTTCAGATGAGTTAAATGAAGTGTGTGAAGAAGCGTGGGCTTCCCCTGATAAAAAAAACTAGTGATTTCTAAAAAGTTACTAATGGCGTACCCTTTCCCGCCAGAAGACATGGTACGTTGGGAGACATCCCCGAGGGTGGATAAAGCGCTCACACGCTTGTCAAAAAAGGTGGCACTACCGTCTCAGGATACGGCTGCCTTAAAGGAGCCTGCGGATAGAAAGCAGAAGGCTATCCTGAAGTCTGTATATACACACTCAGGTACTATACTGAGACCTGCTATTTCTTCAGCATGGGCGTGCAGTGCTGCAGCAGCGTGGTCTGATTCCCTATCTGATAATATTGATTCCCTTGACATGGACACTATATTGCTAACCATAGAGCATATTAAAGACGTAGTCTTATACATGAGAGATGCACAGAGGGATATTTGCCGGCTGGCATCTAGAATAAATGCAATGTCCATTTCTGCCAGGAGAGTATTATGGACTCGGCAGTGGACAGGTGATGCGGATTCTAAAAGGCACATGGAGGTTTTGCCTTTCAAGGGTGAGGAATTGTTGGGGATGGTCTCTCGGACCTCGTTTCCACAGCGACAGCTGGGAAGTCGACATTTTTACCCCAGGTTCCCTCACAGCCAAAGAAAGCACCGTATTATCAGGTACAGTCCTTTCGGCCCCAGAAAGGCAAGCGGTTTAAAGGCGCGTCCTTTCTGCCCAGAGGCAGGGGTAGAGGGAAAAAGCTGCACCATACAGCCAGTTCCCAAGAACAGAAATCCTCCCCTGCTTCCACTAAATCCACCGCATGACGCTGGGGCTCCACAGGTGGAGCCAGGTGCGGTGGGGGCGCATCTCCGGAACTTCAGCGACCAGTGGGTTCGCTCACAGGTGGATCTCTGGGTTCTACAAGTGGTATCTCAGGGATACAAGCTGGAGTTCGAGGCGTCTCCCCCTCGCCGTTACCTCAAATCAGCCTTGCCAGCTGCTCCCAAGGAAAGGGAGGTAGTACTGGCGGCAATTCACAAGCTATACCTTCAGCAGGTGATAATCAAAGTTCCCTTCCTTCAACAGGGACGGGGTTACTATTCCACAATGTTTGTGGTACCGAAACCAGACGGTTCGGAGAGACCCATTCTAAATTTGAAATCCTTGAACACTTATATAAGGAAGTTCAAGTTCAAAATGGAATCGCTCAGGGCGGTTATTGCAAGCCTGGAAGAAGGGGATTGCATGGTATCACTGGACATCAGGGATGCGTACCTGCATGTCCCCATTTACCCACCTCACCAGGTGTACCTCCGTTTTGTGGTACAAGACTGCCATTACCAATTCCAGACGTTGCCGTTTGGTCTGTCCACGGCACCGAGGGTATTTACCAAGGTAATGGCCGAAATGATGATACTCCTTCGAAAGAAGGGAGTTATAATTATCCCATACTTGGACGATCTCCTTATAAAGGCAAGGTCCAGGGAGCAGTTGTTGGTCGGAGTAGCACTATCTCAGGAAGTGCTACAACAGCACGGCTGGATTCTGAATATTCCAAAGTCGCAGCTGGTTCCTACGACACGTCTGCTGTTCCTGGGTATGATTCTGGACACAGAACAGAAGAAGGTGTTTCTCCCGGAGGAGAAGGCCAAGGAGTTGTCATCTCTGGTCAGAGACCTCCTGAAACCAAAACAGGTGTCGGTGCATCACTGCACGTGAGTCCTGGGAAAGATGGTAGCTTCTTACGAAGCAATTCCATTCGGAAGGTTCCATGCAAGGATCTTTCAGTGGGATCTGTTAGACAAGTGGTCCGGATCGCATCTTCAGATGCATCGGCTGATCACCCTGTCCCCGAGGGCCAGGGTGTCTCTGCTGTGGTGGCTGCAGAGTGCTCATCTTCTAGAGGGCCGCAGATTCGGCATACAGGACTGGGTCCTGGTGCCATGGATGCAAGCCTCCGAGGTTGGGGGGCAGTCACGCAGGGAAGAAACTTCCAAGGACAATGGTCAAGTCAGGAGGCTTCCCTACACATAAATATTCTGGAACTAAGGGCCATTTACAATGCCCTAAGTCAGGCAAGACCCCTGCTTCAAAACCAGCCGGTGCTGATTCAGTCAGACAACATCACGGCGGTCGCCCATGTAAACCGACAGAACGGCACAAGAAGCAGGATGGCGATGGCAGAAGCCACAAGGATTCTCCGATGGGCGGAAAATCACGTGATAGCACTGTCAGCAGTGTTCATTCCGGGAGTGGACAACTGGGAAGCAGACTTCCTCAGCAGGCACGACCTCCACCCGGGAGAGTGGGGACTTCATCCAGAAGTCTTCCAACTGCTTGTAAACTGTTGGGAAAGGCCACAGGTGGACATGATGGCGCCCCGCCTAAACAAAAAGCTAAAAAGATATTGCGCCAGGTCAAGGGACCCTCAGGCGAAAGCTGTGGACGCACTAATGACACCGTGGGTGTACCAGTCGGTTTATGTGTTCCCTCCTCTTCCTCTCATACCAAAGGTGCTGAGGATAATAAGAAAGAGAGGAGTAAGAACTATACTCATCGTTCCGGATTGGCCAAGAATGACTTGGTACCTGGAACTACAAGAAATGATCTCAGAGGACCCTTGGCCTCTGCCTCTCAGACTGGACCTGCTGCAGCAGGGGCCCTGTCTGTTCCAAGACTTACCGCGGCTGCGTTTGACGGCATGGCGGTTGAACTCCGGATCCTGATGGAAAAGGGCATTTCGGTTGAAGTCATTCCTACGCTGATAAAGCTAGGAAAGATGTGACAGCAAAGCATTATCACCGCATATGGCGAAAATATGTTGCTTGGTGTGAGGCTATGAAGGCCCCCACGGAAGAATTTCAGCTGGGTCGATTTCTGCACTTCCTACAGTCAGGAGTGACTATGGGCCTAAAATTGGGCTCCATTAAAGTCCAGATTTCGTCCCTGTCTATTTTCTTTCAAAAAGAACTGGCTTCACTGCCTGAAGTTCAGACGTTTGTTAAGGGAGTGCTGCATATTCAGGCCCCTTTTGTGCCCCAGTGGCACCTTGGGATCTCAACGTTGTGTTGGATTTCCTAAAATCACATTGGTTTGAGCCACTTCAGACCGTGGAATTAAAATATCTCACGTGGAAAGTGGTCATGCTTTTGGCCTTGGCTTCGGCTAGGCGGGTGTCAGAATTGGCGGCTTTGTCCTGTAAAAGCTCCTATCTGATCTTCCATATGGATAGAGCTGAATTGAGGATGCGTCCCCAATTCCTCCCTAAGGTGGTATCAGCGTTTCATTTGAACCAACCTATTGTGGTGCCTGCGGCTGCTCGGGACTTGGAGACCTCCAAGTTGCTGGACGTAGTCCGGGCCCTGAAAATCTATGTTTCCAGGACGGCTAGAGTCAGAAAGACTGGCTCGCTGTTTAACCTGCATGCACCCAACAAGCTGGGTGCTCCTGCTTCTAAGCAGACTATTGCTCGCTGGATCTGCTCCACGATTCAACTTGCACATTCTGCGGCTGGACTGCCGCATCCTAAATCAGTCAAAGCCCATTCCACGAGGAAGGGGGCTCTTCTTGGGCGGCTGCCCGAGGGGTCTCGGCTTTACAACTTTGCCGAGCTGCTACCTGGTCGGGATCAAACACGTTGCAAAATTCTACAAGTTTGATACCCTGGCTGAGGAGGACCTTGAGTTTGCTCATTCGGTGCTGCAGAGTCATCCGCACTCTCCCGCCCGTTTGGGAGCTTTGGTATAAACCCCATGGTCCTTACGGAGTTCCCAGCATCCACTAGGACGTCAGAGAAAATAAGAATTTACTCACCGGTAATTCTATTTCTCGTAGTCCGTAGTGGATGCTGGGCGCCCATCCCAAGTGCGGATTGTCTGCAAAACTTGTATATAGTTATTGCCTAACTAAAAAGGGTTATTGTTATGAGCCATCTGTTAGTGAGGCTCAGTTGTTATTCATAATGTTAACTGGGTATAGTATCACGAGTTGTACGGTGTGATTGGTGTGGCTGGTATGAGTCTTACCCGGGATTCCAAATCCTTTCCTTGTAGTGTCAGCTCTTCCGGGCACAGTTTCCCTAACTGAGGTCTGGAGGAGGGGCATAGAGGGAGGAGCCAGTGCACACCAGATAGTACCTAATCTTTCTTTTAGAGTGCCTAGTCTCCTGCGGAGCCCGTCTATTCCCCATGGTCCTTACGGAGTTCCCAGCATCCACTACGGACTACGAGAAATAGAAGTACCGGTGAGTAAATTCTTATTTTTTCCATATGGACAGGGCAGAATTGAGGACTTGTCCCCAATTTATCCCAAAGGTGGTATCAGCGTTTCATTTGAACCAACCTATTGTGGTGCCTGCGGCTACTCGGGACTTGGAGGATTCCAAGTTGCTGGACGTAGTCCGGGCCCTGAAAATCTATGTTTCCAGGACGGCTAAAGTCAGAAAAACTGACTCGCTGTTTATCCTGCATGCACCTAACAAGCTGGGTGCTCCTGCTTCAAAGCAGACTATTGCTCGCTGGGTCTGTAGCACGATTCAACTTGCACATTCTGCGGCTGGACTGCCGCATCCTAAATCAGTAAAAGCCCATTCCACGAGGAAGGTGGGCTCTTCTTGGGCGGCTGCCCGAGGGGTCTCGGCTTTACAACTTTGCCGAGCTGCTACTTGGTCGGGATCAAACACTTTTGCAAAATTCTACAAGTTTGATACCCTGGCTGAGGAGGACCTTGAGTTTGCTCATTCGGTGCTGCAGAGTCATCCGCACTCTCCCGCCCGTTTGGGAGCTTTGGTATAATACCCATGGTCCTTACGGAGTACCCAGCATCCACTAGGACGTCAGAGAAAATAAGAATTTACTCACCGGTAATTCTATTTCTCGTAGTCCGTAGTGGATGCTGGGCGCCTACTGTTAACTGGGTATAGTTATCACAAGTTGTACGGTGTGATTGGTGTGGCTGGTATGAGTCTTACCCTGGATTCCAAATCCTTTCCTAGTAATGTCAGCTCTTCCGGGCACAGTTTCCCTAACTGAGGTCTGGAGGAGGGGCATAGAGGGAGGAGCCAGTGCACACCAGATATAGTACCTAATCTTTCTTTTAAGAGTGCCCAGTCTCCTGCGGAGCCCGTCTATTCCCCATGGTCCTTACGGAGTACCCAGCATCCACTACAGACTACGAGAAATAGAATTACCGGTGAGTAAATTCTTATTATTTCCCTTTATTGCAGTATGCTGTCAGTGTTGGTATAAAAGTATTACCCCAGAGATCTTTTCATTACATCAGACTAGAGCAATTGATTTATGTTCAAACAGCAAGGTATCTGCAAAATACTACATATCTAGAATGGTCACTGAAGCTCATTGTACAATTGACAAATTCTGAACTATAGTGCAACCTGATTCCAGAAGAAATAAAGACTATCTCCATTGCAGAGCTTAGATTGGTGTTACTGGCCATCAGCACACGAGGGGTTTCAGTATTTGCTAGGAGTTTCAATACACTATATTTCTCTAACGTCCTTGAGGATGCTGGGACTCCGTAAGGACCATGGGGAATAGACGGGCTCCGCAGGAGATAGGGCACTTTAAGAAAGCTTTGGGTTCTGGGTGTGCACTGGCTCCTCCCTCTATGCCCCTCCTCCAGACCTCAGTTTTACACTGTGCCCAGAGCGAGATGGGTGCACTGCAGGAAGCTCCCTGAGTTCTCTGCCTAGAAAGCATTTTTGTTTGGATTTTTTCTACATTTTTACAGGAAGCACTGCTGGCAACAGGCTCCCTGCATCGAGGGACTGAGGAGAGAGGGGCAGACCTTCTTGTCTAAGATAGGCTCTGCTTCCTCGGCTACTGGACACCATTAGCTCCAGAGGGGGTGAACACAGGTTCTTACTGAGCGTCCACCCCCAGAGCCGCGCCGCCGTTCTCCTCACAGAGCCAGAAGAAACGAAGTCAGAAGACGTCTCAGGCGGCAGAAGCCTTTCATTGCTCCCATACACCTCACATACTCCGGTCACTGTAAGGGCGCAGGGGGGGGGGTGCCCTGGGCAGCAATATAACACCTCTCTTATGGCAAAAAGTATATATACATGTACAGGTGGGCACTGTACATGTATATAAAAGAGCCCCCGCCATATTTTAGTAAGTTTGAGCGGGACAGAAGCCCGCCGCCGAGGGGACGGGGCTTCTCCCTCAGCACTCACCAGCGCCATTTTCTCTCCACAGCACCGCTGAGAGGAAGCTCCCCGGACTCTCCCCTGCTTGACACACGGTGAAGAGGGTTTTAAAGTAGAGGGGGGGCACATATTTGGCGATTATACATTACAGCAGCGCTACTGGGTAAACATTCTGTGTTTTTTCCTGGGTTATATAGCGCTGGGGTGTGTGCTGGCATTCTCTCTCTGTCTCTCCAAAGGGCCTGGGGGGGAACCTGTCTTCAGATAAGAGATTCCCTGTGTGTGTGGAGTGTGTCGGTACGTGTGTGTCGACATGTCTGCGGTAAAAGGCTCTCCTAAGGAAGAGATGGAGCAAATCTGTGTGGGTGTGGGTGCGTGGTGTCTCCGTCGACAACGCCGACACCTGATTGGATATGTGAAATTAAGTGCTAAGATGAACTTATTACAAAAGATTAGAGAACAGACAGGGAATCTACCCATGTCTGCCCCTATGTCACAGAGACCTTCAGAGTCTCACAACGCTCACTATCCAAAATAATAGACATCGACACGGAGTCTGACTCCAGTGTCGACTACGTTAATACAAAGTACAGCCAAGACTGGCAGAAAAGTATTCAATATATGATTATTGTAATAAAAGATGTTTTGCATATCACTGATGACTCATCTGTCCCTGACACGAGGGTACACATGTTTAAGGGGAAGAAAGCTGAGGTAAATTTCCCTCCTCTCATGAAGAAAAAGAGCGGGAATCTCCAGACAAGAGACTGCAGCTTCCTAAAAAGAATTCTCAGGGAGTATCCTTTCCCTAATGGGGCCAGGATACGATGGGAATCTTCCCCTAGGGTGTACAAGGCATTGACACGTTTAACCAAAAAGGTAGCGCTGACTTAACAGCTATCCTCAGGGATCCTGCAGATAGCATGCAGTAAAAGTACTTTGAAGTCCATTTACACACATTCTGGTACACTACTCAGACCGGCGATTGTGTCGGCATGGGTTTATAGCGCGGTAGCAGCGTAGTCAGATATCTTTTCAGCGGAGGTTGAAACCCTAGATAAGGATGACATATTATTGTCCCTAGTATATATATATATATATATATATATTGGAGAAATATGTCTGGCACTCCCCCGTAGGCTAATTGAGCAAGGCTCACACTCCGGTGCCCTCCCGAACACACCTGGCAGTCTGTATATCTATTGCATTGGGAAGAAGAGGCGGCACTCTGGAGATTCTGGTAAAGCAGTGAACTGTCAGGTGAGACTTTATCAACGTTTCGGGGTGCAAGCCCCCGTCTTCAGGACACACAGTGATAAAACAAGTGAAAAAATAAGAATTTACTTACCGATAATTCTATTTCTCGTAGTCCGTAGTGGATGCTGGGGACTCCGTCAGGACCATGGGGAATAGCGGCTCCGCAGGAGACAGGGCACAAAAATAAAGCTTTAGGATTAGGTGGTGTGTACTGGCTCCTCCCCCTATGACCCTCCTCCAAGCCTCAGTTAGGATGCTGTGCCCGGACGAGCGTACACAATAAGGAAGGATATTGAATCCCGGGTAAGACTCATACCAGCCACACCAATCACACCGTATAACTTGTGATCTGAACCCAGTTAACAGTATGACAAACGCAGGAGCCTCTGAACAGACGGCTCACAACAATAACAACCCGAATTTGTTTGTAACAATAACTATGTACAAGTATTGCAGACAATCCGCACTTGGGATGGGCGCCCAGCATCCACTACGGACTACGAGAAATAGAATTATCGGTAAGTAAATTCTTATTTTCTCTAACACAACGAAAAAAAGAATTTTTTACACCAGAACAGAAATTGCGCTGTCAAGCTGCAGGTCAGTGGACACTCAGAAGTGGGATGTTACCCTCATCCCAAATGAAGAATACCTAGAACTGTTAAAATTACTAAGTGTCTCCTATCCTGCGCTTTCCTTAATTTTATAATGTAGTAAGGAAAAAAGAAGGCGTGTCTCTACTTATCTTAAGTCAGGTATTTTCCTCTTAATATTGTTACTCCTTCTTCCTACCCCTTTGTGATGTCAAACGGGGTGTATGTTCATTCCAGAGTTATACATGTAAAAAAGAGGTTATAGAACACTCTAGTGTATTAACCTTTTTACAATCAAAATACAATCCCTTGCCAGGGATTGTAGATTATAAGAAACAGGAAACAATCATAAAAAAAGTTTCTATTTAATAATTCAAAAAAAAGGTAAAAATTCCAGGTATAAAATCTTCATAGAACAAGATTTTCACATTCAAGCAAGGTATGAGGGTGGCTTCCTACCAGATTTGGGGTTTTAAAGTGCACCAAAAATTTGTCGCTGTATTGATGTTTCCAACGTCCCCGGGAACGGTCAGCTCCAAGCAATGGGCACCTCGTCCTCTCCTCGTCCAGGACCAGGTGCCCATTGCTTGGAGCTGACCGTTCCCGGGGACGTGGAAACATCAATACAGCGACAAATTTTTGGTGCACTTTAAAACCCCAAATCTGGTAGGAAGCCACCCTCATACCTTGCTTGAATGTGAAAATCTTGTTCTATGAAGATTTTATACCTGGAATTTTTACCTTTTTTTTGAATTATTAAATAGAAACTTTTTTTATGATTGTTTCCTGTTTCTTATAATCTACAATCCCTGGCAAGGGATTGTATTTTGATTGTAAAAAGGTTAATACACTAGAGTGTTCTATAACCTCTTTTTTACATGTATAACTCTGGAATGAACATACACCCCGTTTGACATCACAAAGGGGTAGGAAGAAGGAGTAACAATATTAAGAGGAAAATACCTGACTTAAGATAAGTAGAGACACGCCTTCTTTTTTCCTTACTACATTATAAAATTAAGGAAAGCGCAGGATAGGAGACACTTAGTAATTTTAACAGTTCTAGATATTTTCTCTAACGTCCTAAGTGGATGCTGGGGACTCCGTCAGGACCATGGGGATTATACCAAAGCTCCCAAACGGGCGGGAGAGTGCGGATGACTCTGCAGCACCGAATGAGAGAACTCAAGGTCCTCCTCAGCCAGGGTATCAAATTTGTAGAATTTTGCAAACGTGTTTGCCCCTGACCAAGTAGCAGCTCGGCAGAGTTGTAATGCCGAGACCCCCCGGGCAGCCGCCCAGGATGAGCCCACTTTCCTTGTGGAATGGGCCTTGACAGATTTAGGTTGTGGCAAGCCTGCCACAGAATGTGCAAGTTGAATTGTGCTACAAATCCAACGAGCAATCGTCTGCTTAGAAGCAGGAGCACCCATCTTGTTGGGTGCATACAATATAAACAGTGAGTCAGACTTTCTGACTCCCGCCGTTCTTGAAATATATATTTTCAATGCCCGGACCACGTCCAACAACTTGGAATCCTCCAAATCGTTAGTAGCCGCAGGCACCACAATAGGCTGGTTCAGGTGAAACGCTGACACCACCTTAGGCAGAAAATGAGGACGCGTCTGCAGTTCTGCCCTGTCCGTATGGAAAATCAGATATGGGCTCTTATATGATAAAGCCGCCAATTCTGATACTCTCCTGGCTGAAGCCAGGGCCAGTAACATGGTTACTTTCCATGTAAGATACTTCAACTCCACCGATTTGAGCGGCTCAAACCAATGGGATTTGAGAAAATCCAAGACTACATTAAGATCCCACGGTGCCACTGGGGGCACAACCGGGGGCTGTATATGTAGTACTCCTTTTACAAAAGTCTGGACTTCAGGAACTGAAGCCAATTCTTTCTGGAAGAAAATCGACAGGGCCGAAATTTGAACCTTAATGGACCCCAATTTGAGGCCCATAGACAATCCTGTTTGCAGGAAATGTAGGAATCGACCCAGTTGAAATTCCTCCGTGGGGGCCTTCCTGGCCTCACACCACGCAACATATTTTCTCCAAATGCGGTGATAATGTTGTGCAGTCACCTCCTTCCTGGCTTTTACCAGTGTAGGAATGACCTCTTCCGGAATGCCTTTTTCCCTTAGAATTCGGCGTTCAACCGCCATGCCGTCAAACGCAGCCGCGGTAAGTCTTGGAATAGACACGGTCCCTGCTGAAGCAGGTCCCGTCTTAGAGGTAGAGGCCACGGATCCTCCGTGAGCATCTCTTGAAGTTCCGGGTACCAAGTTCTTCTTGGCCAATCCGGAGCCACTAGTATCGTTCTTACTCCCTTTTGCCGTATAATTCTCAGTACTTTTGGTATGAGAGGCAGAGGAGGGAACACATACACTGACTGGAACACCCACGGTGTTACCAGAGCGTCCACAGCTATTGCCTGAGGGTCTCTTGACCTGGCGCAATACCTGTCCAGTTTTTTGTTGAGGCGGGACGCCATCATATCCACCATTGGTTTTTCCCAACGGTTTACAATCATGTGGAAGACTTCTGGATGAAGTCCCCACTCTCCCGGGTGTAGATCGTGTCTGCTGAGGAAGTCTGCTTCCCAGTTGTCCACTCCCGGAATGAATACTGCTGATAGTGCTATCACATGATCTTCCGCCCAGCGAAGAATCCTTGCAGCTTCTGCCATTGCTGTCCTGCTTCTTGTGCCGCCCTGTCTGTTTACGTGGGCGACTGCCGTGATGTTGTCCGACTGGATCAACACCGGCTGACCCTGAAGCAGGGGTTTTGCCAGACTTAGAGCATTGTAAATCGCTCTTAGCTCCAGTATATTTATGTGAAGAGACATCTCCAGGCTTGACCATACTCCCTGGAAGTTTCTTCCCTGTGTGACCGCTCCCCAGCCTCTCAGACTGGCATCCGTGGTCACCAGGACCCAGTCCTGTATGCCGAATCTGCGGCCCTCTAACAGATGAGCACTCTGCAACCACCACAGAAGAGACACCCTTGTCCGTGGCGATAAGGTTATCCGCTGATGCATCTGCAGATGTGATCCGGACCATTTGTCCAGCAGATCCCACTGAAAAGTTCGTGCGTGGAATCTGCCGAATGGAATCGCTTCGTAAGAAGCCACCATCTTTCCCAGGACTCTTGTGCATTGATGCACAGACACTTTCCCTGGTTTTAGGAGGTTCCTGACAAGTTCGGATAACTCCCTGGCTTTCTCCTCCGGAAGAAACACCTTTTTCTGAACCGTGTCCAGAATCATTCCCAGGAACAGCAGACGTGTCGTCGGGGTCAACTGAGATTTTGGAAAATTCAGAATCCACCCGTGTTGTTGCAGCACTAGTTGGGTTAGTGCTACTCCGTCCTCCAGCTGTTCTCTGGACCTTGCCCTTATCAGGAGATCGTCCAAGTAAGGGATAATTAATACGCCTCTTCTTCGCAGAAGAATCATCATTTCGGCCATTACCTTGGTAAAGACCCGAGGTGCCGTGGACAATCCAAACGGCAGCGTCTGAAACTGATAATGACAGTTTTGCACCACGAACCTGAGGTACCCTTGATGTGAAAGGCAAATTGGGACATGCAGGTAAGCATCCTTTATGTCCAGGGACACCATAAAGTCCCCTTCTTCCAGATTCGCTATCACTGCTCTGAGTGACTCCATCTTGAACTTGAATTTTTGTATGTACAGGTTCAAAGATTTCAGATTTAGAATAGGTCTTACCGAGCCGTCCGGCTTCGGTACCACAAATAGCGTGGAGTAATACCCCTTTCCCTGTTGTAGGAGGGGTACCTTGACTATCACCTGCTGAGAAAACAGCTTGTGAATGGCTTCCAATACCGTTGCCCTGTCTGAGGGAGACGTTGGCAAAGCAGACTTTAGGAACCTGCGAGGGGGAGACTTCTCGAATTCCAACCTGTAACCCTGAGATACTACCTGCAGGATCCAGGGGTCCACCTGTGAGCAAGCCCACTGTGCGCTGAAATTCTTGAGTCGACCCCCCACCGCTCCTGAGTCCGCTTGTAAGGCCCCAGCGTCATGCTGAGGGCTTTGCAGAACCCTGGGAGGGCTTCTGTTCCTGGGCAGGGGCTGCTTGCTGCCCTCTCTTACCCCTTCCTCTGCCCCGAGGCAGATATGACTGTTCTTTTGTCCGCTTGTTCTTATAGGACCGAAAGGACTGCGGCTGAAAAGACGGTGTCTTTTTCTGTTGGGAGGGGGTCTGAGGTAAAAAGGTGGATTTTCCGGCAGTTGCCGTCGCCACCAGATCCGATAGACCGACGCCAAATAATTCCTCCCCTTTATACGGCAATACTTCCATATGTCGTTTGGAATCCGCATCACCTGACCACTGTCGCGTCCATAAACTCCTTCTGGCAGATATGGACATCGCATTTACTCTCGATGCTAGAGTGCAAATATCTCTCTGAGCATCTCGCATATAAAGGAAAGCATCCTTTAATTGCTCTATAGTCAATAAAATACTGTCCCTATCCAGGGTATCAATATTTTCAGTCAGGGAATCCAACCAGACGACCCCAGCACTGCACATCCAGGCTGAGGCGATGGCTGGTCGCAGTATAACACCAGTATGTGTGTATATACTTTTTAGGGTAGTTTCCAATCTCCTATCAGCTGGATCCCTGAGGGCGGCCGTATCAGGAGACGGTAACGCCACTTGTTTTGATAAGCGTGTGAGCGCCTTATCCACCCTAGGGGGTGTTTCCCAGCGCGCCCTAACCTCTGGCGGGAAAGGGTATAATGCTAATAACTTTTTTGAAATTAGCACTTTTCTATCTGGGTTAACCCACGCTTCATCACATACATCATTTAATTCCTCTGATTCAGGAAAAACTACAGGTAGTTTTTTTACCCCCCACATAATACCCCTTTTTGTGGTACTTGCAGTATCAGAGATATGCAAAGCCTCCTTCATTGCCGTGATCATATAACGTGTGGCCCTACTTGAAAATACGTTTGTTTCATCACCGTCGACACTAGATTCAGTGTCTGTGTCTGGGTCTGTGTCGACCGACTGAGGTAAAGGGCGCTTTACAGCCCCTGACGGTGTCTGAGACGCCTGGGCAGGTACTAACTGGTTTGCCGGCCGTCTCATGTCGTCAACTGATTTTTGTAATGTGCTGACATTATCACGTAATTCCATAAACAAAGCCATCCATTCCGGTGTCGACTCCCTGGGGGGTGACATCACCATTATCGGCAATTGCTCTGCCTCCACACCAACATCGTCCTCATACATGTCGACACACACGTACCGACACACAGCAGACACACAGGGAATGCTCTTATCGAAGACAGGACCCCACTAGCCCTTTGGGGAGACAGAGGGAGAGTTTGCCAGCACACACCCAAGCGCTATAATATATATGGGAACAACCTTATATAAGTGTTGTTCCTTATAGCAGCTTAAATATATCAAAATATCGCCAAAAAATGCCCCCCCTCTCTGTTTTACCCTGTTTCTGTAGTGCAGTGCAGGGGAGAGTCCTGGGAGCCTTCCTCACAGCGGAGCTGAGCAGGAAAATGGCGCTGTGTGCTGAGGAGAATAAGCCCCGCCCCCTATTTCGGCTGGCTTTTCTCCCGGAGTTTTAGATATCTGGCATGGGTTAAATACATACATATAGCCTCAATGGCTATATGTGATGTATTCTTTTGCCATAAAGGTATTAAATATTGCTGCCCAGGGCGCCCCCAGCAGCGCCCTGCACCCTCCGTGACCGCTTGGTGTGAAGTGTGTGACAACAATGGCGCACAGCTGCAGTGCTGTGCGCTACCTTCATGAAGACTGAAGAGCCTTCTGCCGCCTGTTTCCGGACCTTCAATCTTCAGCATCTGTAAGGGGGGTCGGCGGCGCGGCTCCGGGACGAACCCCAGGGTGAGACCTGTGTTCCGACTCCCTCTGGAGCTAATGGTGTCCAGTAGCCTAAGAATCCAATCCATCCTGCACGCAAGTGAGTTGAAATTCTCTCCCCTAAGTCCCTCGATGCAGTGAGCCTGTTGCCAGCAGGACTCACTGAAAATAAAAAACCTAAAAACTTTTTCTAAGCAGCTCTTTAGGAGAGCCACCTAGATTGCACCCTGCTCGGACGGGCACAAAAACCTAACTGAGGCTTGGAGGAGGGTCATAGGGGGAGGAGCCAGTACACACCACCTAATCCTAAAGCTTTATTTTTGTGCCCTGTCTCCTGCGGAGCCGCTATTCCCCATGGTCCTGACGGAGTCCCCAGCATCCACTTAGGACGTTAGAGAAACACACATTTAAATACACTTACCAGGCGCGCTTCCAGCCGTCCTCTCCACGCCGCTGCCCGGCTTCCGGACTCAGCGCTTACGGTCAGGTGACCCCGGTCCGTGACGCGAGCTCCCAGTGCCGTCATGCAGGGGGCGGGGGAGGCCGTTGCTATGGTGCGTGCTGTAGATACATAATACAGACAAACATAATCGTGCAGTTTATAAGACAGATCAGGCAATCTAATGCCTGCCTGAAACATATCTAAAACCTGTGGAAGAACTAGGCTGAAATATGCCTAGTTCCAAGTGAAGAATATATACATAAAAACATTTACATACAACAATGAATGCATAAAACTGCTAAGTTTTATGCATTCATTGTTGTATGTAAATGTTTTTATGTATATATTCTTCACTTGGAACTAGGCATATTTCAGCCTAGTTCTTCCACAGGTTTTAGATATGGTTCAGGCAGGCATTAGATTGCCTGATCTGTCTTATAAACTGCACGATTATGTTTGTCTGTATTATGTATTTACAGCACGCACCATAGCAACGGCCTCCCCCGCCCCCTGCATGACGGCACTGGGAGCTCGCGTCACGGACCGGGGTCACCTGACCGGAAGCGCTGAGTCCGGAAGCCGGGCAGCGGCGTGGAGAGGACGGCTGGAAGCGCGCCTGGTAAGTGTATTTAAATGTGTGTTTTTCACTTGTTTTATCACTGTGTGTCCTGAAGACGGGGGCTTGCACCCCGAAACGTTGATAAAGTCTCACCTGACAGAGTTCACTGCTTTACCAGAATCTCCAGAGTGCCGCCTCTTCTTCCCAATGCAATATATATATATATATATATATAGTAGAAGGTAGAAAGAAGGCAGCGGCACTCCGTCAAAATCAATGGTCAAACGTGTATTAAATGACAAAAACAATGGTCACATAACAGCCAACGTTTCGGGACCCTGAGATCCCTTTGTCAAGGCGTGAACAGTGTTGAAAAAGAAAACCCCTTACCTTATTAACACCCGGTGCTAACCCGGCCTCTACTACATCCACCGCAGGATGCGGGAGCTCTGCTAAGTAGTGATGTGCACCGGAAATTTTTCGGGTTTTGTGTTTTGGTTTTGGGTTCGGTTCCGCGGCCGTGTTTTGGATTCGGACGCGTTTTGGCAAAACCTCACCGAAAATTTTTTGTCAGATTCGGGTGTGTTTTGGATTCGGGTGTTTTTTTCAAAAAACCCTAAAAAACAGCTTAAATCATAGAATTTGGGGGTCATTTTGATCCCATAGTATTATTAACCTCAATAACCATAATTTCCACTCATTTCCAGTCTATTCTGAACACCTCACACCTCACAATATTATTTTTAGTCCTAAAATTTGCACCGAGGTCGCTGGATGGCTAAGCTAAGCGACACAAGTGGCCGACACAAACACCTGGCCCATCTAGGAGTGGCACTGCAGTGTCAGGTAGGATGGCCCTTCAAAAAAATTGTCCCCAAACAGCACATGATGCAAAGAAAAAAAAGAGGCGCACCAAGGTCGCTGTGTGACTAAGCTAAGCGACACAAGTGGCCGACACAAACACCTGGCCCATCTCGGGGTGGCACTGCAGTGTCAGGCAGGATGGCCCTTCAAAAAAATTGTCCCCAAACAGCACATGATGCAAAGAAAAAAAGAGGCGCACCAAAGTCGCTGTGTGACTAAGCTAAGCGACACAAGTGGCCGACACAAACACCTAGCCCATCTAGGAGTGGCACTGCAGTGTCAGGCAGGATGGCCCTTCAAAAAAATTGTCCCCAAACAGCACATGATGCAAAGAAAAAAAGAGGCGCACCAAGGTCGCTGTGTGACTAAGCTAAGCGACACAAGTGGCCGACACAAACACCTGGCCCATCTAGGAGTGGCACTGCAGTGTCAGGCAGGATGGGCCTTCAAAAAAATTGTCCCCAAACAGCACGTGATGCAAAGAAAAAAAGAGGCGCACCAAGGTCGCTGTGTGACTAAGCTAAGCGACACAAGTGGCCGACACAAACACCTGGCCCATCTAGGAGTGGCACTGCAGTGTCAGGCAGGATGGCACTTCAAAAAAATTGTCCCCAAACAGCACATGATGCAAAGAAAAATGAAAGAAAAAAGAGGTGCAAGATGGAATTGTCCTTGGGCCCTCCCACCCACCCTTATTTTGTATAAACAGGACATGCACACTTTAACCAACCCATCATTTCAGCGACAGGGTCTGCCACACGACTGTGACTGAAATGACTGGTTGGTTTGGGCCCCCACCAAAAAAGAAGCAATCTCTCCTTGCACAAACTGGCTCTACAGAGGCAAGATGTCCACCTCATCATCATCCTCCGATTCCTCACCCCTTTCACTGTGTACATCCCCCTCACAGATTATTAATTTGTCCCCACTGGAATCCACCATCTCAGGTCCCCGTGTACTTTCTGGAGGCAATTGCTGCTGGTGAATGTCTCCACGGAGGAATTGATTATAATTAATTTTAATGAACATCATCTTCTCCACATTTTCTGGAAGTAACCTCGTACGCCGATTGCTGACAAGGTGAGCGGCGGCACTAAACACTCTATCGGAGTACACACTGGAGGGAGGGCAACTTAGGTAGAATAAAGCCAGTTTGTGCAAGGGCCTCCAAATTGTCTCTTTTTTTCCCCCCGATGGGAATAGACGGGCTCCGCAGGAGACTGGGCACTCTTTAAAGAAAGATTAGGTACTACATCTGGTGTGCACTGGCTCCTCCCTCTATGCCCCTTCTCCAGACCCCAGTTAGAATCTGTGCCCGGCCAGAGCTGGATGCACTTAGTGGGCTCTCCTGAGCTCACTAAAAAAGAAAGTATTTGTTAGGTTTTTTATTTTCAGTGAGATCTGCTGGCAACAGACTCACTGCTACGTGGGACAGGGGAGAGAAGCAAACCTACCTGCTTGCAGCTAGTTTGTGATTCTAAGGCTGCTGGACACCATTATCTCCAGAGGGATCGAACACAGGGCCCGACCTCGATCGTCCGTTCCCGGAGCCGCGCCGCCGTCCCCCTTGCAGAGCCAGAAGACGGAAGATTCCAGGAGAAAATCGGCGGCTGAAGACTCCGGTCTTCAATAAGGTAGCGCACAGCACTGCAGCTGTGCGCCATTGCTCCCACAGCACACCACACGCTCCGGTCACTGGTGGGTGCAGGGCGCTGGGGTGGGGTGCACCCTGGGCTGCAATTAGTATACCTTACTTGGCAAAATGCACATAATACAGTTCTAAACTGTATATGTGCCTAATCCCCCGCCATAAATATTATTAAAAAAGCGGGAGAAGCCCGCCGCTGAAGGGGCGGGGCTATCTTCCTCAGCACAGCCAGCGCCATTTTCTCTTCACAGCTCTGCTGGAAGAACGCTCCCCAGGCTCTCCCCTGCAGTATACACTACGGAAAGGGTAAAAAAGAGAGGGGGGGCACATAAATTTAGGCGCAAAATTGTGATAATAAGCAGCTATTGGGGGAAAAATTCACTTTGTACTAGTGTAAATCCCTCTGTTATATAGCGCTCTGGTGTGTGCTGGCATACTCTCTCTCTGTCTCCCCAAAGGACTTTGTGGGGTCCTGTCCTCAGTCAGAGCATTCCCTGTGTGTGTGTGCGGTGTGTCGGTACGGCTGTGTCGACATGTTTGATGAGGACGCTTACGTGGAGGCGGAGCAGGTGCCGATAAGTGTGATGTCGCCCCCTGCGGGGCCGACACCAGAGTGGATGGATATGTGGAAGGTATTAACCGACAGTGTCAACTCCTTGCATAAAAGGTTCGATGACGCAGCTTTGGGACAGCCGGCATCTCAGCCCGCGCCTGCCCAGGCATCTCAGAGGCCATCAGGGGCTCAAAAACGCCTGCTACCTCAGATGGCAGACACAGATGTGGACACGGAGTCTGACTCCAGTGTCGACGAGGATGAGACTAATGTACAATCCACAAGGGCCATCTGATGCATGATTACGGCAATGAAAAATGTGTTGCACATTTCTGACATTAACCCGGTTACCACAAAAAAGGGTATTATGTTTGGGGAGAAAAAGCAGCCAGTGACTTTTCCCCCATCTGATGAGTTAAATGAATTGTGTGAAGAAGCGTGGGGTTCCCCAGATAAGAAACTAGTGATTTCTAAGCGGTTACTAATGGCGTACCCTTTCCCGCCAACGGATAGGTTACGCTGGGAGACATCCCCTAGGGTCTAGAAGGCACTCACACGCTTATCAAAAAAGGTGGCACTGCCGTCTCAGGATACGGCCGCCTTAAAGGAGCCTGCAGATAGAAAGCAGGAGGCTATCCTGAAGTCTGTGTATACACACTCAGGTACTATACTGCGACCTGCTATTGCTTCAGCATGGATGTGTAGTGCTGCAGCAGCATGGTCTCATTCCCTGTCAGATAACATTGATTCCCTTGACAGGGACACTATTTTGCTAACCATAGAGCATATCAAAGACGTAGTCTTATATATGAGGGATGCACAGAGGGACATTTGCCGGCTGGCATCTAGAATTAATGCAATGTCCATTTCTGCCAGGAGAGTATTATGGACTCGGCAGTGGACAGGTGATGCTGATTCTAAAAGGCACATGGAGGTTTTGCCTTATAAAGGTGAGGAATTGTTTGGGGACGGTCTCTCGGACCTCGTATCCACAACAACAGCTGGGAAGTCGACTTCTTTACCTCAGGTTCCCTCACAGCCTAAGAAAGCACCGTATTATCAAGTACAGTCCTTTCGGCCTCAGAAAGGCAAGCGGGTCAGAGGCGCGTCCTTTCTGCCCAGAGGCAGGGGTAGAGGGAAAAAGCTGCACCAGACAGCCAGTTCCCTGGAACAAAAATCCTCCCCTGCTTCCACTAAGTCCACCGCATGACGCTGGGGCTCCACAGGTGGAGCCAGGTGCGATGGGGGCCCGTCTCCGGAACTTCAGCGACCAGTGGGTTCGCTCACAGGTGGATCTCTGGGTTCTACAAGTGGTATCTCAGGGATACAAGCTGGAGTTCGAGGCGTCTCCCCCTCGCCGTTACCTCAAATCAGCCTTGCCAGCTGCTCCCAAGGAAAGGGAGGTAGTACTGGCGGCAATTCACAAGCTGTACCTTCAGCAGGTGATAATCAAAGTTCCCTTCCTTCAACAGGGACGGGGTTACTATTCCACAATGTTTGTGGTACCGAAACCAGACGGTTCGGTGAGACCCATTCTAAATTTGAAATCCTTGAACACTTATATAAGGAAGTTCAAGTTCAAAATGGAATCGCTCAGGGCGGTTATTGCAAGCCTGGAAGAGGGGGATTTTATGGTCGCACTGGACATCAAGGATGCTTACCTACATGTCCCCATTTACCCACCTCACCAGGAGTACCTCAGGTTTGTGGTACAGGACTGTCATTACCAATTCCAGATGTTGCCGTTTGGTCTGTCCACGGCACCGAGGGTATTTACCAAGGTAATGGCCGAAATGATGATACTCCTTTGAAAGAAGGGAGGTATAATTATCCCGTACTTGGACGATCTCCTTATAAAGGCGAGGTCCAAGGAGCAGTTGTTGGTCGGAGTAGCACTATCTCAGGAAGTGCTACAACAGCACGGCTGGATTCTGAATATCCCAAAGTCGCAGCTGGTTCCTACGACGCGTCTGCTGTTCTTGGGAATGATTCTGGACACAGAACAGAAGAAGGTGTTTCTCCCGGAGGAGAAGGCCAAGGAGTTGTCATCTCTGGTCAGAGACCTCCTGAAACCAAACCAGGTGTCGGTGCATCACTGCACGCGAGTCCTAGGAAATATGGTAGCTTCTTACGAAGCAATTCCCTTCGGCAGGTTCCATGCAAGGATCTTTCAGTGGGATCTGTTAGACAAGTGGTCCGGATCGCATCTTCAGATGCATCGGTTGATCACCCTGTCCCCGAGGGCCAAAGTGTCTCTGCTGTGGTGGCTGCAGAGTGCTCATCTTCTCGAGGGCCGCAGATTCGGCATTCAGGACTGGGTCCTGGTGACCACGGATGCAAGCCTCCGAGGTTGGGGGGCAGTCACTCAGGGAAGATACTTCCAAGGACAATGGTCGAGTCAGGAGACTTCCCTACACATAAATATTCTGGAACTAAGGGCCATTTACAATGCCCTAAGTCAAGCAAAACCCCTGCTTCAAAACCAGCCTGTGCTGATTCAGTCAGACAACATCACGGCGGTCGCCCATGTAAACCGACAGGGCGGCACAAGAAGCTGGATGGCAATGGCATAAGCCACAAGGATTCTCCGATGGGCGGAGAATCACGTGATAGCACTGTCAGCAGTGTTCATTCCGGGAGTGGACAACTGGGAAGCAGACTTCCTCAGCAGGCACGACCTCCACCCGGGAGAGTGGGGACTTCATCCAGAAGTCTTCCAGCTGATTGTAAATCGTTCGGAAAGGCCACAGGTGTACATGATGGCGTCCCGCCTCAACAAAAAGCTAAAAAGATATTGCGCCAGGTCAAGGGACCCTCAGGCGATAGCTGTGGACGCTCTAGTGACACCGTGGGTGTACCAATCGGTTTATGTGTTCCCTCCTCTTCCTCTCATACCAAAGGTACTGAGGATAATAAGAAAGAGAGGAGTAAGAACTATACTCATCGTTCCGGATTGGCCAAGAAGAACTTGGTACCCGGAACTACAAGAAATTATCTCAGAGGACCCTTGGCCTCTGCCGCTCCGACAGGACCTGCTGCAGCAGGGACCCTGTCTGTTCCAAGACTTACCGCGGCTGCGTTTGACGGCATGGCGGTTGAACGCCGGATCCTGATGGAAAAGGGCATTCCGGTTGAAGTCATTCCTACGCTGATAAAAGCTAGGAAGGATGTGACAGCAAAACATTATCACCGCATATGGCAGAAATATGTTGCTTGGTGTGAGGCTATGAAGGCCCCATCAGAGGAATTTCAGCTGGGTCGATTTCTGCACTTCCTACAGTCAGGAGTGACTATGGGCCTAAAATTGGGATCCATTAAAGTCCAGATTTCGGCCCTGTCTATTTTCTTTCAAAAAGAACTGGCTTCACTGCCTGAAGTTCAGACGTTTGTCAAGGGAGTGCTGCATATTCAGCCCCCTTTTGTGCCTCCAGTGGTACCTTGGGATCTCAACGTTGTGTTGGATTTCCTAAAATCACATTGGTTTGAGCCACTTCAGACCGTGGAGCTAAAATATCTCACGTGGAAAGTGGTCATGCTATTGGCCTTAGCTTCGGCTAGGTGTGTGTCAGAATTGGCGGCTTTGTCATGTACAAGCCCCTATCTGATCTTCCATATGTACAGGGCAGAATTGAGGACTCGTCCCCAATTTCTCCCTAAGGTGGTATCAGCGTTTCATTTGAACCAACCTATAGTGGTGCCTGCGGCTACTCAGGACTTGGAGGATTCCAAGTTGCTGGACGTAGTCCGGGCCCTGAAAATCTATGTTTCCAGGACGGCTAGAGTCAGAAAAACTGACTCGCTGTTTATCCTGCATGCACCCAACAAGCTGGGTGCTCCTGCTTCTAAGCAGACTATTGCTCGCTGAATCTGTAGCACGATTCAGCAGGCTCATTCTGCGGCTGGACTGCCGCATCCTAAATCGGTAAAAGCCCATTCCACGAGGAAGGTGGGCTCTTCTTGGGCGGCTGCCCGAGGGGTCTCGGCTTTACAACTTTGCCGAGCTGCTACCTGGTCGGGATCAAACACGTTTGCAAAATTCTACAAGTTTGATACCCTGGCTGAGGAGGACCTTGAGTTTGCTCATTCGGTGCTGCAGAGTCATCCGCACTCTCCCGCCCGTTTGGGAGCTTTGGTATAATCCCCATGGTCCTTACGGAGTACCCAGCATCCACTAGGACGTCAGAGAAAATAAGAATTTACTCACCGGTAATTCTATTTCTCATAGTCCGTAGTGGATGCTGGGAGCCCGTCCCAAGTGCGGACTTCTGCAATACTTGTATATAGTTATTGCTTAACTATAGGGTTATTGTTCTGAGCCATCTGTTGAATGAGGCTCAGCTGTTGTTCATACTGTTAACTGGGTATAGTTATCACAAGTTGTACGGTGTGATTGGTGTGGCTGGTATGAGTCTTACCCTGGATTCCAAATCCTTTCCTAGTAATGTCAGCTCTTCCGGGCACAGTTTCCCTAACTGAGGTCTGGAGGAGGGGCATAGAGGGAGGAGCCAGTGCACACCAGATGTAGTACCTAATCTTTCTTTAAAGAGTGCCCAGTCTCCTGCGGAGCCCGTCTATTCCCCATGGTCCTTACGGAGTACCCAGCATCCACTACGGACTACGAGAAATAGAATTACCAGTGAGTAAATTCTTATTTTTTCCTGCCAGTATACGTACGGACTGTCTGACGTGCCTACTTGGATGCGGTCACTCATATAATCCTCCACCATTCTTTCAATGGTGACAGAATCATATGCAGTGACAGTAGACGACATGTCAGTAATCGTTGGCAGGTCCTTCAGTCCGGACCAGATGCAAGCACTCGCTCCAGACTGCCCTGCATCACCGCCAGCGGGTGGGCTCGGAATTCTTAGCCTTTTCCTCGCACCCCCAGTTGCGGGAGAATGTGAAGGAGGAGATGGTGACGGGTCACGTTCCGCTTGACTTGACAATTTTCTCACCAGCAGGTCTTTGAACCTCTGCAGACTTGTGTCTGCCGGAAAGAGAGATAGTACGTAGGTTTTAAATCTAGGATCGAGCACGGTGGCCAAAATGTATTGCTCTGATTTCAACAGATTGACCACCCGTGAATCCTGGTTAAGCGAATTAAGGGCTCCATCCACAAGTCCCACATGCCTAGCGGAATCGCTCTGTTTTAGCTCCTCCTTCAATGTCTCCAGCTTCTTCTGCAAAAGCCTGATGAGGGGAATGACCTGACTCAGGCTGGCAGTGTCTGAACTGACTTCACGTGTGGCAAGTTCAAAGGGTTGCAGAACCTTGCACAACGTTGAAATCATTCTCCACTGCGCTTGAGTCAGGTGCATTCCACCTCCTTTGCCTATATCGTGGCCAGATGTATAGGCTTGAATGGCCTTTTGCTGCTCCTCCATCCTCTGAAGCATATAGAGGGTTGAATTACACCTCGTTACCACCTCTTGCTTCAGATGATGGCAGGGCAGGTTCAGGAATGTTTGGTGGTGCTCCAGTCTTCTTTACGCGGTGCCTGAATGCCGAAAGTGGCCCGCAATTCTTCGGGCCACCGACAGCATCTCTTGCACGCCCCTGTCGTTTTTTAAATAATTCTGCACCACCAAATTCAAGGTATGTGCAAAACATGGGACGTGATGGAATTTGCCCAGATGTAATGCACGCACAATATTGCTGGCGTTGTCCAATGTCACAAATCCCCAGGAGAGTCCAATTGGGGTAAGCCATTCTGCGATGATCTTCCTCAGTTGCCGTAAGAGGTTGTCAGCTGTGTGCCTATTCTGGAAAGCGGTGATACAAAGCGTAGCCTGCCTAGGAACGAGTTGGCGTTTGCGAGATGCTGCTACTGGTGCCGCCACTGCTGTTCTTGCTGCGGGAGGCAATACATCTACCCAGTGGGCTGTCACAGTCATATAGTCCTGAGTCTGCCCTGCTCCACTTGTCCACATGTCCGTGGTTAAGTGGACATTGGGTACAACTGCATTTTTTAGGACACTGGTGACTCTTTTTCTGACGTCTGTGTACATTTTCGGTATCGCCTGCCTAGAGAAATGGAACCTAGATGGTATTTGGTACCGGGGACACAGTACCTCAATCAAGTCTATAGTTGCCTCTGAATTAACGATGGATACCGGAACCACGTTTCTCACCGCCCAGGCTGCCAAGGCCTGAGTTATCTGCTTTGCAGCAGGATGACTGCTGTGATATTTCATCTTCCTCGCAAAGGACTGTTGGACAGTCAATTGCTTACTGGAAGTACAAGTGGTCTTCCGACTTCCCCTCTGGGATGGCGATCGACTCCCAGCAGCAACAACAGCAGCGCCAGCAGCAGTAGGCGTTACACTCAAGGATGCATCGGAGGAATCCCAGGCAGGAGAGGACTCGTCAGACTTGACAGTGACATGGCCTGCAGGATTATTGGCTTTCCTAGTTAAGGAGAAAATTGACACTGAGGGAGTTGGTGGTGTGGTTTGCAGGAGCTTGGTTACAAGAAGAAGGGATTTAGTGGTCAGTGGACTGCTTCCGCTGTCACCCAAAGTTTTTGAACTTGTCACTGACTTATGATGAATGCGCTGCAGGTGACGTATAAGGGAGGATGTTCCGAGGTGGTTAACGTCCTTACCCCTACTTATTACAGCTTGACAAAGGCAACACACGGCTTGACACCTGTTGTCCGCATTTGTGTTGAAATAATTCCACACCGAAGAGCTGATTTTTTTTGTATTTTGACCAGGCATGTCAATGGCCATATTCCTCCCACGGACAACAGGTGTCTCCCCGGGTGCCTGACTTAATCAAACCACCTCACCATCAGAATCCTCCTTGTCAATTTCCTCCCCAGCGCCAGCAACACCCATATCCTCATCCTGGTGTACTTCAACAGTGACATCTTCAATTTGACTATCAGGAACTGGACTGCGGGTGTTCCTTCCAGCACTTGCAGGGGGTGTGCAAATGGTGGAAGGCGCAAGCTCTTCCCGTCCAGTGTTGGGAAGGTCAGGCATCGCAACCGACACAATTGGACTCTCCTTGGGGATTTGTGATTTTGAAGAACGCACAGTTCTTTGCTGTGCTTTTGCCAGCTTAAGTCTTTTCTTTTTTCTAGCGAGAGGATGAGTGCTTCCATCCTCATGTGAAGCTGAACCACTAGCCAGGAACATAGGCCAGGGCCTCATCCGTTCCTTGCCACTCCGTGTCGTAAATGGCATATTGGCAAGTTTACGCTTCTCCTCAGACGCTTTTAATTTTGATTTTTGGGTCATTTTACTGAACTTTTGTGTTTTGGATTTTACATGCTCTCTACTATGACATTGGGCATCGGCCTTGGCAGACGACTTTGATGGCATTTCATCGTCTCGGCCATGACTAGTGGCAGCAGCTTCAGCACGAGGTGGAAGTGGATCTTGATCTTTCCCTATTTTAACCTCCACATTTTTGTTCTCCATTTTTTGATGTGTGGAATTATATGCCAGTATCAATAGCAAATAGCAATGGCCTACTACTATATTTACTGCGCCAAACTAAAATGCACCACAGGTATAGAATGTAGATGGATAGTATACTTAATGGATGACGAGTGACGACACAGAGGTAGGTACACAGCAGTGGCCTACCGTACTGCTATATGTAGTATACTGGTGGACACTGTCAGCAAACTGCAAAACTAAAATGCACCACAGGTATAGAATGTAGATGGATAGTATACTTAATGGATGACGAGTGACGACACAGAGGTAGGTACACAGCAGTGGCCTACCGTACTGCTATATATAGTATACTGGTGGACACTCAGCAAACTGCAAAACTAAAATGCACCACAGGTATAGAATGTAGATGGATAGTATACTTAATGAATGACGAGTGACGACACAGAGGTAGGTACACAGCAGTGGCCTACCGTACTGCTATATATAGTATACTGGTGGACACTGTCAGCAAACTGCAAAACTAAAATGCACCACAGGTATAGAATGTAGATGGATAGTATACTTAATGGATGACGAGTGACGACACAGAGGTAGGTACACAGCAGTGGCCTACCGTACTGCTATATATAGTATACTGGTGGACACTGTCAGCAAACTGCAAAACTAAAATGCACCACAGGTATAGAATGTAGATGGATAGTATACTTAATGGATGACGAGTGACGACACAGAGGTAGGTACAGCAGTGGCCTACCGTACTGCTATATATAGATTACTGGTGGACACTGTCAGCAAACTGCAAAACTAAAATGCACCACAGGTATAGAATGCAGATGGATAGTATACTTAATGGATGACGAGTGACGACACAGAGGTATGTACACAGCAGTGGCCTACCGTACTGCTATATATAGTATACTGGTGGACACTGTCAGCAAACTGCAAAACTAAAATGCACCACAGGTATAGAATGTAGATGGATAGTATACTTAATGGATGACGAGTGACGACACAGAGGTAGGTACAGCAGTGGCCTACCGTACTGCTATATATAGTATACTGGTGGACACTGTCAGCAAACTGCAAAACTAAAATGCACCACAGGTATAGAATGTAGATGGATAGTATACTTAATGGATGACGAGTGACGACACAGAGGTAGGTACACAGCAGTGGCCTACCGTACTGCTATATATAGTATACTGGTGGACATTGTCAGCAAACTGCAAAACTAAAATGCACCACAGGTATAGAATGTAGATGGATAGTATACTTAATGAATGACGAGTGACGACACAGAGGTAGGTACACAGCAGTGGCCTACCGTACTGCTATATATAGTATACTGGTGGACACTGTCAGCAAACTGCAAAACTAAAATGCACCACAGGTATAGAATGTAGATGGATAGTATACTTAATGGATGACGAGTGACGACACAGAGGTATGTACACAGCAGTGGCCTACCGTACTGCTATATATAGTATACTGGTGGACACTGTCAGCAAACTGCAAAACTAAAATGCACCACAGGTATAGAATGTAGATGGATAGTATACTTAATGGATGACGAGTGACGACACAGAGGTAGGTACAGCAGTGGCCTACCGTACTGCTATATATAGATTACTGGTGGACACTGTCAGCAAACTGCAAAACTAAAATGCACCACAGGTATAGAATGCAGATGGATAGTATACTTAATGGATGACGAGTGACGACACAGAGGTATGTACACAGCAGTGGCCTACCGTACTGCTATATATAGTATACTGGTGGACACTGTCAGCAAACTGCAAAACTAAAATGCACCACAGGTATAGAATGTAGATGGATAGTATACTTAATGGATGACGAGTGACGACACAGAGGTAGGTACAGCAGTGGCCTACCGTACTGCTATATATAGTATACTGGTGGACACTGTCAGCAAACTGCAAAACTAAAATGCACCACAGGTATAGAATGTAGATGGATAGTATACTTAATGGATGACGAGTGACGACACAGAGGTAGGTACACAGCAGTGGCCTACCGTACTGCTATATATAGTATACTGGTGGACATTGTCAGCAAACTGCAAAACTAAAATGCACCACAGGTATAGAATGTAGATGGATAGTATACTTAATGAATGACGAGTGACGACACAGAGGTAGGTACACAGCAGTGGCCTACCGTACTGCTATATATAGTATACTGGTGGACACTGTCAGCAAACTGCAAAACTAAAATGCACCACAGGTATAGAATGTAGATGGATAGTATACTTAATGGATGACGAGTGACGACACAGAGGTATGTACACAGCAGTGGCCTACCGTACTGCTATATATAGTATACTGGTGGACACTGTCAGCAAACTGCAAAACTAAAATGCACCACAGGTATAGAATGTAGATGGATAGTATACTTAATGGATGACGAGTGACGACACAGAGGTAGGTACAGCAGTGGCCTACCGTACTGCTATATATAGATTACTGGTGGACACTGTCAGCAAACTGCAAAACTAAAATGCACCACAGGTATAGAATGTAGATGGATAGTATACTTAATGGATGACGAGTGACGACACAGAGGTATGTACACAGCAGTGGCCTACCATACTGCTATATATAGTATACTGGTGGACACTGTCAGCAAACTGCAAAACTAAAATGCACCACAGGTATAGAATGTAGATGGATAGTATACTTAATGGATGACGAGTGACGACACAGAGGTAGGTACAGCAGTGGCCTACCGTACTGCTATATATAGTATACTGGTGGACACTGTCAGCAAACTGCAAAACTAAAATGCACCACAGGTATAGAATGTAGATGGATAGTATACTTAATGGATGACGAGTGACGACACAGAGGTAGGTACACAGCAGTGGCCTACCGTACTGCTATATATAGTATACTGGTGGACATTGTCAGCAAACTGCAAAACTAAAATGCACCACAGGTATAGAATGTAGATGGATAGTATACTTAATGGATGACGAGTGACGACACAGAGGTAGGTACAGCAGTGGCCTACCGTACTGCTATATATAGTATACTGGTGGACACTGTCAGCAAACTGCAAAACTAAAATGCACCACAGGTATAGAATGTAGATGGATAGTATACTTAATGGATGACAAGTGACGACACAGAGGTAGGTACACAGCAGTGGCCTACCGTACTGCTATATATAATATACTGGTGGACACTGTCAGCAAACTGCAAAACTAAAATGCACCACAGGTATAGAATGTAGATGGATAGTATACTTAATGGATGACGAGTGACGACACAGAGGTAGGTACACAGCAGTGGCCTACCGTACTGCTATATATAGTATACTGGTGGACACTGTCAGCAAACTGCAAAACTAAAATGCACCACAGGTATAGAATGTAGATGGATAGTATACTTAATGGATGACGAGTGATGACACAGAGGTAGGTACACAGCAGTGGCCTACCGTACTGCTATATATAGTATACTGGTGGACACTGTCAGCAAACTGCAAAACTAAAATGCACCACAGGTATAGAATGTAGATGGATAGTATACTTAATGGATGACGAGTGACGACACAGAGGTAGGTACACAGCAGTGGCCTACCGTACTGCTATATATAGTATACTGGTGGACACTGTCAGCAAACTGCAAAACTAAATTGCACCACAGGTATAGAATGTAGATGGATAGTATACTTAATGGATGATGAGTGACGACACAGAGGTAGGTACACAGCAGTGGCCTACCGTACTGCTATATATAGTATACTGGTGGACACTGTCAGCAAACTGCAAAACTAAAATGCACCACAGGTATAGAATGTAGATGGATAGTATACTTAATGGATGACGAGTGACGACACAGAGGTAGGTACACAGCAGTGGCCTACCGTACTGCTATATATAGTATACTGGTGGACACTGTCAGCAAACTGCAAAACTAAAATGCACCACAGGTATAGAATGTAGATGGATAGTATACTTAATGGATGACGAGTGACGACACAGAGGTAGGTACACAGCAGTGGCCTACCGTACTGCTATATATAGTATACTGGTGGACACTGTCAGCAAACTGCAAAACTAAAATGCACCACAGGTATAGAATGTAGATGGATAGTATACTTAATGGATGACGAGTGACGACACAGAGGTAGGTACAGCAGTGGCCTACCGTACTGCTATATATAGTATACTGGTGGACACTGTCAGCAAACTGCAAAACTAAAATGCACCACAGGTATAGAATGTAGATGGATAGTATACTTAATGGATGACGAGTGACGACACAGAGGTAGGTACAGCAGTGGCCTACCGTACTGCTATATATAGTATACTGGTGGACATTGTCAGCAAACTGCAAAACTAAAATGCACCACAGGTATAGAATGTAGATGGATAGTATACTTAATGGATGACGAGTGACGACACAGAGGTAGGTACAGCAGTGGCCTACCGTACTGCTATATATAGTATACTGGTGGACACTGTCAGCAAACTGCAAAACTAAAATGCACCACAGGTATAGAATGTAGATGGATAGTATACTTAATGGATGACGAGTGACGACACAGAGGTAGGTACACAGCAGTGGCCTACCGTACTGCTATATATAGTATACTGGTGGACACTGTCAGCAAACTGCAAAACTAAAATGCACCACAGGTATAGAATGTAGATGGATAGTATACTTAATGGATGACGAGTGACGACACAGAGGTAGGTACAGCAGTGGCCTACCGTACTGCTATATATAGTATACTGGTGGACACTGTCAGCAAACTGCAAAACTAAAATGCACCACAGGTATAGAATGTAGATGGATAGTATACTTAATGGATGACGAGTGACGACACAGAGGTAGGTACAGCAGTGGCCTACCGTACTGCTATATATAGTATACTGGTGGACATTGTCAGCAAACTGCAAAACTAAAATGCACCACAGGTATAGAATGTAGATGGATAGTATACTTAATGGATGACGAGTGACGACACAGAGGTAGGTACACAGCAGTGGCCAACCGTACTGCTATATATAGTATACTGGTGGACACTGTCAGCAAACTGCAAAACTAAAATGCACCACAGGTATAGAATGTAGATGGATAGTATACTTAATGGATGACGAGTGATGACACAGAGGTAGGTACACAGCAGTGGCCTACCGTACTGCTATATGTAGTATACTGGTGGACACTGTCAGCAAACTGCAAAACTAAAATGCACCACAGGTATAGAATGTAGATGGATAGTATACTTAATGGATGACGAGTGACGACACAGAGGTAGGTACAGCAGTGGCCTACCGTACTGCTATATATAGTATACTGGTGGACACTGTCAGCAAACTGCAAAACTAAAATGCACCACAGGTATAGAATGTAGATGGATAGTATACTTAATGGATGATGAGTGACGACACAGAGGTAGGTACAGCAGTGGCCTACCGTACTGCTATATATAGTATACTGGTGGACACTGTCAGCAAACTGCAAAACTAAAATGCACCACAGGTATAGAATGTCGATGGATAGTATACTTAATGGATGACGAGTGACGACACAGAGGTAGGTACAGCAGTGGCCTACCGTACTGCTATATATAGTATACTGGTGGACACTGTCAGCAAACTGCAAAACTAAAATGCACCACAGGTATAGAATGTAGATGGATAGTATACTTAATGGATGACGAGTGACGACACAAAGGTAGGTACACAGCAGTGGCCTACCGTACTGCTATATATAGTATACTGGTGGACACTGTCAGCAAACTGCAAAACTAAAATGCACCACAGGTATAGAATGTAGATGGATAGTATACTTAATGGATGACGACACAGAGGTAGGTACAGCAGTGCACTCTGCACTGTACTCCTATATAATATTAATTATACTGGTGGTCCCCAGTCCCCACAATAAAGCAGCACACTGAGCACAGATATGGAGTGTTTTTCAGGCAGACAACGTATACTGGTGGTCACTGTCAGCAAAACTCTGCACTGTACTTCTGCTATAGCTGCTCCCCAGTCCCCACAATTAAGCAGTGTGAGCACTCAGCACAGATATATTATGCAGCACACTGAGCACAGATATGGTATGGAGCGTTTTTTTCAGGCAGAGAACGGATAACAACTGGTGGTCACTTATCAGCAAAACTCTGCACTGTACTCTTAACAGCTGCTCCCCAATCCTCCCCACAATTAAGCAATAAACAACCAATCAACTGTCTTCTACAATAAACGGAGAGGACGCCAGCCACGTCCTCTCCCTATCATCTCCAAAGCACGAGTGAAAATGGCGGCGATGCGCGGCTGCTTATATAGAATCCGAATCTTGCGAGAATCCGACAGCGGGATGATGACGTTCGGGCGCGCTCGGGTTAGCCGAGCAAGGCGGGAAGGTTCGAACCTGTCTCGGACCCGTGTAAACAAGGTGAAGTTCGGGGGGGTTCGGTTTCCGAGAAACCGAACCCGCTCATCACTACTGCTAAGGGAGTCCGTCCCAGGGGGAGCACGTCTTCGACTCTACAGCCACATCTGAGTTCACTCACAGGTGGATCCCGGGGCAATAAAAATTGTTCTCAGGGTTACAAAGGAATTCGAAAGGAGCCTCCTCGCCGGTTTTTCCTTATCGGACCTACTGGTTTCTCCCCCAGAAGGGGAGTTATATTCAATACAATTCACACATTGTATCTCCAACAGGTGGTGTTCAAGGTTCTCCTCCTGCAACAAGGAAGGGGCTATTACTCAACCTTGGCTGGTCAGACCTATTTAAAATTAAAACCTCTGAACCTATACTAGAAAAGGTTCAAAATTAAAGTGGAATCGCTCAGAGCGATCATGGCCAGCCTGGAAAGGGGGGATTTGATGGTGTATCTAGACATAAAGGCTGCATACCTTCATGTTCCCATTTATCCACCCCATCAGGCGTACTTGACAAATGTGGTACAGTATTGTCATTACCAATTTCAGGGTTGTTGGCAGAAATGATGGTGCTCCTACGCAAGCAAGGAGTCACAGTTATCCCACACTTGGACGATCTCCTATGAGGCGAGATCAAAAGAGCAGTTCTTGAACAGCGTGTCACTTTCGCTGAAGGTGTCACAACAACACTGCTAGTTTCTCAATATCCGGAAGTCACAGTTGGTTCCTATGACTAGTCTGCCCTTCTTGGGTATGATTCTGGATACGGACCAGAAAGGGGTTTACCTTCAGATAGAGAAGGCCCAGGAACTCATGACTCTGGTCAGGAACTTTTTGAAACCAAGACAGGTGTCGGCATCGCTGCACCCGAGTCCGGGGAAAATCATTCCCTCCGGGTCACATCTACAGATTCATCAGTTGATCACCCTCTCCCCCAGGGCCAGGGTATCTCTCCTGTGGTGGCTGCAAGATGCTCACCTTCTATAGGGCCGCAGGTTCGGCATTCAGGACTGGATCCTGGTGACCACGGACGCGAGCCTCCGAGGTTGGGGAGCAGTCACACAGGGAAAAATAAAATGTCCAAGGTCTTTGGTCAAGTCAAGAGACTTGTCTTCACTTCTTGGAACTAAGGGCCATATACAACGCCCTACGTCAGGCGGAGACCTTACTTCGCTACCAACCGGTTCTGATCCAGTCGGACAACGTCACCGCAGTAGCTCATGTAAACCGCCAAGGCGGCACAAGGAGCAGAGTGGCGATGGCGGAAGCCACCAGAATTCTTCGCTGGGCGGAGAATCATGTAAGCGCATTGTCAGCAGTGTTCATTCCGGGAGTGGACGACTGGGAAGCAGACTTCCTCAGCGGACACGACCTACGTCCTGGAGAGTGGGGACTTCATCAGGAAGTCTTAGCACAGATTGCAATTCAGTGGAGACTGCCACTGATAGACATGATGGCGTCCCGCCTCAACACAAAGCCGCAGAGTTATTGCGCCAGATCAGGAGACCCTGAGGCAGTAAGCTGTGGACGCCCTAGTGACACCGTGGGTGTTCCGGTCAGTTTCTGTGTTTACTCCTCTTCCTCTCATACCCATGGTGTTGAGGATAATAAGAAAAAGAGGAGTGAAACCAATTCTCATTGTTCCAGATTGGACACGGAGGACCTGGCATCCAGATCTGCAGGAAATGCTCACAGAGAATCCGTGGCCTCTTCGTCTAAGACAGGACCTGCTGCAGCAGGGGCCCTGTCTGTTCCCAGACTTACCGCGGCTGCGTTTGACGGCATGGCGGTTCAACGCAGGATCCTTGCGGTAATGGGTATTCCGGAGGAGGTCATTCCTACCCTAATTAAGGCTAGGAAGGAAGTGACATTGAAACATTATCACCGAATATGGCGAAAATATGTTTCCTGATGTGAGGCCGGGAATGCTCCTACGGAGGAATTCCTTTTGGGCCGTCTGCTTCACTTCCTTTAAACTGGAGTGATCTTGGGCCTAAAATTAGGATCGACAAAGGTTCAAATTTCGGCCTTATCCATTTTCTTCCAAAAAGATTTGGCTTCTCTTCCTGAAGTACAAACGTTTGTGTAGGGAGTACGGCATTTTTAGCCTCCTTTTGTACCGCCGGTGGCGCCTTGGGACCTTAACATGGTGTTACGGTTCCTTAAGTCAAATTGGTTTGAACCACTTAAGTCAGTGGTGTTGAAATATTTCACCTGGAAGGTGGTCATGTTGTTAGCCTTGGCTTCGGCTAGGCGAGTTTCGGAATTGGAGGCTTTTATCACTAAAAGCCCTATCTGATTGTCCATATGGATAGAGTGAAATTGCGGACCCGTCCTCAATTCCTGCCAAAGGTGGTCTCATCCTTTCATATGAACCAACCTATTGTCGCGCCTGTGGCTACGCGTGACTTGGAGGATTCCGAGTCCCTTGATGTGGTCAGGGCTTTGAAAATTTACGTGGCCAGAACGGCTAGGATCTGCAAAACAGAAGCACTGTTTGTCCTGTATACAGCCAACAAGGTTGGCGGCCCTGCTTCAAAGCAGACTATTGCTCGCTGGATCTGTAACACGATTCAGCTGGAGCATTCTACGGCAGGATTGCCGTTACCTAAATCGGTTTAGGCCCATTCCACTAGGAAGGTGGGCTCTTCTTGGGCGGTTGCCCGAGGGGTCTCGGCACTACAGCTGTGCCGAGCTGCTACTTGGTCGGGGTCAAATACCTTTGCAAAGTTCTGTAAGTTTGATACCCTGACTGAGGAGGACCTCCTGTTTGCTCAATTCGGTGCTGCAGAGTCATCCGCACTCTCCCGCCCGTTTGGGAGCTTTAGTATAATCCCCATGGTCCTTACGGAGTCCCAGCATCCTCAAGGACGTTAGAGAAAATAAGATTTAACTTACCGCTAAATCTATTTCTCGTAGTCCGTAGAGGATGCTGGGCGCCCGTCCCAAGTGCGGACTTCTTCTGCAAGACTTGTATATAGTTATTGCTTACATAAGGGTTATGTTATAGTTTATCGGTTGAACCGAGGCTATGTTGTTGTTCATACTGTTAACTGGGTAGTTTATCACAAGTTATACGGTGTGATTGGTGTGGCTGGTATGGATCTCGCTTTTAGATTTACAAAAATCCTTCCTCGTACTGTCCATCTTCTCTGGGCACAGTTTCCCTAACTGAGGTCTGGAGGAGGGGCATAGAGGGAGGAGCCAGTGCACACCCAGAATCCAAAGCTTTCTTAAAGTGCCCTATCTCCTGCGGAGCCCGTCTATTACCCATGGAGTCCCAGCATCCTCTACGGACTACGAGAAATAGATTTACCGGTAAGTAAAATCTTATTTTTCCTTGTGGGCTGATGCCTTCAAGCATCAGATCTGGTGTTGTATTGACCTGTCTCTGTCTGTTAGCAGACATTCTGAGTTAAAAACAGCTCAACATACCAATACCTCCTGCCAACCTCCCCACTTTACACTTGTCCAATTTTTAGCATTGTTTTCATGTATACTCTACAACATTGGCCCTCATTCCGAGTTGTTCGCTCGTTCTTTTTCATCGCATCGCAGTGAAAATCCGCTTAGTACGCATGCGCAAAGTTCGCACTGCGACTGCGCCAAGTAACTTTACTATGAAGATAGTATTTTTACTCACGGCTTTTTCTTCGCTCCGGCGATCGTAATGTGATTGACAGGAAATGGGTGTTACTGGGCGGAAACACGGCGTTTCAGGGGCGTGTGGCTGAAAACGCTACCGTTTCCGGAAAAAACGCAGGAGTGGCTGGAGAAACGGTGGGAGTGCCTGGGCGAACGCTGGGTGTGTTTGTGACGTCAACCAGGAACAACAAGCACTGAACTGATCGCACAGGCAGAGTAAGTCTGGAGCTACTCTGAAACTGCGAAGTAGTTGGTAATAGCAATATTGCGCATACATCGGTCGCAATTTTAAGAAGCTAAGATTCACTCCCAGTAGGCGGCGGCTTAGCGTGAGCAACTCTGCTAAATTCGCCTTGCGACCGACCAACTCGGAATGAGGGCCATTGTTATTAGTGGGCTGGCTTTATCGGAATGGGTAAAGCAAATCATTGGTGCATTAATGCAGGTGAACTGTGCAGTAAGCTTTATATAAATTCAGCTACAGTCATTCCATGAGCCCTCATGGTTCTCTGTATAAATATATGTCTAGCCACATACATTATGTATGTACATTCAGTTTACATGAGAAACACAATGGAAAAGAGTGTGGCAGGCGTGCATGACATTAAGTTAAAGCTCCACTCATAACCAATTGTATATTACAGCTGTTTAAATAAGGTTATAAAATCAGTGTCCAACCCTTAACTCCCAACACGTAAAATACATTCAGTTCAGATTAACATGTTTACAGTACGGGAGACCCACCTACACTGGATTCTTATACTGTTTTCTGTCAACAGTTACAACATCAGCCATGAAAGCATATGAAAGTCTTTCAATGGAAAAGCAACAATAGGGGTATAATTAATCACAGTTCTGAAGTTTAAGTTGTGACTTGTGGAATGCATAGGCTTATTAAATAGGTAGCCTGTACGTCATATGAATTATTTACCTGTCTTCCTGGGCGACATTTAATAGGTGCAAAATCAAAAGCTGTGGAAACATTTGTAGGCTATTGTCTGCAAGATATAAAATGTAAACAGTATATTTTATTTGGTTTTCTCCAATTGAAAGTATAAATCTGAAATGTGTGTAAAATTCCATGACAAATGTGAAAACATTTGAGTCGTTCACATTAATGTTGATCAGTGACTGGATCCATTTCTTCTCTACTGTAAATTGTGTAGCATGAACAATACAGTTGAGTATGGCTAAATAAACTTTTTAGAAGGGAAACTAGTAAGAAAAACAACATTTACATATATGTAAATTACATACCTCCCAACATGACCCTCTCCAGGAGGGATATAATGCTCAGCTCAGAGCCGGCCCTAACCAATATGATGCCCTAGGCAAGATTTTGGCTGGTGCCCCCTAGCACCACCGCTGGTTCCGCCTCTGACCTTGCACCTCTTTCCCAGCACCATCATCCTTCACCCATAGCCGTCCTTATTTTGATATTTGTACCCCCTATATTTTAAATAGAAACAGTTTGTACATTTGGCGCACAGCCCAAAAAGGGGTATGTTTTTGCTGGCAAGGGGCATGGCCGCACAATAGTACCCCCAATTCCAATTACGCCACACAGTACTGCAACTTTATTCACATTTGATCATGCGATAGTGTCCATAATTCATATTACATCCCACAGTAGTATCACTTTACCTTATAAATGTTACTCCTCACAGTAGAGCCCCTTATTCACATTACATCACACTGAATTGCTCCTTATTCACATTACACCACTCCCCATTGCTCTTTATTCACATTAGACGACACAGTAGTGCACTTTCTATACACAACACCACATAGTAGAGCACCTTATACACATAATGCCACACATTAGTAATGCATTTATACACATAATTCCACACAGTAATGCCCCTTACACATGAGACACATTATTAATGTCCTTTTACACATAATGTCCCTTACACATATGCTGCACATTATTAATGCCCTTATACACATAATGACACACATAGTGGCCCTTACACATTTGCTGCACATTATTAGTGCCCCTATACACATAATGTCAAAGTCGAAAAATATTGAAGAACACAAAGCACGTATAAACTGCACACACATGCCCACTGCGCGTGCACTTGTTCTGCCGCGCGTGCACATATCCGCAATTTGCGTATGGTCGCTCCTGCGGTCCTGCGCATCGGCGCGTGGTGTGGGTATTTACGGCAGAGTTTGTGTACACATGGAGGGCCATCAGAACACATTACATATTTAATCCAAATAGTGCACAATGTACACATAGTCTCCTTGCACCACATCAGAAAGTAATAGCTGTTTAAATGGTTGCAGAACAAAGGGATTCACCTTCACAGGATAAGAGGGGACAGACTAAGGTTATAAGGTGGTATATGGTATCCAGCTGTAGGGTATTTTAAGGGTACCATTCCAGTGTTGGTCTGCGGAAGATCGCATGTTCCTGCGGATAGTTATGTGCAGAAGCAGAATATAGATATAAACTGTATTTACTGTATATTATGTATGCGGCGGGAATCCAGAGGAAACCACCCACAAGAGCAGTTGAGAAAGACATCGCCTACCTTTTCAAATCAACCTATGACCTCTCCTGTACTGTAAAAGTGCATTCCTGTGTCCAATGGACAAAGGGATTACAGTATCCATTGTATTGCTTTTGGAAGACTTGTATAAATAAAGCCTGCTGCAGCCCGGCCTGACACAAGACTCACAACGTTATCTATTTGATGACGGAGGACCGGACCGGGAAGCGCACGCGAATATACTCACGTATGTACATTGACTGTAGCCATTATTCTGTTATATATATTGTCTTGTATTGTAGTGTATAATTTATATTGTAACCCCCCTTTCAGAAATAATCCACTGTGGTGTCGGAACCCAGCGGTAAACTCACAAATGGTGTCGTGTGCTCATTGCCCTGCTAAGGTTTAAAGTGTACTATTATTGCACTGCATTGCTGTAGAAGGTTTTAAGTGTATCTCTGGGTGTGTATGCGCTGTGAGTACTTTGTACCGTCAGCGCGGCGTGTGTACGCAAAGTCCGTACACTACGGAACCCTTTTACGCTAATAGCGTAAAAGGTGCGTAGTGTGAATTAAGTATAGCGGCCACAACGGCTAAAGGTTTAAAGTGTATTTAAGGTGTGTTTAAGGTATAGCTTTCATTCCTGTAAAGATAATCAGCTTTATCAATTGGGGGCATCGTCCGATTTTCCACATTTTTACTGCTTAACAGGTCACAAACAGACATAATCTATCAGCATAAGGGTGGACAGAAGGTATCCTACGTATCCTTTTCTTGGTCGGTGGATACACTGAAAACCCTACTTAATTGCTGATTAGATGGTGTCTGCTCTGTATGGTTTGTAGGGATGCTGGTAAGAATTCGTAAGGTAAGCAGGAAAAAAGCTATTTAAAATCTGTGAATTTATTTTTGGCACCAAATGCGTACACAACAAAAGCGTACACCCATACCCTGTGCACACTCTCCCACATTGTTGCCATAACATTCAGATTACTAGATTCATAATATAAGCAAAGGAAGTAAGTGTAAAACACAAACGCAGTCTGGCCTAGTTATAAAGGTTTATACAGAAAAGAAACTGTGTGGCGTGTTAAGTGAGCAATTATAGTTAATATTGCTCACATTTATAGAAATTGTATGATTTGTGCTATTGCGGACGTACGGTTTTGTACACGTGTCTCGGATAAAGTACGGAACTGCACACGCGGCGTAAGCACGGTCGCGTGTTTACGCAAATTGCGTAAGAATACGGTCGCTAAGTACAAATTACACAATAGTTTGTTTAGTTTAAAGGTGGGACAGTAGCCACGCTACAATAACACAAGATTGCCCAGCTTCCAAAGTTTAGTATAAAACCCTTCTTTACTGTATTGCCTCTGGGAGTAAAGCTGCTTGTCTGAATGAATGAAAATTTTCTGTACAGAAAAACCAAAGTGTAATTGAGTGAGCGAACGCAGGAGCGAGTGGAAATTTGAATCACGGAATTTGGAATCTCGGTGTGTGGTACATCAAGTGAGTGGAGACTTGGTGGCGAGAGGCGGCTGACTCACGTTAATATAAGGTTTAATACGTAAGTCGTGAGGAGACTTATAGGAGCGTGGTAGGGAATTGTGAAGTGTTGTGACCCATATAGTTTTTTTTTATATGCTCCGGCTGAGGTTTCACAGCCTGAAAATCGATTCCAGTGGTCGTACGGCAGATAAGTAACAAGTACCTATACGCTGTGCGATTGGACCGCGCGTTTGTGGGTGCGATATATAGCGCAACGTGATATCCTTTTTACGAGCTTTTGCGTAAAATCGCGGTATCATCAGCGCTGTATAGAACATACGCAAGCGTGATTTGTGTATAATAAAGTGCATAGGGAATTTTCGCTGGTCTCTCTCAGGAAAATCTCCAATGGCCGATACTTTACTGGAAAGGGTAAGTTATTCCTAAAAACTTCCAGTAAATATAGGTCACATAGGGCCCTAAGTTGGGTACATTGCCTTCGCTATCGACAGTGTATGGTAGTACTGGCCAACGTGGACGGTGAGCGGGTGAAGAGCGCTCGGAGAACTTTCACCGTTACCTTATATTGAGTATTTTGGTGTTTGTGGGAAAAGGCCCACAATTATGGGAGCCAGTTGCTCAAGTAAGGGACGTTTAACCAGGGTTCAGGTTGTAGAGCCGCGGCCCATGGGGTCAGCAGAGTTTAAAGGAAAAAGTATTGAAGACTTTTTGTCTGAATGGGAACGTGTGACTGACAAAGATAGGGAACCATTCCCTAAGGTGGGCAGCTTTGAACCAGAGGTACTGCAGAATGTAAGCAGTAAAATATGTCTTAAAAAATCCAGAAAACAAAGGATTAGACATAATGATTGTTTAAAATTATGGCAACAGGAGGGGGATATGCAAAGAGAACAAATTTGCAAAACAGGTTCAAAACCTAGCGGGAATGAGAACACAAACACACCAGTGTCGACACAGGTCGAAGGGGAAGAGATGGCTACAGTCAATGATATATCCGTAAACGATAGTAGTATGCAAAAACAATGTATTAACCCTAATTTTTGCAAGATGTATCCTGTTTTGAAGTCTTTTCCAGGTTATAGGTCACAGGAAGATGAAGGATCCAGCCAAATCGCAGCTCTCCTCCAAGCAGTCACTTTGCAGGACAATCAGGTGGGGTCTGTCCAACCAGGTAGTGCAGTAACAATATTCCCCAATGAAAGAACTGGTGAGGTCACAGCTACCGGTAAGTGTGAGACAGCTCATTGCACAGAGACAACAACACCTCACAGTAAACAAATCAGGAACGGAATGGTAGAATTACACCCTGTCTTGGGAACAGTAACTCCCAATGGGGGAACCGATAGTCAGGGAGTAGTCCTCACCAGGAATAATGCAATGTATTGCCCATGGCCCAGAGATGAGCTGCGATCCATCATTTCAGAATTCCCCGACCCTCGGAAGGATTTAGCTAGATGTCAGAAATTTATCAGAGATCTGGGTAATGCATATGAACCGACAAACAAACACTGGCGGATACTTTTGAAAGCGTGCCTATCCCCTAATATTGACACCCAAAAATGTATCACTGATTGTAGATTAGAGTCGGATAGTCTTATGACTGACAAACACAATCAGGAGAACTTAGAGCAAATTAACAGGCAACTAGAGTTGTATTTCCCCACAACTGTTAAGTGGAGAAGAATTTTCTCCATAAAGCAGAGGGAAAATTAAATGACATCTGAATATTTCCATTGGGCCCTGCAAATAATGGATAGATACATGGGGGTATCGGATACAGGGAACGATCCGAATTACAGGGAGGTGGCTGTCTCTGTGCTAATGGACGGACTCGATAAGACAGTAAGGGACAGAGTACAAACATCTTTGCCTAATTGGAGAGGAGTCACAGTAGCTTGCCTTAGAGAGTGCGCAATTGTACACCACAAGAATATTGTTAGGCGTAGAAAACAACAGAAGGAGAGGCTGAGGATTGAAAGTATACAGGCTCTTACACCAAAGTCTCATCAGCCTAAACCCCAGACCCCTGCTGTTTGGAAAAGACCGAGAACATACTACATTTGTAGGAAGGAAGGGCATTTTGCCAGAGATTGTAGGTATAGTAGAACACATAGCCAATATAGACCCCTAGACAGAGAAAACAAGCCACGTTATTAAACACATAGACGGGATCAAGGGACATATAGTAAGGAATCACGATACAGTATAGAAAATCACAGATTCGGTTAATGAGAAGAACAGAATAAATGCAACTTTACCCTTTTGACAGAACTTACTGGGGTTAGGAGGAGGCCTCTAAACTTCAGCTTCTCTCTCTAGCAGAAGTGACCTCTAAGTAACTTAACAGGAGTTTTGTTAGAGTTGGTAAACATATTGAGTGCTCCCACCCAGGAAGCACAAAATACGTTAGATACCCACGAAGACTAATGTTGCATTTCACTGGTTTAGATTCATGTCCATCACAGGTAGAGGAAATTATCTCAAAGATACCGGGTGAATTTAGAATGGACAGGACACTGGATTGATGGCTGGGATAGTCCCAGTAGAGATATAACACACATAGAATTTTTTTTAGGGGAACAGACCGATTAGGGAATCATTCCCCGTAGTGCCCAGCATTTGTCTCAACTTGTATGCATTTTTGGAATTGAATTAGATTAGCCCTCATGAACCCTGTTGAAAGTGTAGCTGTACTGGATCCTAAAGCTACTTCTAAGAAGCCAAAGTCAGGCGATACAAATTCTGGAGCATTGTCATCACTACCTTTTTCTCGTCCACCTAGACCCCTACAGATGTAATTTGCTGAGATATGGATAACATTGTATCAGTGTACTCAATCATGTCTCTGTATCAACTCAGCTTGGTGCTGTACAGTGTATGCTTCAGATTTATTCTCATGGGACCCTTATTTTCATAAGCTGCTAGCAGAGCTATCTAATGTCATGTGCTGACACTTTCCTGTGAATTATGACATTTATATACTGCTCTACAGCCAGGTCTATGGTCCTATCCACTTTATCAGGATTTGGATTCTCACCTGGATTATTGGTGAATTTCCACAGCTTTTGCCACGTAAGGTACATATCCATAGGGAACCTTCACTGGCATGGTACTCTTAACCTCTCAGTTTGGTGAAACACATGCTTACGGTTGCACTGTGCATCTTTCTGTTTGCGCTGATCCAAATACAATAACTTTTTGTTTTCTTCACACTTTAGTGTTTGGGCCCAGAACCTGTTGATATATAGATCTTAGATTGTAATCTCTCATGAGCAGGGCCTTCTCTCCTTATGTGTTTTTCCTTCCTTCACTTATAATTTAATCTCCAACAACAGCACCCAACCTTTGGATTTGGCCGCCCCGCTGCTCCTTTGGATGTAACAACTCAGCAGAAGCAGAAATGTTTATAAACCTCAGAGAGGGAATAATTTAGTTTGATCTGGACAGTCTAGGCTTGTCTTTTTTTTTTTTTGTTCTATTCTATCGCTACGCTGTGAATAAAACTAGCTGCAGCTATTTGCAGCAAGGCCCTGGGCCAGTGTACTACCAATCGGCTGGGGGGTGTGTGTGTGTGTGTGTGTGTGTGTGTGTGTGTGTGTGTGTGTGTGTGTGTGTGTGTGTGTGTGTATTTATATATCTATCTCTCTCTCTCTCAATATATATATATATATATATATATATAAGCAGTCTCTGAGTACCGTCTCGTTCTTTTTGCAGTTTATATATCTCCTATATAATAGCCTAGATCTGTGACTCTGTGCCTGTGTGTATAACGCTGGGCGTGGCTAGGAGCTCTCATTGGCTTGGCAGCAGGTCTATCGCACCCAGCCCACAGCTGATTGGGTGAGAAATGCCCTCCCACACAAGTTACATCCAATGGGAGGCTCTGCCCTTTTGCTGCTGTATGTTCACAGAGCAGGATTAACAATGGGGCTGATGGAGCTGCAGCTCCAGGCCTACACCCCAAAATAGGCCCACTGCATCTGCAGCAACATACCCTCCAACAATTTAAACATAAAAATCGCAACAAACTTCAAAAGGGGGCATGGTCATGGGTAAAGTGGCATGGCCACGCCTCTTTTCCTATACTTTCAATGGAAGTTTGGAGAGCCAAAAATTGGTACAGACCATTAAAATAAGAATTTACTTGCCGATAATTCTATTTCTCATAGTCCGTAGTGGATGCTGGGGACTCCGTCAGGACCATGGGGAATAGCGGCTCCGCAGGAGACAGGGCACATCTAAAGAAAGCTTTTAGGATCACATGGTGTGTACTGGCTCCTCCCCCTATGACCCTCCTCCAAGCCTCAGTTAGGTACTGTGCCCGGACGAGCGTACACAATAAGGAAGGATCTTGAATCCCGGGTAAGACTCATACCAGCCACACCAATCACACCGTACAACTTGTGATCTGAACCCAGTTAACAGTATGATAACAAACGAAGTAGCCTCTGAAAAGATGGCTCACAACAATAATAATAACCCGATTTTTGTAACAATAACTATGTACAAGTATTGCAGACAATCCGCACTTGGGATGGGCGCCCAGCATCCACTACGGACTATGAGAAATAGAATTATCGGCAAGTAAATTCTTATTTTCTCTAACGTCCTAGTGGATGCTGGGGACTCCGTCAGGACCATGGGGATTATACCAAAGCTCCCAAACGGGCGGGAGAGTGCGGATGACTCTGCAGCACCGAATGAGAGAACTCCAGGTCCTCCTTAGCCAGAGTATCAAATTTGTAAAATTTTACAAACGTGTTCTCCCCTGACCACGTAGCTGCTCGGCAAAGTTGTAATGCCGAGACCCCTCGGGCAGCCGCCCAAGATGAGCCCACCTTCCTTGTGGAGTGGGCCTTTACAGATTTAGGCTGTGGCAGGCTTGCCACAGAATGTGCAAGTTGGATTGTGCTACAGATCCAACGCGCAATCGTCTGCTTAGACGCAGGAGCACCCATCTTGTTGGGTGCATACAATATAAACAACGAGTCAGATTTTCTGACTCCAGCCGTCCTTGAAATATATATTTTTAATGCTCTGACAACGTCCAGTAACTTGGAGTCCTCCAAGTCGCTAGTAGCCGCAGGCACCACAATAGGCTGGTTCAAGTGAAAAGCCGAAACCACCTTAGGGAGAAAATGAGGACGTGTCCGCAGTTCTGCCCTGTCCGAATGGAAAATCAGATATGGGCTTTTGTACGATAAAGCCGCCAACTCTGAAACTCTCCTGGCTGAAGCCAGGGCCAGTAGCATGGTTACTTTCCATGTAAGATACTTCAAATCTACAGATTTGAGAGGCTCAAACCAATGAGATTTGAGAAAATCCAAAACTACGTTTAGATCCCACGGTGCCACTGGGGGCACAATCGGGGGCTGTATATGTAGTACACCCTTGACAAAAGTTTGTACTTCAGGCACTGAAGCCAATTCCTTCTGGAAGAAGATTGATAAGGCCGAAATTTGAACTTTAATAGACCCCAATTTGAGGCCCATAGACAATCCTGCCTGCAGGAAATGTAAGAATCGACCCAATTGAAATTCTTCCGTTGGGGCCTTCTTGGCTTCACACCACGCAACATATTTTCTCCAAATGCGGTGATAATGTTGTGCGGTCACTTCCTTCCTAGCCTTAATCAAGGTAGGAATAACTTCCTCTGGAATGCCCTTTTCTTTTAGAATCCGGCGTTCAACCGCCATGCCGTCAAACGCAGTCGCGGTAAGTCTTGGAACATGCAAGGTCCCTGCTGAAGCAGATCCCTTCTTAGAGGTAGAGGCCACGGATCCTCCGTGAGCATCTCTTGAAGTTCCGGATACCAAGTTCTTCTTGGCCAATCCGGAGCCACTAGTATTGTTCTTACTCCCCTTTTCCGAATAATTCTCAGTACCTTTGGTATGAGAGGCAGAGGAGGAAACACATACACTGACTGGTACACCCATGGTGTTACCAGAGCGTCCACAGCTATTGCCTGAGGGTCTCTTGACCTGGCGCAATATCTGTCCAGTTTTTTGTTGAGGCGAGACGCCATCATATCCACCTTTGGTTTTTCCCAACGGTTCACAATCATGTGGAAAACTTCCGGATGAAGTCCCCACTCTCCCGGGTGAAGGTCGTGTCTGCTGAGGAAGTCTGCTTCCCAGTTGTCCACTCCCGGGATGAACACTGCTGACAGTGCTATGACATGATTTTCCGCCCAGCGAAGAATCCTTGCAGCTTCTGTCATTGCTCTTCTGCTTCTCGTGCCGCCTTGTCTGTTTACGTGGGCGACTGCCGTGATGTTGTCCGACTGGATCAACACCGGCTGACCCTGAAGCAGCGGTTTTGCCAAGCTTAGAGCATTGTATATCGCTCTTAGCTCCAGTATATTTATGTGAAGAGACGTCTCCAGGTCTGACCATACACCCTGGAAGTTTCTTCCCTGTGTGACTGCTCCCCAGCCCCGTAGGCTGGCATCCGTAGTCACCAGGACCCAGTCCTGTATGCCGAACCTGCGGCCCTCTAACAGATGGGCACTCTGCAACCACCACAGGAGAGACAACCTTGTTCTTGGTGACAGTGTTATCCGCTGATGCATGTGCAGATGCGATCCGGACCATTTGTCCAGCAGATCCCACTGAAATGTTCGTGCATGGAATCTGCCGAATGGAATTGCTTCGTACGAAGCCACCATCTTTCCCAGGACTCTTGTGCATTGATGTACTGACACAGTTCCTGGTTTTAGGAGGTTCCTGACCAGTTCGGATAACTCCCTTGCTTTCTCCTCCGGGAGAAACACCTTTTTCTGAACCGTGTCCAGAATCATTCCCAGGAACAGCAGACGTGTTGTCGGGGTCAATTGAGATTTTGGAAGATTCAGAATCCACCCGTGTTGCTGAAGCACTACTTGGGTTAGTGCTACACCGACTTCCAGCTGTTCTCTGGACTTTGCCCTTATCAGGAGATCGTCCAAGTAAGGGATAATTAATACGCCTTTTCTTCGTAGAAGAACCATCATTTCGGTCATTACCTTGGTAAAGACCCGAGGGGCCGTGGACAAACCAAACGGCAGCGTTTGAAACTGATAATGACAGTCTTGTATCACGAACCTGAGATACCCTTGGTGTGAGGGGTAAATTGGGACATGCAGATAAGCATCTTTTATGTCCAGGGACACCATGAAGTCCCCTTCTTCCAGATTCGCTATCACTGCTCTGAGTGACTCCATCTTGAACTTGAATTTCTGTATGTACAGGTTCAAGGATTTCAGATTTAGAATAGGTCTTACCGAACCGTCCGGCTTCGGTACCACAAATAGTGTGGAATAATACCCCTTTCCCTGTTGTAGGAGGGGTACCTTGACTATCACCTGCTGAGAATACAGCTTGTGAATGGCTTCCAATACCGTCGTCCTTTCTGAGGGAGACGTTGGTAAAGCAGACTTTAGGAACCGGCGAGGGGGAGACCTTTCGAACTCCAACATGTAACCCTGAGATACTATCTGCAGGATCCACGGGTCCACCTGTGAGCGAGCCCACTGATTGCTGAAAATCTTTAGTCGACCCCCCACCGCTCCTGAGTCCGCTTGTAAAGCCCCAGCGTCATGCTGATGGCTTTGTAGAACCCGGGGCGGGCTTCTGGTCCTGGGCAGGGGCTGCTTGCTGCCCTCTCTTACCCTTTCCTCTGCCTCGCGGCAGATAAGACTGTCCTTTTGCTCGCTTGTTTTTAAAGGAGCGAAAGGACTGCGGCTGAAAAGACGGTGTCTTTTTCTGTTGGGAGGGGGTCTGAGGTAAAAAAGTGGATTTGCCGGCAGTTGCCGTGGCCACCAGATCCGATAGACCGACCCCAAATAATTCCTCTCCTTTATATGGCAATACTTCCATATGCCTTTTGGAATCCGCATCACCTGACCACTGTCGCGTCCATAAACTTCTTCTGGCAGATATGGACATCGCACTTACTCTTGATGCTAGAGTACAAATATCCCTCTGAGCATCTCGCATATAAAGAAACGCATCCTTTAATTGCTCTAGAGTCAATAAAATACTGTCCCTATCCAGGGTATCAATATTTTCAGTCAGGGAATCCAACCACACTACCCCAGCACTGCACATCCAGGCTGAGGCTATTGCCGGTCGCAGTATAACACCAGTATGAGTGTATATACTTTTCAGGGTAGTTTCCAGCCTTCTATCCGCTGGATCCTTGAGGGCGGCCGTATCAGGAGACGGCAACGCCACTTGCTTTGATAAACGTGTGAGCGCCTTATCCACCCTAGGGGGTGTTTCCCAGCGCGTCCTAACCTCTGGTGGGAAAGGGTATAATGCCAATAACTTCTTAGAAATTAGCAGTTTTCTATCTGGGTTAACCCACGCTTCATCACACACGTCATTCAATTCCTCTGATTCTGGAAAAGCTACAGGTAGTTTTTTCACCCCCCACATAATACCCCTTTTTGAGGTACCAGCAGTATCAGAGATCTGCAAAGCCTCCTTCATTGCCGTGATCATATAACGTGTGGCCCTGTTGGAAAATACGTTTGTTTCTTCACCGTCGACACTAGATTCATCTGTGTCGGTACCCGTGTCGACTGACTGAGGTAAGGGACGTTTTACAGCCCCTGACGGTGTCTGAGACGCCTGAGCCGGTACTGACTGGTTTTCCGGCCGTCTCATTTCGTCTACTGACTTTTGTAATGTACTAACATTATCACGTAATTCCATAACTAAAGCCATCCATTCCGGTGTCGACTCCCTAAGGGGTGACATCACCATTACCGGCAATTGCTCTGCCTCCACACCAACATCGTCCTCATACATGTCGACACACACGTACCGACACACAGCAGCCACACAGGGAATGCTCTAATCGAAGACAGGACCCCCTTAGCCCTTTGGGGAGACAGAGGGAGAGTTTGCCAGCACACACCAAAAGCGCTATAAATGTATATAAACAACCCTAAAAGGTGTTGTTTTTGTTATAAGCGCTTTTAATATATAAATATCGCCAATTTATGCCCCCCTTCTCTTTGTTACCCTGTTTCTGCAGTGCAGTGCAGGGGAGAGTCCTGGGAGCCTTCCTCACAGCGGAGCTGAGCAGGAAAATGGCGCTGAGTGCTGAGGAGAATAAGCTCCGCCCCCTTTTCGGCTGGCTTTTCTCCCGGGTTTTGAGAAATCTGGCCTGGGTTAAATACATACATATAGCCTTAATGGCTATATGTGATGTATTCTTTGCCACTAAAGGTATTTAATATTGCTGCCCAGGGCGCCCCCAGCAGCGCCCTGCACCCTCCGTGACTGGTCAGTGAGAAGTGTGTAGCAACAATGGCGCACAGCTGCCGTGCTGTGCGCTACCTTCATGAAGACTGAAGAGTCTTCTGCCGCCTGTTTCCGGACCTCCGATCTTCAGCATCTGTAAGGGGGGTCGGCGGCGCGGCTCCGGGACGAACCCCAGGATGACCTGTGTTCCGACTCCCTCTGAAGCTATGTCCAGTAGCCTAAGACTCCAATCCATCCTGCACGCAGGTGAGTTGAAAATCTCTCCCCTAAGTCCCTCGATGCAGTGAGCCTGTTGCCAGCAGGACTCACTGAGATTTAAAACCTAAAAAAAACTTTTTCTAAGCAGCTCTTTAGGAGAGCCACCTAGATTGCACCCTGCTCGGACGGGCACAAAAACCTAACTGAGGCTTGGAGGAGGGTCATAGGGGGAGGAGCCAGTACACACCATGTGATCCTAAAAGCTTTCTTTAGATGTGCCCTGTCTCCTGCGGAGCCGCTATTCCCCATGGTCCTGACGGAGTCCCCAGCAACCACTAGGACGTTAGAGAAAAAAGGTACTGTACCGGCCAAAAAGGTACAGGTGGAGGGTATGCCATTGCATCTGCAGCAAGTCTCTGCGCTGTAGACAGGGAAAACAATCCTTTTACTGCAGCGTCCTATGTCCTGCTGCCAGTCCGTCTGCCCCCTCCGGCATCAACAGTCCCCACTCCCCAGCCGCGGCGCAGGTCGAACAAAAGCTGCTGCGGCCACCGGCATAGTAGATGTGTATGAAAGCGGCGCAGTGAAAGGCTTTCATAGCCCTCCATGCGCCGCATACTCTCTGAGCCCCGGAGCTTCCTCTGTGCATGATGTCACAAAAGTGCCTCCCCGCCACAGCCGCGCCCAGATCTCCAGAGGCTCTAACTCCGCAGCACAACACCTGGGCTGCCGGCCTGGAAGCCCCGAGATGGCTAATGTAACGGATAGAGTGGGTGATATCGCGGAGGGTAATGGCTGGACGCTGAATCAAAGGAAAAGGTGGCAGTGCAGTGCAGTGAGTGTGCAGTGTCACTGACACTGCACAGCACTCTCACCTTTTACATTGATTCAGCGAGTCAGTCAGTTCTGCCAGCCAGTCACTATTGTTAGCGCCGGTGTCCCAACGCGCCGCATTACAGTGAAGTAGACGCACTAAATAAACTACAGCTCCCAGCAGCCCTTAGCGCCGAAGCATTCCGGTGCTAAGGCCTGCTGGGAGCTGTAGTTTATTGAGTGCATCTTCTTCCCTGTAATGTGGCGCATTGGGACACCGGCGCCAACAATAGTGACTGGCTGCTTGGCTTCTGCGCGAGTCTCTGGGAGAGCCACTGCCAAAGGGGGGACAGAAGCTTAGCTGCTTCCAGGAGGAGAAGCATTACCCGCCCCTCCCCCACTCGCAGTACCTCCGTGGCACCCCCACCTGCCCTCCACCACCCACAGAGGCTCCGGACCCCCACCCACAGCACCTCCGCACCTGCTCCTCACCCACCCACAGCACCACCACATCTGCCCCTCCCCCACCCGCTGCACACTTTCAACTGCTACTCCCCCACCCGCGGTGGCTCCAGACCTCCTTCCCCACCCACGCACCGCCCCTCCCCCACCCGCGGCACCACCGCACCAGCCCCTCCCCCACCCGATGCACCCCCGCAACCGGCCCTCCCCCACCCGCGTCATCCCTGGACTCCTCCCCCATCCATGTCTCCCCCGCACCTGCCACTCCCTCATCCACAGCACTACCCCAACCCCAACCTAACCCTAGGTGATTCATCAGGCACTGCGTGCACTGTTAACGCTGTTGCAAGGTGCTACGACCACTTAACCATTGCACGCCCTTTGTCCGTGCAATATTTAAACCACTCACACATTTATGATTGGAGGTAATACTCCATATAACAAAAATATTGCACGCCAAAAGGGCATGCAAAGGTTAAGGGGGTATAGCCCGTTACGACGGTGTGACGAGCGCCCGCAGGGTGTGAGGAATCACCTAGTATATATATATATATATATGCCTTTGATGTGTCATAGAGTAAATCAAAGAAACTGTGAAAATAAATACATTATTGCTTATTCTTCAATTGTATCTTATCCTAAATTGATAAGATAATAAATCATTTGAATATAGTTATAGCTCAAGCTTTCTTGAATTAGCATTACATATGTCTAAAATCTTTTAATCAATCAGCCTATTTAAATTAAGCAAAGTAGTCACTCTGCTGTTTGGTATCATTGTGTGCACCACAGTGAACGTGGACCAGAGTAAGTAAAGGAGGGAGTTGGCCGAGGAGATCAGAAATAAATTATAGGCAAGCATGTTAAAAGTAATGACTATAAGACTATTTCTAAGCAGCATGATGTAACTACAGTTGCAAAGTTCATGTGACTGTAGCCAACCTACCTGGATGTGGCAAAAGAAGAAAATTAGAATAATAAGAACGGTAGAAATGAAGCAAAGAAAGAATTCCAAAGAGATACAAGTTGAACTCCAAGTTCAAGGTATATCAGTGACTGCTTGCACCATCCATTGCTTTCTGGTCAACAGTAAGCTCCACGGAGGAAGATTCAGGAGGACTCCACTTTTGAAAAAACAAAGCCAGTCAGGAAGCTGCTGCTATGACAGCAGCTCCTGATTGGCTGGTGGGGTCCCTGTACTGACATTAGTCACGTGGAGGGACGCCATTCGCATAGTAGAAGGTATGTGTAAACATACACTTCTACATGTCCGCTGGATCGGGTTGCTTGCGATTTAGTTGTTTTTAATCCCTGGGATGCCTACTTGGAACAAAGAGGACCAATCTGAACCGGATTAGGTGAGTATAATTTTTTAATTTACAGGTACTCCATGGATTCTTCATGGACAAGGGGGCCAAGAGGCTCCGTGGGACACTAGGTAAATATATGTGAGTGTGTATGTACAGTATGTTTAATTAAAGTTTTACTGTGTGGGTGCACTATGTTTTTTTTAAATTTCTTTTACTGTGGAACTACAGGTTCCAGAGGGCCCATTAATCTCCGCATGCTGGTATATATGGTCTCCAAGTACCAGCATGCAGGGGAGGCTTGCTGGGACTTGTAATTCCACAGCAAAAGAATATTTGTTTCTATTTTTTACACTAAATCTATGAAGTCACCTCCCACAGCCCAGGGATGGTGGCCATAGCCCCGTGCTTTATCCCTGGCTTTGGGTGCCTTTATTGGGGGCGGCCCCACTCCCCCAGGGAGCCCCGGCCAGGGGTGATTAGTTAAGGGGGTGATGCAGCGGCCGTAGGGACAAGTATAAATGTGTCCCCCAGCTGTGGCATGATCTACTTGAATAGTGGAGCCCGGTGCTGGTTTCATAAATACTGGTGACCCCTACGTCCTTCTTCCCCTGTATTTTTCGTAACAAGACCGGTCCAAGAGCCTGGTGCTGGTGCTTAAAACACAGATAGACCCTACGTAATTTTTCCCCAATATTTTAAGCACCAGGACCGGCTCAAAGAGCCCAGGGCTGGTTATGTTCAGGAGGGGGGAGACCCCACACAGTTTCTTTACACATTGAAGCCCTGCACAGATCTCACTGATCCGGCCGCGCTATACTGTGTCATGTCCAGCAGTGTATTACTAATCTCTCCCGTAAAACACTGCCCGACAATACGAAGGACATCGGTAAAGTCGAATTGAAAAAAGCGGTAGTTTAGTAAATTACTGTGTTTTTTTTCTTCTTTTACAGTTGCTATCCCAAACTGCCGATGTCAGCCGAGATTAATTTTGGCTGAATTTGGCAGCTACACAAATGATAGTAAATTTACCCCAATGCTTCTGGGAGAATGAAATTTGGACAGATGAGTCAAAACTGTAGCTGGGATCGGTATGTGATACCGCCGCAAGGGATGCCAAATGTCAGGATACTGACACTGGCATCCCATCCGCCAGTATGTAGGCAGGGGGCGAGTGCAGCGAAGCCTCTTGCGTGCTCACTGCGCTCGCCATGCTGCAGGTTCGGCGGCGAGCTTTGCGTCGTGGACACCCATAGAGGGGGAATCACTTACCTCGCCGGTATTCTGGTGGCGGTATAGTACCCCAGTCAGGATCCCAGCGTCAGTATTGCGACAGCCGGGATCCTGACGGGCGGTATGTTAACCGCATACCCTGTAGCTTTGTGGCAATTCACATCAGCTCTATGTCTGCAGACAAAAATTAAGCTGTCTTTTCTAAAATAAAGGATTTATAAAAAATAAAAAAAACAACACAATACGTTCTGTGAAACATGGAGGAGGCTCAGTTATGGTTTGGAGCTGCTTTTCTTGCTTCTGGCACAGGATGCTTTGAATATGTGCAGAGCACAATGAAATATCAAGACTATCAAGGCATTCTGGAGCGAAACATATTTCCCAGTGTCAGAAGCTCTGTCTCAGTTGCAGGTCATGGGTCCTGCAACCGGATAATGGTGGTCATTCCGAGCTGATCGCTCGCTAGCAGTTTTTAGCAGCCGTACAAACGCTGTGCCGCCGCCCACTGGAAGTGTATTTTAGCTTAGCAGAAGTGTGAACGAAGGGATCGCAGAGCGGCTACAAAATAATTTTGTGCAGTTTCAGAGTAGCTTCAAACCTACTCAGCGCTTGCAATCACTTCAGACCATTCAGTTCCTGATTTGACGTCACAAACACGCCCTGCGTTCGCCCAGCCACGCCTGCGTTTTTCCTGGCATGCCTGCGTTTTTCCGACCACTCCCTGAAAACGGTCAGTTGACACCCAGAAACGCCCTCTTCCTGTCAATCACTCTGCGGCTGCCTGTGCGACTGAAAAGCATCGCTAGACCCTATGTAAAACTACATCGTTCGTTGTAATAGTATGCTGCGCGTGCGGATTGCGCCGCATACGCATGCGCAGAAGTGCCTTTTTTTTGCCTCATCACTGCACAGCGAACGAATGCAGCTAGCGAACAACTCAGAATGACCACCAAAGACCCAAACCAAACAGCTAAAGAATGGATAAGAACAGACCATTGCTTTGTTCTGACATGGCCTTCCATGAGCCCTGATCTGAATCCTATTGAATACCTACGGAAAGAGCTAAAACATGCAGTCTGGAGAAGGCACCTTTCAAACCCAAGACAGCTGGAACAGTTTGCTCAGGAAGAGTGAGCCAAACTACCTGTTGACAAATGCAGAGGTCCCATTGAGAGCTACAGGAATTGTATAATTGCATTGATTACCCCTAAAGTTTGTGTAATAAAATATTAGGTTAAGGATCCCATAATTTTTGTCCATGTCTATTCCATTTGTTTAATTCTTTAAAATTCTGCTGAATCAAAAATCTAATGCAAAGTCTGATTTCTATTAAATCTGTAATAAACAATAGTAAATACTTTTGTCACTTTCAGGTTATTTCAGAAAAATATTCACTGATAAAGAGCTGGTACCTGAAAATTAGTCAGGACATCTTCTAACTGGATTTAATAAAGTGATATGCAACCATTCCATGTAAATCAGAAAATGTTATTATAGAGAGTGTCATCTGCTGTATTGTGTTTTGTTTAGAGTTGAAAAACATAAAATATTGCACAATTTTGTTCCTGTTTCTAAAATGTATCCAAGCACTAAATGTACAGTTATCAAAATGGATTTAACCATATATCCAGTTTATTTGATTCTTTATTCTACAGGCATAATCTGTAGCGGGGAGTGGTCATAACAAAACCCTTTGATGCAGTTGGCTAACAATGAGAATGCTCCCACATAATGCTATTTTCTGCTCTATGTATTTACTTTCATCTCCCGTGACGTTAGCTGACCTGTAACCTGGGTTCTTGGGGAGGATGCATTGCACTTTTAACCTCATCACTCACATGAAACTTACATAACATATGAGAATCTTCTGCTTTGGAAAAAAAACAGCAAATATTTTCAAAGGGATTATTTTCCTGCTCAGAAATAACTGTTCTTATGTGTGATAAAAACAGCTGAGACCTGTGCTTCTATCTCCTAATAGTGTTATGGCTAGAGAGTAGAGACTGTGTATTTATTAAAGGAACAAGCATTGGTTCATACTCTCCTGTTCTCAGGAGTAGTGTAAAGGCCCATATAGACAGGAGAGATGTGTGCTGAGCGAACCGCTCAGCACACATCTCTCCCGCCGCTCAGCACAACGCGATGTGTGCTGAGCGATGCGGGGGAGGACGGGGGGGCGCTCATTTCACCCAGCGGGTGGAATGAGCGACGTGCTAGATTGGCCTGCATGCAGGCCAATCTAGCACCGGCGATAGCGATGTGAGGGGCCGCGCATCTAGTCAGATTGCTTAGATTTTAAGCATGGATCTCTCCGTGAGTACCCCCCTTTAGTTTCATGTCATTGTGTCCTGCCAAAAAGTCTAACAGCGGGGGTAATTCTGAGTTGATCGCAGCAGGATTTTTGTTAGCAGTTGGGCAAAACCATGTGCACTGCAGGGGAGGCAGATATAACATGTGCAGAGAGAGTTAGATTTGGGTGGGTTATTTTGTTTCTGTGCAGGGTAAATACAGGCTGCTTTATTTTTACAATGCAATTTAGATTGCAGAACACACCCCACCCAAATCTAACTCTCTCTGCACATGTTATATCTGCCTCCCCTGCAGTGTACATGGTTTTGCCCAACTGCTAACAAAATTCCTGCTGCGATCAACTTGGAGTTACCCCCAGGATACGCCTAAAATACAGAACTTCTTAAAAAAGTAAATAAATAAATATATATAGAGTTTATTATTTTACAGGGAGGCTGCTGGCAACAGCCTCCCTTCTTCGAGGGACTAAGGGGGGGGAGTAATGTCCGCCCTGCGGGGTCTGAGCCACTATCTCCGCTGACAGGACACTGAGCTACTGAGGGGATCGAACGTTCCCCGCCACAGGGGATCGCTCACCCCGGCAGCATGCCGCCACCCCCTTACAGAGCCAGGAGATTAGAAGAGGCGAGATATGGCGGCACAAGGGTAGGAGCGCAGCTCTGAGCGGCTGTGCTCCGGGAAGGCTCAGTGGCACACAGTGTTGGCGCTTTGAGGGGCGTCCTGAGCCAGCATCTTAATACCCTACACTGGTCACAGACGCTAACCGGAGACTGAATCCCCAGGCTAGCATCACAATCCTCCGCACTCAGATGCTCAACAGGGGACGGAATCCCCCGCCTTGCGACGGAGTCCTCAGGCCAGAATAAAGAATTTGTGCGGGAAGGCGCGCCATCTTCAAGGGGCGGAGCTTCTCAGAGCGGACCCAGCAGCGTTCAGCGCCATTTTCCTGCCTGCAGTTCCTGTACACAGACGCTGACAGAGCTGTCCCTCCAAGCAACTCCAGCTATCCTGTGCAGTACCAGGAGGTTGTAGAAGGGGGGGGAGGCGGTGAATTAGATCTGTGCAACTCTTGCAGTACACAGTGGGCGCTGATAAGGGGCGTCTTTTATATGTAACATATGTGTGGGTTGGCTCTGAACTCTGTGTCTCTCTTGCCATTCTCAGGGGGGAAACTTTGCCTAACCGGCCCTGTGTGTGTGTGGAGTGTTTGGGGTCTCCAGTTAGCTATGTCCAGGGACTCTGTGTCATATGCAGCTGAGGACATGTCCTCTCAGGATGATTAATTCCATGTAATCAGGATTGCACTGTTGTAGCGCAGATACCAGCAAGGGAGCCTGAGTGGTTGTCCTCTATCAAAACTATGATTTCTCAGATTTCTGCTAGGGTTGCTCAAAAGGAATCTGCAACTCAGGTTTTACAGAATTCTATGGCAGTTTGGTCTGGTTCTGTTACCTCAGGACCTTCCTCTTGCCCAGATCATGCAAGACGACACGGATACCGACTCTGAAATGGCAGACGGTGATGGGGACGTACTCAGGGGGGCCGCATCTCTTGCAAAGGGGGTGCAGTTGATGATAGAGGCTATTAGAGATGTGTTGAATATTACTGACACAACACCTGAGCAGGTTGTGGAGGCTTACTAAGAAAGCCTCGCTAACCTTCCCTGCATCCAAAGAATTAAATGCTATTTTTGAAAAAGCATGGGAAAATCCAGATAAAAAATTCCAGATCCCTAGGAAGGTTCTGGTTGCTTTCCCCTTCCCTGAGGAGGCTAGAAAGAAATGGGAAAACCCACCCATAGTGGACGCGTCTGTATCAAGACTCTCAAAAAAGGTGGTTTTACCTGTCCCAGGATCTACCGCCTTGAAGGAGCCGGCTGATTGCAAAATTGATACTACGCTCAAATCCATATACACAGCTTCAGGGGCGATACTTCGTCCTACTATTGCCTGTGCATGGATTTCCAAAGCTATAGTAAAGTGGCCAGGCACGTTACTTGAGGATTTGTATACGTTAGATAAGAGTGACATTGAATTGTTTCTCCGTAACATTCAGGATTCTGCAAGATTTATGGTGGAATCCATGAAAGACCTGGGTTCCATGGCTTCAGGAATTTCTTCCATGTCCGTCTCAGCTCGTCGAGGACTGTGGCTGTGCCAGTGGTCTGCCGACGCGGAATCCAGGAGAGGTGTGGAGACCCTACCCTACACGGGTCAGGCTCTCTTTGGGGAAGCATTGGATGCGTGGATCTCCACGGCTACAGCGGGTAAGTCCCTTTTCTTCCCTCAGCAGCTCCTGCTACGAATAAACCTTTTTCTTCACCTGCATCTCAGTCCTTTCTCTAACGTCCTAAGTGGATGCAGGGACTCCGTAAGGACCATGGGGAATAGCGGCTCCGCAGGAGACTGGGCACAACTAAAGAAAGCTTTAGGACTACCTGGTGTGCACTGGCTCCTCCCACTATGACCCTCCTCCATACCTCAGTTAGAATCTTGTGCCCGGCTGAGCTGGATGCACACTAGGGGCTCTCCTGAGCTCCTAGAAAGAAAGTATATTTAGGTTTTTTATTTTACAGTGAGATCTGCTGGCAACAGACTCACTGCAGCGAGGGACTAAGGGGAGAAGAAGCGAACCTACCTAACAGGTGGTAGTTTGGGCTTCTTAAGCTACTGGACACCATTAGCTCCAGAGGGATCGACCGCAGGACCCGACCTTGGTGTTCGTTCCCGGAGCCGCGCCGCCGGCTCCCTTACAGAGCCAGCAGCAAGAAGTGTTCCGGAAAATCGTCGGCAGAAGACTTCTGTCTTCAACAAGGTAGCGCACAGCACTGCAGCTGTGCGCCATTGCTCCTCATGCACACCTCACACTCCGGTCACTGATGGGTGCAGGGCGCTGGGGGGGGCGCCCTGAGGGCAATATAAGACACCTTGGCTGGCAAATCATCACAATATATAGTCCCAGGGCTATATATGTGATAAATTACCCCTGCCAGAATCCATAAAAAAGCGGGAGAAAAGTCAGCCGAAAAAGGGGCGGGGCTATCTCCCTCAGCACACTGGCGCCATTTTTTCTTCACAGTGCAGCTGGAAGACCGTTCCCCAGGCTCTCCCCTGTAGTTTTCAGGCTCAAAGGGTTAAAAAGAGAGGGGGGGCACTAAATTTAGGCGCAATATATGTATACAAGCAGCTATTGGGGGAAAAATCACTCAGTTATAGTGTTAATCCCTGCATTATATAGCGCTCTGGTGTGTGCTGGCATACTCTCTCTCTGTCTCCCCAAAGGACTTTGTGGGGTCCTGTCCTCAGTCAGAGCATTCCCTGTGTGTGCGCGGTGTGTCGGTACGGCTGTGTCGACATGTTGGATGAGGAAGGTTACGTGGAGGCGGAGCAGAGGCCGATAAATGGGATGTCGCCCCCTGTGGGGCCGACACCAGAGTGGATGGATAGGTGGAAGGTATTAACCGACAATGTCAACTCCTTACATAAAAGGCTGGATGACGTAACAGCTGTGGGACAGCCGGCTTCTCAGCCCGCGCCTGCCCAGGCATCTCAAAGGCCATCAGGGGCTCAAAAAACGCCCGTTACCTCAGATGGCAGACACAGATGTCGACACGGAGTCTGACTCCAGTGTCGACGAGATTGAGATATATACACAATCCACTAAGAACATCCGTTACATGATCTCGGCAATGAAAAATGTGTTACACATTTCTGACATGAACCCAAGTACCACATAA